>NC_134867.1:49792020-50424337 GCF_049852395.1 Peromyscus maniculatus bairdii | reverse complement strand
ACAAAGAGACAACTATCTAGACCCTGCCAAAGCTATAATCCAGAGACTAAATCCCTGTAACGGTGACCAGTGCTCAAAATGTCCGAGGGAGGAAGAGTGTTATAGCCAATAGAGTCCACATGGTTAAGTCTTCCTCTGCCCTCCCTGATCACCCTAATCAAGCTGTTCAATTAAGGACCACAGACCTTGAGCCACTGCTTCCACAGATGATGCCATTTAAAGGGCCCTCTCACGTCGTAAGCTTCAAAGCAGAAGGCTGAGGACTCTGAGGTGGCTTAACTCCAGCCTAGTGCCCCACAAGTTAGCAGGCAGATGCCACAGACCCACAGCAACTCCGCCAAAGACACTCGCCATGTGGAGAATGGGAATGAGGAGGGCAGGTATCGGCGATGAGTTCATGTCACATATAAGACCACGATGACACTTGAGGACTTTTCCACCACTCTGTTTTCCTTATCCTGATTCTTCTCTAGTTCTGCATGTCAACCTGGAGGCCACACTTCAAGATGTCTTCTGAGACATTTCACATAGTTCCATCCATGACAGCAACTTTCCGTGGTGTTTTCTGTTTCACTGGGAATGGTCTTAGGTGGCCCTTCAGAATCAGAACCAGGCCATTGTGAGTGTTAATTTTCTTTAAAACAGCAAAGGGCAGGCTTTCTTGGATGGGATGTGATAGCCTCGGGGTTTAGTCCTAGCTGGAATGAGTGTATTTCTGTGGTTCATTTGTTTTCCCTAGGCTGGAATGCACTGGTTTGATGTGGACTCTTCTGTTGATTCTGGGTCGTTAGTGTCAGAGGGTGGCTATGGCCCAAATACAGATGTAAAGAAAAACTCTAGAAGACCAAGCGTTGCCAGAAAGACAGATGATCTAGAACTTCCTGCTGGGGCTGCTGGCCTTCCAAGTCTGGCCCTGATACACACAGACTATGAAGTATGGGGACAGGTGCTCAGCTTCTCGGGCTTTGTGCACCTCATCTATACAACAAGGACAAGAACGGGACCTACAGTGATCACAAAACATAATGTCCAATGGTGAACACATTACTTTCATATAAATACAAAGAGTGTGAACCCAACAACTCGCTAGCAAGAGAATCAGCAAGGTGATTCAGAAGAGAATACACAGGGCTGGTGTACATATATTTCTAAGTTTGGGGGTGTTTACATGGGGCCGTTAAGGTTAAATACCCCCAAACTTATAAGTTATTATAAGATTAAATTTGTACTTATGCATACACTAGATAGATATGAACAGAGTCTGGCATGCGATAGATCTTATGTAACCGGGACAATTATTATTCTGTGGTATTAAATAAGGCGGCTTTCAATCTACACCCATCAAAGAGGCAATTTGCTGTTGCTATATTCTCAGTGTAAATGATCCAGATGAATCTGAAACATCACATTTCCAAATATATCTTAATTAATACTTATTAACATTTCTTTTTTAACTTGCAATGATAAATTATCTTTCACTTATTTAAAATGATTATTTTCTATATGCAAAGGATGTGGTTTATGTAGCAATAATTATTAAGGATTATTTTTTCCTGTCTAGTTGATGCTGGAGTCCATGCTCAGCATGAACTCTAATACTGATATACACCCTTGACTCAGGAGATCAAATTTTAAATAAATAGATTTTTTTTATTTTTAAGTCCAGCTACATAGTCTTTATTTTCTCAAAATATTCTAAAGTATTAAACTATTTTAATAACGTTTTCCACAAGACTAAAAATGAACCTCTGTGTTAGATTCAAATCTAAAATCATTTAGGGCACTTAGAATCCTCAACTATCAAGGATAGGCAGAATAAACAGCCATGCTCAAGGCAGGACAAGGCTCAGCTACCCACCCCGGGTACAAGGATGACCCCAGCTAAGACCCCTAGCGACAGTGGATACACAGTCTGAATTGACCATCTCCTGTGACCAGGCAAGACTTCCGGTAGTGGGACACCAACCAACCACACAACCCTTGACCTACAGTCTGTCCTGCCTATGGGAGGTGTTGGGGTAAGGGTGGAGCCGAGACTGTGGGAGTGGCCAACCAGTGACTTTTCCAGCCTGAGACCATGCCATGAGAGGGAGCCTATCCCTGACACTGCCTGGAGTGCCAGGACCCAGAGGCTGGGTGGCCCAGCAACCTAGGATAGAACCAAACATGGTTGGAGAAAAAAAAATGTCAATGTAATGATGCTTAACGATGTTCTGCTATACTCATAGATTGGTGACTATTCCAATTGTCATCAGAGAGCCTTCATTCAGTAACCAATGGGAACAGCGAAGAGACCCCACAGACAAACATTAGGCTGAGCTCCGGGAGTCCTGCTGAAGAGAGTGAAGAGGAATTGTAGGAGCCAGAAGGGTCAAGGACATCACAAGAAAACCCACAGAAACAACTATCCTGGCTCATGGGAACTCACAGAGTCTGAACCAACAACCAGGGAGCCTATATGGGACTGACTGACCTAGACCCTCTACATGTATGTGACAGTTATGTAGCTTGGTCTACTTGTGGGACTCCTAACAGTGGGAGCAGGGGCTGTCCCTAACGTTTTGGCTGGCTTTTGGGACCCTAGTCCTCATACTGGGTTGCCTCACCCAGCCTTAGTACAAGGGAAGATGCTTAGTCTTACTTCAACTTCATATGCCATATTTTGTTGATATCCATGGGAGGCCTGCCTCTTTCTGAACAGAAACAGAGGAGGAGTGGATGGGGGTGGGTGGGAGGGGGGAGGTGGACAGAGGGAGTGGGAGGAGAGGAGAAAGGGGAAACTGTGGTCAGGATGTAAAATAAACAAATAAATTTATTTATTTATCATGCACGTGCCTTACCTGTTGTGTGAAGAATGCTTCCCCAGGCAATGTGCTTTCATAGAACCCTTCAGTTTGCAGTGTTTGGTCTGAGCAACCCTCCCATTTCAGATAAGCAAATTTATTCACAGGAAGTTTGGCACCCTACACTTGGGTCCTAGGGGTCACTGTGCCAACCTCTCTACTTCTTCACTCCATGGCGAATTTCAGAGCCAAGGATCTGTCTAGGAGCCGACCTGAGAAAAGCCTCAATTCATCCACTCTGAATGAACCCACTGAGAAGTGTTTATCCCCAAATCACTCCATGCTTTCCTATCAAGCTTCTGTACCCGTGGACATTAACAGCAGAGAGTTTACCCAGAACAGCGTCCCTGTGTTAGGGAAAGGCTGGAACCTCTGAAGAACATTCATTAGAACAGCGTGGAGGGTGGAGGCACAGGACGTGATGGGACAGACTACCTTCCTCATAATGAGTCAATGTTCTCCTTTTTAAAAGTAATTATTATGGACCATCTGTGGCAGGCAGCATTCAAAATATCTGTCTAGTTCACACACATCCTGGCATTCACGTCTTTGTATAAGGGACAAATAGATGACACTGAAAGCCATCACACAGGAAAGGGGACATGTTAATGAGGCCAGAGGTGACGGGGTATGACAGGACAACTGTAAAGAGTTCATATCAGGCTCAGAAATGGGTCACACCTATTCTAAGAAGGCATAATGTCCATTCATAATGAACAGGGAATTATGGGTGGCTTCTGTCCAAAAAACCAGTAGGAAACTGAGACCTTCAGCCTGACAGTCCTCTTGGACCCAAATCCTGCCAGTGACTAGGAGGGCCCGGAAGTGGTACTTTCCTCAGAAAGCTCAAACTCAATACCAAACCCAGGTGGCACCTCCATGGCAGCTATGTGGAGCCAGCTCCTAGTAAGTAATGTTATCCTCAACTACAAAATTATTTCATTGCTACTTCATTAACTGTAATTTTGCTACTGTTATAGATTGTAATGTAAATATCTGTGCTTTCTGATGGTCTTAGGCGACCCCTGTGAAAGGGTTGTTTGGGCCCCTAAAAGGGGGTCTCGTGACCCACATGTTGAGAAACACTGCACTAGAGTTTTGTTGTTAGAAACTTGATAGCCATTCTCAGGAAAGTACTTTCATATGAGTTATATTGACTACGCCAGACACTGAGGTAATCATGGCCAATAGAGAAATGAATGACACATGTTTCCTGATCTTAGAAGGCTCACAGTCAAGCAGGAAACGGCCTCGTGAAAAGGAACCATGAAAGTTAAAATAAGCATCAGCCGAAGATGTGAATCACAACCTTCATACATTAGCAGGAGTGCAACCGTGGACAGACACTTTGGAAAACTGGCAGTTCCTAGGAAAATGGCCCATGCGTCTACTCCATGAATTCATTGGTGTGCACCATGAGGAAAGTGAAAACATGTGTTCTCAAAGAAAATATCTCTTGTGTACGTGAACATCCTCAGCACTCTTGTCTACAATAGACCCTGAGGAGAAGCAACCCAAATTCCCATCAGCTGGAGAATGAGTGAACAGATGTTCATGAAATGAAAGGTTGCCCCAAAACGAAAATCAATGAACTGTAATATGGCAGATATCATCCATTTAAAAACAATACGAAGAGGAAAAGAAGGGAGAGACCTGCATACACACTGTAGAATTTTATGACGTTCAAGAGCCCATAACTCTAATCCCAGGTAGCTGGACTCATAGGGACAGGGGAAGGAAGAAAGTTCTTGGGCAATGGGTGCCTGTGCCTGGATCGAGGGTCATGTGAATGTATGTATTTGTTAAATCTTATCCAACTGTACATAGATACTACTATGTGCACATCACTAAATGTAAATTTTACCTCAACTTAAAAATTAAACAAACAAACAAACCCCCCTGGAAGATAGAACCCAGAGACACAGCACGTGACCAGCATGCATGAGGTCCTGGGTGCGATCCTGAGGATAGAACCCAGAGACAGAGCACGTGACCAGCATGCATGAGGTCCTAGGTGCAATCCTGAGTAGCAGGGGGAAAATACATAAAATGAAAATAATAAAATTCAACACAATAAAGGAGTTGAAAGCTTCAGTAATCCATTAGACCTAGGTTCCCAGTACATCTTTAAAATTCACTGGATGTGGCTCGAGCAACTGCTTCTGTCTGCTGAGCTTTACACCCCACACTTGTAACACGGGACAAAGGGGCCTTTCCCGGGGCTGCAGCAAGAGTTAACGTGTTCTATTTTTATGTAGTTGAACAGCTAACAAATATTCTGTATGCATGTGCAGGGCTGGGGATTGAATCCAAGGCCATGCTCTTACTAGGGAAATGTTCTACCTCTGAACTGCATCCTGAGCTGTTACAAGAACTGAAAAGAGACAATATCTGTAGGATATTAAGCTTAATGCAGGGGCCCAGTGCACAAGGAGTGACCGGATGTCCTTCTAACTAAAAGTAAAAAGCCACGAATGTCTTCAGAGTGTTAAGTCACAGAGAGACAAAAAAAAGCAACTGGATGATGTAGACGAATTTCTAAACAGCCTTATTAAATAAGAAACACAGGGCCAAATACAGAGGTAAATAGCTGAAGAGATAGAGAAGAGCCATGACTACTTTATCTTACCACCTCGCCACAGTCGCTTCCCCCAAGAGAGAGCTTCTTCCCGTCTAACCTGTGTTTTTATTGCCTTCCTGTTCTGCCTTCTCATTGGCTCTAAGCCCAGCCACATCACTTCCTCATCACTGCTTGTCTATACAGACCTCCAAGTCTCTATGGTTGGTACTGGGATTAAAGGTTCAGGTCACCACTTGGCTGTGTCCTTGACTACACAGAGACTCTGCCTGACATGTGATCAGATTAAGGACATGGGCTACCACTGCTTGACTTCTGTTTATGGCTCGCTGGCCTCTGATCTCCAGGAAAGCTTTATTTATTAACATACAAATAAAACCACATTTCAGCACAATTAAAATATCACCACCAGATGCCAAAGTGGGTTCAAGAACACTATCTACAGAAAAAAAAAGTTTAAGCAAGCCCCTAAAATAGGATTCACCAGTTGGAGAGAAGAGCGAAGACCATTTACCCTTGCACCTGTCTAAATTAAATTTATTCCCTGATTCTTTTACAGTAGGCACCTTTCATGGGGCTCAAGAAACCTGAGGCAGAAATTTGCTGATTTTTGCTACATAGAAAACCCTGTGCTGGGGTCTATAAACGGGAGAAGCCATAAATATATGGGTCACATTAGCAGCGCTGTTCAATCCAGCTAACTGGAAAACGCTAGTCAACTTACATCAGTGCCTGGACCGGCTCAGCCGATTGGCACTGGCTGGTGGCTCGTGGGGCAGGTTCATGAGGCAGCATGGTTTTAGGTACACAGAGATGGGGACGGAACTAAAACCTGAAGTCTGCCACCTGGTTGTCACGTGGCCTTCTGAAAATCAGCTCGCCCACAGCCTCAGTTTTCTCAGTTATAAAGCGCCTAAGGAAGTTATCTTCAGGATTAACCATGATAACCCATGTGAACGCATCTATCCGCGGACAAGGCAGAGGGCAAATGGTAGAAACTTGGAAAACTCTCAGCTCGATTCTCACAAAAATGGCTATAGGAGGAGAAGCCAAAGACTTGAGTAAGAGTCTAAAATAAGAGGAGATAGGTGCCCTGGCCACAGTCTGAAATAATATTGCCTCCACTGCCACCATTAAGTCACCTGGTGCTTTGTGTTAAGTCACATACAGACGAAAAAGCAGCTGGAAGACAGCGGATTTGAGGATGCCGAGGAAAGAAGGAAGTTTGAAATTGCAATTGAATTGTATTGTAAATATTTGTGTTTTCTGATGGTCCTAGGCAATGCCCGTGAAAGGGTCCTTCAGCTCCAACCGCTGTTCTAGAGTTTCATTTCAATTTATAATTATAATTTAATTTATATTTTAGAATCACGAAGCAGTCACGGAGTAAAATCCAGTATCCAGCAAGGGAGTCAGAAGTCCCCTCATCGAGACAGCATAGTGGGTGAACTGCCTGACACACAAACATGAAGTCCTAAGTTCAGATCCCCAGCACTCACGTAAAATGCAGGGTGTGACAAGGTGCCTACAACGCCAGGCTGGGGAGACAGAGACAAGGAGCAGGAGAACCTCTGGGGCTGGTTTGGTGAGCTCCAGGTTTGGTGAGAAACCCTGTCTCATTAAAAAAAAAAAAAAAAAAGAACAATGGAAGAAGACAAACCATGTGGACCCCTGACCTCCACAGGCATGCGCACATGCACAGGAATGAGCATGTACACACGCATAAACATGAATGTATATAGGGGCACATGCAAGTGTGCACAGAGAGAGAGAGAGAGAGAGAGAGAGAGAGAGAGAGAGAGAGAGAGAAGGAGGGAGGGAGGGAGAAGGAGGGAGGGAGGGAGGGAGGGAGAGAGAGAGAGAGAGAGAGAGAGAGAGAGAGAGAGAGAGAGAGAGAGAGAGAGTCCTCTAGCAGAAAATAAGCAACTTCAAATGGCCCAGACACCTCTCCAAGATGACATCTGCTCCCTGCTTCCCTGGTGAACAGTCAGGATGTTCTAAAAAGTATTCTGTCTAAATAAGGCATTTGCTAGGTGCTGCTTTCCTGCGATTTTAATCTGGGAAACAATGTTTATTCTCATAAATCTTAAGGTGCCCGCACCACAGTCAAATTTAGGGTTTCAAATTTTCATTCCTGGCAATAATTACATAGGTGCACTCTTGATTTTATTTAACATCTCTTTCCTGTGTTTTATTTAGCTTCCAGAACCACACAGCCGTATGTCATCACCGAAACAGAGTGAGTGGCTTGTAAACCCGCTAAGTGCTACTCCCCGGGAACGCCACAGACCAGCCCTGTTATAAGAAACCTCTGAAAAATACGCAGCTGAGGGCCACACTGTATATCTGCTGCCTGCAAAGCAAGGATCTAAGGCACAGTGCAAACAGACACCCACAGAGGAAATGGCCTGACAGTCTAAACACATCCCACACTCCAGCAGCAAGAAGGAGCATGCGGTTGAATACACCTTACGTAATTCCACAGGTGAAGTGATGACCGGTGGGAAAAATGCTCCCAGGCTTCCCTGCCTGTTCACCCCTCTACCCCCTCTCTAAATGCTGTACCCCATCCTCCTAAAAGTCAGGGGCGGCCCACATTCCCTCCACACCCTTCTGATGTGAAGCACCACATGCCCAGACCACACAGTCTTTGCAAATGCTCTCCAGCAGCTAGATCTTACAAATGAAATCCCGGCAGTCTGAAGGTGCTTACAACAGGAACCTGTGTGAAGCTGTCTTACTTTTTTCTCTAAACAGACAAGAAAGGAACAAAACATGAATTGAAGCTCGCCTTTTTCTCTGCCAGTCCCACCCCCGGAAAAACAATGAAATACATCTGCGCATTCCACTGGCATTTTCTATACCCTAATGACAGGCTTCCGCCCGTTCTCAGGAGGACAGGTGTTGGCGTGGCTTGCAATTCACACGCAGCCTACAAGGGTAGAGGGTTCTTAACCTCAGAGACTATTGTTGGCTTTAGATGAAGCAAATCAAATAATTCACAAAACTGCCCAGCATCATGCAGAAACATGGCCGAGCTCCTATGAGCTCTCCCAGCAAGTGTTAGCAACGACCCTCTGTCTGTTCTCTACATTCTATACACAAAGCAAAAATCAGCTGTCGTGGGGCATTCTGGGGAGCACAGAGAAAAAGCAATAGCACTAACAGTCAAATAAAGCCTTGTACATCAACCATCAAATAAGAGTTAAATCAAAGCAGGATCCGAAGCAAAGACATCTACCACGTTCGTGAGATTTTTTTCTTGTTCCTCTCCCTGGTTTCAAGTCGTAGAACTTCTCAGAGGTGGGAAGTTAGGAGAGGGCAGGATCATTTCAATAATTACTTCCCTCCACAAATATTAACTTGAGCGTATGAAAAAGACCATGTGTAAATAAATACAGGTGTGGGGTTTGTTTGGTGATCTCAGTTGCTGACGCCATGAGAAACCGTTTGACTTCATTTTTAATGCAGCTATCCCGTATGACCATCTTTATGTTAAAATTTTTTTTTTTTTCTGCACAGGTTACAAGACATGCATTTTAGTCTACTTTCAATTTCACCAGTAAGAAAATACAAAGAAGGACCATTATAATTTTTTTTAATGTAAAAACATTCTAAGACACTAAAGAAATAGAAACATTTCATAAGGCGGGGTGGTCGCTCACAAAGGCAAATTTTCATTAGTAAACATGGCTGGCCACAGTAAAGGAAGGACACACGCTGAGCTGCGGACAAAGGGCGACCACGAAGAGGACAGGGCAGGGGTGAAGGCTGGGAAGCTGGGGTTCAGCGGATGAGACACCACAGGAAGCAGAACTCAGCTGGCGGAGGCTACTCCCCCACCCCACCCTCACCCCCAGTGCTCGAGGATCACACACAAAACACCTCAGAGCAAAAATTTTTTTTTCTTCTTCCTTCTTTCCTTTTCATCATAATTTTTTAAACAGGGTCTCACTATGTGGCTCTGGCTGGTCTGTGAACTTGCTACGTAGGCCAGGCTGGCTCACAGAGATCCGCCTGTCTCTGCCTCCCGAGTGCTGGGATTAAAGTGAAACCACATCCAGCCATTCTTTCTTTTCCCTCCCTCCCATCATCCTCTTTCTTTCCTTCTTTGCTGCCTGTTGATTGGTTGGCTGGTTTTAGTTCTGGGGACCGAACTCGGGGTGTCACCAATGCTAAGTATGTGCTCTCCCACCAGCAAACACCTCCAACCCCCAACGTGCTTCCCTTTGCTACAAGTACCGGAAAAGCTTTAACACATGGAATTCACATTTTACAAGATTCCCAGGTGATTCCTCTAAAGGAGAAGCTGGAGGTGACTTCTACAGGTGTCCAAGTGTTTGACGTTGCAACAGGACATTGTCATCTACAAAGTTCATGCCCAAGATCTGTGAAATCAAGTCTCCACCCCCCTCCCACATCACTTAGAAAACCCAGAATGTTTTAAGTAAGTTTAAGATGTTGTGTTGGGCCATAGTTTCGTTTTTTCTAGGATGCATGCCCAAGGTTATACACACCTGCTGGTGTGTGGGAGTACCTACCTATCAGTAACAGTTTAAAATGGACCATCTTCATTAGTTGTTCCCAAGAAATTAGGACCTCAAACACATGCATAGTTAGGACCTACCGCCAGGAGCCAATGGGGTCCTATGAAACTCGTGTTTGTTGGGGTTTTGTGAGAACGAAGTTAACACAGGCTGGTGTGAGCCAATGTGAGAAAAATGATGAGTTGCTGCCAACTCATTACAGTACACATAACATTGATACCTAAGAAAAGCAACCCATGACTCAGAATAAGTCATTTCCATGCCCAGTCCATTGGCATGAGCTTCTGGCATGAGCCTTGAGTACCATAGCTGCAAGTGTCTCCTCCTCATGTCTCCAGGAAAGCTTCTCACTTGCCGTGAGACATCATGCACTTAACACTCCAGCACTCTGCTTTGAGCAGATACAACTCAGACCTCGCTCTCAACACTTCGCTTTTTAGTATATGACCCGACAGCCCCAAAGGTGGCTTTTTCCAATCATAAGTGTGCACCCATCGTGAAAGGAGACCCAGATCCACCTTTCAACCAACTATAGCTTCTAACACACACACACACACACACACACACACACACACACACACACACACCAGAAAATTGAAAGATATTTTACAAGGACAGCTGGTTGCTCTGAACTTCTTACCTCAAATGCTCCTGTTTTTTATTTTACACTAATGTCAGAGTTTAAAACTAGGAGATATGTATCAACCACAAGCCCATGTCACCTCAGGAAACACTAAAGCCCCCCACATAGCTCACAGGCTAGCCAATACTCTCAGGAGGCCAGTGAGCCTTACCTTCCTCTCAACTAGCAAACAGACCACCTTCTATGTATTTCATAGGGAATTATAAAACTTTTTTATTCCTCCTTAATTCAATAAAAACTCGTTAGGGTTTTCCCAGGATGGAATTTGGAATGGGTGGCTGCATACTACCACCTTAAAGATTTATTCCTGTACTTGAGGTAATGCATCTGACTGGGTCATGCTGAATGGTGGGTTTTTACTAGTAAACTTTGTGTGAACTTTATCTTTCAAGGAGAGTGAATCAGATGCTTGTAGGAGTCATGCCTTACTCATCTGAAGATCTCTGCCCATGGCAGGGTGCCTAGCTCATAATATCCTTTCAGTAACTGATTAGTAGGACTAAAGGAATGAGTGGCCTCCTTGTTGGAAATAATGCTGCTCCAGCAGAAAGAATTCCTTCTCCAGAATGCAGCTTCACCTAGGAAATTCAAAGATTATCTCCTGCTGAGTGTTTTCTAGTAAGTTATAATCGCTCGGATGTGTCAGTTGGTCAAGGAATTAGGATGACTGTAATAATGAAGATATTCTTCTCTTTAAATGTGTTTGTGGTTAAGATGACATCAATCTCCTAGCTGTGTGTGTTGCTGTTTTTCCTCCAGCATATGTCAAGGCTAGGCTTTCCAAGTCTGTTTTAAGCTATTAGACAATGGAGAACCAAGCAAACAATAGGTAGAAAATTGACGAGTCTAAGACTCTCACCCACACTGTTTCAATAACAGCATCCATTCTATGAACAAAGAAAAAGATGAGGGAAGGTCAACCCAAGAGCTGCCTCAGTGAAGAATCAGCCGTTTCACAAAATGCCCTCATGGATAAGAAAACACTTTGCTCCTCCCCACCAGGGACAGATGATGTGGACCCAGGACACAGGACTGGGATCTTCAGAAAGTTTTCCTCTTTATATCTCTCTCAATGGAACGTCTGGTTCCAATGGTGTATGCTTAAAAAAAATAATACTCCAATTCATGCCTGTTGAATTTCGATCGCTCTGCTTCTGTGAGCTGTTCATCTGTGTAGTACACACGCTTGTGAAGTGTGTAGGTGGGTGGCTGGAATGGTGACAGCATTTCTGGCAGAGCTGAACCCTCTATAGACTGCTTGTCTCCCACTTAAACTTCCTTGACCACAGGCATCCTTTTCATCTGGAATATAGACCTTTTTCTCCCTGGAATTTTCTAGCTCTCATTTAAAGGCAAAGTGAAATCAACCCATCTTTCTTTTTTCTTTTCTTTTCTTTTTTTTTTTTTTTGTATAGGTTCCACAACTCCTTTTTAAAAATGTTCATAATGTTTCGCAACCACTGCAAATACTATTGTTACAGCCTCTGGTGCCATCTCAGTCCTAAGCACAGCAGGGGGAAGAAGGTCGCCAGTGACCCAGAGCTACTTCTGAGGAGAGTGAGGGATCAAGCATGGTTCCAGCAGGGGCTCTGAGGTAAGCAAGCTCCTGCACACAAGATGAAAGCCTCGCCGGGCCTTTCTGCTATTTGTTCTCCAGTTATGACCCAGAAATGGCAGGAGCACAATACCAACCCACAATACTTCAAGTAACAACTTGAAAAATAAAGTGAGTTAACACTTCAGAAGACTTAAAATTTTCCCCCTAGTATCAGATAAAACATATCTGACTCTCATACACACAGATTACTGTCTTGGTTTCTTTTCCTGTTGCAAGACAAAGTACCCTGACAAAGGCAATTTAAAGGAGAAAGGATTTATTTGGTTTACAATTCCAGGCTATAGTCCATCACTTCGGGGAAATCAGGGCAACATGAACTCAAATCAGCTAGTCACATGACACCCCCAGTCAGGAGCACAGAATGATGAATTAACACATGCATGCTGGTGCTAATCTCACTTTTCAGTTCTTACACAGTCCAGAATCCCCTGTGTAGAGAATGCTGTCTCTCTACATAGAGATATCCCATAGTGGGATAATCCTCCCACCCTAACTGATATAATCAAGATAATCCATCAAAAGCATGCCCAGGGACCCATCTCCCAGGTGACTCTAGATCTCTTCCAGGTTAACACTAACCTCAACCTCGACACCTACTCTTCTCCACTGCTTATCCCAACTCCATTGAGAAGAATGATGTCACTAGTTCTGCGGTTTCTAATTTACTTTCAAGTACAAGAGGGTTCGACTTTTCCTTCAGATTATGCTTCCCAAGCCCACTAATTCAATATAAGTATTATTACCAACTCAATGACAAATAGACCAGACATCATTACACACTTCTCTGCCGCCACATCACCCACCTGAGCAGTACAGACCCCAGGGTGCTACACATAGTCACTTAACGATTGTATTTTCTTTATGTATCTGTATGTTTGTGTATGCTGCTTGTGTGGGAGTAGCCACAGAGGCCAGACCAGGGTGTTGGATCACCTGAAGCTGGAGTAACAGGTGGTGGTTGTAAGCTGACCAACATGCTCAAAACCAAACTCAGATTCTCTGGAATAGCAAAAAGCGCTCTTAAGCTTTGAGCCATTTCTCCAGCCCCTACATAGACATTTTAATCCATGGAAGACTGACTAGCTCCTCTGTGTCTGTGTCTGTCTCTGTCTATCTATCTGTCTGTCTGTCTGTGTCTCTCTCTCTGCTACATTTTAAACTAAACTTTTATTTTCCTAAGACTGTAAGGACTTTACACTAGACATAAAAATTATATCTATAAATAAGTCCTGTTTATAGACTTTTAAGGGCTAAAGGAAATTAATATGCACATCAAAATTTGGCACCCAATTCTGGATGATTTCAGTAAGTGTCTCACAATAGTCTTAGGTACAACTCAGAGTTTTTTAAAAAATGCATTTTTTTATGATGTCTGGCCTAAAGTGAATTAAAGGGCTATCAAATACATTTGCAAGTATTAGAGCCATTACTTATAAACAGAGGAAGCTTAACTGCACAAGTCAAAAGTAAATATGTGATCACCATGCACCAGTTCATGACCTTGAGAAAGTACTGAAGCATTCTGGGCCTAGATTTCCTTACTTTTAAAACGGGGATAATAATTGTACCTATCACTTAGGGTTTCAGGGAGAATCATGAGTTACTGTTTGTAGGGCGTATAGATCCATGCCTTGCTCTTAGTGTCTGCTAAATAAAAATATTCAAAATATACAAAACACCTGATGGATGGAAGGAATTCCATAAATGACAGCTAAATCTGAAACCAAAAGCAATGGAGACCTAGCAAAGAGTGAAACTATAAAGTAAGTTTTCTATAACAGGCATGGATAATAGAAAGGATACCCTTTCATGAACCACAGATCAACAGTAATGGTCATGTGACTTACTGTCTCTGCACCTGAATTTCTCCACCCGAGAAATGAAGGAATTATACCATACTGAGTCCATGTACTGGTACAGCTGTGAGTACAGAGGTGCTGATCCAGTCTGGCCAAGCAAGGAATGAAGGGCAGTGACTGATCATCATGAGGCCACAGTCAATAATTTGAAAGACTACCTTTAACCTGAGATTGGTTCCTTCTCTCCTTCCATCCTCTCCCCTCTTCCTTTCTTATATTGTTTGTTTATTTCCTTTCTTCTGTTATTCTTAGATGAAAACATTTCTTTTTCTGTAACAGTTTGGAGAAGAGATGATGGAATTCTGTTTGTCTATTTGTCTGTTTTTGAGACAGTTTCACTACGTAGCCTTGGCAGACTCAGTACTCACACTCTTCCTGCCTCAGCCTCCTGAACATCCTCCTCCGTGGTTCTTCACCTTGTACTTGAGACAGGGTCTCTCACTTAGCCTGGGGCTCACTGGTTTGGTAGGGCTGGTTGTTCAATGAGCTTCAGGGATGCTCCTGCTTCTACACCCTGTTTCTCAGTGCTGGGGCTACAGACATGTCCCACCACACCCCAATGATAAATGGGAATGCTGGGGATCTCATCCGAGGCCCTCAGATGTGCAGGGCAACACTCTGACAACTCACCGGTCTCCCTGGATTGACCAGAACAGAAAACAGTAACAATCCTTACATGAATATACTCCTGTCCTATTTCCCTACTCAGGTTCACAATGATGCTGGAACATGGTTGACAATATTTACCTGAGTTTTCCTGAGACCTTAAGGTAAAGAAATAGTCATGAGTGTGGGTGGGTCAGATGGCTGTGTGCTTGGAAGAATCAAGCAGAGTGGTGTGTGTGTGTGTGTGTGTGTGTGTGTGTGTGTGTGTGTGTGTGTGTGTGTATGGGAAAATGGTCCTGGGAGCAGCAATTGATGTCCACATAATAATGATCTCATTTGGAATCTCCTCTGGAACTATGAAATACATTAGGACTTTGGTTTGGTTTGGTTTGGTTTTGGGTGTTTTTGTTTGTGGTAGCGGTGATGGGTAATGTACTCAGAACCACTTAACCACGTTAAGCATGCCCTTACCACTTAAAACCAATCACCTCATTCATCTCAGAGATTATTTGGAATGTCCTATTTTGCTTGTGGGCACCATCAACTGAATCATCTCCTCTTAAATACACTCTCCCCCAAGTCTCAAAGGAACTGGAGTCATTGTGTTTCTGGTTAACAATGTATACTTTTAGTAATTCCTCTTTATTCCTTCACAAATAAATAGCACTCACCAATTTTTAAGGCAGAGGCAAATCTGGTTTCCATTGGCTTATTCAAGTTGGACATTAACAAAAAGTTAGCCACAGTGTAATACTGGTTATGGAGTGTTAATGTAACATTAAGTTGTTTTTTACTGTTGATCTGATTAATTTAACATTTTGGTAGGCTCTGAAACATGGCTGATACTTGGTAAGTGTTCAGTTATAATTCCATAGTAAACAGTTTGCTCTAAAGTTCAGTAACAATGATAATAGTAAACAGCACTTCTCACAGGAAACCCCTGTTTAGTCTGTGGATCAGCAATTTCTCCCAGTACTCTGTGTGTATAAACTCATCTCACCCTCTCCTTCATTTTATAGATGATAGAAATGGAAACAGTGAAGAACCCTGCCCAAGGGCATGAACCTTACAAGAGGCAGATGTAGGAATTTCAGGCCAGCATTCTGGGTTCTAGTGTCTATGCTCTTAATAGGACATGGACCTTCTTGTCTTAAGAAAACAAAATATATCTTCATCTAAGAGGCATATATCAAACTTAGGTATTTTCTCCAAATACTATATTTCTATGGCTAGTTTTATAAAAATGATTTTTTCCAATAGCATCTTGGTGCTCTTTAGTATTGTTTGTTGTGAGTGCTTCCTATATATAATTATTTTTTACAGGAAAAAGGACACACAAAACGTATAAGGTGCCCAAAAGACAGGAGCACTAACTTGGCTTCCTTACATATAATTCTTGACCTCATAACTGCTGGGAACAGTAATAGATCCAATTTCTAGACTGCACAATTGCAGTGTTCTTTAAAAACAGAGGGAGGCTATGTAGACTGGTAGTATAAGAAGTACCAACCGTTAGACCAAGTTGAACAAATATGTAATTTAGCTGAAATAATAGACTTAGGTTTTTACTGGGGCTAAAACCCAGAAAGTGAAAGGTAATGGTTTACTCCACCTTAAGTACATGGCAGCATTTGACAATTCGCTATGAAAAAGCTATTTTTCCCCTGCAAAAATAACAAAATGATAATGGATTGTTATAGGAACAATTTCCCCCGCACACCATGATCTAATCATTTCAAAATAGAAAAAGACAGAAAACTACTTTTAAAAAGATGTGCTGGAAGGTTAAGAAAAAAATTCCCTGTCATCTGTTTTTTGTTTTTTTAAAAACCATGTGTATTCATCAAAATATCATCTTGAGGTTACTTCTTAGAAATAAAAAGAAATTTCTAAAAACAATTGTAATTATATGTGTATGCAGGTGTGTGTGTGTGTGTGTGAGAGAGAGAGAGAGACAGAGACAGAGACAGAGACAGAGACAGACAGAGAGACAGAGAGACAGGGACAGGGACAGAGACAGAGAAGGGATACATGCATCACATCAGTTATATGGAGGTCAGAGGGTAACTGGGGAATCAGCTCTCTGCTTTCACCTCTATGTGGGTTCCTTGGTTCTGTCAATAGGATTGTGTGGTAAACTCCTTTACCCAGTGAGCCATCTTGCCAGCCTAAGAGTAAATTCAAAATTACATTTTCTTGCTTCACAAACTACCATGATTTTTAGATTGAGAACATGTCAGGGTAGCCAGCACCATGTTAATCAGCTTGCTGGGATTCTCCCCAAGTTTGAACTCTTTTTCTTTTTTTCCCATGGGAGGCTTCAGACTCCTTCTACTTTGAGAATGAAATAGCGAAGTCATATATGCTTCTAGTTATTTTAATTCAGCCCCACATTTAGTGAACTAATTCTACAGGCAACTCTGAATTATCAGATCTGTCTTAATGATCACTGCAATGCCCAGCAGTCCATTTGCTGGCCCACCCCTAAGTGCATCTAGTGCACTATGGAACATGAAGTCTGCATTTTGGGTCTTTGTCAACGATTCATCCTCATGCAGAACAAGAGTTCCTAATAGAACTCGGGTCTTCAATCCCACAGGCTGTGAATGTGTAACCTTGCATGACAAAGGGGACTTGGGGAGATTATCCTGCATTGTCCCCATGGCCCCGTGTAACCAGGGAGAGGCAGAACTGAACATCTGGAATAGAGAGGTGATGCAGGAAGTGAGGTTAAAAAATCCAACGTGGGAAGGGCACAACTTGACGTTGCTGGCTTTGCAGGTGGAGGGAGGGGACAGCACAAGCCAAGTACTGAAGGCACCAAAGACACCTTGCAAAGGAGGGAAGGGTGAGGAAACTGATTCTCCTGTAACACTCCCAGAAGGGATCCAGCTCTGCTGGACCCTTGATTTTAGCCCAGTCAGACCAACATGGTACTTCTAACCTTGAGAAATAAAACATATTAAGTCTATGTCATTTTTAAGCCACTAACATTAAGGTAATTTATTATATCTCAAAAAACAAAAACAAAAACAAAAACAAAACACCAGAGGTACATAGCAAGCCAAAAGGTGCATGGCTGACGACTTGATAGAGACTTGAAACAGCTCCTGAAATCAAATATTTAGAATGCATAATGTTTAAAGAAGTTGGAAAGTGTATGTCTTTGTTACTTTCCTATTGCTGTGAAGAGACAGCATGGCCAAGGCAATCTATAAAAGAAAGAGTTTATTTGGGGCTTACTATCAATTTCAGGGGGTGAGTCCATGAGCGTCATGGCAGGGGGAATGGCAGCAGGCAGGCAAAAATGGTGCTGGAGAAGGAGCCGAGAGCTCACATCTGATCCACAAGCACAAGGCAGAGAGAACGAGATAACTGGGAATAGTGTGGGCTTCTGAAAGCTCAAAGCCCACCCTCAGTGACATAACTCCTCCAATAAGGCCACACCTCCCAATCTGCCCCAAACTGTTCTACCAACTGTATGAACCTACAGGAGGCATTCTCATTCAATTTCTAACAGTGTAGAAAATTTAAAAAAGCATACACTTTTTTTTTGCATATCAACAATCAAGCAAGTGTTCTTTAACCAAATTTGGTAACATGGCAAATAATGACATGTCCTTTGCCAAAACATATGTATCTACAGTCAAACTCATACTATTAGCTCCAGTTTCCACATCTCCATTTCAGTTCACTCCATAAGTGGCATCTCATAGAACAAATCAACATCTGTCAGTGTCTCTCAGTTATACCTCTTACAACACTATCTGCCCCATCTCCACAACACCCCCATCTACAATTCTGATGACCCTGATACAAATGAAGGGCTATTTCTCTCTTATTGAAAACCACACAGGATCTTCCTTCCCCATTTTTCATCAACAATGGGCACTACTTTATACTACAGAGCTGTCTTCTTCCCTCAGACCTTCCTCAGTGGGGAAACATGGAAAATCTGGTCCCTCTCTGCATTTGAGAGGATGAAAACTTCCCATGGTCAAAAAGGTACCTCAATTAACTTCTGTTCAGCTGATTGCAATGTGATGCCAATAGTCACATTAACTGAATGTCGGGAACATCTGGATGTCAGTAGATCAGCAAAAAGATTATTATATTCCATTAAATAGTCACATTATATACCACCAGAACATTTTCAGGGCAGTTAAGGTGTCTTATGAGGTCCAGGAGTACTTGATAATCAGGAAAGAGAAGATAATGAGCCAAACTACATTTCCCAGTTATGTAAAATTACAGACTGCTGTCTTAAGCACTAAGGTTTAGAATCCTGCATTTAAACATAGAAAAGCAAGGGGAAAAGGAAGTCTGTTGTGAACTTGCATTCTCCAGGCAAGCTACACCTACAAAGTCTTAAGGATATGGCTGCCTAAACAAGACCTGAACAAGGACGACACCAACAGACACGCTAACATGGAAAGGGACCTCACAGGGCCCTGTTCCTAAACAAAGGACTACAGGCAACTAAGGAATACTGGAGCGAAAGCAATAGTCACCCCCCCCCCCCCCCCCGCCTCCAGCAGAGAAGAGCAACCCTGTTTGTAATCCAAGCAAGTGGTCAGCCCTGATATCATATAGAGACATGTAATAGGATATGGCCTGAGCAGGTTATAGCTAATCTATTTAAGAAGATATATCAATAATTAAAGAAAAAGAGAGCATGTATTTGAGAGGAAGCAAGGGGGAAATACGTGGGATAGATTAAAAGGAAAGAGGAGAGGGAAAGTAATGCAATTATATTTTAATTAAAAAAATAAAAGATTACTTTTTAAAAAACAGATATAAAGGGTTGTGTGTTTAACTGTAAATCTACTTGGCATAAGCAAGTACTCACTGTTATAAAAACATTCTGCGATCATTCATAAGGGATACAAAACAGACTTGTGGCCCTATCCCTGCCATAACTCAAATCACACAAGCAATTTAAAGACATCTCCCCCACCACAATGATTTCAGGCTCCAACATGAATATCAGAATGTGCTGAACCTACCTTCTGGGGGTATAGGAGAGTAACCCACCAAACTATATCCAACATGCCTGTCTCCCAGGAGCTGTCTCTCAATTCCAGACAGGGGTTGCTTCATCTCCCACATCTTTCTCCCCATACCATGCTACAAGAATTCCGAGGACCCACAAAACTTTATTTTCTGTATCTGGTGCTAAGAAAGCATTATTTATAATTATCAAATATTGACTGAAGAAACAAAATAAATGATGGATATACCTCCTCCCAAAAACATCTCCTAGCAGCCCACACATCTTCAGGTTATCAGTGTTCCCTTGCAATGATGAGGATTGGATAGTTCAGTAGTACCCACCCCATGTAGCCAATAGAGTATATGCAAATTGATCGTTGGAGTTCTCCAGTAGTAGCTGTGATGGCTATTCTTGGTTGTCAATTTGACTACATCTAGAATTAACTAAAACCTAAAAGTGAAGGGGCACACCTGTGAGGAGTTCTTGCTTATTTTGAAGTAGGTAGATCCATTTCTAATTTGGATCTTTGAGTTGAGAAGACACGTGCCTTTAATCCAGATCTTTTGAGCAGAGAAGACCCAACTCTAATCTGAGCCATGTATTCTGCTGTAAGCCTATATAAGGACATGGAAGAAGAAGGCCTTTGCTCTTGGCCTGCTTGCTCTTCCTGGCTAACAAGTCTATTCCTTCACTGGCATTAGAGTCCACTTCTTCAGGACCAGCTGAGACATCCAACCTCATGGACTGAACAACTACTATATTCTTGGACCTTTCACTCATAGGCAGCCATTATTGGATTAGCTGGACCACAGCCTGTAAGTCATTCTAAAGTATCCCCTTCCTATATATGGAGCTAGATTCATTCTATAAGTTCTAAAGAACCCTCGCTAATACAGTAGCCAATTGATTACACTGCATGACATAAGTCTTCAATGAATTTATTTTAACAGCAAAGTAAAATATATTGATCCTAGGATTGTTGAGCAGTAGGCCAAAGGGCTACCTCATCCTCTGTGATGGCATAACCACCCAGTGGCTGGGAACAGATCTTGCTTCTCAAAACTAGACAAAAGCCAACAGTTCTGTGACTCTGCCCTTGAAATCTCATGTCTCTACCACCTAGGATTCTTTACACAAGCTTAATCTTCAATGCTGTTTACAACTGTGCTCAGAAGGAGCCACCACACCTAAGACTCCAACTGCGGTAGAAGTCTCGAAATACCGTACACCAACAGATATCGCCGTTCTTTACTTCCATTTCCTCTCTCTCTCCTTCAACCTCTTTACCTCTTTATGTCAATCAAAACAATCCTTAAAAGCTTCTAAACACCAAGACACCTAATGCGATTTCCTCCTTTGATCATTCACAGGTGATAGGAAAACTGCTCGCAGACAATAAGTAGCGAGGGACTAGCAATACCACGGACAAGCAATCTTTGAGCACGCTGTCACATCAACATTGGAAGGGGCATTTATGAGATTTACTTCCACTGTATGCACTCTGCATCAAAATGCTGTAGAGCTCTCTTATCCCAGCCTGCTGCACACGAGATCAACTCCACCAGAAAGCAGTGTTAACTGACACTCTGCACACAGAGGCTGCCTCTTCTAATTAGGGAGGAAAGACTAAAAAAAGGTTCCATCTGCATCCTCCAGAGCGAAGACAGAGCATGCCCACTGCTACGACCAGAGCCCATTCAATCCTACTAGCTCACTTGCTTTCCTGTGCTGTCAACAGAATGAGGGACAGAAAACATGAGTAACAGGAAGCGACTGTACCAGTAGCTGGTATATGAAAGAAGAAAATACAATCTCCCCTAGGTGTGCTTATCGTAGAAAGGCACCACTTTCTCTGTTGTTTTGAACACAAGAGGACAACTGTTCTTGCAGGCATTTGGATTACTACTGATTTCAATAAGACCTGATCACAGATGAAGGTGTAACAGAGAGCTGCAGAGAAATGTATGTTTCCTTTTTCTCCCACAGATTACTTTGATACTGTCAGTGATAAATTCCCTCTCCCATTGTGTTTTGTCTTGTTTTTTATGGTTTGCTGTATTGTTTTTGCCTTTTTTTAAAAAATTCTGTCCTTCATCTTTATACAATCTGAGAAGGTATGTAGTTATGCATAAATAATATTTCGTGTGGTATTTGACACTTTTCAACTGAAGGAATAGTCTCTCCCTGCACCCTGTCCTTTAGTGTGTGTGTGGGGGGGGGATTCTCTCTAGCTTTGTGCTCACATGTAGACTGACTTGGGAACATGCTTGATGTCCAACTTGCACCCACCTGCATGCAAATCCAACCACACATGGCACGTTTAAGACCCAGGTAAGAGCCATAAAGACATTGCATCAGACCAGTTTGCACTTTTTAATAGCTAGGCTATTAAATTTATTAATTAAAAATAATTCAGATCTTATTTACTCTTCACAATCTCTCTCTCTCTCTCTTTTTTGCACAGCCTATGTGCCCATCTACCTATCTCCACACTGTTTGCCTTTTCAAGTCCTTGCAATAAGATCTTTATTTTCATTGCAAATATAGTAATTTAGGCTTATTCTTTTACGTTTTACTGTTAACATTTCCAACCCCTCCCAAGAGGAGGGGAACCACGTTTGTTTGTAGCATTTATGAAATAGTAAATTACTCAAGTTCTCCCACAAAGGTGTTTCACACCTCGTAGTTATTTAGGCTCCGGAAGTAAAAAAACCTGCCTTGGGACCACACATCCAGCTCCCTCCCGTCTCCTTCTAGACACGTTTTAATCTCTATTTCTTCCTTCTTTGGTAGTTTTATCAGTCTTTCCCATAGGAATTAAAACTTTTTATGATGTAGTGTTTAGGCATGTGTGGCCATGGTCAAACACAGAGCCCACTGAGTGTTACTACCGGCTACATGCAGGGGCTCCAGCAGAGGTGTGGACAAAGTCCAACTGGGTTGGTCAGTTTCTCTTCAGTCTGGGGGAGGTTCTAAATAATGTGAAAAGAGGGAAGAGTAGAATAAGGTCAGAATGCTGGATTGAAATTATATTAATGAAAGCAAAGGGTGTGTATGTGTGTGTAATATGGGTATGGAGACCTGAGGACACCTTGGCTACTGTTACTCAAGAGCCATCCTCCTAGTTTTTGGGACTAGGTTTCCCATTGACCTGAAGTTCTCCAATTAGACTAGGTTGGCTGACCAGGGAGTCACAGGCATCCTCCTGTCTCTGACTTCCAAGTGCTGAGACTGCAACCATATGCCCTGCAACTGGCTGCTTTACATGGGTTTTGGTGTCTGCAACATATTTTTACCAATTTAACCATTTCCCAGTCCTAGCAAAGGGTTTTCAGCAGACAGATAAATCAGTATCAGGGTGTGTGTGTGTGTGTGTGTGTGTGTGTGTGTGTGTGTGTGTGTACATTTTCTATTTATCTACTGGTAAGTCGCAGACACAATAGTCTTCCAGTGACATCACGCATCCCTAGTGTCTAGATCTTGTTTTATAAATACCACCTGCCTGTACTGAAAAGAATGTAAGGTTCTTGGAGCCAGTTCCAGAAGAGAGAATGTGCAAGATGAGTCTGAAATGTCTTGTATAACCATAAAATAAGGGCAGAGTTCAAAGAGTGATGGGAGCATGTCTAGAGAACAGAAGCCAGATTGATGGAATTCTCAGGGGCCAGATCCAGAAAATTTTATGCATTAAAATAAACACTGAGAGCCAAAGAGAATGGGTCAATGGATAAGAGTGCTAAGCAAACAAGGCTGGAACCCCTAAAGTGTGGACTCCCCAAAGTTGTTCTCAGAAATGGGTGTTGTATGTAGCATGTGAATGTCCTCTTTCACATGTACACATGAACACACACACACACACACACACACACACACTGTCTTAGTCACTGGTCTATTCCTGTGAAGAGACACCATGACCAGGGCAACTCATGAAAGAAAGCATTTAATTGGGAGCTTGCCTACAGCTTCAGAAGCTTAGTTCATTATCATCATGGCTGGAGCATGGTGGCATGCAGGCAGGCACAAGAGTAGTAACTGGGAGCTACCTCCTGATTCACAGACATGCAGAGAGAAAGACTTTGGGCTTGGCATGGGTTTTGAAACCTCAAAGCCATCCCCCAGTGACATACTTCCTCCAACAAAGACCACATCTCCTAATCCTTCTAATCCTTTCAAATAGTGCCACTCCCCGATGACTAAACATTCAAATATACGATTCTATGGGGGCCATTCTTACTCAAACCACCGAACACACATACAATAATAATAATAATAATAATAATAAACAGTAATAAACTAAATTTTAAAAAAACTTGAATAGCCAAAGCTTTGACAATTTTAGTCTAGTGAGATAGCTCAACAGGTAAAGGCACTTGCCATGTAGGCCTAGTGACCAGAGTTCAATCCCCCAGAGCCCACGTAAAGGTCAAAGATGAGAACTGACTCCATAAAGTTGTCTTCTGACCTCCATACTCCAGCTGTGACATATGTATTCCCCTGCCAGCACACACACACCATGTGCACACACTGCTGAATGAATGAGTGGATGGAGAAGTAGAGAAATAAAGTGATTAACGTGTATTATTACAGTCCATGAAAGTAAGATTTCATTATTCTATATTGAAGACATAAACCAGAAAGAAAGAAAATAAACATATGCCTCAGAGTAGAGTGCTAGGAAATAAATCTCTCAAGGGTGGAAATGAAGAAGAGCAGTGTTTGGCACCGATCTGGAAATAAGCACATCCATCCGTGTGTGAGTGATCGAGCCTGTCAGGACGCACAGGCAGAAGGCAAACTGAGAAGGGCAGGAAGAACTAAGGAAGAATAGGCCACGTGCATCAGTTTCAGTGCCTAAAATACAATAGGTAAGAGACATACATCCACGTTCTAACTTAAGAGCCTCCAATATGTGAGTCCCCATCTCCATCCCCTTTCTGGAAACCTGACAAGGCCTGCGTGAGTTGTCACTAAGAAAATAAGAGGAGGAATGTAAGAGGTTCCTATTATCTTTCTCTTTCAGAGTCAATAGATTTTCCAGTCCGATTGGATTCCGTCTTGATTGCTTTTACAAACGGTAGAGGATGAGGTAACGGGGCCTGGTTCCTGACCCCATGGGAACTGCCCAGTGAATATTATGCCAATTCATATTTGGTTCTACTGAGTAACAAGAGAGAGTAAGTCGGGAGCCCACAGAGGTATTTTTACAGTCGCTTTTAACATTTCAACTACACTTGCTTAGAAGCTCATTATCTCTGTTTACAGGATCATGGTCAGAACCCAGACTGCTCTTCAGGCTAAAAAGCAGCTTTAGCTGAAATCTAGTTCATCCTTTTGAAAATGTACTCCCAAGTCCCACTTGCATGGCACGAAGGTCCCTTAGAGAACCCAGATGGAGGTCTGCTTCAAACACAACCTCCTATGTGGTTAAAGGTTCAGTAAGCATTAATCCTTCACTTCTCAAATCAAAACTCACTTTATTCTTTCAATGAGGCCTTACAATACAAAACGCCCTCAAGATTTAATTGTTCCCCACACAGAAAGCCAGCGGATATAAAGCATAAAGAGGTATAAATACCTAACATTTGAACACTCAAAGGTAGGAAAGGGGCAGCCGATTCCATCTCCCTCATCATCTTCCCCATTTTCCAAGATACTGTGTCTAAAGTTCAAGCACAAAAACACAGTATGAATGCTGACAACTTTGAGTGGACTCAGATGATGTTAAATTATTGTGCCAATCATACTTGGAACAACATAATCTTGTCCTCAAATAATGGAACATCACTTAGAATAGCTCACATTTTTCTTAATATCTGGCAACTACTCTTTGAACTTGGCTATGAGCCTAAAACTCCCTTACAATCACAGAAATTTGCCCTCAGGGTTAAAAGGCAGCCACCCACGTTTGAAACATTTATGTCTGAACCTGCAATTTGTTGGCCGCCCACACGAGCTCATTAAAACACTGGAACCAAATCTGCTTTGCCAGCTAGATTATCAAAGCCAAGAACTCCAATTCTCACCATGTTAGTTAGGGACAGAGTTCTCCCTCAGTGGACAAATGTAGGACTTACCCTTTACTCCCTGTTCTACATGAGGTCCTGCACCTGTCTACTTCTACTGAAAAATAGGATTAGTGAACTGAAGATCCTGACATTAATCCACACAATTATGAACACCTGATTTTTGACAAATAAGCCAAAACTGTACAATGGAAAAAAGAAAGCATCCTCAACAAATGGTGCTGGCATAACTGGATGTCAACATGTAGAAGATTGCAAATAGATCCATATCTGTCACCATGCACAAAATTCAAATCCAAGTATATCAAATACCTCAACGTAAGTCCAGCTACACTGAACCTCATACAGGAGAAAGTAGGAAGTAGCCTAGAAAGCATTGGCACAGGAGACCTCTTCCTAAATATAACACCAGTAGCTCAGACACTGAGAGCAACAATTAATAAATGGGACCTCCTAAAACTGAGAAGCCTCTGTAAGGCAAAGGACACAGTAAATAAGACAAAATGACAGCCTACAGAATAGGAAGAGATCTTTACCAACCCTACATCTGACAGAGAGCTGATCTCCAAAATATATAAAGAACTCAAGAAACTAGACAACAAAATACCAAACAATCTAATTAAAAAATGGGCTACAGATCTAAACAGAAGAATCCCAAATGGTTGAAAGACATTTAAGGAATTGCTCAAAATCCTTAGTCATCAGGGAAATGCAAATCAAAATGACTCTGAGATACCATCTTACACCTGTCAGAATGGCTAAGATCAAAAACACTGATGACAGTCTATGTTGGAGAGGATGTGGAGCAAAGAGAATATTCCTCCACTGTTGGTGGGAGTGCAAAGTTGTACAGCCACTTCATAAATCAGTATGGTGGTTTCTCAGAAAATTGGGAAACAATGTACCTCAAGACCCAATGATACCACTCTTGGGCATATACCCAAGGAATGCTCAATCATACCACAAGGACACTTGCTCAACTATGTTCATAGCAGCATTATTTGTAATAGCCAGAACCTGGAAGCAACCTAGATGCCCTTCAACCAAAGAATGGATAAAGAAAATGTGGTACATATACACAATGGAGTTTTACTCAGCTGTAAAAAAAAATGACATCATGAAATTTGCAGGCAAATGGGTGGAACTAGAAAAAATCATCCTTAGTGAGGTAACCCAGACTCAGAAGGACAAACATGATACGTACTCACTCATAAGTGGATACTCGATGTAAAGCAAAGGATAACCAGACTACAACCCACAGTTCCAGAGAAGCTAACTAACAAGGAAGACCATGAGAGGGAGGTATGGATCACTTTATGATGGGGAAACAGAGGAGATCCTGATGAGTAAACTGAGGATGCAGCGGGGGGGGGGGGGGGCGCGGGGGGAACCACTAGAAGGGAGGGGAATGGGATGATCAAGCTGGGGGAGGAATGGAGTGGGAGAGCAATGAGAGATATCTTAACACAGGGAGACATTATGAGGTAAGGGAGAAACCTGTTGCTAGGGAAGTTCCCAGGAATCCAAAAGGATGACCCCAGCTTAGACTACTAGCAACAGTGGTGAGGGTGCCTGAACTAGCCTACCCTGATAATCAGATTGGTTAATACCCTAACTGTCATCATCCAGTAACTGATGGAAGCAGACACAGAGATCCACAGCCAACCACCAGGCTGAGCTCTGAGAGTCCAGTCAAAGAGAAGGAAGAGGGACAACATGAGCAAGAGGGGGTCAAGATCATGATGGGGAAATCTTCAGTGACAACTGAACCAAGCTCAAAGAAACTCACGGACTTTAGACCAACAGTTTCTGTGGAACCTGCATGGGACCAGACTAGACCCTTTGCATACTGAAGACAGTTGTGCAGCTCGGTCTGTTCGAGGGGCCCCTGGCAGTGTGATCAGGATCTATCCCTGGTGCATGGGCAGGCTTTCTGGACCCCATTGCCTATGGTCAGACACCTTGCTCACCCCTGATAAAGCGGGGAGGGGCTTGGTCCTGCCTCAACTGAATGCACCAGGCTTAGCTATCCCCCCATGGGAGAACTTACCCTATTGGAGGAGAGGAAGGAGGGGTGGGAGGATGAAGGCAGGAGGGAGAGATGAGAGGGGGAGCTGTGGTTGGTACGTAGAATGAATAAAACAAATAAAATTAAAAAAAAAAGAAAAGTGGGATTATAACAGGTCTTAAGTACATATCAAGAATGTCACTCAGGCTGGAGAGATGGCTCAGAGGTTAAGAGCACTGACTGTTCTTCCAGAGGTCCTGAGTTCAATTCCCAGCAACCACATGGTGGCTCACTACCATTTATAACGAGATCTGGTGCCCTCTTCTGGCCTGCAGTCATACATGCTGTATTCACAATAAATAAATAAATCTTTAAAAAAAAAAAAAAAAGAATGTCACTCATTGGAGGTATCACCCAAGTTTAGTAAATGAAATATAATCATTTATTTCATGGGCCTAAGACATATTTTCAACTTTGGGCTCTCTATTCTCTTCTACCATTCTCAGGCTTTTGAAATGTTTTGTGCCTACCAGAAGCATACTTCTAATTGCTTTTCTAAAGATCAAGTCTTCAGGGGAAGATCTTAACTGTTTTCAAGGAAACTAATGTAAATCAGGTGACTTTCCTACCTTTGAGTGTTTAAATGTTAAAGGCACCCTTTAAGAGGAAATGGTAAACTTTCTTAAATGGTCAGATAACAATTTTTATTTATTTAATTTTTTTTTTTTTTTGGCTTTGTGAGCCATTTATTCTGCCTAGCCAGTCAGCTTTGCCACTGACAAATGACAGAGCTCACATTCCTATAATGAACTAAGGGCATGGCTGTGTTCCAATAAAGTTTTATTTACAAAAGCAAACCAAGATTTAGCCTGAAGGCTGTAGTTTATTCAGTTTGAGTACTCCTTGGCTTTGTTTTCTACTTAGCAAAAACAAAACCAGAAACAGACACATTGGAACAGGGGTTTTGACAGAGACATCCATGTGGGACTTTGCATCAAAACCTCCTAGAATGTTTGAAGACTGTTCATTCATATTTCTTGACTCTGCTCCCAATTTTCTGAATCAGGACCCCCAGGAGTAGGGTACATAAATCTATCTGCTTATAAGCTTCCCAGTTAACTCTTATGGTACAAATTTAACTTGAGTGTGTGTGTGTGTGTGTGTGTGTGTGTGTGTGTGTGTTGCATTTGTTCATATATATGAATACACATGTGATGATCAGAAGTTGGTGTCCAGTGTTCTCTTTGGTCCTTCTTCATCTTGTTTTTGAGGCAGGGTCTGTCATTGAACTAGGAGCTCATCAGTCTGGCTAAGCATGCCAATAAGATTCAGAGGTCTCTCTATTTCCACATTCTCAGGTCTAGGGTTATAGACACGTACCAGGTTGCCTGGATTTTATAAGGGTACTAGGAAACTGAACACAGGCCCTCTTACTTATATGTCCTTACTGACTGAGGCATTTCCCTGCCTAATTTAACATTTTAAAGGTCATGTGGTTCTCTGAAGAACCAAAGTTAGGAAGGATAGAGGAGTAAAGAGGTTGTGGAAGATACCTTCCTCCATCGTTAAGGAAAGCTACTGAGACCAGGTACATGGCAGGGGAGTTCATGCACAATGGCCTGGAGCGGCCATTGTGGGAAGCTGTGAAAGTGAAGCCTGGATTTCACTGGAGACCCCAGGATATTGAATGTCAGAGCTATCTTCAGGGAGAGCTGCATACAAGGAGTAGAACCAGCCTGAGAGAGAGAGAGAGAGAGAGAGAGAGAGAGAGAGAGAGACAGAGACAGAGACAGAGACAGAGACAGAGACAGAGACAGAGACAGAGACAGAGACAGAGACAGATGTGCTGTAGTCAGCAACGCTGGAAAGGCAGAGCCATCTAAGCCTTTGAGATTGGACATAGATCTATAGGTTTTGGAGTTTGCCCAGCTGGGTTTCAGTACTGCTTTGGACCAGTATTTCTGCACCATGCCTCCATTCCTCTTTTGGAATGGTCCTGTGTATCCCATATAAGGTATATTAGAAATATGTAATTTGCTTTCTTTTACAGGGGGCTATAATTAAGAGGTTGTCTAAAGTCTCAAAAGAGACTCTGGACTCTTAAACTGTGTTAAGACTGGGAAGGACTATGGGGACTTTTGAACTCATGGGTTCATTTCTCTTGCCAACTCCAGAGAATTTTGAATGTGTAAATCTATTTGCATCCCAGACAGCCCCTCCCACAGCACCACCCAACTGTCTGGAAGGATGCATGTAGAATGGTGGCACCCTGTGGGCTACAGTCATTCTCTTGAAGACTTTTTTTAAATAGATGAATAGGTAGATGAATAGATATAGATAATATATTTTGAAATGTTCATATATAAATACTATATTAACATCATTTCTACTCCAGTTGCTCTTCCCAACAATTCCTCTTGTCTCCCCCAACCCTTTTAATTTCATGACCTATTGTTCTGTAATTATTATTGTTATATTCATATATGTGTATATATGTATATGTATGTATGTATATAACCTACTGTGTCCATTAGTGTTGCTTGTGTATGGTTGTGTGTGTGTTATTGTTCTATAATTATTATTGTTATATTCATATATATATGTATATGTATGTATATAACCTACTGTGTCCATTAGTGTTGCTTGTGTGTGGTTGTGTGTGTGTGTTATTGTTCTATAATTATTATTGTTATATTCATATATATATGTATATGTATGTATATAATTTACTGTGTCCATTAGTGTTGCTTGTGTGTGGTTGTGTGTGTGTGTGTGTGTGTGTGTGTGTGTGTGTGTGTATGTATATGTGATCATTTTGTATTGAAACCTACCAGGTGTTTATCCCTATATAAAACTGATTCACCCTCTGTTACCCGTAGCTCTCTATCTAGTGCCATGATCCTCCAAAATTCTCCCCCATGCTCAGTGGCATGTCTACTGTAGTGGTCATTGTGTCGAGATGTCACAGGGGCAGTATGCCAGTCAATATCTGTTCTACAGCTCCTAAACAACAGCATATCCTGGAGAAGGCAATAGAAAGGTGGTCTTCAAGTATGGTAGAATGAAAATGGCTTGGCCTCAGCCTGTCACTGCTATCAGTGAGCATCCAATCAGCAATCAAATTCTCTCACCATGTAACTTCAGTTCCTATAGACAGAGTTATTTAAACCAGAAGACAAGACTTGACACAGAAGAGGAAAAGGAAACTCATGTAAAAAGATATATCTAAAGAGCTCACTGTCTGCCAACCAAACAACTTCACTCTGAAATCCTTTTTGCTTATATGGTTTCAGTTTTCCTTCTGATCAACCCAATTTACATTCTGGATGACACTGATGAATAGGTTACATCAAAATAAAAAAAGATGGTGGATTTCTACATGGCATGTGTTACGTCAAAATAAAACAGAAGGGGGTTTCCCATATGGCATGTGTCCCTTACTCTTGCAAGGGGTGTCCAAGCTCTAGACAGAAACAAACAGTGCTGACCTCTGACTACTCCTGAATAAAGATGCCTGGAGAATGCAAGTCCTTCCCACCCTGTCGTGCCTCAGATTCTGGAAAGTTCCCTGGTGGGTCAGAGAAAGTGAAGACAACAATTGAGATTCTGGAATCTATAAATCATCATCTTGCTCTTCTGGGGTCTGTAACCAACAGCAGCCAAGTGCCTCTCCACCCTGCACTGCCAGGAGCTGACCAAATCACCCACGGGGTTGAGCGCTCACAGAGCTACATCCCTGGTGTCACACGTAGTCCAGGCACCAGACATCCTAAATCTACAAGAATTTCTTGCACAAAGGCCCTTTTAGCATGGTTTTGTTGTTGTTGTTGTCTCGTGTTGTTAAATGCTAGAAGCTTTTTCTTTACACTGGCATGCCCTTACAAGAATGTAGAATGAGAGGACTGCCCTTTAAATCACACACCTACTATAGGTACTCTGGCAGCCCCTCTAAATCCTCCAAAGCAGAAGGGAGGACCACCCACACACAGTGAGTTCCATTCGTGCAGTATAATCCTTCAGCTGCCTGTGAAAGGTGGCCCTTCCCACACGTTCCTGGAACAGGTGGCCCTGCCAGCCTGTGGTGACCAGGACTTCATTATAAATGCAGACCCTGTCATTAGAAGGACCAGGGTCCTGTCCTTATTACCCCATCACTTAACTTGATGGACGGCAATTATCAAGCACCCACAACATGGAAGGCGCTATAAAGTTTATTAAATTCTGGAATGATGGAAAGTGCATCCTGTAAAGGAACCCAGGTGGAGTTCTTGAAAAGCTAAACAAGATTTTTACAGACACAAAATGAAATCTGTTATATTTTCTCTCACACAAATGGCTAGCGGGTAGAAGCTGAGCTCACAAAGCATACAAGTATTCATTTATAACATATTAAGTGAGTTTCACTGGCGGCAGAAAAGCCTTAGCAATCACGCGGCATGGAATGACACCTTCAGTTAAACATTAGTTAAAAGTCTCTTAGGTTACTTCAAAAATGCTAAAGACAGCACAGTGGCAGCAAGGCGCTGATGGTCACCAAGATACTTGACAACTGAGATGTCTTTCCTGAAAGGAACTATTAGTGACAGTAGCTCTCCTTAGGTTAGGGGCAGTGTGGCCAAGTTTATGAAAGCCGGCTTGGAGATGAAAATTGAAATGATTCTGGCTGATGATGGAACTCAGCGGTTTCCTTCCTTTCTTCTTTCCCAAACTCTACCCAACAGACAGCATGTTCCAGCAACTTGTTAGCAAGTACCTGAGTTACAAAACCTTTTGAAGTTTTCTTAACATATAATTAGTAAAAAAAATTAAATAAATAATTATATAAAATCTTGTATTTTGTAATGTAAACATGTGTACCCATTCACACGTATGTAAGAATGTCTGAAGATGAAGAGAAAGAAAACTATTAAATTGCTTATCTTTATGATTTATGAAGTTGTTATGACAACAGACTTGCCTTCCCATTCATCACGAAGAACCATGTGAGGAAAGATGCTTCCACAATGGGTCAAAGATGAACCAATGATTCATGTCCTCTACCATTCACACTCCCTTGAGCAACAGGGCATGCAGAAATGAAGGTACAGTGCTCCCAAAATTAAGCTGTGAGAAAGCATGGCTGTCATCAGAGTATTCTATGTATGTGTACATATGGACACATGTGAATTCCCATGTGTAGATGTGGGAGTGGGCATGCCACAATGCGTGTGTACAAGTTGGAAGGCAACTTCAAATGATGCTTCTTGCCTTCCACTTCAAGACAGGGATCTTCTGCTGTTTCCCCACTCCATACACCAGTCTAGGTAGTCTGTGAGCTTCTGGGGATTCTCCTGTCTCCAGTTCCTGTGTCTATGGAGAAATCTTGGGATCACAGGTCTAGCTATTCATCCTCATTTACACGGGATCTGGAGACTCGAACTCAGATCCTCACACTTGCAAAGAAAACACATTTACCCACTGAGCCACACCTCCAGTCCACGAGTACTTTCTCTTTCTGGCCCCACCCCTTTCTCATCACATACTCTGGAGGAAGTCAGCTACAGTGTCAAAGCTGCCCAGTGGAAGGATTCACAGGACAGAAATGAAACTTCCTACCAGCTATTGCATGAGTAAAGTCAGAGACAGATCTTCAAGCCACCGTCAAACCCTCAGATGAGACAGCCAAGGATACATTCCCAACCTCAGGAGAGACTGAGGAGGAACCGCCAGGCACAGATTTCCTAACTCACACTCAGTGTAAGGTAGACCAAGTCCTTGGCTTTAGGGCACTACATTCAAGAGTTTTAGATAACCTACTCATGCTCCTAATCAATATAGTGTAGTCATAAGTAACAGGTACCTAACTGAGAACCTGCTACACTAATTAGGATGCATTGCCTTGATGAACTCCTAGACAATCACATTTTAAAACAATAGCATTTTTGTGTTTCTCCTAGAAATGTGTATATAACATGACTTGAAACAAAACAAAACTAGATTCCCGTCCAGCTTCAGGCACATATGGACCTGGGTTACTCTCAAACAGGGAGAGAGGAGTTTCTTTTTGCAGTGGACAGAGTACAGTGGAGAGACGCAGAACTGGTCAAAGGGCTGACAATAAGAGACTGAGTGCTTGGTCCCTTTTAGGGACATTTATATTAAGCCTCCTACCATCGAGGCTCAGGGAGCATCTTGGAAGAGAAGGTAGAACATTTAGAGTTGGAGGATGACAGGAGCAATGGGAAATGCTGTCTCCTGGACATGACATGGCTCACACAATCGTGATCTCACAGCACCTGTGGTTATGTGCAACATACCTCCACAAAGCCAGGCAAAATCCCAGCATAGGAAGGCAGTCACTGGGGGAGAGAATCATTCTTCTCTGAGGATGCGTCCACTGGCAGGTTTCCCAAACTCCAGTGGACAGTCCCTTAGCCATCACATTGGAGCAATATTAACTGGATTTAATGGGTTACCAAGAGACTAGAAGATATGAAGTTGGAAGAAGACATGGGGGAAGATGAGGAGGGGGGAAGTAGAGAGCAGATATGATCATATTTCATTGTATACCTGTGTGAAATCCTCAAAAATAAAGACAAGAAAGAAAGAAGGAAAAGAAAGGGAGGGAGGGAGGGAGGGAGGGAGGGAGGGAGGGAGGGAGGGAGGGAGGGAGAGAGAGAGAGAGAGAGAGAGAGAGAGAGAGAGAGAGAGAGAGAGAAAGAAAGAAAGAAAGAAAGAAAGAAAGAAAGAAAGAAAGAAAGAAAGAAAGAAAGAAAGAAAGAAAGAAAACAGGCCAGATGCATTGTGTAACCACAGCCTTTGGGAAGCTGAAGAAGGAAGACTGCCAGCCTGGACTATATGCAAGATCCTCTGGGAAGAAATATGCATTTTCTCAAAGATCATTTCCTACATTAGTTTAAATTATATAGAACTACATAAAGATAAAAAATCTTCATGTACCTGATAAATTCCCTATTTAATATGAGTGGTGGGTATTCATGACATAAAGATAAAAGAACTCAACTTAATATTTTATCTGATGAGGGAAATTAATGAGTTCTTACATCATAAGAGAACTGATTTCTCTTTGTTAAGGAACTGATTTTTCCCATGAATAATTATGATAGAGACATAAATGGTAGAGATTAACATATATCAATTCTTCAGTCCTCTTCTTCTTCTTGAATAGGGCTAGTGTTAATGGCTTGCTTGTTACTAATAGAAGACACTGAGGTCAAGATTTATGGCTTTTAAGACCATGCCACACAAGGTCACTGGAACCTACTTGTTTCCCTAGGGATAGCTATTCTTCGGGAAACTCTCCCTATGCAAGTAATCTGAGTGTTTAAATGCTGGGGAAACCACACGTAAGCAGCAAGAGCTGACCATGTCCATGAGCCACCTAGGATGTCCCAGTGCACCACGGGGCGACTTGTCGACCCTGCAGAAATGACTCCCAGATGAGAACTGCCGAGCTGAACCAGTCTCAGATGCTGAAGGTGAACAGAGCACGTTCACTTCATATCATCGTTTAAGGGAAGGTTAGGCGGCAAAGGTGCCGGAACAAGCTTGACGATAAGATTGGTACTCTATCCGCACATCCTTTGCTGTGTGACACTGAGCCGCGGTGCCTTTCACCTTTTACATCAAGGCTGAGTGTGGCGTGGCTTTGTTCAACAGTGCATGGCAGGGGGAACGGTATACTGGATTCAAGCTTGGGCTTCAGCCTTCAGCCCCTCCCTTCTCTTTGTTCCCTAACCCTGCTAGAACAGAGGTAGGTTTGCCAAGGTTTAAAAAAAAACGATAGAGTTGAGTAGTGCTGTCCTAGCAAAGCCCAGGCCAACCAGATAAGAGAGCACAACATCTGACCAAACCAGAACTGGCCAGCTGACACACAGGTCGTGAGCAGTAGGGGGCATTTGGACAAAGAAGCATTTGGGGTGTCTTCTTGCTCTAAGACTCACTGCTGGATATAAATGGGAGCTGGCATGGTGACTCATGCCCGTAATTCCTGCATTTACAAGGTAAAGGCGGGAGAAGCAGAAATTCAAGGCCACCCTCAGCTTCATAGCCAGGTCAAGACCAGCCTGGGTTACAAGAGACTCTGCCCCATAAAACAAAAATGTAAATACACTGTCTTTTTTTTTTTTCTTTTTTTTCTTTTTTTTTTTTTTTTTTTTTACTGCCTGTGAGCTTTTATGGATGTTTGCTATGTGGCACTGTTGTGGCAACAGACAGCTAATACAACAATAATGAAAGGCAATGTCTTTGATACACTGGGTATCTTTCATACCACTTGAAAATGGTAGCTTGCAAGAGCTTAGTGATGCCATGTGTGTAGACTTTTCTCTTAGGATGCTAGTCCCAGCTTTGTTCAGGCTGGTTCTGTGGCTTAGCTGTTATAGCTGATGATCTGTAATGTAGAATGATATCTATCTACCTATCTATCTATCTATCTATCTATCTATCTATCTATCTATCTATCTACCTACCTACCTACCTACCTACCTACCTATCTATCTATCTATCTATCTATCTACCTACCTACCTATCTATCTATCTATCTATCTATCTATCTATCTATCTATCTATCTATCTATCTATCTATCCATCTATCCATCTATCTATTTATCTATCTACTGTTCTATCTATCCATCCATCCATCATTCTATCTATCTAGCTACCTGTCTGTCTGTCAGTCTGCCTGTCTGTATGCTTGCCTGTCTGTCTATCTATTAAGCACACGCACACATGTATGCACACACACGGGGGTGGGGTGGGGGGTGGGGAATATTGGCTGGCATTAGGTTCATGGCCAATGTGTGATGTCGGGAATGACAATTTATTGGGGCTTTGAGAATTGCTTTTTCTCTGTGGTAATACAGCCTATTGCAGTGCCTTTTGGTATCACTGAGAGAAGATAGGGTTGAACCAACTCCCCAGACTTCTGAGGTTAGAACTGCCATGGTAGTTGCTTTGACCCCGCTGGTGCTTACCAAAAGGGCAGAAAGGTTCAGACATAACCAAATAGTAGGGTTGCAAAAGTAACTATCCTAATAATAGCCATCCCATAATTACATGCCCAGCAACTGGTCACCAAACCTCTGAGGAGATCTATTTAAGTAATATAGGTGTTAGCGCTACATACAATGCGTGCTTACCACTCCGGAGAAAAACCCAGCTCAAACACTATTTACAACAATTCAGATAATGCCCCACTACTGAAGCCAATAGCAAACCATGCAATGAAGTCCAGCAAGGACATTTTCTGGAATCATATTTTTAGCCTTGATTCTAAACTAGAGCCATGGCAGCTTACCAAAAATTTCCACAGGCCACTATAATTCTAAGAAGGTCAAAAATGCATCATGAGTCAGGCCACCCTCATCATAACCTTTTGACCCCTAGATCAAGATGACCAGTCATCATGGTCAATATTACGGTCAGAGTTCAAGAGTTTTGATGGTCAAGCTACTTCTAGCTACTAAGTTTTCTCAGAACTCTAGCTGCTAATTTAACTCAGCTGGAACCCTAAAATTGACTCTGGAACTACCTCTTTCCTCTCCTCCCCACTTCTCTGCACTTGGCAGCGTAAGGCTTAAACAAAAGAGGTAACATGTGTGTGAGTCTGAGGATGGAGTGTGGGGCTGGAGAAAGAGGCATTTGGGATGTCTCCTCATCCTACAACTCACTGATGGATATGAATGGAAAGGTGTTTGGAATCAGGTTGAACTAGTGCCAAAGACAACAGAGGAGCTCTTGATTTTAACAAGCCTGGTAAGGGTTACTTAGCACCTCTAAGACCCTCCAAACACAGGAGGTGTCTACCCCAAATTGTGTCACTCGGCCACAGACCCCTACTGACTGCTCCCGAGAAACTCGGAGGTTTGACAAAGCCAGAGGCCTGAGCAAGCTATCCATGGTGCCTGGCCACTACCGAGGCTTCAGCAGGCCACAAGGTTCTCTGAATTTGCTCAGGTGCACTTCGAGGCCCGCACAAATGCAGGGGAGGTCAGTGTCTCAGTCGGCTCAGGCTGCTAACACAAACACCACAGGATGATTGGCGTTAACAATAAGCATTTACTGCTCAGGGTTCTGGACGCTGGAAATCTCAAGAACAAGGGGCCCTCAGATTGTGGTTATGGAGAGAGCTAGTAATCGGTAATCTGGTTTACAGTCAGCCACTTGTACACCAAACCCCCACCCCCACGGTGGGGGCTCCATCTAAGTCTGCATCTTAATGGTCTCGCCTGCTAACACCATCATACTGGGAGTTGGGACACCAATGTTCAAACCACACAGATGACCCAAAACCCTCAAATTCCAAACCTCTTGTAATATTGAACAAAAGTCACCTGCTTCTGAGGAGGGACAAATGCGTCTCCTTTTCATACCTGACTCTGATGGGACATGGGGCAAACGCAGGATGAGTCAGGGTACCCTCCAGTCACCTGGCCTCCCCATCCCAGACGAAGATGGCTGCCCTCAAAGCAGGGTGGACGACCACTCCACTCACAGCTATGAACGAGCCTTCTTCCCCTAGGGAAAGGTTCAAGCCGAGGATCCTGCGCTGGAGCACAATATAAAAATCTATTGCAAAGGCAAGGGAAGACTTTGTCTCGGAGACTGGAGGACTAAGGTGTGTGCTGCTTCTACTGTTCCTAAAGCCAGGGACAGAGTGAATGGGTGGGGGGAGTGGCATTTCCAACAGGACCCTAACCACAAACACGTGCCCGCAGGCCACCGGCAGCACCCTTTCCAGATGGACACATGTTAATCCCACCACTGACGCTCTGTGTTCCTGTCCTCCGTACACACCTCTGGATACTACAGTTACTCACAGAATAAGGATGCATGGCCTGGCCTATCTTAGCCCCATTCTGACTGTGCAGACGCAGTCAGCTTCACTCTGACTTCAGTCCTGACATCCCTGCCAGCTCCTGCTATCCACTGCCCAGATAAGAGTTCATCCACTGGGATTCGCGACACACAGCTACAAATCCCAGGGTGTGTCTCACTGGTCCTCCCTGGGTGGCTTCTCCTCAGACAGAGTGAGTCCAGATGCCCAATTCACAGTCCCATCAGTGGAAATCTATACCACGGCACTGATGTTCCTATCCATTTGTTCCTTGTTAGGACACTTGGCCAGGGTGACTGCACACGCATACTGAATACATCACAAGACCTTACAGGCATTGTTCACCAACACGAATACTTTTCCTAACCTTTTTGCTTCTTTCTCCTGCTCTGACACCCCTGTCAAAGTCACCAATTTGCCATGTCTATCGGTGTATAATGTCCTTTCTCACCCTGAGTTTCCTTGGGTGACTTCATCCTGCTGTTCCAGCCCCAGGACCCCCACACCCAATCTGCTTCCTGATCTTCCAGAAGGAAAACGGAAAGATTAGGAAATAAATTAGGAAAACCCAAGTTCATTCTCCCAATTGCTTTACTGTGTCCCTCCCCCGCCAAAAAAGCAAAAGCCCAGGCAACTTGTGAATGGTCACATGGTTGGTTATCTAACAGGAAGAGAAACTAACATCCTTGGAGCCGTGTGACTTCCTTCACTCACTAGGGCCTCACAGGAGGGCAGGAGTGTGAGGAGAATACTGACCCTCTTCAGCCCACAGAGACTCAGTCAGAGGCATCCAGCCAGCCACCCACTGAAGTTACCAGCCTGCTTCGTCAGCAAGGTGCTCATAGATGAGGCTCCGGCCAGATCTGTAACAGAAGAAGTTTCTAGGAATCCTCCCTCATCTGACAGCTCTTTACCATTCATTGCTCCTCTCTGTCCCTGAGAAACTCCAACCCGGAGCTGCTTCCCATATAGAGGAGTTAACAGGGAAAAGCAAAAGAACATGAACTTGACATATACGGAGCAAGTCAACCCTTTGCTCTTTGAATTTCAAACCTAGGCTTGAGTGGCAGTAATTTAAGGACTAATGTAAGCATCTGGGCCATTGCCTAAAGATGGGGGTCTGATTAGGAACAGGTCCACAACAAGAAGATTAACCAACTTCAGGGTTCTCCTCAAAATTTAATTCAAATCAACCTGGTTCTTATTTCACAACACTGCAAAGTACTGTTACTCCCAAGTCAAGCGGCAATTACATTGGAAACACAGACAAGAGGAGAATGTGTCCCTTTGATTTCCCAAAATGCTAGTTAGGCCAGCCAGGAAACTGTTCCTCCCAGTTCCTGTAAACTTGCAGCCTCGTATTCTTTTTTTGTCTTGTCGAATAAGTTCTAGACCATCGATAAGGATAATGGAGGAAACCTGAGTTGCTTACAAATGCCTAGCGAGGAATTCTCCATTCTCTGGCTCCGCAAAGTTTCTTTCAGATAAGAAAGGAAGAATTAACCTGGGGTTTAGTTTAAGCAGGCACTCTATCATCCCTGGTAACCTGGGTGCTATGAGCAGCCATCACTTTCCAAGACACAAAGAGCTCTAAAATGAATGATTTGAAGCAATAAAAAAAAGAAAATCATAAAATGAAATCTTAAGACCCATATTCTATAGTGTTAGAAAAATTACATTAACTCTCAATGTCCTCTTCAAATACAAATAGCCTTAACAATATATATATACTTTCTCTTCTAGAAAACCTTCTTCCAAAAATTATCATCATTACAGTCATCTTCCACGACAGCTGAACCCTGGGTTTTAAAACAGAATTTCCTCTTCTAGTTTGATCACATCTTTACTACATACCTTTTAGAAGAAAAACACAACAAAAAAATTTTCCAGGATCTAGGGTTTTTTCCAGTTGACTTTGGAAAGTTATCTCGGAATGAAATCTGCAGGGAGATTATTCACTTCCTATTCTTTTTCTAATTAATATGATTTACAGACATTTCTACACATGATAACAAACAGTGAAATAGTTCTTCAGAATCCCTTGAAGACATTTACATAAACCCCCAAATTGCATAATGGCCCTGGGATATTGAACAAAATCCTTCAAAAATGAAATAAGACATAGACAAAAGTCTCCAGGGAGGACAATTTGAGGTCCTTAACTATAAAAAACAGTCTTTCATATACATATTTATGTGAACCCTCGGAGAATTTTGTTCATATGGAATTCAAAACAAAACAAAACTGAGCACACAGAAATAAGAGCAGTCTGGGAAGTTATTATGTATAAAAATTATATTTCATTTATTTGCAAATATATTTTATGAGCCACACTGATGCGTACATGAACAGTCAGCACACTGAAAACATGAATACTAGTTAAATCTTCCTGTATTTGCTATGGCTTGCTCTACAAATCTGAACTCGGATTCCAAATTATATGAGACTGTCTACATTCCCAGCGTATTTTACTTGGAATAAATCTTAAAGTCAATGATTTTAGCATGCCCCAGAATAAAAATGAATGATAATGTCGCAGCTGTGATAATTCCCCTCCAACATATTCCCACAAAGCCTCCCCACTTAGCAGCGACACACAGTGATGGCACAGACATTATAGGCATGGCTAGCACAGGGTCTTTGTTATCTGAGCCTTGCAAACAGGTAGAGCATGTGTGACACTGTGGTCAGCAGGGATGGTCCAGCAGGGATGGTCCAGCAGGGATGGTCCAGCAGGGATGGTCCAGCAGGGATGGCATGGGGGGCTTCCAACACCTGTAGACACACATGTTCTTGCAAGACACAAAGAGCAGGAGGGTAGCAAGGTAGATAAAGATGAGTGGGAAGGAGACCCTGTAGAAGGGATCGTCTTACAGGGATGTCAAGAGATGAAGAATTTCTTGCTTTCGCTTCTGAGACTGGAGCATGACCCCGTGCGACACATTTGTATGGCCACTTCATCTGACCCCCTTCAACAATGGCTCAGGAATTCCCATAGTCTTTTCTTGAGTTGTAGGAGGAATGTGCCAAGTGAGACACTACCTCTGTCCTTAGTTCCCAGATCTCTCTTATCTGTTTTGATTTATTCATTCAACAAACGTTGACCAGAGTCCTTCTATACCAGACCATTGTAGGCCCTGGGGATACCATGAGAACAACATCAAAGAATTCTCTGGCCCCATAGAGTAAATAGCAAGTGTTTGGGGGGGGGGGTGTGCTTAGAAAGATTTAATAGCAACTGAGCTCAATCAACAATTTAGGGAATAGCAGGAAGAGTTCCCTGAGATCTGAAGGACAAGGAGTGGATAAATAAGGAAAGAGGACTTTTCTAGAGCAGGTTCTGATATGCAAAAGTCAGCAGCAAGTCAGAGCCAGGCAAAGTCAAGAGGGCCCATGTGGGCAGGAGGCCAAATAGTGGAGAGAGATACAGGCGAAGCCTCTTCAGCCATGTTGGAGTTCCAAAGGTCACGGGAAGTCCTTTGGGTTAATTTCAGAGCTGGGAGGCTTTATCTAGTTTACATTTTGAAAAAATCCACTCTGGTGCCGGCATAGAGAGCATTTGGCCGGAAACAGGAATAGATAGAGGTAAACTGAGATAATTACAATAGCCCAGGGCAGAGCCCATTGCAGCTTGCATTATGGTATCAACAGCAAAGCTGGACACAAATAATCTCACTGAAGAAGTATTGATGACAAAATGTGCATAATACTCTTGTTAGGACTGATACCCAAATAGGAGTCTGGACACTGGCCAACCTAGAGAGAGAAACGGTCCTCAATATCTTGGGAATGGTTCAGAAGCAGACATCCAAATCCCGTCCTCAGTTGGATACAAAGTTTCTTCCCTTCCTCCTAGGAGGAGAGGAGAAATGGATGGAGAAGGACAAGAATGAGGTGATTTTTTCTTAGCTATGCATCTGCCAAGTGTCCACCTTCTGTAGAAATACACATTTATTTATCCTATCAAGCAACTGCATCAACCTGTGGGTCACATGACTCCACAGACTCTTCCACCAGAACTGCAGTCCCTGTAGCACAATTTATGGAGAGACCTCAGTCTCTAATGATGATGAAAACGAGGATAACAATGAATTTGCATACCACCATCAATAATACGAAACAGTAACCACTTACAAAAGCCTCAGAGCAAGTGTTGAAACTGACCGGCTTAATCTCTGTACAGCAATCACCCCATAATAGAGGAGGCAAATGAAATTCAGAGAGATGCCAAGTCAGAATCTGTCTAGCGAGGCCCTGAAAGTGCCCTCCTCTGTCCACCACTGTACATCATTCCAGTTCTAAGATCCCTGTCACCATTTCAGTCCAGGTCCCGAGACATACTCATTCCTGAGACTCCCTTCATGTCTTTGAATTTCTTCATGCTTTTTTCCCATTCACAAAACCCAGGATGACGTATAAACATTGCCTCCATCTTGGCCCTCAGGGCACAGCACTTACAAATCTACCCAGAGTTCACAGCCAACCAAAAATGTGTCTATCAAGCAGTGAGAGAGCTCAGCGCGTATAGGCAATGGCTGCCAAGTCTGATGATCTGAGTTCAAGCCCTAGAATACACATGATGGAGGAAGAAAGCCAGCTGAAGCCTGCAAACTGGCCTCTCGCCCCCACACATGCACTGTGGTATGATTCACACACATACACACAGAGAGAGAGAACAAATAAATAAATGTAATGACACACAGAGGGAGAGAGAAAGTATATCAACATGCATCTAAGAAGTGCTCTCTAGAGCTTTAGTCTCTCACTTCTAACCTGGTGGGTCGTCAGAACCTTTCTACCCATAGTTAGACCCAGATATACCAAAGTTAGTTTCACTAAATCTCAAAATCATATATGCATTAGGATGTTCTAGGTTAAGAAATAAGATACTAGAAAATCAGATGATTTAAAAAAATATGACAGGCAGTTCGTTATTGACTTATGTGTTCATTGACTTCTGTTTTTCATGTAGTTTATGATTAGAGCCATGACTGAAGGGGAGGAAAGCATTATGATGATGACATACTCAGTTAGGTTCCTGAGAAGTAGGAGCTGAGTTGGAAATCCAAATGTATTTGTCTAGTAATGGGGCAACTGGCAGCCTTGGCATTCGGCATTTATGTGAGCTGGAGAAGAGGGCACCCTGCAAAGGATCCTGGATGCCTCATCAATTACACACATTATAGGCTACTTTCAAAGTAACATTTGCTTTCTTGTAAAACTTTTTAGTATGTGAAGAAGCCTATGAGGTGTTACACACCCTTACGGTGGAGAAGCTGGGACTTGGAGAGAAAGGATTACTCAGGCAAAGTCTGAAAGGCAATTAGTTGAGCTACCATTTAACCCAAATCTTCAAATTCTGCCTTCCATTTCTTCACCCTGACAGATATATTTATCCTAACAACCTGAAAGTATTCCTGCTATAAAATACCTACAAATGTTGGCTAAGACACAATAAACATTGTTTTACAAGCTTGACAGAGCTCAGAGAGAATATGGGATGTGCCCAGGGCCATAAAGAAAATGGGAACTGAAGGAAGCAGGTGTTGATGCAATGGAAGCCAGGGAGGATGTGGGTACAAAAGCCAGGAGTTTGGCTTTAACGGCCAATAATAACTGAGGGTTTGATAACGGACTGAAAAGTTGGGTAAAAGGAGAACTAATAGGGAATGTATCTCAGTTCATTTTCTGATGCTATAACAGAATACCACAGACCAAGTCATTTAAAAACAGTTGTGATGATTCGTCTCAAGCGTCAACTTGGTAAGTTCTCGAATAACCTGGGAGTCAGGCCTCTAAGGCATGCACGCCTGTAGGGGATTATCCTGGTAGGTTCACTGAGGTGGAAAGATGCTACCACTGCAGGCAGCCCCATTCCCTAGGCTAGGATATAAAGGGGAAAGTGAGCTGAGTATGAGCCTTCAGCTCTGCATTTAGACTATGGATTCGATGTGAGCAGCTACCTGCCACTGTGGCTTCCTGTCCACGATGGGTGGGACCCTCAAAGTGTGAGCCAAAAGAAGCCATTTCCTCACTCGGTTGCTTTTGCCAGGTTATTTCCTCACAGCAACAAGTAACTAAGACAACAAATATAAGTTTGTTTAGCTCATGAGCTACAAAGTCAAAGATCCGGGGACCCAGATCTGGTGAGGACCTTTTTCCTCCTTCATACTAGGATGGAAGACAGAAGGGTAAGACTATAGGGGTGGGGGGAGGCAAGAGATTGAGTCCACAGCCTTAAACCGTCTCACAGAGGTCTCTGTAGTTGATATTAAAACATTCACAAGGGTAGACCCAGACAACCCCCATTAGACGCCACCCCTCAACACCTTTTCATTTCATTTAATGGGTGCCCTTTTCTGAGGATACACATAAAATCGTGGCACCATGTCAAATGGAGATGTTCATAGGGCCACTGTATACTGTGCTGAGAGGCCATCTCGAGTATGGGCTTTGTATAGACAAGGAGAAAACTCTAAGAAAATTCATACTTGGGATCTAACATCCATTTGGTTTCCAAAGATCAAACCCACTCTACCAAAGTCGAATAAGCGATTCGACTTATGTGATCAGCAAATAACTTACTGTGGTGTCACATTAAAGGTATCTGGAACACCAGCCAGAAGCAGCTAGAATCTCTTTGCAGAGAAGCACCCTGACCAGACTGGGAAGGATACAGATCCACCGGAGGCAAGCCGGCAAGTCAAAACTACAAGATACCTGAAGAGGGGAATCTACTGCAACTCTATCTGTAGACACATTAGTAACAAAACCAGATCCTCATGCTTGGACAGCCTGGTGTCAGCCCTACTATTTAAATTCCAGGAGACTATACAGGTAAGAGAGCGTCAGCCACACCCACCCAGAGTTCATGCTCTATCATGCTCTATCATGTTACGTTAAAGATCTCTCCAACTACCCCACACAACTTTTTCCTTGAATGTGGTATTCAGGGAGGAAATGAACACGGCCTTCTAACTCCTAAAATTAGTATTTACCAATATATCTCTGGTACAATTAAACACAGGCCTAGCCAGAAGAAAGCAAGTGGAATCGTTTTCTTCTTGAATTCCCTAAGGGTTTTAGGCATCCATGAGGATTCCTCTAGAGCCACATGTCTCAGTCAGTGTTCCAAAAGGAGGAAAAAAAAATTCTGATGTGCAAATGTTATGCAATTGTTGGCCGTAATCAGAAGGGGGCTGGGGGGCGGGGGTAAGGAGGCCATGCTGTTTGCCAACCAAAACAGCAAGTAGACTAAAAAAAAAAAAAAAAAAAAGCTCCTTTGGATCTGGCAGTCTCTCTGAGTGTGAATCACAAAGCATACAAATATTCCTTGCAGAAATCCAAAGGGGCTGCTGTAAACAATTAATACTCATTCCTCTTAATGTCAGTGCAGGCCATGGGTGATAACCCAGTCTTGTGCTATGAGACAAGGTACATTTTAAGTCAGACTTATCTTAATAAAAGACAATAGGTTGGCAGAGGGTAAGTACACGTGAGTGGAATGTGGAGCAGAGGAAGAGAGCATGCTTACGGCAACCCAGACCTCTGTCAAGTCACATCCTAATAGTGTTTCATAGGTAACCTCATAGAATTTGTATGAAACTGGCTTAAGAAGAACAGCCAAGATGAGAAATTCTACCCAGAGAGGGGCCCCTAATTGTTCAGAGTCATGAACACAGAGCCAAATGGTGGCAGACCCTCATCCACATCCTTCTAACCCCAAAGACTACCTTCACATAAGACTTTGTTCATAAAAATCCACATTTGAGAAAAAAAAATAAACAATGACAACAACAAAAATCCCTCCTTCTGTGGACACACAGAAAGCTTTCATATTCAACACCTCATCCAGTGGGGTCCAATTTCAATGCCAAGTGTGTTTCATATTGGTACATGACAGAGACAGACAGAATCACCCTGCTACCTCTCAATCCTATCACAGCATTACCACCCACCAAGAGGCTACCAGCTCCGCTTGGCATACAAAGTGAATAAAGTATGGTGCTGTGGTTTTCTGTACCATCCGATGAGAGCAGGAATACAATAGCTATTGGATAGGAGGGAAAGAAACAGTGGAGGGGAGGAGGGAAGCAGTGGAAAAGGAAGAAAAGGAAGATAATACAGCAGAGCAGTAGAAGAAAAGACAGAGAAGGACAGAATGAGGAAGAGGAGGAAGGGAGAGGAAGAATCGAAGGAGACACGAAGCACAGAGAAGACACATGTTTTCTGGGATGACCAGAGAAGGGAGGGCGGTGGGGAGGGCACCACCCGGCGGTCAGGTCCTCCCGTCACTCCCACCAAACTGACTTTTGCAGCTGGGGTCTATTCTCTGACCACTTTGGGTAATGACTGTCACGTGACTGGCCCAGATGAAGGAGAGCCCATGATTCCCCTGACTATGAGGGAGCTGTCCATCCATAGGGGCAGAGACGACTCTTCCACAACTCCAGCACAAGGTGAGAGGTGCCCTGTGTCGCTGTGACAGTATAGAGTGAGTACTACGGGCAATCAGAAAGAAGAGATGGCTCCTGGCTGGGACAGAGATCGAAGGTGAGAGGGGGAATGAGGAAACTCACAAGAGCAGAGTGCAGGGCAGTGGCCCTGACGGTGACAGCCGTGTAGCGCGAATCTAATTGGTCTTAATAATAAAAACCCAGAGTCAGATATTGGGGTAAATGCTGAAAGATCAGAGAAGTAAAGCAGCTAGCTGCAGCCATCTCTTACCTCTACGAATCCTCAGCCGAAAAGGGGTGAGCTCCTGTCTCCTCCCCGAGCCTTGTGTTCCTCTCTTCACCCAGCCGTATCACTTCCTGTCTCCACCTCCCTGGTGCTGGGATTAAAGGCATGAGTCTCCACTGCCTGGCTCTGTTTCTCTTTTAGACTGGATCAGTCTTGTGTAGCCCACGGTGGTCTTGAACTCCTGCTCTTTCTACTTCCTCCTCCTCCCAAGTGCTAGGATTAAAGTTGCGTGCCACCACTGCAGACCTCGATAGTTAGCTCCTTTACTTCTCTGATCTTTCAGTATCTACCCTGATGTCTGACTCTGGGTTTTTGTTATTAAGACCAATTAGAATTTGTGCTACATCGCAGCCTTCTAGTCCTAGGAGTCTCAAACAGGTCCCCTCCATTCCTACCGAATAGTCTCAGCACAGGACTCTGACAAGTTCAACCTTGACTTGCGAGGTCTACCTCGCCACAGCTCAGGTAGCGTAGCGCTACATGTCCTATATGCTGAGCACACGCTGATCTTGCTGTTCTCCCAGCAGTGGGCAGGCGGGAAGAATCCACAGACATGGGTTTTCAAGGAGCAGATGTATAGAGAAAGAGCCAGAACACTGCAGGGGTCCCAGGGCTCCCCTTGTAGAGCTTCCTTGAGTCATTGCACCTCAAAATGCTTCATTCCCTCACAGTCCTTCCACCAACGTGATTCATAAAATTTATATGCATTATGAAGAAATGTTTCTGCACCGTTAAGCAGAATCCTGCCTCCCTTGTAAGCACATAGACGAATTTACTGAAACAAAGACCAAGTCCCATCTTTCCCCTTCATGAGGAGACTCGAAACTACCCATCAGTGTCTTGAGTTGAAGTCTTACAGAAGACACAGGCCCTTCGTGGCAATGGGACCATTGGTACAATCATGTTTGTTCAGTGATTAAACCACAGCTACACAAGATTGCCTGAACCATACATATTTTCCTGGTGATGATAGTATTTGCAGGTGTAGTTAAGAGCCAACCTTCTGTTCTGCTTAGAATAAACTGTCTCAGCAAATGAGGCAAACTTAATGGCTGTTTATCATTTTAACTGGCCCACGGTGCTGTGGAGGAATGAAGGAATCAATATTATTACATTAACATTTATCACACCTGACATAGCAGTTATGCAAATCAAGCCCAGGGCATGGTTTTATAGCTCCATTAGATTGTAAAAACATCGAGTCTAAGCAAATGCAGAATATGTGAGTAGGAGAAACCACAGACTCCAGCCAGACCTGCACCCACTCTACACCCCACCTGAAGAAGTTATTCTACCCAAGGCAATAGGTGGTGCTGGGTTTTTTTTTTTTTTTTTTTGTCTGTTTGTTTTTTCAAAGTCTCTGGATGAAATATTGCGGGAGAGGATTTCTTTCCTTTCTTTTCCTTTTTTTCAGGTGTAGTAAAGAAAACCCTTTGAAGACCTAGAGTTTTGCGCCCTGCCCAAAATCTACCACTTAAGAAAACAATCTCACACCAAAGTCCAAGAATTCAGACAAGGAGGTGCTTTGTGTCACGAATCAGAAGCACAGCCACAATACACAGGAGGAAAGCTGGGAGGGGGCAACCTTCCAAGAAAGGCGCGGAAGGATTTCTCCATGTCTGTCAGAGAGATCCCAGGGAACCACTGCACACCCAAGGCTTGAGTGTTTCCCCACAACACTGACACCACAGTCCAAACATGGGCTCTGGCCTTCTTCCTCCGGCCCCCACTTCATCCCCACCCAGCTCTCTCAACCATTTCTTATTCTGCTTTGTGAAGGTCTGAAATAGAGTTTTCTTCACCAAAAAGGAAAAAAAAAAAGTGTTACAAATCACATTACATAAAATCCAACAAACGGTTCACTGCAATGTGACCCGAAACAGAAGTCGAGAAAGTGCAGGTTGGCAAGGCTCAGCATCAACAACGAGTGCTCTTTAATATTTAGAAACCTCGTGAGCCAGGGCTGGATTTAAGATGACAGACAGCCTTTCCTCAGGATGTGGAGGAGACTTTGAAGAGAGCTGTGGAACTACATTCTTAAACCGTGAGTGCTCAGAGACGGGAAGGCGGTTCAAAACACATACACAGCAGCATGGGAAGTGTGGGCGAAGCAACTGGCACCCCGTATTATTAGCTGTATCAGTTATTTATGCGCCATAAATTAAAGACCTTCCACACTGAGTTCCTCTGATGCTCTGATGTCTGGTGCCAGCCCAGAGGTGGGGAGATAGATATTCAGGCCCTAGATCTGAGCCAGCAATCTACAAGTGGCATCTTCCAGAAGTCCCCCATGAATTCCCTAAATGCTGGAATATTCCACTTAAAAAAAAAATCACCTCCAGAATGGACAATCTTCTAGCTAAGAATGACATCATTTACACAACATTCTGGCTTTTTTTTTCCAGAGTCAAAGTTCCTTATAAATACATTTGTTTTTTGTTGGAATTTAAAATGTAGGATATCCTCATCATTCAAATAATGCAGTTATTAGAAGAAAAAATTTGCATCTGTTAATCACCAAACACACACACACACACACACACACACACACACACACACACACAAATGTAAAGCTATTCTGAGAAAGGAGAAAATGAGGTCTGGACATTCAAACACCATCACTCTTAAAAAAAAAGCTGACCAATTTTTAGACTCTTCTGAACTCTCTATTTAATATCTGTATTGGTTATTTTCCTGCATTTCTGTGGCAAAAATACTTAACAGAATCAATTTAATGGTGGAATGAATTATTTTGGCTCATGGTTTCATAAGGTACAGTCCATCACCATGTGGAAGGCTTGGTCCATCGCTGTGTAGAAGTCACACTGTGTAGAAGTCACATCGGCAGAAGCAGACTGGACAGAACTTGAAGTAGCTGATGACATCATAGGAGCAGAAAGCTAGACCAGACCCAGAAGCGGAGGTGTGCGATCTTCAAAGGCTGGCCCCTGGTGCGCCCTACCCCAGAAGTTCTACAATCTCCTAACACAGCTGGGGACCAAGTATCAGTAAATGAACCTGTGGGAACAGATTCAAATCCTAACAGTATGCAACCTAAGCTATAATTCTAACAGGGGTTAAAAAGTATTTCCAATACAACATCATCAAATAACCCAGGAAGGGTCAGCATCCTCGGCAAATCTTGTGATCAAAGCTTTTTGAAGATAGAGAGGAAGAAGTGGAGTTGGAAGTATGAGTTGGTTGAAACACTTTGGGAAAACTGAACAGAGATGGACGTGTGGCCAGCATCTCTCCTCCTAGGTATTGCCCAATAGCAAAATGTACTGACATGAGCAAAAACATGCTCACAGAGGCACTTTCTAGGACAGCACCCAACTGTGAACAACCCCGTTCTCCAGTGCAGGATGAGGAAAGGATTGTAGACCCAGGGTTTGGGATGCAGTTCAGGTATCAGAATGCTAGCCTAGCATACACAAAGTCCTGGGTTCAATCCTTACGTAGAACATCAACCATTACACCTCTGTAATTCCAGCATTTGGGGGGGTGGAGACAAATATTCGAAGTTCAAGGTTATTCTCTACTACACAGCAAATCAAGGCCAGCCTGGAATACATACATACGTTTTGAAATTGTGGTGGGAGGTGGGGGGAGGAAAAGAGAGAGAGGAAGGAAGAGAGAGAATGTTCTGAGCCATGTCATTGACTAACTACAGCCAACACAGCAACACGCATGACTCACAAATCTCACAGTGGGCAGAAGCAGCCATGAATCTAAAAGGACATATGATTTCAATTACACAAAGTTCCAAGTCAAGCAGTAACTTCTGTAGTCAGGGGTGAGAGAGGAGGCAGAGAGGCTTAGTAACTTTCAGATGGTACAAGGGACTTCTGGGGTTCTGGGTTCTTGTCTGAGCAGGGTACAGGCTGTATCTGCAAGTATTTTCTATTTTATACTCGGTGGTCACATGACTAATGTGTGTTGCTATATGCACAAATCACCCCCAGTACATTCACGTGTAGTAATTTTTTTTTACTTATTTATAAAAAATAACTGGTATGAGATGTAGAATATAAAGAATATTATTAACAAGAATAAAGAACTACATCTGGCTGGGTTTGCAGACTAATTATAGAGCTCGCTCCCCATTGCCACGGTCTCATTTCCACTTCCTATCAGAGATCGTTTCCCATCATTAAATAGCCGTCTACAGCATCTTCTCAACCGCTGTATCACAACCCGTAACATGTGCACAGTCATTTATTTAACCAACAGTGCTTTGCTAGACATTCAGTTGTTTGTAATGAGTCATTAAGACCAACACTGTAAACAAGCATAATTATAGAGATCTTTAACCACATCAAATGATTATTTTCTTAAGATAGATTCCCCCAAAGAATGTCTGGCTCAAAGGATATGCAAATGACTAGCAGGAAGGAATTTTGCTAATTTGCATTTCCGACAGCCATGTTTGAGACTTCCTATTTTCATAGAAGATTAATTTTTGAAGAGCAAATACAGTAAAAGATAATTCAAGTGATGTTACATCAAATATATGGATAGCCCTCATACCCAGAGCAATTATTTAACAGGCTTTTAAATACAGACAAAGAAGTTAATTTTAAATTTTGCCATAAAACCCAAGGGCTGGAGAGATGGCTCAATGGTCTAGAATATCTGCTGTTCTCACGGAGGACCAGCACCCACATGGCAGCTTACAACTGATTATAACTCCAGTTCCAAGGGATCCAGCACCCTCTTCTGACCACTGTGAGTACCCAGTATACACACATATGGTACATATATACATGTAGGCAAAACACCCCCATGCATAAAATAAAAATAACATCTTTAGGGGCTGGACAGATTGCTCAGAGGTTTAAAGCAATTGTTGCCCTTGCAGAGGACCTGTATTTGATTCCCAGCACTCACGTGGTGGCTCACAACTATTCATAATTCCCAGTTCCAGTGAATCTGACACCTTCTTCTGACCTCTGAGGGCATCAGGCACGCATGTGGTACATATACATACATGCAGGCAAAACTCTGACACACACTAGAAAAAACAAAATGTGTATTAAAAATAAATAAAATCTTAGGTGGTGGTGGTGCATGCCTTTAATCCCAGCACTCGGGAGGCAGAGCCAGGTGGATTTCTGTGTGTTTGAGGCCAACCTGGTCTACAGAGGGAGATCCAGGACAGGCACCAAAACTACACAGAGAAACCCTGTGTCGAAAAACAATCAATCAATCAAATCTTAAAACGAAATAACCTGGAAAGCCCAGTTACATGAGACACAGTTCTTAGCCTCAAATATGAGCTCAGGTACTGATGAGCACTCCTAATTCATCAGCTGACTGCAGACCAGTGAGGAGGGGGCTGTGCACAGCCAGATGGCTCTCACACATCCCTTTCTAGAAGATGTCTGTGAGTTGTTTGAAAGGTGTCTTGAGTCTTTCCTCAGAACTGCCCCGTGGCAGAATCTGCACACATCACAGGCCCAGGGCACCTGTGGCTTTGGTGGAACTCAGAGTTGACCCAAACAAGACAAGGAGACTGAGAGCCTCTCTGCCAGCCTAGATTAAAGCACGTCACTTCTTCAGTGTATGAAACTCCAATATATTGGGGCTGCATAGTGCCAAGTATAATTTATTCAAAGGCAGAAAATATACATAAATATCAAACTAATGGAAAACAGATTATTCTATAGATCAAGGCTTCTTAAACTTTTCCCACTCGTGACCCTTTCAACCTGAGAAAATTTTATGTAACCCCAGGCACATAGATATATAAACTAGGTTTACAAATAAAAAAATTTACTAGTAATGAATCACAAAAAAATTATTTTAAAAAAATTAGACAGAAATATGATTTTACCATTTGTTAAAAATGAAAGAGATTTTTCCAAATAATGAGATGAATATGCTTGGTTATTTTACATAAAGAATGAAATGTTGGCTGAATATTTGATAATGTAGAACTTAGAAAATCTTCAACCATTCTCAAAGTTAGCCAATATTTTTATTTTATAACCATACATGTTGAGAATGTCATATCACATAAATACATGCTACACAATGGTAGAAACATGGAGCTGGAGCAATGGCTCAGTGGTTAAGTGCACTGACCGCTTTTCCAGTGGACCCGGGTTCAATTCCCAGCACCCACATGGCAGATCACAACTCCCTGTAATTCCAGTTCTAAGGCACCCAACACCCATGACAAAGTACCAATGTACATAAAATAAAAATAAATAATTTTAAAAAATGGTCGAAACATGTGAAAGCCCCTTCAGAAATGACTGAAAATTCTGACCAAATCCCAAGCCAATATTCGTTTAGTGATCTTTGATAAAAATCTAGCCAGCCGCTCAAATTCCAACATTCTAAGCACAGTCTAAAGGTGTATTACTTTGATGAATGTTGAGAAATGGCAATAGGGAAAACATCCAAAGTCTTTGTTTTCTATAATTAAATCACTGTGTTTTTTTTCTTAATGCAAAAAACTTTGTACATGCAGTAAGGTGTAGCAGTCAAGGCAAACTATAGTTCAGTTCCCAGCACCCATGTTAGACAGCCCCAGAGGTACGTGCTTGCTGTGCAAGTGCTAGGATCCAAGTTCCAATCCCCAGAACTCATGCAAAGTCAACACAGTAGTGCACACCTGCAATCACAGTGCTCCTGTGACTCCCCGGTGCTCCTGTGGCTCCCCAGTGCTCCTGTGGCTCTCCAGTGCTCCTGTGGCTCCCCGTGCTCCTGTGACTCCCCAGTGCTCCTGTGGCTCCCAGTGCTCCTGTGGCTCCCCAGTGCTCCTGTGGCTCCCCAGTGCTCCTGTGGGCTTCCCAGTGCTTCTGTAGCTCCCCAGTTCTCCTGTGGCTCTCCAGTGCTCCTGTGACTCCCCAGTGCTCCTGTGGCTCCCCAGTGCTCCTGTGACTCCCCAGTGCTCCTGTGGCTCCCCAGTGCTCCTGTGGCTCCCCAGTGCTCCTGTGGGCTCCCCAGTGCTCCCGTGGTTTTAGATGGAAGTGGAGAGACAGGAGCATCTCTGGACTTTGCAGGCCAGTTAGCTTGGTATATGCAATGATGAACAACAAAAAGAGATCCCCTCCTCCCCTGACTGAAAGAAGGTGGACGGTGAGGTTGTCCTCTGACCACATATACACAGAAAGCAAGAAAAAAAAAAAAAAGACTAAAAATCATTCATCAAATCAAAAATACTGCCTTCAGTATTTAAACTTGATGCCTTGGACCTAAGACAACACGAAGTAGGCACCACTAGCTGGCAGGCAGTAAGTAGCTACATGGACTCTGGATATATTATTTACAACGTAAATACCACAAAACAAGCAATGAATAACATGACTTCATGTGAAAACGAGCCAGCCCTTAACCACAACATTTCCATGAACTGAACGGCCATTCACAACCATCCACTTCAAATGTCAGAGCCCAGCCTTGAAGCGAAAACAATTTGCTACAGACGTCATGTGGATGAGCTGGTTCCTCGGGGTTTTCACAAAGGAGTAACAGTTGATTTCAACCATCAGACAAACATACTTAAAGCCCGAGGCAGTGGAGTTTTTCTTGACCATTTTATCCCAGATTCCAGGTACTTTTAAAGGGTGCTCTCTCTCTTTTTTAAAACAGCCTTGATGATGTGTTATAATTGAGCACACTGGATCATATTTTTATCATTGTCATCCAGATTGGATGTGTCAGAAAGTGAATAGATGGTGATGATGAGTGGTCTGTGTGAGTGGTTCGCTGTGTGAGTGGAGCACTGGGGAGCCACGGGGACGCAGGTAGCACTTGAAGCAGTGAATGATAACATAACCACATTCCTTACAGCAATCTCTAATGTATCTTAATGATTTTTTCCATGCAATAACCTTTATCCAAAGATTGCCATACCTACATGATTTAAACACCCAGCAGAGTTTATCTTGATTAATAAGATAACTCACTAAAGGTGAATTTTTTAGGTCAATCTATTTTTTTAAAAACTGATCTAAAAATTTAAGATGGTGGATTATTTTAAAGTAGTGAAACAAGAAAAATATTCACAAATACAAGTGGAACAAGAAAAAAATTTCACCAACGTGGTATTAGTGGCTTTGATTATGATTTTCAATGATTTGAACTATCAAGACTTACAACACTGAGATTTATATTGAGCAAAAAGGTCTTAAAGATTTTGTCCCAAATGTATTATTTTTTAAAAGCTGGCATCATTTTTGTCCCAATAAGACAAAATAAAAGATTTGTTAAAGTTTACTTCCCATAAAAAGCAAATTCTATTCCCCTAGACCTTCACACTTCATTATTAACACAGCAGTTGAGAAAAAATACAGTCTTTACTACAAAAGTCTATTGATTTTACCCACCATAATACAATCGTACCATCTTCTAGTCCTTCACTTACTCACTCACTCATGCATTCATTCATCCCACAACTACTCACGGTGCATCTATCACACAGCAAATACTGTGTCTTTGCTATGTGACAGATGTACTCAGTCTTTCCCACAGGCTACACAGACTGTGATCCAGCATATGATTTTGGAACTAGCCTGCATAACAACCAAGGTGTCAATTGTGTGACCCATCCTTCCAATAAGGAGCACAAGGTCTAATGAATGAGATGCAGACTGACTGTTGGAACTTGATGGGATCTTACATGGTGAAGAAGCAGACAATGAACAACTAAGCCTTTTGTGAGGGAGCTGTTATTTCCGCCACAATTCTTTTCCAACATATCTCATTTGTATTTTTTTTAAAGATTTATTTATTTATTTATTATGTATACAGTGTTCTGACTGCATGTTTACCTGCAGGCTAGAAGAGGGAACCAGATCTCATTACAGATGGTTGTGGGCCACCATGTGGTTGCTGGGAATTGAACTCAGGACCTCTAGAAGAGCAGCCAGTGCTCTTAACCACTGAGCCATCTCTCCAGCCCCCAACATATCTCATCACAAAATAGAGAACATTATAGTTTGGACTTAGCACATCTTTGGATTCTCTAATAATCTGATAACATATCTTTTAAGAGACACACTTCTAGACTCAGATTCTGAATAGCACTCATATCTAATTAAAGCTAATTAATGTATCTTTTCATTTCATTTATTTTTAGTCTTACCTTTTTGACCTTAGTCAAGTAGAACTGGTGTTGAATTTCTATATGGAATGAGAATATGATGTTTCTTTTAAAATTATTTATATACAAAAGTCTGTATTCAAAATCGTGACACAGAAGACAGTACCTGGAACTGCGTGATAAAGTATGGAAGGCTGTTGACCTTAGGAAGAATGTCCTGATTCTTCTCCCACAGCCTGCTTCCAGGCCAGTTTGTCTGAGTCTGAAGATGTCATTCACCCCACAGCGTCTTTGCCAAGTACAGGGTAGGTGATCAGTAGTGCACATGGTTCTGTGGCCAGCCCCCTAAGGGTAAACACACCCCACAAAGCAGGGGATCTTACTCCCACACAGAGGACAAGCTCATTCAGAAGTTTGGAAGGACATGACTGATTTTTTTTTCAAGCTCCCAAGGCTTCTGCTTCCCAGCACACTCTCCTCATCATGCCAAGAACATGCTTGAGAGCAGAGTCAGCGAATGAAATCATCAAAAAGCCTCTGCCAGCACTAAAACTCACAACTCTGACTTTAAACATAACTGTAGCAGAGACATCAAAGGCATTTCCAGTGAGATGAAAATATGCCTGTGAGCCTTCCCAGAAAGGAAGGATTATTTAAAGTATGATGGCTCTGCTGCAGAAGAAAGGTCTATGAGGGCAAGACTCCAGGAGAAAAAATATTTCGTAAAGATGGCTATGATATGAGCTCCGTTAGATGATGGAAACTGATGCATTACAAATCAGGAAAAAGACTTCTACCTGGTTATACAATTAACTATATTGCTGTATGTGTGTGTGTGTGTATGTATGTGTACATGCATATGTACCTGTATGCATGTATTGTGTGTGTGTGTGTGTGTGTGTGTGTGTGTGTGTGTGTAAATATAGCAAAATGTAATCACACCTCATTGATTCCTAACTCAGCGTCTGGAGACCTCTTAGATCTGGCATAAACTTGAGAATCACCACAAAGCAAGCAGCCAAAAGAAACATCGCTGTCTTTCCACACGAGAACACACGCCTTTCAAGAATTCCGCTCACAGCAGTTCACAGGAGCAGCTAACAAGAGATGGGGGGGGGGGGAATTATTACACAAGCTAACTAGGATTAAGGAGTTCCTTCCTGCAGGACAGAGGACCTTCAGTATGCTAACATATGCTGAACATCCCCCAAGGAACTTAGTTGACCAGAGGTCTTTTATTTCAAAGCCATATCGGTTTTTCCAGTAATTTGGAAAAAAAAAAAAAAAGGAAAAGAAAAAGAAAAAAGAACAAACTAGTACTTCTAGAGACTTCTTCATCTTTGAATTACCCAGCTCCTTCACATGCAGAACATCTCACTTTGCCCTTGTGATACTTAAAGGATATGCTGAGTGAGAATCCTGACTTCCCTGGGAAGCAGAAGGAGCCAGAGCAGGAAGGAGGTCAATACCTGCCTCTCTACTTGTTCCTCCAGACATTAGAATCCTCACTGGATTCAGCCCACTGAGTTCTCCCAGCCCTCAGTCACATCTCCTCCCCAGAGATGGAGACTTCTTTATGGATATCTAGTAAAAAAGCCTAGAAGATGAAGAAAGGCAGAAGACATTTCCTTGAAAATACCCCCAAATTCTGGAGTTATTCAATGAGGGAGACATGATGAAATTTAATATTACATAATGCGTCCCCCCCCATCTTTATTTCATTTCCTCAATGAAAGGACAAGGGTCTGAAATCCAGACTTGAAAAATGTGTCAAAAGTGTTGATTCAATGGAAGTCCAAGGGTGTTTCTGAAATAATGAAGCATTTTCCATTTAGATAGCACTTTCTGCTTAAAAAAAAAGAAAGAAAGAAAGAAAGAAAGCTCCACAAAGAACATTCTACATAAAGCAAAACACCTCAGTCTTTCAGAAGAAAGAGGGAGACCTCCACATTGGCACACCGAATGGGAAAGACAGGCATAGGTGTGAGCCTCACCCTGGGGGCTGGAGCGAGGCTTGCAAAAATGAACAGAGGAACCAGAGCTCACTCCAGAGGGGTGAGAAAAGAGCGAGAATATGCTGAGGCTAGAATGGACAACTGTGAGTAATATCTGTGGCCCAGGAGCCGGCCCCTCACCATAGATGGCTCTGCAATCCTCAGCAAATCGCCAAAGGCCTTAAGAGGAGCCTCTTAAGTCATCACATGGCGAGCAATGGTCCCGCACAGCTTACGGGGTGCAGGTGGGTCAGCTGAACTCTACAAGCTCCAGGACTCCAGTCTGCGAGGTTCCTGCGAGGCCTTGCCCTAAGCTAGAGGATCTGGGCAGTGTCATATCCGCACCAGGGGACCCTGTCTCACTTTGCCTGAGGGGACGGTGCGGTCATAATGGAGGATCCCCTCCTGGGTGGAGGGGAGCACTGTAATGTTAGCCCCACTGGTACCTTTTTCTTTCACTTTTTTTTAAAGACTCAGTCTGGCCTCGAACTCACTAAGTAGCAAAAGCTGGTCCCGAACTCCTAATTTTCCTGTCTTCCCTCTCCCAAATATGAGATTACAGGGATGTGCCAGCATGTCCAGCTCCTCGGGACTTCAAAACTTCTAAGCAAATAGCTAGAGAGAAGAGAAGAGAAGAGAAGAGAAGAGAAGAGAAGAGAAGAGAAGAGAAGAGAAGAGAAGAGAAGAGAAGAGAAGAGAAGAGAAGAGAAGAGAAGAGAAGAGAAGAGAAGAGAGGAAAAAAGAAAAAGATACTTACAGGCAAAAAATTCCCCTCGCCTAAATACTGAAATTTTTATCTAAAACAACAACAAAAAGCTTAGCAATTCTCCCAGGTAATCCTGCTGGGGGTAAGGGAATGAGAGAACTGGGGTAGCTGGAGAGATGACGGACTAGTTAAGAGCACTTGTTGCTCTTACAGAGGATTGGAATTCGGCTCCCAGCACCCTCAGGCCTCACAACCATCCATAACTCCAGTTCCAGGGGATCCAAAGCCCTCTTCCGACCTTCACAGGCACCAGACACTCCCATAAGCAAAACACTCTCATACACATCAAATAAATTTTAAAGAACTTACCAAAAAAAAAAAAAAACTAAGTTCTTATTTTTAAAAAACAGAATTGGGACCAAAGCTCCGCAGCCCAGGAAATCCTGTGGGAGGGAAGCCAGGCCTCTGCTCTTTCCAAACCCTAATGAAAGCAGAGGCCAAGTAATCGTTGAGACTGTTGTGTTATTTTTACGTTTTGTATTTTAATTCTGTTGCTATGTCAATACGAAGGAAGCCAATTAAAAATATTTACACCACATTTTAGAAAAATGAACCTTTTGTTCCCCTGGCTTCACCTCGTGTCTGTTTTAGTATTATCGGAGAAAGATTGCAAGTTACATAATTCAATTAAGTCTTATTTATCCAGAGCTATCCATAGCAAAGCAGAAAAAAAAATCTAATGAGCTTTCCATTTTTGTTTTAAATCAAATCCAGCTGATACTGAGGAGACACCGTGAGAGAGGAAAGGCAAGGGACAAGTGTCTAGAGGAGGTCGGTCCTAGCGGACAGGTGGAGGCGGCCATGATGCTTTCCGAACAGAGGAAGCGGCCATGCTGCTTTGGGTACCGCCCTAAGAGCCTGTTGTTCTAGCTGGACAAGCAGCTCCAGTGAGTTGGTATCGTTGGCGCCGCTGAGAAGCAGTTACGGGAGCAGGGGAGAGCTGCTGCTGTCTCTGAGAAGACAACAGACACCCAAAGAGCTCGTGCAGAAATGTCCAAGCTACAGCGGGCCTCAGGGGAGAGGAGAGGACAGCCCGGGCAGGTGTGGGGAGAAGGAAGAGTGGGCCACACCTGCGGGGACAGCCGCAGAGAACACCCCCGTGTCACCACAGCCCACGTTCATGAACCACATCTCAGCCCGACTGCGAGACATAATCGGTGGCTCTATCTCCGAGGAAGGACTCCATGTCGTATTTTCAAAGGGACACTATATGATTAAAGAGCATGAAATGACTAAAAGGACACATCTTCACTTTCCAGAAAACTCCGTTATCTTGAACTCTGCATTTCCAAGTGCTCCAGGTAACCAAGTATGTGTTACACCCTCAATAAACCTGTAAGCCCCCACCTGCCCAAAGACCAGGTAACTTCCTGGAATGCTGGGAGTTGTAGTTCTTAACAGCAAAGCCTCATGGGAAAGAATGGTGGCCTATAGGTTTCGTCCGTATAAGCTCTGCCAACACACGTCCAGGGACCACTCAGCTGGAAAGTTTCCAGGAGTGGTCCTGACCAAATTCCATCTTGGTCAGTATATACTATAAAAAGCTTGCTTTAATTTGGCCAAAATGGTGGGGCTGGTTTTTCTCTGGAGAATTTTAGGATTAACATAGGTAACTTTTGATTGACTGGAGTTTTGTTGTTTTGTTTTATTAAAAAAAAAAAAAAAAAACCTCTTTTCAAACTATCTAACTCCAATTGCTGTATTTTATTAAACTCTTAAGTTCTGCTTCAAAATTAATCACGTGCAGAGAAAAATGTGTGGTTCTACACAACCCTGGTGGTCACAGTAAAAAGGCGTTACCTCCAAGCCCCTAAATGCTGTTACAACACTGACCCCATTCTCACCCTCAAAATTCCACCTCAGACACTTGTGCTGAGGAAAGGGCTCAACGTGTTGGAAAATATAAGCTAATGGCCTTTTTTTAATGTGGAAGAATGTTCACAAAGTACAACCCAGAGGTAGACCTCTGCTGGAAGCCAGGACACAAAAGCCCCACTCAGGACAGCAGAAGGGATGAGATCTGCCTTTTCCATTTGTTTCTTTCAGATGAGGAACATGCACCCTGTCAACTCAGTCCAAATAAACAGTTTTCTAAAGTTCGTACTTATGAAAACACGGAGCACCAAATACAGACGACAATGCTTCTGCTCAAGAGTTCTGACTTCAAAACGACCAAAGTGAATATCATCTCCTCCCAGAGTATACTTAAAAAAAAAAAAAAAAAAAAAAATCCCTATTTTGTCAAGTACAGGCCATTAAGATAACATTAGACTAGTTGCCAATGGGCAGAGGGACACACACCCACAGTAGTAGCACAGAGGAGCCCGAGGCAGGAAGATTGTGAGTTCAAGGCCGGACTGGTGGACGTGGGACTCATCCTCAATTGTTCGCTGTTTTTCACTTCAATATATCTGAACATTGAAGAGTTTGGAGCACAGCAAGAGATGGAGGAGATTTTGTTATACAGAGCACGTCATTTGCTTCTCTTGCTTATTTTTTGTTTGTTTGTTTATTTATTTAGTGTGGGGGAGGGAGGGCACATGGCCCGGGGAGAGTGTGAAGGGCACCATGTGGGCACAGGGCGTCGTTCTAGGTTGGCAGACTCAGAGGCCAGCATTCTTACCCACTGAGCCATCTCACGGGCCCCTCATCAGTGTCTGTCTAAATGCCATATTGATCCCCTGGTGATCTACCTGCAGAGAGAAGGTGGATCCTCTTTTCGCTTTGGTTGAAAAAAAAAAACAAAGAAGAGAAACTATCCAACCTGCCAGGGAGTTTGCCAGCCGCCACTCCCCACTCACCTCCCAGATGGCCGTTTTTGCATTGGCTCTTGGAGACACTGATGGAAATCATAGCAAGTCACAGTATCCCCTCACCCACCCACCCACCCCCGTCATAACATGGGGGGGGAGGGCAGGGTTGGGGAGGGGAGCTGTGGGAAAGGAGGGCCCTGTGCCCCTTCTCAGGCAGATCAGTTTTAGAAAGAATAATCTAGCAATTGGCAATGGGGAACTTGATCTTGGAAGGCCTTTGTGTGTCTGGTGCCTCAAGATATAAAACCCCCACTGGGCCTAGGCCTGCAGAGTAGTGTTGATTCATACTTTCAGCCTCGGGTGCTCCCTGACCGCATCTCTTTCATAAAGCAAGGACAATATGGATGTTCTGTAAGAGTATCTCCTCAAAGGGCCCTCGGTGAGAAGGCCTGTGGTATGGGTGTAGGTGTGTCTGTGTGTATGCATGAACCAGTTTGTGGATGTTACGATTTACCTATTTAGACCTGAAAAATATGTTAGACTCTTCCTATATATGACATGAAAATATTATCATTTTTAAATTCCTACAAATTTTAGTAAAACTGAAGTGGAAAGAAAATTAAACCCCAAATTATAATATACTCTAAAATGTATATCACAACTCCTATTTCCTATAACTTTTTAAAAAAAAAATCCTCACACATTTTCATGAGCTAAGAGACTTCGTGGTACCAACATATATAACTTACAAGGACTTGATGGATCCGAAAAGAGGTTCTGAAAAACACGCTAACAAGGCCATAGAAGAAAACTCAGTCCGATGAAGTCCATTCTCTCATGGGCAACTGCTGGAAGAATGAATGTTCCTGCAACCTTTGACAAGAAAAGCCTCCACCAGATCAGTACCGAATCATTCCCAGTACATGTCTTCAGAGACTGTCCCTCTGAGAGCCATGCTGGCCCTGGGCCAGCTGCAGATTCAGAGATGAGGAACACCTCTGAGGACCAGAGGTCCCAACTGAGGCTGGGTCCTCACCATCTGCAGCAGACTCTGGCAGGCTGCCAGGGGTGGAGTTGGAGTAGGGGGGTGGGGAGGTGTAAAAGGATCAGAAGCCACCTGCATAATCATGAACATCACGAGGCAACTCACAACGAGTCCCTTACCCTCTGGCATTTTAGCATCGCACAATATCTGGCTCTCCCAGTCCACCAGCGACAAAGCTGGAGAAGCTGATACTGAGCGTCCATCGGGCCCATGCTCTATCGCTCCATGACCATTGTGCTCCATGTTGTAAACACACTAAACCGTGGAGAGCAATACACCTGAACTACTGTGGCCTGAGTCCTCGGGGATTGCTGTAGCTGAGCTGGGTCTCCTATCAAATCTTCCCGTTCGTAAAGAACCCGTGTCTAACACAGCTTAATAGAGAATGTGTCCTTGTTTTTCTGGGAGGGGACAAAATACTTCTATGGTAGGTGTTGATCATTAGAATACTCCATACATTTCTCTAGTTTTGGAAGTAAGAAAACAGAGGTTACTAAAGAGCCGGCCCTCTCCAAGGACGAGGCCGTGGTCATAGTCATGGTCACGTATAACGCATTATCTCCCTGTTCTGCCTCAGTCTTCAAGAAATCCGCAAGCAAACATCATGTGTAGCTGTGGAAACTCAATCCGGGTTCACGTTCTAGCCACTTTCATAAAACGTGCATCACCCAATTATCACTGGATCCCGTGCAAGTCCAGGCAGGCTCCTGTGGGGCACAGAGCATCCCTCAGGGCTTTCCTGAGCTGTATCCCTTTCTCTCTAAAAACCGCCTTCATATTCAAAGAAGCCACATAATCATGTCACGTCAAAGAGTCTCAGCTCACCGCCTCCATTGGACCATGGCGCAATGTGATGTCACTTAGGCCCTCCCTCCCCCAACAGTGCTTTATCAAAACAGAAGATTTAGAAAATTTGTTTCTGGTTGTGTGTGTGGGGATACCTGGAACATCTTCTGGCCTTGCCAAAGCAGGTGGCAGTATAGGGTGGGGTTAGATGCCATCCAGCAGGCACAGAGCCACCAAAAACCCTCTCAAACAGCTGTTTCCAGGGGCTATGGGCATGCTCAGTGGCTAGAGTTCTTGCCTGGCACACATGACTCCCTGGGTAGGATCAAAGCAGGTGTGGTGACACGTGCCTATGAACTCAGCACTTGAGAGTAGGAGAATGAATGTTCTAGATCATCTTCACACATCAGGAATTTGATGGCAGCCTACTTAAGACCCTGTCTCAAACAACAACAACAACAAAAAACAAAACAAAACAAAACAAAAATCTGTACTCAGAACACGGTTCAGAAGTCAAAATGTAGAGAAAGCCCCAGCACTCAGAACTTGTGGCAAAGCAGAAGTGAAAGCCACTTGTAATTGAAGCCCCTTCCAAAGAGTCTTCAAGAATGTCACTGAGAAAATAAATCTTGGTGCATCGGAAATACATCCTGGTGCATCGTCACTTCTGAACAGCAAGAAGTTAGGCTAATACAGAGCGCGATCAAAGTTCTGGAAACAGTTGAAACCTAAGTTCAAGATAGGTTATATCATAACCTAATTTAAAAACCACAGTGGGATTTTTTTTTTTTCTTTGCCTTGTAGCTAATCAGGAAAAAGACGTCATCAGCTGGCCGATTGCTATGCTAACAGAAATGCTCCAGTGCCAAGGAAGAGTGAGAGACTAAATAAACACCTGCAGGTCTCTCTATCAATCTAGAAGCCACACAGAAAATTGGTTCTCATTTAAAAAGGTTTAAGCAGAAATTTTCAAATGGGCTGGGTAGATGGCTCAGTGGGAAAAGATCTTGTCGTACGAGTGTAAAAACCAACGCTGAGATCCCCGGCAGCCACTTAAACCCCAGACATGGCAACCTGCCTGTAACCCCAGAACTCTGGAGGTAAACAGAGTCCCCAGAACCAGCTGGCTGGACCAGCCCCATCAGCAAGAGACCGGACTTTAGTGACTGAGAAAGAAGATATCTGATGTCAAACCTGTTATCAACATCTGGCCTCTGTTAGGTCCCAAGCCCCAAGAAAGCCAGTGCCACTGACTAAGTCCCCAAATGACAGTCTGGGCTTATCACGGGCTGAATTCTGACAGGGCAAACAGGATTGCTTGTAGATAAATAAAAGCCTGCATTCAGCATTCCTCAGAAACCTGTGACGTGGATTTCTGTCTGGCAGGAAGAGCCATCCGCTCTTATCTCCCCCTACAGCTGACTAAGGCAAATGGAGGTGCCCGCTTCTCAATTACCATATACCTGTAACACACATCAAAGTCCCCTGCTCACCTCCAGGTTCCTCCTGTCCCTATCAACACATACCGGAACACACTTCAAAGCCACTTGGCTCTTCAGACCCACACACTTCCTCCTCCCTGACTACCCTAAACTTCCAGGCTATTCCAGTTTACAGGCCTCCTCCCCACCACCACCACCCCATTTTTTCTTGCAAGAACTGGCAAGGCTTTCCTCATCTTTTTTTGCTATTCTCTCTTTCCCTAAGAGATGGCTGTGGCTGCTTAGCTTCCTCCAAAGGTCTGTCTGTGGCTATTCTCGGCCACCTTGGGATAGCCACGCGGCAGTTACATTATTTCCAATAACCCTTCTACTAACCCGTGGAGAGGCCATGTCAGTGGTTTCACTACATCCTTGCTTACAGCCTCCACATGCATGCACCCACACAAGCCTGTACAGCTGCATGCATACTTGCACACACACAAGCAAACACACATGTTTAACACACACACACACACACACACACACACACACACACACACACACACACACACCACATGCAAAAAAAACAAAACAAAACAAAATACCTTATGTTTTTGCAGATATTTACCTCCATATGTCACTAGGTGCAAAGAGCAAGGCGAGTCTGGCCTGAGAATACCTATGTGGGCTGAGTACAGACTTCCCCTCACCCTGTCCAACCTGCAGCCGGCAGATGCAACCTTCTGGTCTCTTGGGCCTGCCACTCAGACAAAAGAACGCGGAACACAGAGGCATCATTTCGTGGCACCTGTTGGAATCTGAAGACCCCATCAGGGCCCTGCCCCGGATCATCCTAAGCTCCAGTGTCTCCTCTCTGCTTCAGAGCCATCTTTCTGAATAATACATCTACTATCCTACTTGGAAGGAAAAGTGACCACTGCAGACCCGTAGACTGATACACAATTCCTTCAGGGTCAACCCTTTCGTCTTGGGAGCTCCCCTTGTGAGAACCCCCTTTCCCTCCTCTCTGCCACAGCTTCCCACCGGCTACACTCAGTTGCTCAATGTATCCAAAGGTGCCATAATTCTGGTAAAGGGCTCACCTCTGCGTGCCCACATAGCAAACTCCTATTCATGCTTCAATACCCCACTCAAATGTCACCTCGTCCATGAAGCCCTCTCCTTCTCTCTCATTTTCCCCTTCCTCGTAGCTCCCTGTGGCTTGGGGAAGAATTTCTAATGGCCAAGAATATCTGCATGAAAATGAACTTACGCATCTGTATCACAAAGATTGCATGGACAGTTTTAGGAACATTTTTTTCCCATTTTTTTAAAAATTCAAAAACATTGAAATAGTGAATGATCACAAGACAGATGTTTTAGAGCTTTTCAGCCATTGCACTATTCAGTAAGAGACTTTGGGAGACAGAAAACAATCTTACTGAGTGTTTGAGACAGGAGGAGGGGAGGGTAATACAGCCACACACTGGCTCTTATGTTCCTGTTCTCCTATCCAGCACCTGCTCGGTCCGACTTCTGTGTGAATGCTTAAATTGAAGGCGTGGAGTCACGGATACTATAAATGCAACTTTTCACAGTATTTGGGCAGGCGAGTGCCAGGCAGCATTCTCTCAGTGATCTGATGGTGGCTGTTCTAGGACAAAAAGAGTCCCTCTAAGGTCCCGTCCAACACTTAGAGAGGTTAAGTGAATTACCCAGGGTCACACAGCTGCATGGCAGCAATGCCCAGACTCAAACAGAAGACTTCTGATGCGAACCCCAGTGCTCTGTTTATTAATATGGCGCTGCTCTCGTGATATTAAACAGCCCGCCAGGGGAAATTAACAGGAAAAACCCGTGATTTCCAAAAATGAAAATGCAGCTTTATTAGTCCCCCATCCAGGCCTTTAAACGTCTGTGTTTCTAAAACTGTGGTCCTTGGATTCTCACAAACACTCAAAAGAATGAACCCTCTCAAGATCCGAATAACTCTCTATCAACTTGGTGCTCACAAAAGTAAGAGTCAGAACAAGATCTGTCCTATTTTCTAGATGTGGTATACGGTCGAGGACAGACAGCCAGGCCCTCACTGAGCTCACCCAAAGGGCACAGGTGCAAGCTTGCATGTGGCTGAGGAGGTGGCCCCTATCAAGACCCAGTCAGAGAGGTTCCTGGAGGCTGCCATCTATAAAACTCTTCAGTCCTAAACTCAGGAACTCAGGCAGAGCGGGTAAGGGAGCGGCTGTAACTGCCCGGCCAGAAGACACATTGCTGATACCAGACTTCTCAGAAACAATGGCAGCTGAAGAGGAGCTCTGGGAAGCTAGCACTGAGGGAGGCAGTTGCTGGAGGAGATGCGGCTAGAGACCAGATGGAAGAGGCAGAGTATGGGAAATGCGGCTGCGGGTGGGGCAGTGAGAATGACTTTATAAGCTAATTAAACATTAAAAGTGACAGTGAGGGATAGCTGAGGGTCAGAGCAGGGACAACTTGAGGACATGCCTCAAGCCCCGCTGCAATAGGAAGCCTAAGAGGCAGGAAAAGTTTCCAGTGTCTACACAGATAACAGGGGCTCAGGAGAACTGGCATCACTTTACACCCGAGATCAAACAGGAAGTGACCCTTCCAACCTCTAAACACAGCCAAAAAAAAAAAAAAAAAAAGCCTTTCTTCCCAATGCCTGAAAAAGGATCTATAGGTCAAGAATTATATCATTCAAAGGTAATAACTTTGTCTCCAGCTTGATTTACAAAATCATCAAGTTCATTTACCTTATGCGTACACACACACACACACACACACACACACACACACACACACACACTGCCAAAGAGATTGGTAAGTCAATGCAAAAGTGAGGCCATAATAAGCTAGAGAAAAATATTAGGAATACGCATTTGAAATCAGGAGGCAAAGCCTTCCTAAGCACAAAAGCAAACAAAAATTAATGAGCAAATAAAGGAAAATTGATTTTTAGGCCCTAACAGGCAAATGAAAAGTGAGCAAATGATATCTGTGCCTGAAACACAGAGTTCATTCCCTTCATGTCTAAACACTTCAACGGATAAACAAGAGGAAAGCATACGAGAAAAAAACGAGAAAGGCGTTTAAGACTCTTATTCCCCCAAGGAAGGTATCTGACAAAAACATAAATGGTTTTCACTAATACTCAAGCAAATGCAAATTAAAGCATAGGAATATCATTTTTCATCAATTAAATATGCTGAGCATTTATCAAAGATTATATGCAGTATGAGGAGTGGGGGAGGCTAGAACACATATGAAATGAAAGTGGGAAAGGTAATATTGGAGGTAGAAAGGTTGAAGTGGGGATGGGGGAGTCTGGGATATGGGGAGAGGATTGAAGAGAGGGTTGACCCAAATTAAGGCTATATGAAGGAGCCATAAGGGGAGCAGGCTACTTTATAAGCTAATTAAAAATTAAAAGCGACAAGAAGAGGAGTTTGAATTGAGGTACTCTCTGGCTGGATAGGGCTGTTCCAGGAAGCCACGGGTTCTTAAATCGAAACCTTATCACAGAGAGGGCGATCTCCCTATGGGATCTTGGTTAGGGAGGCCTCTGATTTCTCCTCAAACAATACACCAGAGCTTGATGGTAACCTTAAAGCTGAATATACCACAGGCTCTGATCACAGAACAACGAGACATCAAGCTGGAGCTGAGAGGGAAGCCTTCATGCTGGTTAGATTTTAGAGGGCCAGAAGGAGCTATGCAGTTTGATGGGGGAGAAGAGTCACCAGGAGTTTTACTTAGCTGTGGGCCCCTGCACACTATGAGCTAGCCAGACAAGATGCTCTCACTAGTATATAGTGGCATGGCTGCTATGGAGACAACCAACCAACCACTTCCTGATTAGGTTTAAGTCCTACTTGCTCTACAAGAGGGAATTCATTCTTGGTATTATAAGCTTGGTCAAAAGCCTGTTCCTGGGGAGGTCACAGGACCTAGTTCTGGAGCTACTACTGTTGTCTTGCTAAGTGGGCATGTGCCCATCAAATTGCCTTCTGCATATCTATGCTTACTTCCATAGATCACTGCTGCTCTCAGTTCTGGCTACAGCAGCTTCTTTTTACAGTGGCCGGAGGGTCCTTCAGCAGCTCATTACTAGTCCAAGTACTGAAAACAAGTGACTGATAAATGCACAGCCATAACCATCTATATCGCTGTATATATATGTATATATATATATATATATGTGTGTGTGTGTGTGTGTGTGTGTATGTATATATATATGTATGTATGTATATATATGACATTTGTATCACTCTCCCCCCCCTCCCCGCCCCATCACAGAAGAGGAGCAGAAAAAAATGTAAGAGGAAAATGAATGACTAGAGTGTTCAAGAGTGTTTTAGAAAACTCTCTTCTGGGTATGACCTGGTTGCTGTACTCATGAGCTCTCTCAGACCTGTATAAGTCATAATAAAACTTTTACAAGATTGAGCTCATCACCAATCCACCATAGGGGTAGATGCCATCCCTCCCTGACGATCTGATAGGTGGTAATAGTTGCTAGGAGAGAGAAACATTTTCATGAGTGATGTAACCAGTGGTTAAGTTGCCTACATTCCTATATCCCTAACCCATGGTCCTGTAAACAAGCCTAATTAAATTTATTAGGTCACCACCCACCCACCCCCCAAAAAATTACTAGGACCTCTTGAAAAGTGGGAGTGAAAAGAGACAAGAGAAAATAATGATGTGTGAATATAATAAAAATATATGATATGGGCTGGGCAGTGGTGGTGCATGCCTTTAATCCCAGCACTCAGGAGGCAGAGGCAGGTGGATCTCTGTGAGTTCGAGGCCAGCCTGGGCTACAGAGTGAGTTTCAGGAAAGGCGCTGAAGCTACACAGAGAAACCCTGTCTGTGTTTTGAAAAAACAAAAACAAACAATATATATAAATGTGATATTTGTGTATGAAAATGACATCATGAACCCTACTGTTATGTATTATTCATGAGTGGGAAGAACATCTTTTAAAAATTAGATCTACTGGGCTGGAGAGATGGCTCAGAGGTTAAGAGCACTGACTGCTCTTCCAGAGGTCCTGAGTTCAATTCCCAGCAACCACATGGTGGCTCACAACCACCTGTAATGAGATCTGGTGCCCTCTTCTGGCCTGCAGTCATATATGCTGTATACATAATAAATAAATAAATCTTAAAAAAAAAAAAAAAAAAAAAACTTTAAAAAAATTAGATCTACTGTTTATAAGGGTATGGGTAAAGCAGGTTATAACCTGCTGATAAAACATACAAGTGTATATCAATGTGACCATTTGTATTTAAAAAAAAAAAAAAAAAGCTCTGGGGCTTACTAACCATTCAATCTCACTGAATCAATGACCTCCAGGTGCAGTGAGATACCCTCTCTTAAAACCAGGGAAGAAATCTGAGGTTGATCTCTGGCCTCCCCCACATATTTGACAGTATAGACTGTTGCTCCTTGGAGTGTGGTCTTCCCATTCACACTTCAGAGCCTGCTGGAAATAGAGAACCTCAGGACCCACCCGAGACCTGCTCCATCAAAACCTAGACATTAACAAACTCTCAGCTAACTTGCATGTATGGTAAAATTCAGGCAACACTGATATAAGAAGCTGTCAGCTAAAATGTGACGGGGCCCACTCAAGAGATTATAGACAGAACTGAAGCAATCCTAAATGGAATACGGTGAAGGAACCGATTCATACTCCCAGCTCTCTGACCCTGTATCTCCTACTAGAGATGCCCAGCTCCACCCCTGTCCAAAGGAAGATCATTTCCAAAGCTCTCCCGATTATCTAAGCAGCTACCCTTGAGAACCCTGGCCTCCAAGCATAACCCCAGCCTTAACCAAAGATAGCATCAGTGTTAACTGCTGCCAGACACAACAGGCCCTTGCTTCTAACCCTCACTCAGTCCCATACCGCACATCCTTCTCTGTCCCCCACACACACACCCCGAGTACAGAGTGCGCATGCGCACGCACGCACACAGTGTTGTTAGTTGCTCTAGCTCTAACAGCCAGCACACAACTGGTGCTTGCTGAACAGTTATTGAAGAACTGAACCTACATGAATGGGAGAGTTGACGGATGAAAGAGGAAAACCGCCAAGCCAACTAAGCAAGAGCATCTGAAAGCCATAGCAAAACACATGTCCAATCCCTTAAGTCTCATTGATGTGAGACTCCAACGGAACCTAAGCCTCCTGAGCAAGGTTCAGCCTGAAATTAACAACAACAAAATCACCTACCACTCCACAAAGGGGGCCCAAAGGGAAACAATCCAGGGTGGGCGTGGCCCACGTTGGCACAGCAGCACATGACGCTATAAGACAGATGAAGCACAAAGACACAAAGACAGGAACCCACCTGGCAACCAAAGCATGTTCTAGTAGGTCTCCCTACCAGCCTACGGAGCTCCGCTAACCTGTGCACAAGATACTCTAGGCCAGAAAAGCAGCTGGAAACACAGCACCATCTACCTACAGGTCAAGACACACCTTTCCCCAGCCAGAGGTCATGGGAGCAGGACATGAGGACACCTGTGTAGGGCTAAGGAGATAGCTCAGTATATGCATGCTGTGAAAGCATGAGTGCTTGGACTCCTTACACATTTTTAAAAAGCCAGTCATGTGAACGCCGCCCCACCATTGGAGAGATAGAGGGATCGTTGGGGGTTGATGGCCAGCCAGCCTAGTCAAGTCAGTGAACCCCACATCACAATGAGAGACCCTACCTAAAAAAAACACTATGGGTTGCTCCTGAGAAATGACACCTGTGGGCTGACCTGTGGTATCCATACACATGTGCACCCGAACCCTGGAGCAAACACATCAACATACCTACATGTGCAGATGTAGAAATCGCACACCTGCATAAAACATTCACTAAAATGCACTGGAATGAGTCACCGCCACGCTTCAAAGGCACGAGACTTGCAATATGATCGCTCCGTGGTCGCTCTAAGCCAGGCTTTGCCTGTGGAAACAAAAGGTAGGGTCCGCAGGGTGCTTACCTAGATTTCCTTCTCCTCTCTGCTCTCTGGGGAGCCACTTCCTCCTCAGAGCAACTAAAAGAACATACCCGCACACTGAAGGTCTTCCAACTCTGCTCAGCAGGCAAACGAACAGCTTTTGGAACCAGAAAGAGCATGAGCAAGATGGCCTCCCTCCTGCCATCTGCTTGACTGAGGCGCGGAAACTGTCACTAGGAGTTTGTATTCGTGTAGCTTGCTGGCGTCTTCTCTCCATCTTTCCCCACATCTTATGTCGGAGAGCTGCCTCCGTGGGCTGTCTAGAGAGCCCACCGCACACTTCCAGGAAACACCCACGTTACCCCCACGCTGCTTAAATTGGCTGTACACTCAGAGGCCATGCCAACATCATTTGCCCTTGGGGAGAGATTCTGCAGAGTGGCCTCACCACAAACCAGGCCAGTCTGGCAAGGCAACAAGGCCAGGTAGCCAAGCCCCAGCTGCCCAGTCCCCTCCCTCCCACTCAGCCCCTGCCTCGGCTTCCCCATAAGTCAACACTTTCTGATTTTTTTTTTTTCTCTCTCCCGTGGTAAAAAAATAACTTCCTCTTGGAGTGTCTGAGTCTGTCTGTGACGTCACCCACATTCCTTGCCATGTCAGGAGAGGAATTCTTACACTGCGGCAGAATGAGATTGTAAGTGATCCCCGGTCAGTCTGCGGGACTCCAACCAGATGAGTCAGGCCCGCTGCTCAGGGGGAGACAAGAGAAACCACTTCCAGCCTCCTGCCTGGGCTGGAAGCCCTGAGCCAGTGCCTTCAGCCCCTGGTTCTTTCTCACCTAGCCAGCAGGTAGAGGGTGCAGGGGATGCAGGAGACTAGTCAGTCTGTCCGGATATTGGGGCAGTTTTCCATGAGATTCCATGGGTGTGGCTCTGGACAGGAATGCAGCGTCTCAGTGGGCACATCACCCAGCAACTGTTCCCGAGAACTTGGTCACATGTGTGCTAGGGACCCAGACGCTCACCCAGGCTCAGCCAGGCTGCTTACTCTTTAGGCGTGGAAGTAAGACAGTCCCAAAGAACATAGGTCTAAAGGTGGCTTGTGACAGCAACACCCTCACATCCAAGAAGGCGGAACCTTCACAGGAGGAGGAGGAGGGATAGATACATAGAAGAAAGAGACAAAGATGTGGAGCGTCATTGTGGTGGTTTGAAAGAAAATGGCTCCCATAGGCTCACAGGGGGTGGCACTATCAGGTCCTGTGGCCTTGTTGGAGTAGGTGTGGCTTTGTTGGAGTAGGTGTGGCTTTGTTGGAGTAGGTGTGGCCTTGTTGGAGTAGGTGTGGCCTTGTTGGAGTAGGTGTGGTCTTGTTGGAGTAGGTGTGGCCTTGTTGGAGTAGGTGTGGCTTTGTTGGAGTAGGTGTGGCTTTGTTGGAGAAAGTGTGTCATGGACAGGCTTTGATGTCTTGGATGCTCACGTCAAGCCAAGTGTGGCATTCTCTTCCTGCTGCCTGCCAACCCAGATGTAGAACCCTCAGCTCCTTCTCCAGCACCCTGTCTGCCTGCATGCTGCCATTGCTTCCCGCCATGAGATAATGGACTAAAGCTCTGAATTGTAAGCCAGCTCCAATAAAATGTTTTCCTTTATGAGGGCTGCTGTGGTCATGGCGTCTCTTTAGAGCACTAGAAACCCTAACTAAGACAGTAATTAAAACCAGCTTATCTTCTCATGGACAAACTAGCCAGTTGAGAGCAGCCTGCTCAGATGTGCTGCCCATTTGGCTCATGAGTTATCATCCCTATCTTGATGACTTGCTCACTTTTAACTATCTGCATATTAGTCTCATTTCCTCGGGAACAATCTGCACCAAGTCTCGATTTTTTTTTTATTATTTATTTATTATTTTTTGCTTTGTTGGAGGAAATTGATCAGAAGGTGTGGTTTTAATGTCCTTATTTTCTTTTCTCCCTTTTGTTCTTTCTGTGATGGAGAATTATTTCCAAAGAAAAATTACTGCAATCCAGGTAATTTTTCTAGACAAAATTACATGGGGATGGGAAGCGACATGGTAGCCAGTGTTGTATTTTCAACTATCTGGAAGGCTGGGAAGCCCAAAGGAATGGTCTATGGTTCTTCTGAAAGGAACAGAAATAAGCAGGAGCCCAAGAGTGCAAGACAGAGCAAGAGGTTCCTCCATCTTGTATTCTTGCTGAGGTTGTTTCCAGGTTTGACTACAGTCTAATCTCTTTGTGGAAAATCCCATGGAAACCTACCCAGCTCTATCTAGGAACCAAAGGTCAGGATGTCCTACTAACTTAGCCCTTGTCAAAGCTGCTTGCTTGTGCAGAACTTCCTCCAGCTAACCATTTATCTTAGCTGCCTGTTTGTGCGAAACTCCTCTCCTGGCTAACTTCTTGGCTTCTGTTAAAACCACTTGCTTCAAACTACTTACTCTGCGAAGACCCCTTTGCACTCATCAAGCAAAATGCCTGGAAGAGGTCTCTGCCCTTAAAAACACTGTGTTCAAGAAACCACTGGAATACAAACTATTCCTGGCTACTTATCTGAAGGACTTCCCAAGTCAATGCATCCCAGATACCTGAACATAAATGTTTACTACCAAGCTATGGAATCAACATAGGTGTCCATCAGCAGAATGGGTAAGACATGGTACATACATACCATGGAAGTTTTGGGTGTTGTTTTGTTTTTTCGCGACAGGGTTTCTCTGGGTAGCTTTGGAGCCTGTCCTGGAACTTGCTCTGTTGACTAGACTGGCCTTGAACTCACAGAGATCCACCTGCCTCTGCCTCCTGAGTGTTGGGATTAAAGGCGTGTGCCACCACTGCCCTACACCACAGAAGTTTTTAAAACTTTATTATTATTGTATGTGCACAGACGTGTGCATGCATGCAGGTATGTGCACGCACGTCTGTGTGTGTGTGTGTGTGTGTGTGTGTGTGTGTGTGAGAGAGAGAGAGAGAGAGGGGGAGAGAGAGAGAGAGAGAGAGAGAGAGAGAGAGAGAGAGAGAGAGAGAGAGAGACTGTAGGCACACATGGCCACATGGTGTGTCTATGGAGAACAGAGGACAGCTCTCTGGAGTTGATTCTCCCTTTTCCCTGTGGGTTCCAGGAATCTCCGGCCATGAGGCCCGAACAGTAAGCACTGTGACCCATTGAGTCATCTCACTGGCCCCACAATGGAGTATTTCTCAGCTCTAAAGAAGAATGAAGTCATGCCATTTGCAGGAAAACGGATGCAGTCAGAGACAGTCACGTTATATTAATTAAGGCAGACTGAGGACGACACACAAATACTGCCATGTTTTCTCTCACCGGCACTTCCGTGATTTCACATAGAAACAGAAAGTCACTAGTGTATGTGTGACATGAAAGTAGAAGCGAAATTGTCCAGGGGACGAAGGGAGCTAACGGGAACAGGTAGGAGTGGGGAAGGAGGTGGGAACTGTATCAAACCCATCGCACTGTCGGTATGAAAATGCCTTTGCGTAACCCAGTACCATGTGCAATAGATGCACACCAATGGAACGAAAAAAAAAATTTAAAAATTGTAAAGGAAAAAAGTCCTTCTCCTTTTTTTAATTGCTATCATTAAATGACATCTCTGTGAGCAGGTGATTTTAAGATCGCAAAGGGGCATTAGCAAAGTAGTAACTCTAAAGAAAAGATACTGTCCTCTGGAGTCGATTTAAATATTACCAACGGGGAATTCTAGAACCCTTAAACTGTATTTCTCCCTTCTCTGGGCCACGGGAACTCATTCTCAGACTGACAGCCAAGCTCATGCTAGAGGTGAGGGTCTGAGGAAACCATGGATCTCATCAAACTCCTGGTGTTAGAGGTGAAGAAACGGAAAACTAGGAAGGCCGGTGCTGTCACAACACTTGTACTGAACTACTGTCCGTCCCCTTCCAAACTGTGGCACAGGAGCCCTCCACATACCTGCACTACTTTGTCTGACAGTTCAACTTGTCCAACAGAAAGGTGACCATATGCCATAGTCCCCGTACCAAAGCAGGAAGTTCTGTGCTTGGTTGACAAGCTCATGGATCTTAAGGCTGTACAGCAAGATTTAACTTTCTTTTGAATTATTAGAATATAGGCAATTGCTTTCAGATGCCCAGAGATGCAGGGATGAGCCACTGCCCAAGGATGCAGGGATGAGTGGTAGCCCAAGGATACAGGGATGAGCCACTGCCTAAGGATGCAGGGATGAGTCATAGATCTCATGTGCCCCCTGTCCCTGACAGAGACCAAAGCAAACAGAGAAACCAAGAATTGAGAACAGAAATAAACTCACCCCCACACTTGGTCAAGACCCCCCTCCTCTTCTGTGGTACACTGCTCTGGCCCTAACCCCAAACAAGAGCAGTGGGAGCAGAGAGGAGAAAGTGGTCATGCTGCTGGAAGGTTCTTCCATGAGAAGAGAAGGGCTAGGATCCATCATGGTGAGGGCTTGGTGCCATGACTGGTTCAAGCAGGCCTAATTTAGAGTTTACTGCTCTAATCTTAACACACCCAACCTTCTGGGCCTCAGCCCCCAGTGCTATTTTATCTTGTGAATACGGGGAACAAGTGAAAGAGATAAATTCAAAACAGTAAAATTTTCTGTGGGAAAAAAATATGTTCTTAATCTCAGAAATAAAGAAAAAGAAAAAGAAAAGAATGTGTTCTGTCTTTCCCCACTTTGGGGATATGTTATTTTCCAGGGATTGAACCCTATAAAACAATGATTCTCAACGTGTGGGTCATGACCCCTTTGCAAATCGAATTGCCCTTTTCACAGGGGTCACCTAAGACCATTGGAAAACACAGCTATTTACATTACAATTCGTAACAGTAGCAAAGTTACAGTTATGAAGTAGCAGCAAAAATCATTTTATGGTTTGGGGTCACCACGAGATGGGAACTGTATTAAAGGGTCACAGCATTGAGAACCACTACTACAAATGTTCACACATGCTGGACAAGAATTTTACCACTGAGCTACATTCCCAACCACCAGCACCCCAACACACACACACACACACACTTTTTCTTTTTTCCAGAACATCCTCTTTAAACACATTTCTAGGAAGCAGAAAAGAGGCTAAGAATGAGGAAGGTTCTGGCGTGTATGTAACTAACAGGGCAAATGCCTGGAACTTGTCAGCTGCTGACAAGCCGTTGTCAATCTAAGGGAGACAAGAGAAGCCACAAAAAAAAAAAAATCACTAAATCACTGGTTATTTGGTTAGGTAATTTCACATTTCTGGGTTACAATGGTTTCTGTATTGGGAGCCGAGTCATAAATGAATTTGCATCCTCCCACTCTATGGGTGTTCCTGTGAGTGTCATATACACATATGTGCTTAAAAGAACAAGGTGGGAAAGCAGGCATTTGTTAAATTAAATGCCAAGCCTTGGGATAGAGAAGTACAATTAACAGTTTTAAGAAACTAACTCCCACGTGTGCTTTGCCCGTGTGTGTCTGTGCACCATGTAAGTACCTAGAATGACAGTTATTAATCCCATTGCACAGTTCAAAGCACCCATGGCTCAAAGAATTAAAAAGAAAAGAAGAAAAAAAAAAGCCTGTTCAGGTTCTCGAGGCTGCTAAGCAGTAACTATGACTCACACCCAGATCTCTATCCAGAGCTATATTCTTTCTGAACATGATGCATCTGACACAGCCTTTGGTGACTACTGTTCAAATGACTGAACACAGGAAATTACTTATCTCAGAATACTTCTATTTTTCTTTTCATTAAGGTCATGAAAGTCATCCTTACTAAACCAGGGGGGGTCGGGGAATCAGTGGTATGCCTTACAAGCCATGCAGTTGAATGCAATTGAATGCTGTTTAGAATATCTGCCAGGGCTGGGGGACAGGACTCAGTGGCAGAGCCCAGGCTTAGTGTAGACCAACCATGGATTCAGTCCCTAAAACCCATGAGACAAACACCTATCAGTGAGTGCAGTAAGAACCAGGCAGCCAAATTGACAACTTAGAGTAGTCTCCAGACCTTTTACTAAAACAAAGAGAGGTAGTTTGGTGCACTGGGCTCTAAGTTTACTCTGGCTAAAATCTATAGTCACCATTTCAAAAATCGAACACCAGACAGCTACCTCCTTGAAAAACTTGCAGCCATACTTGAAATGTGATGCCCAATTTTACACAGATTGCTAACGAAGGAAGTCTCTGACCTACAGAGAGAAATACGATGCTCACTAGCAAACTCCCAAAAGGAACTGCTCTGGGGTTCAGGGAGACGACAAGAAACAAAAAGCCTGCGTTCCAGCTGGACACAGCCAAAGCTGTGAATTAACCTCAGGTATTAATTACCTGGAGCTCTAAAAATGTAACTCTAAATCCTCAGAGGTGGGAGGCACACAATTATCCCTGCGCACAGAAGAAAATGTTTATTGAGCTATCTGTCATATTGATTTTATATTTATTTAGTGTATTGGCTTCCAATAGCAAGGAAAAATTAGACTGTTGACATCAATTGAGCTGTCTTCCTCGTCCCTCCCCCAACTCTACCGATGACAGAGAGCCAGTAAATAAGTTTACAGCATTAGCAAAGGACAGTCAATACGACAAGCACATTCAACCAACAGCTCCTTCCCAGGAGCCAGAACACAGCACCAAGGAAAGAGATGAAGAGAGGGAGAGGAAGTCCACGCCCCCTGCATTTAAGGAGGTTGCCTTCAACTGATCACAACACCAGGTAGCACGCCAATCCTTCAGAAAAGATGGCAGGAGGAAAACTACAGGGGTTCAGAGGTGCTCACTGGAGATCTCAGCTTCCTCAGCAGCCAACACAGAGGATCAAAGACACAAAGGCAGTAAGTGAGAAAAGAAAAGGGATTCACTGGCTACCATCGGGAAATTATAGACAGCTCGTATAAAATCTGACAGACCAAGAAGGATCAGTTAGCTGTATCCTGTTTTAGCTAGGGCTCCATTGCTGTGAAGAGACACCAAGACCACAGCAACTCTTACAAAGGAGAACATGTCGTTGGGGCTGGCTTACAGGTTCAGAGGTTTAGTCCATTGTTGTTATTGTAGAAAGTATGGCAGCGTGCAGGCAGATATGGTGCTGGAAAAGGAGCCTGGAGCTCTACATCCGGATCAGTAGGCAGCAGGAAGAGAGAGTGACCCAGGACCTGGCTTGAGAATTTGAAACCCAAAAGCTCGCCCCCAGTGGCACACTTCCTCCAACAAGGCCACACCTACTCCAATAAGGCCACACCTACTCCAATAAGGCCACACCTCCTAATAATGCCACTTCCCATAAGGCTATGGGGGCCATTTTCATTCAAATCACCACACTTATTTTCCAGTAATTTGATATGATTTGTTTTGCATTGCCCGGATTAAGTGTTTAGTTAGTGTACAAATCATGACATTTCCATACTCATAAATCATTGTACTTTGCTCCATTTTAATTCCCTTGCAAATACTCTTCTCCCACAAATGCTTTGCCAACTGCTTTTGTTACACACACACTTAGATACTGATCCTTCCTATGAAGGAAAATGTGATTTTCTGTTTTATCCCTAGTAATTTCAAATATGGCTGTTTTAAACTATACAAATTAAAGTTCTAATAAACAACATTAAAGTGTCTATACTAAAAGCTTGTTTTAAATTTTAAGTTTAAATTTAAACTTTTAATTGAAAAATAAAAGATTTAAAAATTTAAGTTTAGAAATTTAAAATTTTCCAAAGCTTTTAGACAATTAATAACTTCCTAAACACAGTCATGTCATTTCACTAAATAGAAACATGCATTGAAATTGCAGCTAAGTGTAAATTTGTCCTGTGCATTAATGCAATGGGTATACAAAACAAATTAACTGCATGTGAACCCTAACTTTTCAAAAATGCTCAAGATTTCCTTGATAGCGTCATGGTACATTGTGTAAAGGAACACAATGTACCAAAATTTTTAACCTGATAAGCTTATCAACTCTATTCAAGTGAACAGATAGGAAGACAAAACACATCCATTGTGTATAACCTGTCACTCAAAGTTGGCTGCATTCATATTCCTCATGCAAAATACAGTGTTCTTTGTGATATCTCTAAAGTAGATCAGTGGTGACTGTACATGAGTTATCATACATTTTGTGCATATGTTGCACATGTCCATGTGTGCATTCACATGTGTGTGTACGTGTGTGGGGGAGGACATGCATGCATGCGTGTGAGCATATAGAGGCCTGATGTTGACATTGTGCATCTTCCTCAATCACGTTATACTTTATTTACTGAGGCACTGTCTCTCAATGAATCCAGAGGTCACGGACCAGAGGATCCCTGTCTCTTAGTCCAGAATGTTGGGATTACAGGTGGCCACAATGCTTGCCTGGCTTTTTTATAGGTTCTAAAGATCCAAACTATGTTTTTCATATTTCTTTAAAAATAATTTAGTTATTTTTAGGCAGGCAGGGTGGCGCACACCTTTAATCCCAGCACTCAGGAGGCAGAGGCAGGCAGATCTCTGTGAGTTTGAGGCCAGCTTGGGCTACAGAGTGAGTTCCAAGAAAGGCACCAAAGCTACACAGAGAAACCCTGTCTCAAAAAATATATATATAATAATAATAATAATAATAATAATAATAATAATAATTTACTTATTTTTATTTTACATGCATTGGTGTTTTGCCTGCATGTATGTCTGTGTGAGGGTGTCCAATCTTGGAGTTACAAGCTGCCATGTGGGTGCTGGGAATTGAACCCCAGTCCTCTGGAAGGACAGTATTCTTAATCATTGAGTCATCTCTCCATCCCCCAGTTTTCATACTTTCATGGCAAGTACTTTATTCACTAAGCCAGTAGTTCTCAACCTGTGAGCTGCAACCCCCCCTGGGGTCACATATTAGATATCCTGCATATCAGATATTTACATTACAATTCATAATAGTAGCAAAGTTATAGTTATAAAGTAGCAATGAAATAATTTTATGGTTGGGGGGGTCACCACACATGAGGAATTGTATTAAAGGGTCACAGCATTGGGAAGGTTGAGAATCACTAAGCCATTTCCAGCCCAAGTTAGCACATACTTGGACTAAAATACAGATAACCAATATTTATTATTCAAAGAGATTCATCACTAGAAAACAGTCCTTCAAGATTCCTCAGAAAAGGCCCTTGTTTTCTCAATCAGTTATTAGAACTTTTATTTTGTCTGTCTATCCCAACTCTATACTTAACACCTTGGAAATGGCTGCTGTATAAAACTAGCTTTGTTGCTCCTTGGGAAGGATGACGCAGAGAATATATCAAGAACATTGTGTTTAAATCAGTATCATTCTTCCCAGCTCTGAATTGATAGTAAATTCCTCTATCTGATAAGAGCCTCTTATCCAAAATACAAAAATACTTAGAACTCAACAACAAAAGAGAAAAACATTTTAAAGGTGGAAAAGAAGTGAGTAGATATTTGTCCAAAAAAAGATACGAAGTGGTCAAGAGACTCATGAAAGCATCTAGGATCCACTAAGTGCTACCCAAACACAAAACACAACCACAGTGGCACACTACTTCATGCTTGTGAGGATGGCAACAAGTTTTTCATGGAAAAATAAGTGTTCATGGGGATGTTGGGAAACTGGACCCATATATCACCGACGGGGCCATGAAAGGACACAGCCAGCCACTGTGGAAATTCCTCAGTGACTTAAATATAGAGTCCCCGTGGGACCCAGCAATTATACCCTGAAGTACACACTCAGAAGAATGGAAAACGGTGTCCAAGCCACTAACAATGTTACGGTAGCCCAAAGGTGGACAGACCATCCTGCTGCTTGCAGACCTCCATTGCTGACCCTACTCAAAAGACATCACCTTTCTATCTTCCTCCTCTCCGTTTCTTTTGTCCTGGCATTATAATACAAACGTATTATATATATATATATATATAAATTCATATCATATATAAAAAATTTCAAAAGGTTAGTCTTCAATGTTAGGATTAAAGCAGTTGGCAACACTAGGAATGAAAGATAAAAGGCCTTGTAACTGAGTATGAGACAGCCAAAACCAGACAAGAGTAAGCACAGGTCTCTGGGGAACTGCTCTGGATGGCTCCCATGAACTCCTCAACATCCATTAATAAGTGAATGGATACACAAAATATGGTCTTATCTATAAAATGCCATGGAATGTTCTTTTCCATAATTTTTGAAAACCAGTTATGGAATATTAGCTAGCTATTAAAAGAAATCATGTGCATTGTGTAATATGGGTGAGCCTGGTAAACATTATGCCATGTAAAAAGAAGGACCAGTACAGCCAGGTAGGTGGTGGTAGCGCCCATCTTTAATCCTAGCCCTCCACAGAGGCAGTCAGAGCTCTGAGGTCGAGGCCAGCCTGGTCTACAGAGGGAGTTCCAGGACAGCCAGGGCTACATGGAGAAACCTTATCTAGAAAAACAACCAACTAACCAAACAAACAAACAAAGATCAATCATGAAAGATTATATATTATATAATTCCAGTTATAAGAAAGGAGCCAAACAAGCAAATCTACAGATGTCGGAAGACCAGTGGTTGCTTAGGGCTGGAGTAATAGGGTCCTATCATCACTGGGGTGCTAAATAAAGGCGAGGCATTTTCTCCTTCTGATGAAAATATTCTTAAAGTGGTTGTGGTGATAACTATATCTAAGGAATACACTGAAAACTGTTAACAATATTAAAAACCTTTAAATGCATCAGTTCTACAGCTCGTGAAGTGCATCTCAGCAAATGTCAAAAACCGAAGTGGACATCATGTGGAATCATCCTGCTGAACACTTGCTGCATTTTGCTGACTTTTGCAAATAAGAATTCCCAATGGCCAGCGTGTTAGCCATTCTACCCCTACCTCTAATAAACAAAACGATGTAGGTCACTGTTGGCTAGGGATAGGTTTCTATAACATGATAAATATGAGTAAGACAAAGTTCATTTGTGGTCACTGCTTCAAAAAAAAATGAAAAGAACTGAGCAACAACTAATAATTCTAAGGGCTGCAACTTATCAAATGAGGTGCCTTTCCACTGCCCATCACCTGACCGCATCAGTACAGCTGCAGGGCCAACTATTTCTTCTTCAGCACCCCTCCATTGGGCAACAGACACGGTTTCTCTCCTAGAATAAAAAAAAGCTTGACTATTTTATTTCTAGCCTTTCTCCAACAAAACCAACTCGTGTCTTAAGCCTAGATGGATGTCAGGGAATGTGGATAAAGAGTGTATCTAGAGGATCCACATTTGTGCGTGTTTTTAAACAATTCAGACTGAGACTAGCCTCCATTAAAAACAGTTAACCAGTCAGAAGGCACCCCCACCCCCAATCCACACACTGTGTTTACAGAAGAGGCTGCCACAGTTGGGTGTCTTTTTCTGTCTTTCTTCTAATACAGTGCTGCTGTGTCCCCAACCCACCCTCCGAGATGACTGGGCGGCTATAAACAAGAGTCTCATTTTTCCATGTCAACAATTTCTATTGATAACCTCATATTTTATGCATTCCTTCCCAGCTGACTGTGTGCGGCCTCCAGTATGGCATTTAAGCCACGTGTGATACGTAGAAGAAAGATAGAATTGGGTTTTTAAGGCTTAGTGAAACTGTTTCTGTAACTGATCTGGACCTCTATTTTCACATTTCCCTTTAAATTTATTTAAAGTTAGAGAATCTCAAAATTCAGTAAAATCACATCTTTTTTTTTTTTTCCATTTTCTGACTCTAAATTCCCAGGCTCGTGAATATAATACATGTAGAAATCGGCAATTCTGAGAAAAAGCACTATGTCTCCATTTAAAATGCTATAAATTAGAAATGGGAAGGACAGTCTACCAACTGTAGATCAATCCAGCAAATTTAGCTCTCATAAAGGCTAAATCACATCTCCGAGGCTTGATGATAAATCTTTAGCGTCTGCCAGTTGTACAAGATCAGTAGTGAACCATCTGGTCCATTTTGTTTATATCAATCTAAATAATGTGTGTCCAAGTTTTTGATATTTCCACAGCTCAGAAGTGATAAGGCTACTGCCAAGCAGGCTGCATCATAACCTGATTTTGGGCCAGGGTCGGGGAGGGGGGGTTCGTTTTGTTTTCTATAGCAAATCAAAGTTTGAATGCAGAAAGAAGGTGAGGGCAGGGGACGAGCTGGGAGCAGTGGCCCACGCCTTTAATCCCAGCACTCCAGAGGCCGAGGCAGGCGGATCTCTGTGTTGAGGGCCAACCTGGCCTACCTAGTGAGTTCTAGGACAGCCAGAGCTACAAAGTGAGGCCCCAGAAAGAATTTTAGGTTGCTAAGTTCACACAATGGTAAAAGGCATTTGCTGCACCAGGCTACAGATGTGAGTTCAGTCCTGGGATCCATATGAAGGCAGGACTGACTCAGTCTAGAGAGTTGTCTTCTGATCTCTATGCATGCGCTGTGGCATCTGCACACACACACACACACACACACACACACACACACACACTGTCTAGATAGAGAGACAGACAGACAGACAAATAGAGTGTGCATATGTATGTACATATGTATGTTTGCATGTATGAATCATATATATAATTATATACATGTAATTATACATGTATACGTAATTGTTAAAAACATTTTCCACTGGATTGGAAACCCTATGGGCTCCTACCCTTAAGTACAGCGTTAGCCATGCTTTACCCCACTGCTTCATTTTCCTCTCCCAGCTTATTTCTTCTTTTTGAATGTTGCAGCAGGAAGTTCACTTTAGAAGAATACAGTCTGCCCTTCCCCAAACTGGCTGGAAGAAGGAACCCTTTGACCCTAGCTCCTTGCTGTACCCTGTCTCGGGTCTCTTCCCTCCCCACACTCTGCTTCCTGGAGGACCCACTTTGGCCCTGCTCCGTGTCTCTCATAATCTCGAGAAGTGTAAAGCCAGGTAAGGCTGCGGCTGCTAGCTGCTCCCCCGACCCCCACCTCCCACTCCTGAAACAATGGGCCGTAAGCCGTAAAGCAAATTGCATTTATATCACTTGAAATTAAAAAAAAAAAAAAAGAAAGAAACCATGGTTATGACCTTGAAACATCGCTATAAATCAGTTCCCTTCCCACCTCCTCATTCTCTCAAATGCCTTCAACGGCTTCTGAAAGCAATGGTTGACTACAGAACAATGGTTTTCAGGCCGCAGCCCTGGCAAGATCACCTGAGATCTTGCTTTGGTGCAGCCTGCTAGGCCCAGGCTCAGGCACATTCAGAAAGTCTGGAAGGAAATTCAGATTTCCTGAGGATTTGAATATGTAACCAATTCCCAAGTCATGCTGATGCTACAGATCCAAGGACCCACACGGAGAACCAGGAGCCTACACACAGAACTTCTAGGAAAAGACCAGGGGGGATCTACAGTTTCCCAGTCCATCACTTCTGGCTGTCCTGCTGTCAGAGTCCGGTGGTTGTTTTTTTTTTTTTTTTTTTTTTTTTTTAATCAGAGGCAGCATGGCCGCCTTTAATGGGATCGTGGTTCGAATGTAAGATGTTCCCAAAGGCTCGTATATTTGAACATTTGGTCGCCCGCTGATGATGCTCTTTGGGGAGGTTGTGGAACCCTTGGACACAGGGCCTTCCCAGCTGGCAGACCCAAGCTACTAGCAGCAGGCCTTTGAGGAGGGAGAGCCAGGCCTTGCCTCGGGTTCCTCCCCACGTGATAAGCCCTCGCCCTACACTCTGCCGGGCCGGGCCATCCCCAGAACAGACGGACGCCATGAACTGAAATAAAGTCCTCCTCCCTCAAGCGGCTTGGGTCAAGGTCATCTGTCACAGTGAGAGGAAACGTAACTAACATAAATAGAAAGGCAGAGTTCGGACAGACCCGTGGCTTCGATTATTTCCCTTCTCTGCCGGCCTCACAAGAAACGGAGGAAAAGGATAAAGGGAAGGAAAGTGAAGATGTGGATGTAAACCTGAAGATGGTTTAGCCAGTTGGCAGCCGAGATTCCCCTTCTAATCTTTGCTGTATTCGCACTTTCTTAAACTTCCCATGGTGCTTTTCACCGGGCGCTGGAATCTGACAGCTTTGGAGGCAGGTCTTGCTTCCCTTTCTCTATGCTCACCCGTGAGCAGCTTTCTATTGCTGTACCAAGTACCTGAGATGAACCAACTTCGAAGTCTTATTTGGGCTCCAAAATATTGGGGAGCTACTGATGCAGAACTGACTGATGCCTATTGCATTGGGCCTGTGGCGACCTAAGATGTCATGGAGGGAGCACAGAGCAAAGGAGACTCTTTCGCATCAGGTCTGGATACTGAAAGAGGAAGAGGCCAGTGCTCAGCAACCCCTTTGGAGAGCACGCACCCCTCCCCAATGGCCTGACCTAAAACCTCCTTCATAAGGCTTCCACTCGTAATGTTTCCACTCCCTTTCAGGAGCACCACGCCAAGGATGAATGGGACATTTCACAGACCGGCCTTTGGTGGCCATCCTAGATCCAATAACTCCATTAATTCTCAGCCTTCAATTTTCCCATACAAACCTGGGACACACAAGAGAAGGTGCCAGTACTGCCGCATTGTGGATTAGCTTTCATCTGCATGTGACTGACTGGTGCAGTTAATGTTCACGTGCTTCACGAATACCTGTGACGCTTTGCTTTTTCATAATAATATCCAACACATTAAATACTACTCTACCTACCTAGTAAAATGAGTTCAGTCGTTCATGTGAGCAATAATAATCAAGTAGTTCGCCCCAAATATTGAAATTATAGTCCGTAAAGAACATGTTTAATATAATATGTTGATGTAGAAATACTGAACTTTGTACACATCTATATTTGAGGAGGAACCTCCAAACCTGGTTAAAAGAGAAACTGAGAGGATTTTTTTTACTAACAATATATTCTGTATGGATAAACTCTAAAATACGAGAGAGAGAGAGAGAGAGAGAGAGAGAGAGAGAGAGAGAGAGAGAGAGAGCGCATTGGCAAGCAAGTCTGCAGATAGCTTGGCCTGATATAATCCGGGATATGTTTGAGGCCATTCTAAAGACCACAAGCCCACTTTCCCCAGAAATGATTGTCATATCTATGTGACAGAACAACAAGGAAGAGATTTGGCAAGAGAATTCCGGTTCCATTTCACAAAGATGGCATCTCTAACCCACCACGCCCATCCGAAAATGGCCAGTTAGTGAAGACGATTCAGTCCTCCCGGTGAGCATGTCCAGTTCTCTCTTCTACCATCAGACTCTCCAGATGCCTCGTGTCTCACCTTCTAAAACAGTGATCCCGTGAGTGCCATACCTACTGACCTTTCCTGACTATCTCCAAATGTCCCTGCTCTTCGCTCCTCACCCCCCCCTCGCTCACCCCCCCCATCCCCATTCCCCCCCCCCCCTCATCGAGTTTCCTCCTTCACATAAAGGGTAACAGAACCACAAAACTGTAGGAGCCAGGTTCAGGGTTGATAAAAATTGTGTCTAGTCCCTAATTACAACCATCAAGAGCCAAAGCTATACATTCTGAGCACAAAGCCAAGCTCTCCTGGGACGAGTGGACACAGAGGCCTCCCAATCTTATACAACACATTTTGCTATATACCCTAGACCTTGCACTTAACTTGAAAGGAGCTTATTGGGGGGCGGTGCACTACAAGACTCTCTGGGGGGAAATTCCTGAGCTTCCACGCTTCCTCATCCTAGTGGACACTGATGTTCCTGACAGTGAAGACAAAGTTACCAGGAGCAGGAGCAGGAGCAGGTGTCTGAGAGCTGGGAAGGAAGGCCCAGGATTCCAAAATGCAGGATTACAAGGAATGAAGGTTACCCTGACCAATAATAAAAAGGGCCTATTAACCCAAAACCATGAAGCCAGATGCTAAGAATTGTGCTTTGGAAATCTGACCAGGGCAATATTTTCTTTAATCTTCCATTGCGGTTCTTGCAAATATCACGTGCCCCCAACACTTCTACTGAAATGAAACTTTTAACTTTAAAAAAATCTGAATACTATTTTATCAGTTTACTCCACTCCCAAACACCCTAAAGGCGTTTGTTGGTGTGGTTTTGAGGTTTTCTTGTTTTTCCTTCCAAACGGCCTACTGTCTAGACCTGTTGCTTCCGCGAGTTAAAGACCTTAGAGGTAAATGTAGAAGTCTCCAGTTTGGCAGGTCATTCTGCTTCCAGCATTTTGACCGAGTCTCCACCTGAATCGATTCTGGGCCTGCAGATGACCACTCTTTGCGGTTCTTCTGCTCATGTTTACCATCTCAGAGGCAATCTCTACACGACCTCTTCTGGCTACAGAAGTCAAAGGAATTTGCATCCTCGCTTGGCCAAGGCACAAGAGCCAGCCAGCATCATCCCTGGGACCTCAGTGAGTGCTGGCCAAGCCCTGGCACTCAGAAGCCCCGGATGAAAGAACAGCGAGGTCACACCTCACTGAAATCTCTGTTTTCTTGGGTTCCAACCTCTTCCTTAGCCACAAACCGAAAAAAAAAGTTCTGACTTGAGACACACACACAGGGTTCCACAGTTCACCGGAGGCGAGGCCGCTGATGGGCACCTACCGGACAGCCCCAGTTCCTCCCACACCCTCGCTGCAGTCCGCAGGGTGAGCAGGTGCTGCCAAGGGACAAGTCAGCCCAGGGACAGAGTGGAGCCTCACCTGGGCCAACCCACAAAAGGGGGACCCACTGGATAGAATTTCCAGAAGTGACTGGAAAGCGGGGCTAAACCAACCCACACAACCAGACCAGACTGGATTGGAAGTCATTAACCATAATCACTGAGTGAACTGTTCCCGCACCATCAGGCCAGAGAATACACGCACACTCACAAACATACACTGCGCCAATTAGAGTGGTGGTGGTGGTGGTGTTGGGGAGACAGGTACGTGGTGCCCCAGTCTCGGGGTACCTGCCTGGCGCCCTGGACAGCTGCGGACAGCCTTGCGCGCAGAAGGAAGCAGGCGCTCCCAGCTGCCGCTTGGAGGGATGCTCTCTGGCATCGCACCTAGGGAGCCTCGGGGACCGTGGTGGCTGTGACAGCTTTAGATGTTCTCCGCTCATCACTCTTTCCCCGGGTGCCCAACTTTGTCGGGCCGATGCCGCCCTTTCTTACCCAGATACTGCCGCAGGTCGAGCAGGAAGCGAGGGGGTCCCCCGCTGAGCTGGTAGAAGAGGGAGCCTAGGCAGAAGACCAGCAGGGTGGCCATGCAGAAACCGTAGTCCCGGAGGGAGAAGCGTAAGAAAGGCAGCAGCGGGATCCGGCGCTTGCAGCCGCCCAGGCACGGAGGGGCGCCCCCCACAGGGACCCCATGGGGCCAGGGATCCTCGCCGCCGCTGGGATGCTGCTGCTGCTGCTGCTGTTGCTGCTTCTTCTTCATCGCCGGCTCCGCCGCCTCGCACAGCCCGCCCGGGCCAGGAAGAGGTCACCCATCCGCCGCCAGCCGGAGCGCCTGGCCGACCGGCTGCACATGGAGAGGGACGCGCCGAGGGCAGCCGGGTGGGGGCGGGGAGGGGCCGAAGTTGCCGGGCTCAGGGCACTCTCCTCATCTTGGTCCCTGCCGCCCTCTGCGGCCCCGAAGGGCCCGAGATGTCCCGGGCCCCGGCGTGGGGGTGGCGATCGTAGCCCGCGCCCTGTCGCACGTCCCGCTAGCAGCAGCCCCGTGCCCCAGGTCCCTCTGTGCCCCGGGCTCGCTCACGGCTCGCCACGAGCGCCAGCGTGGACCCCCCGGGCTTTGTGTGGGTCTCGGGCGGCGTGTTTGGTCCCGACTCAGGCTCGGCTAGCTCAAGGCAGGGAGGATCGGGAGGCGGACACCACCCTCTCGCTCCACCTCCTTGACAGGGGCTTCCCTCCTCTCCTCTCCTCCCCTTTCTCCTGGGCGCAAAGCCGCCCCGCTCTCTGCCCTCCCCGGCTCTCTCCTCCTTCCCCACCCGGGGGCTCCTCGCTCGGCTTGGTGTCACGTTACGGCTTCTGCCGGGGCGGGCAGGGAGGGAGGAGGGGGCCGAGGATCAGCAACAAGGAAGAAAGTTTCTGGGTGTGTGTGATTTTTTTTTTTCTTCCTCCATTCTCTACAATCTGGTCTCGGTTCCTGCGCCACCAGCGACCTCTTGGGGCCCGCTGACTTCCCTCTCGTAAACAGTCGTGTGCTGGAGGATTTGACTACGTTTGTCTTCTCACTTTGGAAACTTGGTTCTCTTTCTATCTCCCGACCCACCCGTCTACCAAAGGCTGATAAAGGGTACTGGGATATAGGTTCAAGACCTAGCTGAGATGGTAAAAGGGCAAGCGGTAAGTGTTATAGTTAAACATGCCCGGCATGGCCAGGCGCAGCGCCTGCACGCCCTGGCTGAGAGCAGAGGGTGCTTTTTCTCTTGCCCTCCCTGGTCCCACAAGCGCTCCCCTGAGCACAAGGGTACACAGCCGACTTCAAGAAGTCCTTCCAGCAGATATGAAAGGGGGAAGCTCTGTCCTCTCACATACCTGTTTCACTCCGGTCTCTCCCCCCACCGCTGGGAAGCTTCTAGAGCGGAAAGAATCAGCGGAGCTTCTCCGACATCGATCTTCTGATGGAGCTTCTGATAGTTGGCAGAACTGCTCTATCAGGCACACGTGATCGTTTTTTGCTTTGTTTTAATCGCCAGATACAGAAGTGATATAGCCTGAGCGTTACATTACGTTTCCAGTGTCCTGGTTTGCTTTTCTGGTGCTGTGATAAATATCATGCCCCAAAATAACATGGAGAGAAAAGGATTTGTCTGGCTTACCAATTACAGTCCGTTATGGAGGGAAGCTGAGGCAGGGGGCACCTAGAGGCAGGGACTGAAGCAGAAACCTGCTGCTTACCTGCTCACCTTCAGCTACTTTTGTTAGGGACACCTGCGTAGGGATGGTTCAGCCTACAGTGGTCTGGCCCTCCTCCTCCATCAATAAGCAATCAAGACAATGCTCCCAGACGTCCCCACAGGCCAATCTGTTGGAGGTAATTCCTCAATAATAGTATCCTTTTCCAAGATGTATCCAGTTGCCAACAAAACTGACGTTCAGTGGCATAAGTTGGTATGAATAAGCCAGATATATTAACTACTGCAAGGTGGCACAGGCCAGATGGGGCTTTCTTCCTGGTTTGCCTGGGATTCGAAAATAGGTCATTTGGCTTAGACCACATGTCCCTGATGCCTCTCATCTCTGATCCTAAATATTCTCTCATTCGAAATATTCCAGTAATCGGGGGCTGGGGAGAGGAGAGGATCTAATAACTCCAGGACTGTCCTCCTGAAAACCTTTAAAAAAGTTGTGTATCCAGAGAATGTTCCGTGGAAAGTTGAGGAATGGGAGGGACCCTGAGAACAAGAGCTCACAGTAAAAGAACAGTATATATGCTGGCTAGTTTTAAATGTCAACACACCATAACCTAGAATCACTTAATAGAGCCTCAATTAAAGGAATTGCCTAGACTGGATTAGTCTATGGGCGTGTCCGTGGGGAATCGTCCATTATTATTTAATATGGGAGGGCCCAGGGCACTGTGAATGGCACCATTCCCTGGACAGATGGTTCTGAACTGTATCAAAGAGCTGGCTGAGCATGAACTTTCAAGCCAGCCTGCAAACAGCATTCTCCCGTGGTTCCTGCTGCGCTTCTTTGGCTGTGAAGCGAGGTCACTCATTGGTCAGGGGTAACACTGTATGGACTAGCAAACAGGCTTGTCTTTGAGTTCCTGCCCTGAGTTCCTTCAGTGAGGAAATGAGATTTGGAATTGTAAGCCAAATAAGTCCTTTCTCCCTAAAGTTGCTTGTGGTCACGTCATTTGTCACGGCAACAGGAATAAAAACTAGACAAAGTTGGCTTACCCATGACCTCAATATGAACTTCACACTCTGGAGCGTAGGTGAAGACGGCACAAACCACAGGCTGGAGTAGTGGGTCTCAGCCTGTGGGTAGAGACCCCTTTGGGTCAACTAACCCTTTCACGGTGGGGGATGGGGGGGAGGGGGTTGCCTAAGACCATCAGAAAACAAAGATATTTATATTATGATTTGCAACAGTAGCAAAATTACAGTTATAATGTAGCGATGAAAATAATTTGGTGGGGGGGGGGGCACCACAGCATGACGGACTTGTATTAAAGGGTTGCGGCATTAGGAAGGTTGAGAACCACTGGGCTAGAGAGTTGTGAGGTGGGCAGAACCACACTCAGCTTGTACTCTCAAAGAGTCTCTCCTGTACGTGAACAGATTGTCCCTATCTTACATTGTCCCAGCCACTTTCTAAGGTCTACTTAGGACACCAAGTAGAAAAGAGGCCCTTTGTTTGCCATAGGAACTCCCAACTAGAGTGTTAATGGTCTGCTTCACATTTACTCCCTGAATGGGAGGTTTATCGGGATTAATGTGCACACTTTAGCAATGTGACTGCCCTTTAGAGAATTCAGCCCATCAGTCATTGCTCATTAGTGTGAATTACTTTAATCAGTACAATGAGTAGCCCAGAATAGACTCCCAATTAATAATTTCTGAGTTGCTAAAGATGGGCCAGGAGATGGGAGTTGCCAAGCAATCTTCGTAATGTTTTAGAGACCTCCTTTGACAAAGTGACCCTGGAGCAGACAGAGCCTGGTCCTGTGAGCTGAACCCTGGCTGTGTGTAAGAATGTGTATAAGACCCTCTGTGTTTGTGATCTCATCCTTGGTTTCTGGAGCCTGCTTTCGGCCTTCTGTGGGGAAAGGTCCACTTGCTGTGAGGAATCTGATGAGCAGGAAGGAGGCACACACACATCTGAAAAGATAAGTAAATGTAGAAATTAAGAAAAAAACAAACAAACAGTAAGGGGGCAGCCAGTAGCTCAGTGGGAGAGCGCTTGTCTACCATGAACACAATGTCCTGAGGTCAGTTCCAATATGGAAGGGATAAAGCCCCGCACAGAAAACAATTGCGGAGACCTGGGGAGGTGGCTCACTCGGGAAAGTGCCCGCCTTGCAAGCATGAGGACCTGGGTTCAATCTCCAGAACCGGCAGAATTAAAGATGGACATGGGACCGCATATTTATAATCCCGTTGCTAGGGAGGTGGATCTCCGGGGCGCCTAGCTTACTTGGTGAGTTCCAGATCCGATAGACACCTTGTCTCAAAAAACAAAAACAAAACAAAGGGAAAAAAACCAAAAATTTAAAAAGAAAGAAGCACACACAAAGGTAAACAGCACTGAAGAACAGCACAAACGTTGACCTCTGGCCTCCACATGTATGTATACACACATAGTCACACACACACACACACAATCACACAGCCGCGCATACATATGAACCTACACACACAAGAGCCATGGCAAAGGTATGAGCAAACTATGACAAGAATAAAACAGCCCCGATTTTTTTTTTTAACCAACAGCCTAGCCATCCTTTAAAACCTTAAAGAAGCTGGGCGGCGGTGGTGGTGGTGGTGGTGGTGGTGGTGGTGGTGGTGGTGGTGGTGGTGTACGCCTTTAATCTCAGCACTTGGGAGGTAGAGGTAGGCGGGTCTCTGAGTTTGAGGCCAGCCTGGTCTAAAGAGAAAGTTCCAGGACAACCAGGGCTACACAGAGAAACAATAAAGGAAAGCCAGTACAAGTAACAAGAGATTCCTATACAGGGGGGAAAAGTGGTTTGTATTTTTACCCAAGTGAAACAGATGTCTGTGGATAAAGCTTTGTTCTTCAAAGTCCCATAAGTGTTTTTTTAAAAAATCAAATGTTTGCCGGGCGGTGGTGATGCACGTCTTTAATCCCAGCACTTGGGAGGCAGAGGCAGGCGAATCTCTGTGAGTTCGAGGCCAGCCTGGTCTCCAAAGTGAGTTCCAGGAAAGGCACAAAGCTACACAGAGAAAACCCTGTCTCGAAAACAAAAAAAATCAAATGTTTATCCTAATAAATGGTATCTTTCTCTTAATAAGCTAATGCATTTTTAGAAAGGATCTGCCCTTGTATATTTTCCAGAAAACAAACTAATTCAACAAGAATCTAGAAGACTTCTTGACTGTATTTTATTTAAATGAAGGCTACAGAGAATCTCCAAGATAGACATGATTTAGATATTGCCAGAAAGAAATCACATTCTCAAAGAACTGTCATTAAGTGATAACACGGTTTCACCCTAGAGACACAATCCCAGTTGTTACAATGTAACAGTCACAATCCCAACCGTTACAATGTAAGAGACAAACCTAGTTGTTACAATGTAGCACACATACAAGATCCTAGTTGTTACAATGTAGCGCACACATAAGATCCTAGCTGTTACATTGTAACTATCACAGCCCCAGTTGTTACAATGCGACAAACACAATCCCAGTTGTTACAGTGTAGCAGCCATAATCCCAGTTGTTATGATGTAACAGTCGTAATCCAGCTGTTACAATGTAACAGACACAATCCCAGTTGCTACAATGCAGTGCTGTCTTCCTGGCTCTAAGATAGATCCCAGAGCAGATCTTTTTTTCTCCTAGAGTGAATTTTCATTAAAATTCTTGGTTTCATTTGTCTTAAAGCCTGCTCAATCCATTTGTAAATTTACTTTTAAAAGTAAAAACTGTCTGACTGGAGAGATGGCTCAGTGGTTAAGAACACTGGCTGCTCTTCTAGAGGACCCTGGTCCCAGCACCCACAAGGCAGCTCAAAACTGTCTGCAAACCCCAGTTCCAGGGGATCAAACACTCTCACACAGACATTCATGTAGACAAAACATGAATGCACATAAAATAAAAATAAATAAATAAATAAATAAATAAATAAAAACTGTCATGACTCTAGATGAGGTGGAACCTGGGAGAATGGAGCCGATACATGACAGACTGATGTCTCATGCAACAGCCGACTTTATTCAGAGCCCCAGACAATTTATACTCTGAGGAGGGTTAAGAAAGGTCACATGAGTAAAGTTCTCAGGAGGCCAACCTGTATACAATCACAAAGATAAGCCACATGTGTCAATCAGAAAGATATGCTTTTCTGCAGAGGAATATGAAGAATGGTTTAAACATTTAATTGAAGGACAGTGGCAAGCAATAATGAGTAATCTGAAGTAAACTCACTCCTTTCCACTACACCTGAGAGGATCATGAAAACACATCCAAGAACAATTCCATGTTTTGAAGAAACTGAGATCACAAGACTCTTTTCTTGTTTTCTTGGAGTGTTCTCACAAGCACTCCGAATTCTCCTCATACGATTCCATTCTTGGACTCTGTTCCAACAACAACAATAACAAAATCTTAATAACATGTCTAAGAGCTAAATTTCTTACCTTAATTGATAAGTATTATATCACTTAATGGTGTAAATTGTCGCTGGTCCAGATTTTTAGATGTCCGGGCAATACAAAGTCTTCCACTAGTTACAGTGGGTTGTTTAGCTAGCTTTGGTGTGCTACTGTTCCCCCAAGAAGTTCTAAACTGAGTCATCCTGCTCATTTTTTTTACTTCTATATCTGTCAATATAAAGTCAGTTTACTCCTTTAAATCATGTAGCACATAAATAATTACTACTGGAAAGTGACCATGACTGTGCCAAACAGAGATGTGTGTGACAAGCTGTGTTGCCTTGAAGTCTCAGGTTTTCCCAGAAGACAAAATTGAAATGACATTAATACAAGGTAGCAGACAATTAAATGCTACATTGTTTGTCATGCACTGTAATATTAAAGTCATTCAGATCTTTAGAGATGCCCAGTACTCAATTTGTTTGCAATAGAGTAATTTTTCAATTTAAAAAATTATCATAGAAGCGCTCATTCTTTGTGAATAGAAATGATCTTTAGATATGAGAATACTTTAATTGGAGGGTATATGTGGTGCATGTCTGTAATCTCAGCATTTGTGGGGATAGAGACAGGAGGATCAGGAATTCAAGGCAATCCTCAATAACACAGAGAGTTTGAGGCCAGCCTGAGTATCTTAATTACTCTTCTACTGCATGATAAGACACAATGACCAAGTCAGCTTCTAAAAGAAAAGAGATTGTTTGGGGCTTACAGTTTCAGAGGGTTAAAATCTATGACCATCATGGTGAGGAGCATGGCAGCAGGCAGTGGTGCTGGAGTAGTAGCTGAGAGCTTACATCATGAGTCACAATATGAGGCAGAGAACACTAACTGGGAATGACCTAGGCTTTTGAAACCTTAATGCCCAACCCCAGTGACCCAGCTCATCCAACAAGGCCACACCTCCTTATCCTTCCCAAACAGTTCCACCAACTGGGAACAAAGTATTCTCTATGAGCCTATGGGGACAACTCTCATTCAAACTATCACACTGGAACATACTGAGACTCTGTCTTAGATGAAATACCAGTACGTGTAGTCTAGGCTGGTTTTGGCTTCCTGGGCCACAGTGTGATCCTCCTGCCTCAGTTTCCTGAGCACTTGAAACTACAGATGCACCACCTTGCCCAGCTAAATAGTGTGTAAAGGAAGTCATTGGATTGGCAGTCTTTTCAGGCCAGGAGTGCTGTGACTCTGCAGTTGTGGTGGGGGTCTCCTTGCATGGCCATTACGCTGATCTTATTGCTGCACAGAGCACAGAGGAAAGAAGATATCAGGCTGCCAGGGTCAAGAAAAGCCCTGGAAGTGGGACCTCATGGGAGGTCTCCAAAGAACAGTTCTAGTAACTCCCGGAGTCATTCTCTCTCTGGATGCACCTCACATTAAGCAGTGTTGATGGCCTGTTGTAAAATATGCCTAGTGATTTTCATGCAGCTGGGTACAAAAATGAATTCCAACATATTCATTTGCCACAAAGATGTTTTGGCCTCTATCGGGTTGGTGGTTTGATTGACTCAGAAGCCTTGCCTAAATAGCATGAAAATAAAGGAATTGGATGCATTTTAAAAATATTAATCTAAATGAGTGCTATTCCTTTCCAATGGTGGTATTTGTTTTAACCCCAAGACCCACACCCACCCCTACCCCCACCCCTGCTTAAAATACAAAACTTTCCTTTTTTCCTGAAACTGGTTGCCTGCAAACACCACTCCTTCCTGAGGAGAGGATTAGAAGGCCAGGAATTCATCTAGCTCTTCTGCTTCCAGTCAGAAAACAAGAAATCTTTCCCCACTGAGTACTATCGGGATTAGTCTTCAGTCAGATTGAGATGTAAACTGATATCCCCTATTCCCACTCAAGGTGGTTTCTTTTAGATGCAGCTGGAAGTCCCTCACCAAGGCAGGAGAGGGCGCTGTGTGGCTCACCAACATGGTCTCACAGATGCTCTGCTGACTTCAGCCTTGAAGTCCACAGCAGGGAAACCGCATTTACTCTCTGATTATTACTGGTGTGGCTCCTAACTTAGACCCATCTGATCAAAATCTCCTCAGCCAGCATGAAGTGCCCACCGAATCTGAATAAGCCACCTTCACCTTGAGAGTTAGGGACTTCTGGATTTGGGGGTATCTACTTGCCTGGGACGTACGGAAAGACCATCTCATGCCCTTAACGGCTTAGATTTCTTCCTGAGCCACTTCTAACCTCTGGCCCCTCGGCACTAGAGCAATGCTTCAGGGATCCTAATGAATTGCCCATCAGTTCTAGATGCAAACAAGCCCCATTGTGGAGGGAATGCTCCTGTCTTATTTGTGGCAATCGTAGTAAAAATGCCACAGATCAGGTGGCTAAAAAAACAATCATTTTTTTCCCCACCTGTGCATCATGGAAGTCCAAGATGAAGCTTTGGCAGATCCTCGTGAAGAACCATGTCCCTGGTTCTGTCCCCACACCATGGAGAAGGAAGGGATCTTGGTCTTTCTCACAAGCACATGAACTCCAGTCCTGAAGGCCCCAACCCCATCACTAAATCATCTCCCAAAGGCCTCATCTTCATGTTCTATCCCATGATCACAGGCTCCCAACACATGAATTTGGGGGGGACACAAACATCCAGGCCGTAGTAGCTTACAGATTACCCCGATGATTTTAGAATACCATGTCCCGGCCTGAGACCCAGAGTGTAATGGTGAAAACTGGCATGTATCACAAACTTAATTTTTTCTTTTTCCCTTTCTTCTAGCTCAGGGTCCATAAACCAGAAGTGGTTTCCCTGTCAGGATTAAGAAAATAATGCCAGAGGGGGAAAAGAAACACCAGGAAAGGCATTCAAGGAAATTGTTCAAACAACATTAACTTCATCATGGGCCTGTGGCTTTTTGTTTCTGCAATTCTTTTAGTGTTGGCAGCTCCTTGAATGAAATGTTCCCTCACACTCTGAAGACTAATTTGATTTTTTTTTTTTTTTCAGAGAAAGCCAGAACTATTACGTGGCAATGCTAATGGACAGAGCAGGTGAGCTGTGTGGTCAGTAGACCAAGGCTAGAACAGAGGGAAAAGACGCAAGAAAAGAGAGAGGCTGCTCTTGTGCTCTTGTGGTAGCTAACCTAGTCCCTGGGGAATGAGACTCACTCCCAAGAGAAAGACACCAATCCCTCCAAGCCAACTAGTCAGCTATTAGCGTCCCCCCCCCCAACACCAGCACTATAGCAACCAAATGAAAACAGACTTGGAGGGACTAGAACACACCCAAACCACAGTAGGAAGCCACTGGAAAGTTGCTCTGCGTTGGGGTGGGGGTTGGGGGAGAAGCACACTGGAAATAGTCTCGGGCTTTCAGTTTCTGCCCCACCCCCACCCCCCAAAGTTTCTTAAAGCTGTTAAGTGACCAGAGGACATTGAAACACCATACTTTTAGACTAAGGACACTGCTCAGTGGTCAAGTACTTACCCTGAATGTACAAGGGAAGGCTGCTTTAAGTTTTGTTTCCATTTTTACCACAGATATGATAAAATACTCTAACAAGAGCAGCTTGAAGGGGACGGGGCTTGTTTTACAGCTCAGGGGGCAGAGGAGTCAAGGCAGCCGCAGCAAGGGTTTGAAACATCTGGGCACATTGTATCCGAAATCAGGAAGCAGACAGGGATGAATGCCTGCATGCTTGTATCAGCTCCAGGGTACCCAATCCAGGATCACACGCTGGTGGAGTGAACCAGCCCACAATTAAGATGAGTCTTCTTACATCTATTAATGTAATCAAGATAATTCCCTAGTGACCCATCTCCCAGGCGATTTTAGAGTCTGTCGGGTTGACAAAACCATCACAAAGCCCTTGGTTCAGTTTACAGTACCACTACAAAGAAAAAAGCATGGGGGGGGGGAATAAGTGAGGAGGGGCTAGAGAGATAGCTCAGTGAGTAACGTTCTTGTCGTACAAGCATGAAGACCTAAGTTCAAATCCCCAGAACCCATATAAAGCTGTATGTGGTAGCATCCATTTAGCACCCCAGCATTCCTACGAGGACATCCAGGGTGAACATGAGAGACTCCCCCAAAGTTCACAAGCCAGTAGCATGGCATTCCCAGAGGAAATCAACAAGAGATCCTGTCTCAAACAAGGTGGAAGCAGAAGACAAACTGAGGTTGTCCCCTGACCTTCGTATGCTCTCCATGGAACATGCACACTCATCATGGCACACACAGATATCTACATACGCTGTACACATAGCTTTTAAAAAAGAAATGGCAACATTTACACTTCACATTTGGTCTCTAAAACTAACCAGGGTGATGTTATCAACCACTTAAAAGGCTTTGTAGGAAACTGTCTCAGTATTGCTTCTATTTTTGGCACAATGAAACAGACCCTTGGTATAAACCACTTCAAAGAGCCAAATAGTTTCCAGTTGTGCTCAAGTTATTTCCAGTTGCATCTTAGCAGGCTGTGTACCTACAGAGCTGCCTCAATTCCTCATCCCAAGGTCCTTACCAATATGGAACATAAAGGGAGCCCTCTTCCCACTGCAGAGGACATTGTCTGCTGCTAATGCCTGTGAGCTGGAATCAATAGAGAGGTGATGTCCTCTCTCTTCCCTTCCTAACAACGTCATTAGTCCTTGTTCAATGGGCATGTCACAGACCTCCCTGTCCTCTTAGAGAAAAATATGGCTCATGCTTTGCAAAGAACTTTGAAATAACTTTTTGAAGAACAGCCAAATACTGAACTGTGAAGATGAGAGAGAAAGCTCTCTCGTCAGGAGGTCTAGTCAAGATCGCCAAGGTCATCCTAATAGAAAATTTAGCAAGAGATTACAGCTTGAAATATAATCTTCTGGCTCTGCAAATTACTAGCCTTTTGGCGTAAAGCCAGCTACTCCTTCTCTTTACACTTGGGTTTTCGTTTCTGTCAAGAATATACGCTAAGGCACACACTCCCTGGCTCATAGGGCTTTTGTCTGACCTAGGATGGGACCCTGGAAAGGGAGCCACACAGCCACCTAGCTACTCTTCTATATGGTACTTGAGTGAAAGTGATCTAAGAAATCACCCAGGGGCACCAAGCTGATAAATGACAGCAATATAGACTCTTTAAGGAGAATGGGTGATTTAAGGAGCAGAAGAATCACTGGTCCTGATCCAGAACTTATTTGGAGACAAAAAAAAGTACCATAGCAAAGTGTCCTGAGTGTACCACAATCACGAACAAGAGCCTTGAGTATACTGCGGGATGTGCTGTCGTTCGTATGTGGTGCAGTAACACAGTTGCTTCGGCAAAGACGAGATGCACCTAAAAACATTCTTACTACATTTAGGGTGTGTGTGTGTGTGTGTGTGTGTGTGTGTGTGTGTGTGTGTGTGTGTGTGTGTGTGTTTGCAGTGTGCTGTGGAGCATACATAGAGATCAAAAGACTGCTTATGGGAGCTGGGTTTCTCCTTCCATGAGGTCCCAGGCATGGAACTCAGGTTGTTAGAGTTGGTGGCAAGCGCCTTAACTGGTTGAGCCATCTTACTGGCCTGTTAAAACACATTTAAAAAAAAAAAAAAGTGTTGCCCGGCGATGGTGGTGCATGCCCTTAATCCTAGCACTCGGGAGGCAGAGGCAGGCAGATCTCTGTGAGTTCGAGGCCAGCCTGGGCTACAGAGTGAGTTCCAGGAAAGGCGCAAAGCTACACGGAGAAACCCTGTCTCACAAAACAACAAACAAACAAACAAAGGTGTTGATGCATGTATGCATGAATACAAAAGAACACTTTTGGGATGAAGAAACCAGAATCCAAATAAGTCACAAAACCTGTACAAAGAGTATTGCTTGCAAGTGGCAAGACCAGAATTCAGACACCAATCTTGCAAATCTATCTCTAATGTTTTTCTACAATATGGTGACATTTATTTGGACCACTGGGTCCCTGGAGAATCTGACCAATCTATGAACTCAGCCCCTCACACAAAAATGCACACAAATTTAAAAAATGATTTTGGCTTATCCATGGCCTCTAGGGGATCCCAAATTCTGATTAAGAATCACTACACCATGCCCTCCTAGATATGTCTGAGGACATTGACCAAATGGGAATCTGATGCTTCACTGTTACTCCTGAAGACAAAGGTAGGTTTGTTAATATTGAAAGTGGTTGGGATAAGCTTTTGAGTAACACTGGAAATAAGAGTCTTTCATCACATTGTTCTGATCTTTAAACACTCCAGAGATAGTGGGCATTTTTCCCAATGGGAGCCATATTGGAAAACAAGAGAGTGATGGGTCATGAAGGCAAGGAATCATAAGTATTTCAAGAAGACAATGATCAACTATGGTCAAGGCTCCTAAGATGTAGCAACAGATAAATGCCCCCACTTCCTCCTGTTTTCTTTTAGTAAAAGAAGCCACAAACTAACAATAGGACATGTGGCCACTAATGTAGATACTACATTTTCTCGGCCCCTTTGCAGGCTGGTATGGCCACGTGACTGAGGTCAAGACAGCAGATTGTGAGAACAAAGGAATACATGTACGTACTAGATGGGTATGCACCCTCCCCTTCTGTGGTGGTTTGAATGCCCCCATAAACTCATGTGTTTGAATGCTTGGCCCATAGGGAGTGGCACTATTAGGAGGTGTGGCCTTGTTGGAGTAGGTGTGGCCTTGTTGAGGAAGTGTGTGACTGGGTGGGGGACAGGCTTTGAGGTCTCACATATGCTCAAGCTATACTCCGTGTGGGACAGTTCACTTCCTGTTGCCTGGGGATCAAAATGTAGAACTCTCAGCTCCTCAGCACCATGTCTGCCTGCATGCTGCCATGCTTCCTGCCATGATGATAACAGACTAAACCTCTGAACCTGTAAGCCAGTCCCAATGAAATGTTGTCCTTTACAAGAGGTGCCATGGTCATGGTGTTTCTTCACAGCAATAGAAACCCTAAGACACCCTCTTATTTCCCAGTTTCCATGAACTTGAATGTGGACCTGGCAGTGGCTCACCTTCAGTCAAGGACATGGGGGCAGGGTTTTGATGAACATCAGAGGAACTGATGAGGGGAATGTGGACCCTTGAATGATTTCGTGCAGCAGATCAGTTTGCCTAAGGTGGATTTCCACCACCCTCTGCTCCCTTGTGAAAGAAAGAAATGAACTCCTCCAGCATCTCTGTGTGCAGGGGTCTCCTTGGTACTCCAGCCAACACTACAACTAATTCACACATCAGAAAAGATGGCAGAGAAGTTATATGGAGCTGAGGGGTGGCTGACTTCGATGATTTCAGACATATGGGCTGCATCAGAAACCTGATAGAGAATTAAAAAGCTAATCTTTACAGCCCCTACCCCACCTCCCATGACCATTATAGGTTCTAGAACAGCGGAGAACAAGTGAGGTGATCTGCCCTGTGGTACTTGCTTTCTGATAGACAGGTTATAAAATAAATACATCAACAAACCACGAGCCCACCACCAACTAATCACCCTCAGTAGCAAACTGTCTGTGGTAGGAAAGAAATGTGAGAGAAGGGTCTCTCACAGCAAATACGAGCCCCAGAGGCAGGGATTCACAATCTCAATATCCTATTTCAATAATGCTTTATTTTAATCAGGTGACTTAAATTTTCAGACAGAAAAAAAAATCCCCTCAAACTCATTTCATGGGTAATTTCACTTCCCTGGCAGCTAGCAGGACAGTATCACCAGATGAAAGCTTATATTCAGTACCAATTAATCTATCAAGTAAGGTTTCTTTTCTGGCCTGAGCTGCTCTGGAAACTATCAACTATTGCATTGGTCTCCTCCTGCCAGATGGGTCTGCCATCAGTACATATCCACTTCCTCTCAGGATGCACCAGCTCCCTCTCAGCTCAGAACTGTTTTCTCTCAGCCAGTACCTGTCTTTGCTCAGTACATAACTGCTTCCTCTCAGCACATACCTGTTTTCTCTCAGCTCATACCTGTTATCTTTCAGCACACACCTGCTTCCTACCAGCACACACCTGTTTTCTCTCAGATCATACCCCCTTCTTTCACATTTCTTTCCTACCACAGACAGTTTGCTACTGAGGGTGATTAGTTAGTGGTTTACTTTTAGAAACTTAACCATGTCGATGTGTATGTTCCTAATAAAACAGGTCATTTTGAACCAGTGTCTTGGCGAAGTTAAGAGGTTATTCTGGGTGAAGGTGGCTTCACGTAGTCCTGTGATGCGGTGATTCAGTAGTAGGTAGGTGTTTCAATGGCCCTCCTGAAACAAACACAGTAGGAAGGAAGGGAAAATGTATAGTAACACAACGTTTCCCTTTATGATAAGGACCACGCAAAGCAGGACTGGAGAGGTGGTCCAGCAGTTAAGAGCTCCTGCTGTTCTTCCGAAGAACACACTACGACAGGCAGCTCCTAGCCACCTGTAACTCCAGCTTCAAGGGACCCAAGGCCTTCAGCCTCTGAGGACATCAGCACTAGTGTGCACAAACCTGTACCAGGCTTTTTCTTTTAGGCCACCAACCAGCTCCCCAATCATGACACAGAGACTTCTTATTAGTTTTGAATGTTCAGCCTTGCTTAGGCACATTTCTGGCCAGCTCTTTTAACTAAAATTAACCTGTTTCTCTTTATCTACCTTTGGCCTTGGGGCTTATTACCTGTCTTACTTCTGTATATCTTACTTTCACCTTTTCCCTATGTCTGGATGGTTGGCATCTGCCCAGCTTCTGGCCCCAGGCATCTCCCTCATTCTCTCTTCCTCCTTCTTCTCTTGCTCCTTTTCTTAAGCTAGGTTTCTCCTCCTGTTTATTCTCTCTGCCTGGCAGCCACACCTATCCTTTCTCCACCTAGCTATTGGCCATTCAGCTTTTTATTAGACCAATCAGGTGTCTTAGGCAGGCAAGGTAAAACCGATGTAACACATCTTTACATAATTAAACACGCACCCTTACATTTTTTTTTTTTTTAAAGATTTATTTATTTATTATGTATACAGAAGTGGACACCAGATCTCATTACAGATGGTTGTGAGCCACCATGTGGTTGCTGGGAATTGAACTCAGGACCTCTGGAAGAGTAGTCAGTGCTCTTAACCTCTGAGCCATCTCTCCAGCCCCGCACCCTTACATTTTTAAACAAATACCGCATAAACAAAAGTAACACATCTTTACACAGTTAAATATTCTGCAGCATAAACAAATGTAACACATATTTGCCCAGTTAAAATCATATTACACAACACATACCCTTATAAACACACCACATACACACACACACACACACACACACACACACACACACACACACACCCTACACAGAATTTTAAATACTAAAAACAAATTATTTAAAAATTTTTCTGTAGCAGAGATCTGGACCTGAGCTACAAAAATCAAGGATACAGGTGTGACATCATGTAATGTTTGTATCCTAGATATCAGTTTTTAAGCTTTTTCCCTCCAGTTATTCTTGCTAGAGGAGGGACATAGTTATCCATTTTCTGGGTTTAAAAATTATTGTCCAATTAAGAAACAATCAAAAGGCATGCAGCCAACATGTGTAATGAAAATAATATCATAGAGTTATTTCAAGAAATTAAGAGAAACAGCATGTACATTTTCTAGATTTTTGTCACGTTGATAGCATATACTGTCTTTATAAACATAACTTACTATAAGTATTTTTGTTATTTTAAATCAATGATAACTCTGATACCTAATTCTGTATTTGTAACTTTGGGTCTTATCTTTAATAAGCTTCCTCAATTATATTTATCTCTGGCCTTAAATCTAGATTATTATCTGTCTTAGAGTCTTTATTACTGTGAAGAGACACCATGACCGTGGCAACTCTTATAATGGAAGATTAGTTGGGGCTGTCTTACGGTTTCAGAGGTTTAGTCTGAATGGCGGGAAGCATGGCCGCATGCAGGCAGACATGGTGCTGGAGAGGTAGCTGAGAGTTCTACATCTGGATCTGCAGGCAGCAGGAAGAGAGGATGAGACACTGGGCCTGGCTTGCACTTCTGAAACCTCACAGCCCACCTCCAGTGACCCACTTTCTCCAGCAAGGCCACGCCTCCAAATGATGCCGCTCCCTGGTGACCAAGCATTCACACCCGTGAGCCTATGGGGCCGTTTTTACTCAAGCCGCCGTTTCATAATTCTCCTCCTGCTGAGTTTAGACTCTACGTTCTTGTAAAACTCCAGTCAAGCTCCAGTGCTGCTAAACTTCTCCCCTGCCCTGCACCCAGTTAAGTGGGAGGAGCTACGGGGAGAACACAGCGAGGTGTGCAAGCTGGTGGTAGGTTCTGGACCACCCGATTCCGGTAAGCTCAGCCCCATTCTGCAGTCCTTTCCGAATGTCCTGAACTTTCTGCCTCACCTCTGAATGGCCATGCCACTGCATGCTCCCTAGAGTGCCAGCCACTGCTCTGCCCAGCTCTCACCTGGGTACCTCATATCTCTCTGATAAGATGATTGCCACCATGGGGGGGATGTCACACTAGCTTCATTCCTGACACTGTGATAAAGCACTCTGATCCAAAGCAGCTAGGGCAGGAAAGGGCTGTATTTGGCTTATACTTCCAGGTAATAGCCCATCATAGGAATGTCACAAAGAGACAGGACTTGAGACAGCTGACTACGCCACATTTGAGGTCAAGTGCAAAGAGACATGGGTGCATCCATGCTGCCTGCTCCCGTATGCTTGGCTAGCTTCTCTCATTCTCCTGCAGTCCAGGGCCCATCTGCCTGGGAGCAGTGTTGTCTACGGTGGGCTGGGCCTTCCCACATGAATTAACAGTCAAGACAATCTCCCAAAGACATGCCCGCAGGCCAACCTGATCTAGACAATTCCTCAACTGAGACTTTCTTCTCCAGTGATTCTAGGTGGGGCAAGTTAGTAATTAAAAACTATCCAGAGTTCTCATTAATAGATTTATTTCCACCTGTCAATGGATGAAATATCTTTGTTCCCGTTAAGTTGTAAACCATCAGTGGGAGATGTAGCTCAGAAAAGAACTTGCCTAACATGCCCAACACCCTGATCACTCTCTCTACCACTGTGAACAATAAAGAGTCAGCTTTAGTCATGTGTGGTGGTATACATCTGTAACTCCAGACTTCAGAGAGTGAGAAAGAAGGAGCGCAAGTTTGGGGCCAACTTATACAACATTGTGAGATTTTTTTTTCTCAGGTAAAGAAATAATGGAAAACCCTGCACGTAAACCTCTGCTCTTTTCTGGGTCCGTCTTCTCCTACCTGCTGTCACTACCCATGTGCCTTTTTCTCCTAGGCCTTTGTTGGTGCTTTAATTTGAATATCTCTCCTCTTTAAGGACTGGAGAGATGGCTTGGCAGAAAGCAGCATCTACTGCTTTTTAGAGGCCCTGAGTGCGGTTCCCCACACTCATGTCGGGTAGCACACAATGGCTTGTAACTCTGTGGACACCTGCACTCACACGCACACACACAACATCAAATATCTAAAAATAAATATGTCAAAAGAGGAGAAACGAGACAGAGAAACAAGCCAGACACCGGAGAGTTATCACCCTGTCAACATCCCAGCTAGTGTACACACAGCACACACACTCCCAAGCCAGAAAATATTGCATCATCCCCACCACTGTTATTCAAGTCCCATCCACCATCATCTTTGGCCAGGACAATTCACCTAGAATGCCACCTTTGCCCTCATATCCTGCTCTTCAAATAATAGCAGCAAGAGTAATATTTAAAATGTAAACTGTCATATTCTTTGGGATTATCACATTGGCTTTCTGCCATTCCCCTCAAAATTAAAAGCCATTGCTTGGCCTACAAGGACTTGGACAATTATAGCATCTCTCTCTAATTGCATCTTCTGCTTCATCTTACTTCAGCCACCGTGTGCTACAGTTGGACTCTGAACGCCTCCCTCCCAGAGGTCCACCTCTTGAAGTTCCACAGGAGCTCTTGCAGTCTGGTGAATCCAGTTGGTGGTAGGTATTTAGGTACTGTGGAAGCCCATGCTCTTCCTATTTCTCTTTCACTGCCTGGATACAAGTGAGAGGCGTGGTGTCGACCACATGCTCCCACCATGATGTGTGCCTTTACCACAGACCTAACCATAATATGACCCATTGATCAGGGACTGAGATCTCCAAAACTAGGTGGGAAAAACAAAGCGTTCCTCTTTGCAAGTTGATTAGCTTAGATATTATTATAATAGCCAAAAGCAGGCTATCTCACTAAAAAGTCATTCTTGCCCAGAAAAATTACTACTAGTCCTTACAAAGTTGCTCTCGATAAGGGATCTTCTTACAAACACATCATTTAGAACCATAGAATGATTCGAGAACATCATATAATTTGAAAACGAGCTCATTCAATGGTAGTTAATTTTTTTTACATTTAAGGAGAGAGAGAGAGAGAGAGAGAGAGAGAGAGAGAGAGAGAGAGAGAGAGAGAGAGAGTTATTTCACAAACTTAGGTTCTAACTAGATCATCAGGCTCAGTGGCAAGTGCTTTCCACCATAGAGCCATTTTGCTGGCCCCTAGGCTTAGTTTTGTGCTCCAACAGAATAGGTAGGAAACTGAGGGGAAGCATAGTTTACATGCTCTAGAAGTTACTGATTCCCATCATTTCAGAGTGTGACCAGTCCTTGCTGTCACCTTCCATCAGGTAATCTCTGATGTGCTTTCTTTTCTAGACGTGACGACGGGATCACGTGTGCTTAACCTGCCTGGCTCTTTTGCCCAGATTTATCCACCACTGCATGTGTTAGTAGCTTGTTCATATGGTTTTTTATACTTGTTTTTTTTTTTAAATTGTATCTACTTAACATAAAAATTTGCCATTTTAACTATCTTAAGTGTCCAATTCGATAGTGTCAAGTATAGTCACAATGCTGTGTGGTGATTGTTGCTTTCTTCATTCGCAACCTTCTGTCTTCCCAAACTGAAACTGTGCTCAAAAAGCACTAACTCATGGCTCTTCTCTTCCCAGACTCTAGTGAAGGCCAGCTTTTTTTCTGCTTGTGTGAATCTCCTACTTTACCTCAGATAAATGGAGTCATATGATATTTATCCCTTCCTGGTTGGCTTCTTTCACTTAGCGAACATGTCCTCAGTATTTACTCATGCCATAGCCTGTATCAGAGTTTCATTCTTTTTAAGTTTGTTTGGTCTATCCATGTATTTGGCTTCTTCCCACACATCGGCTCTTGTAAATAGCGCTGTTATGAACACTAATTAGTGGGTACATACATGTTGTTCTTTTCAGAGCTTTTATTGCTTCTTGAATCACTTGTAATAACTGAGGCCTCCCTAAGAATTCCTAGTGCTTGGTTACAGATGTTACTCATGTTACAGGTTCAGGAGAAAAGCTTTCAAGGCAGAAGAGGAGACAGGACAAGTCCAAGTAACTGCGTTGTCATGTCATATATATAAAGCCTTGATTTCTCTAGAGATGAATTGTTGGGATAGAGAATTTAACATTTTATCACTTTATATGGAATATATATATTCACACATACCTATGCAATACACAGAGATCAAACAAGTCCATAACTGTCTCAGTTTTGATGTAATAAAGTACTCCGGCAAAAGCAACTGAAGGGAGGAAGGGCATATTTGGCCTACAGTTCTAGGTCACAGCCCATCATGGCTGGGAAGTCAAGACAGCAGGAACTTGTAGCATCAGTCACATCACACTCATGGCCACAGTGGAGAACAAAGGGTTAATGAATGCATGTTAATATTCAGACTGTTTTCTCCACCCTTCTACAACCCAGGACCACCTGTGCAGGGAATAGCGCTGCCACCAACAGTAGGTGGTTCTTCCCACCTTCATTAACATAATCAAGATAATCCCCTACAGACCTGCCCACAGGCTAACACATGCTAACAATCCCTCCTTGACACTCTTTTCCCAATGAGTCTAGAGTGTGTCAAGTTGACAACTAAAATTCATCATCACAGTAAATTTCTGGGAATATGGATGTAAAATGTTCTTAATGCTTTAATTTTTGAAGGACTGGTAGTTTATGTCCCTTTTTCATTAATAACATTAGTAATTTGTTTCTTTCTTTTTTTTTTTTTTTTTTTAAAACAAACTAGCCAGAATTTCATCAATTTTATTTTTTAAGGACTTTGGTTTCATTGATTTTCATATATTGTTATTTGGTTTCCTTTTTATTAGTTTCTACTCCAGTCTTCACATTTTTTTTCTTCCTCAGTGTTCTGTTACTCTTTCTTAGTTTCTTAAGTGAAAACTTACATTGTGTTTTCTGACCTCTAATATATACATAACAAGTTACACACTTTCCCTGAAGCATCCTTTAGCTCTATTTAACCTTCTTCATCTGCTGTGATGTAATTTTAATATAGTTCCTGAGAGTTTAAACCTTTGTTTTGATTTCTTTCTTTTTTTTAACACATAAGCTGCTTTGAATGTGTTGTTTAATTTCTACATGTTTAGAGATTTCGTATATTTCTCTGATTGGTTTTGAACAATTTGGTTGTTCTCAGGGTGCATTTTAATAATTTGTCATTGAAATGAATTTTATGGCCTTTAGTCAATCTTGATATGTACTCCAGGTGAAGTTGAAAATAATGAATATTTTGCTGTTTGGAATGGAATGATGTACTTACGTGCCTTTTTATTTTTTTACAGAAATATATCTTTTTTTTTTTTTTTGGACATTTACTTCTACAGACTGAAGTCAGCATCTGGTACAAATTAATTTAATCTAATGACGTTCCTTTACTATTTCTCGTAGTGGGGCTGGAGAGATGGCTCAGGAGTTCAGAATGTTCACTTCCCTTGCAGAGGACCAAAGTTTAGTTCTCAGGATCCCCATGAGGTGGCTTACAACTACCTGTAACTCCAGCTCCAGGGGATCTAATGCCCTCTTCTGGCCTCTGAGGGAACTACACTCATGTCACACACACACACACACACACACACACACACACACACTTAAATATTTTAAAAAATAGTTTTTTTTTAGCACCTTTTAGTAGAAATTATTTATGTACATCTTCATTTGTCTGAAAATGTACTTCTCTTTACTTTCCAGGTAAGGTTTGGTGAGTCTTGAAATCCTGAATAGTCTTTTTTTCTTTAGCAGCTTGAGTATACCAATCTCTTACTCTCTGGACTTCACTAATTTTCATACATTGTAAGCTATTGCATGTATATATATTTTTTAAATGTATGTGGTTTGTAATTATTCTCTTTCCATTTTCAAAATTTTATCTATTTTTCTGAAGTTTGGCTATGATATTTCTTAGTGTGGTTCTCTTTGCATTCAGTCAGCTTGTTAGTTGGATGTCTCAGCTTATTATATAGGAACATTTTTACTATATTGGAAAAGTGTGGCATCGTTTCTGTTAAACTGTTTAGGATCTCTTCTGCCATATGTCTAATGTTTCCCATTTTCTTTCAATTCTTAATTTTTTGTAACATTCATTTACTGGAGAGAGACACAGGATTGTCACATTATACTAATGAAGGACACAGGAGTTGGTTCTCTTCTACCATCTAGGTCCTGGGAATGAAACTCAAATGGTCAGGCTTGGTGGCAAGTGCCTTTATCCACTGAGCCCCCTTGCCAGCCCTCTCATCCTTTTCTATTCGCTTGTGTTCCTTTAGGACTAGTTAGATGATCCATTGCTCTGGCATTTGAACTCACGTTTTCCTTCTTCTGAGATCAACAATCTGAAGTTGAATTCATCTCACAAATTTGAAATTTCAGCTATTGACTTTTTTTTTCTAGCTACAGAATTTCCATTTGATATTATTTGTAGTGTCTGTTTTTCTATTGTTGCTAGTTTTGGGATGGGTTGTTAGCATATTTCCCACAAACTCTTGGAAGGTGTTTGCTTTGACATCTTTTAATCCTAAAATCCAGCGTCTGAGCCTACTTGGACTCAGTTCCCACTGACTGTTTTTTTAATGTAAAAAAAGGAATTTTTTTTTGTATTTATTTGTTTTGCTTGTTTATTTTTACATCTCAATTGCAGTTCCCCCTCCCTTGTCTCCTTCTTCCCACCCCACCCCCAGCCACTCCTCCTCCATTTCTCTTGGGGGGGGGCAGGGAAGGGCAGGCCTCCTGTGGAGATCAACCAGCTATGGCCTATCATTGCCGTGAGACTAGGCACCTTCTATCCTATTAAGGCTGGATGAGGCAACCAGGTAGGAGAAAAGGTCCCAGAAGCAAGTAACAGTCAGAGACAGCCCCTGCTCCTACAGTTCAAGCCCCACAAGAAGACCAAGCTACATAACTGTAACATATATGCAGAAGGCCTAAGTTAGTCCCATGTAGGCTCCCTGGTTGGTGGCTCAGTCTCTGTGAGCCCCTACAAGTCCAGGTTAGTTGATTCTGTGGGTTATCTTGTGGTGCCCTTGACCCCTCTGGCTCCTACAATCCTACTGACTTTTTAAGAATGAGTTACTTCTTGTATATTCAAATGATGGAAATTTTTAAATTGCAAATTGGACACTGTAGCTAATAGACTGTAATAAATATTCTCAGTTTCAATATTTTCAAGCGTTACCTTACATTTTAGTAAATTGTCCATACTTAAGCAGGGAATTGGCTGTGCCCTAATATTCAGCTTCTGATGTCTTTCTCAGATGGATGATTGCTTGATTTACCCTCGTTACCAAAGGTCCCCATGCCTGTGTAGTGTAGAGGCCAAGTGATTAAGTGTCAGAGGTCAGATTCAGATATTCTGAGCCCATAAAACTTGAACCCTGCATTGTTCAGCTCTGTTGAGGAAATTCTTCTGGAGTGTGATGGGTTTTGCTTGTTTTTATGATTAATTTCTGTTTGTTTGTGAAAATGTCTCTGCCTGTAACCCAGCCTGGCCTTGAACTCATTATGCAGTCTTGGATTGCCTCAAATTTTCAATGATCCTCCTGCCTCAGTCTCCCAAGTGCTGGGGCTACAGGTGTGAGCAATCATGCCCCACAAATGCTCTTTTTTTAAAAAAAAAAAAAATTTATTTACTCTGTGTGTCTTTCACATCATGCACCTTGATCTCAATCATTTCCTCATCCCCTGTATCTGCCCTCTGCCCTTCACCCCTGCAACTCCCCCACCACCACCAAAAGAATTTTTTGAGAGAAAAAAAAAGGAACAAATAAAATATCTCATCATGGAAGCTGCAGTGTGACACAGTGAGTCACGCAGTAAACCCCTCTGTCCATGTATCTTCACTTGCAAGTGTTCATTGCAAACAAAGCATCATTGGTCTGGTTCGAGGCCTCTGTTTTCTATTGCATTATTGATGCTGGGCCTGCGCTGCGCTGGGACTCTTCTTGGGTAGCCTGTTGTTGCCCTGCAAACTCTTTAAGTCTCCTTCAGTCTCCGCCTGCTGGCTGGCTGGTGTTCCGAGATGTCCCCCACGCAGTCATCCAGAACCATGTGAAGGGTTGTGCTTCGGCAGCTCTGTGTGCTCCCTTCCCATATCACACAGAGAAACATTGTCATCGTCATCAAGCTGTTTTTCATCTGCCTTGAGCTGAAACAGGAGGTGTTGTCTGCTGAAGCTCCAAGTTCCGTACCCTTGCACTCAGTGGAATTTGTCACCTCTTGCTGGAGAGACACAGGTTTGCCTCTTACAGAAACGAATCTGTGTCCTCTACATTATGGACTTGGCGGCTTGCCCAGGGAAGAAGGACAGCAGTATTCCAGCAGACCAATAAGTTTGTCCTGAATAGCCTCCATTTGTTTTCTGCCTTTGGTCATTTTCTTGTGCTTGGAGACAATTGTTTATAATAATTCTGCCCACTTCTCAACATTTTTTTTCACAAAGGAAGAAATTTACCATAGATTTTAAAAAAAAATCATACCTAAGAACTTGCTACTATACTTATGATTGTCAACTACCAAATATTCTGTGTGTGTGTTTCGTTGTATGTGCATGTAGGCACATGTGTACATGATACAAGTGCATCTTGTGCATGTAGTGGGGGCAGAGGTAAATGCTGAATGTCTTATTCAATCACTCTTTGCCTTATTTTTCTGAGACAGCATCTCTCAGTGAACCTGGAGCTCACTGACTCTGCCAGGTAGCTGGCCTGTGAGATCTAGGGATCTGCCTACCCTCCCCAACACTGGGATTACAAGTGCACAGCATTGTGGCCCGCTTTTACTGTGGGTGCTGGGAACTGACTCAGGCTTTCAAGCTTACACAGCATGCAAGCTCCCAATTGTCTTCCTAACACCTATACTTTAAAAGAACAATATTGGAAGATATTCAATTGTAAAAAAAAAAAATCTTATAAAATGCAAAGGAGCAATGAGAATGTCTCCTAATGCGCCTAAATTGTACTGCTGTTGTGTCTACGGGGTGATACATCTAAGAACATTTTTTCCCATAGGAGCAGAATGTCCTCACATATTAATGGGCAAGTACTGATTTAAATAAGTGTAAAAACATGTCTGTAACTACAAATCCCAGCATGGATCATGTTAAGTAACTAAGGAATATGGCAAGGTATACAGGAAAGAGCAGACTTGGTTTTTACTGAGTCTCACAGATGTTGAATGGAGAGCTGGTAGGCCAACAGAGCTCTGCTGGAACAAGCAAGGTGACCCGGAAGTCAAGCTGATAGTGCATTGCCATGTTAACTGGCTTCCTGGGTACTGTGACATTGGCTGCGGAATGTGCCAAACAAGAGCCAAGGTAAGGCCAAGTCACCCAGAGCCAACTCTGAAAGATAGTTGCTGTCCATGCCTCAGAGACCAATGGGTACTCCACAATCAAGGCACAAGTCATGATCAGAGGATCCCTGAATCAAAGACATTTCCTCTCCCTTCTCTGCTCACACCTTTGCTTTGTTGTAGGGAGGGAAGTCTTCGTGAGAGCTAGAGCTATTTGATTTACTAGAGGGCCAATGTGAAATACTGGGATGAACTCAGCTTGAAAGCAGATTGGACATTTTCTTCATAGTTTACAGCCGGCCAGTGCCTGGGGGGCTTACATAAAGGGCTGCATTAGTTATAGACCAAGTCAAGAAATTGTATTTTTTCTGTACATGACTTATTGTTGAGTTAAATGATATGACCTTCCTCCCTCAGATATATATTCCATGTGGAAGGTGGGAGAAAAAGAAGCCAAAATTTCCAGGAAAGCCAGGGCTGGACAGCAGTTACTGGAGAAAGAAATGAGAAATTCCCTGGACTGCTCAGGAGGGGAGGCTCCAGGCCGCAGCTGTGGGAGTGTCGATCCCAGACAGTGTTGGAGCTGATTCGAATCTGCTTGGATGATTCAATCCAGGACTATTGGTCTGTGCTAACAGCTTCTGTCTGTTCTGAATCTCTTCTCTTCATTATTCTTTGTTTTAATTTTGTCGGAGCTGAGGACCGAACCCAGGGCCTTGTGCTTGCTAGGCAAGTGCTCTACCACTGAGCTAAATCCCCAACCCCTCTTTGTTATTCTTTATTCTGGTCTTTTGGTCCTGTCAGTGTTTTCTACAATGGTGACTCAGTGGTTGGGGAGGTCTGTCCCTCTCTGCTTTTGGCTTCCTTGTTAGATCTCATTTCCTGGTGTGCTCATAAATTGTATAATAATTATATTCTTTATAGTAAGGCATTTGGAGGACTATCTTCCTCTCCAAGTTAACTGTGTGTAAACTAGAACAAAACAAAAACAAACAAAACCAAAACACCTAATCCAAATTTGAGGTCATGAACTTGTAAAGAGACTGTTAATGATGTGGTTTGCACGAGTCTCATATGCAAAAAAAAATCTTGAAAATGTTCTTGTAAAACTACAGACTCTCCCCACGGAAGGAAATCCCCAGCAAAGTGAAGAGATAACCAACAGCAGGAGAATATTGCAAGCCATACATCTGACAAGGGGTTGAGAGTCAGAATACACAAGGAACTTCAGAAACTCAAGAGCAGAAGACCAGCTAACCCGATTAAAGACCGAGCAATAGACCTAAGGATTCATTCCATTCAGCCAATGGCTTTGGGGTACAAGCCCTAGGGCGTGGCTTTGTCTGTCTAGGTGACCCCATAAGAGCTGAGGGGGAGGAGTCATTTGCTTTCTTGGGTGGCTGAGACCAGGTGAAACAATAGAAAGTGACTTGCTGTTGCAGAGACCTTGCTGAGAAAGAGACATACCAATGGCGAATAGGTATATGAAAACATTTTCAATATTTCTAATCATCAGGTAGTCATAAATCGGAACTCAATTAGCTTTTACCTCACTCTAGTAAAAATGTAGGTATTATGTTATTTTTTTTAAAAAAAGACAAAATATGGCAAATGCTCAAAAGGAAGTGGAGAAAAGCAAACAAAGCCTCATAGAGTTAGTGTGCAGTTGGTCAATCAGCACAGCCATGACGGAAAAACGCATTGGCACTTCTCAGAGTAAAAGGAGGCTTGTCATATGATCCTGCAAGTCCACTACTGGGTGCATGTGTCCACAGGAAATGAAATCAGTATGTGGAGGGAGACATTCACACTCATTTTTATCAAAGCATTGTTTGCAACAGTCAAGAAAAAGAAACCTTAAGTATTTTCTTAGTTACCTTCCTGGTGTTGTGGTAAACACTATGACAACTTACAGAGGAAGAATTTATTTGGGCTTAAAGTCCTACCTCCCGCTTTTCACCACCTCCCATAATGCCATCATAGCAGGAGTCCACCAAGGGATGAAGCCACTCATTCAAACAGAGCTTTAAAGACTCGGTTGTCTTGGCAATGCTACAGACACAGTCAGAAGTCTGCTTTGGTCTCCTTGCTGTTCCGCTTCCCCATCTGCCTCAGACATGATTCTTCCTTGCTGTGAGAAGGAGAGCTTCAGGAAGGCCTGGGGACAGGGGCAGCCCATTTCCTTCCCAGGATGGGGATTGGGAGTCTCAGGTATGTTACGTATACCTGTGCTTTGTTCTAGACCACAGCCTACAGTCTCTAGCCTTGACCCAAGAGAAACAGGACTGTGATATCAAAGGTACTCAGCAGTCCCTCCATGGCAGCCTTAACTACTCTCCTGTGGTTGTTTGAATGAAAATGGCTCCCACAGGCTCATAAGGAGTGGGAGTTGTGGCCTTGTTGGAAGAAGCATGTCTCTGTCTCTTCCTGCTGCCTTCAGATCTAGATGTAGAACTCTCTCTCAGCTTCTTCTCCTGTACCATGACTGTAAGCCACCCTGCTTCCTACTGTGATGACAATGAACTAAACCTCTGAACTGTAAGCCAGCCCCGATTAAATGTTTTCTCTTATAAGAGTTGCCGTGGTCATGGTGTCTCTTCACAATAGAAACCCTGACTAAGACATCTACCACGCTTTTTTCCAGGATCCTTCCCCAAAGACCTATCACAAAGGCAGGGGCTAGATCTGATTTTCCAGGTGTACAGCAGATCTTAGAAGTATGACTTCCTGAATAGTCAGACTTGAGCATGAAATTCTTCACTCTTCTTGTTTCATAGACCTAGTTCTTTGTGTCATACCCCTGGAAGCCCCACCCCTACAGTCCTTTGCACCTGACTGGAAAGTGAGGATTATAAGTCCATACCTCAGAGGCCACAGTTAGAATTCTACCCATACAAACACCCAAGATTCATAATGCTAAGTAGTACTAGGTAACAGGTTTGGAAACACTGAGCCACTGCTTTCAAACAGATGTTTAGAACACTATTGATATCTCTTACAAATTGGCAGACACTTTACTTTTGTGACTTCAGATTTGAAACTTGATCAAAGTAATCCTTCCAGGAGTAAGCACCCCAAAATCCAGGAGTAAGCAACCCAAAAAGTGAATGCAACTCCCCGTGAGTCAGTACCAATTGCTTATAAAGTAGATTTTCCCCTTGGCTCTGAACTAATCTGTACAAAGCTGCATTTGGATGAGTGGCATTCATGTGCCTTAAAAACATCCAAATTTAATTCTCACCGAGGTGCATAGGGGTTTGAAAATTTAAAATGTGTGCTTGGAGTTTTTAGAGTTTAAGTAACTAAATGTGTATGTCAGTGCAAATTATTTTCAAGTTTCCCATGCTTCCTTCCATTTCTGCTCAGTACAGGCTCAATTTTTTTTTAATTAAATTTAAATGCTAATCATGCATGTGTTTGTATATGTGTGTGTGTTGTGAATTTTTGTGTGCATGGAGGCCAGAGGATAACCTTGGGTTGTTCCTCAGGTACTTTTCACATTTTCTTCTGCCCAGCCCCTCTCTCTGAGACAAGATCACTGGCTCCCTGTCTTAGAACTTACCAAGTAGGCTATGCTAAACTGGCTGGCTAGTGGATCCCATTTGTCTTTATCTCCCTAGCACGGGATTAAAAGCATGCTGGGATTGAACTTGAATGAGTTCTGGGGACCACACTCAGGAGCTCAGGAGTTGTAGGGTAAACACTTTACAGACTGAGCCAACATCCCAGCCCCTAAAGCCAGTTGTTAAAGGATGTACAACTCATGTGTGTTTTTTTTTAAATTAGATTTATTTTAACAAATAAACCATGGGTATGACTATTTTTGCCTTCATGTATGTATTGCACCGTGTATGTGTGTGATACCCACTGAGGTCAGAAGAAGGCATTGGATCCTCTGGAACTGGACCTAAGAGATGATTGTGAGCTGCCCTGTGGGTGCTGGGAGTCAAAGCTGAGTCCTCCGTGAAAGCAAGGGTACTCTTAACCATGGAGGCTACTCTCCAGCCTCTGTCAGTCATGCTTTGATTAACTATTGCTACTTCCAATTTTCCGAATGTTTAAGTTTTGCTTCCTAATTGTCTCTGGATGGTAAAGAGAGGGCAAGTTGACAAAGAGGGGAGAAAAGGGGGAAGTTAGTGAGCAGTTGGAAATTATACATCTTCTTTTGGTCATGATTTTTCCCTCATGACTGTTCAGGGGTTTTTCTGGGAATCCCAGGAAGGCAGAGATGTGACTGAGAGGGTTTGTAGTGTCCTCGTTCAGGAACAAATAGAGCACTCAAAACAAGATAAACTGTCTTAGTCACTGTTCTATTGATGTGAAGAGACACCATGACCAAGGCAACTCTTATAAAAGAGAGCATTTAACTGGGGGCTTGCTTACAGTGTCAGAGGGTTATAGGGGGTTAGTCCAGTCCATTATCATCACGGTGTAAGCAAAGAGGCAGGGGGCTGGAGCAGCTGCTAAGAGTTTATATCCCGATCTACAGGCAGCAGGGAGAGACGGAGGGAGGGAGAGAGGAGGGGGTGGGGGGAGGTTATAAGGTTTTTGCTGTTAACTTCAGAAGTAAAAAATTTAATGTGTCTTCTCTTTCCTTCTTTAAAAGCAGGTCTTATTAGTTCTTATTTAACAAGGACTTAACAGTGAGAAAGAAAATGGAGCACTGTGATATTAATATTGATCATTAATATGACATGGTCTAGAATTGCTTGGGAGGTAAGCCTCCTGTGAGGGAGTTACTGGATGATGTTAGTGGAGCACTCCTGTGGGGGATTAGCCAGGCTAGGTTAGTTGAGGTGGGAAGACCTAGTTTAGCGGTTGGGTGGTGCCGTTCCATAGACTGAGAGCCGGGACTAAATAGAGAGGAGAAACGGAGCCGGACATCAGCGTTCATTGCTTTCTGCTTCCCGACCATGGATGCAGTGTGTGGCCAGCAGCCTCAAGCTCTGCCTCCTGGGTTTCGCTGCCATAATGGACTGTCTGTACCTGTAGATGGTGAGCCCAAACAAACTGTCCTCTCTACGGTTGTCATGACAACAGGGAACCGTAAATGACACAAGCTTATAAGCAAGTCACCGTCTCACTTCAGTGACAGAGATGGGGTCTGATCTCCTCGGTAGCCAGCCTCCTTTTTCTCTTAGTTAACTCTTGTTTTTATGTCACTAAAGCAATGACCTTTATTGGGGGGTGGGGGTGGGGGGGAGGGTCTCTAGCCCAGGCTGACCTCACACTCCCTGTGAAACCGATGATAATCTTCGATTGCTAATTCTCCCGCCTTTACCTCCCAAGTGCTGGGATTACAGGCATATACCACCACATCTGGTTTAAGCAGTGCTGAGGATCAAAGCCAGAACCTTCTGGAGACTGCCAATTGAGTTACAGCCCACAGTGTTCTATTAACGGGAAGTTGTTTGGACTTATATCCTTAGGGTTATAGTCACAGAAAAACCACAGCTGATATGTCTAAAGTAAATGTCTTTTCCTGTTGTTGCTATATACTGATACCTGAGACCAGAAAACGTTTAAAGAATGTAAGTTTTGCTGGGCGGTGGTGGCGCACGCCTTTGATCCCAGCACTCGGGAGGCAGAATCAGGCAGATCTCTGTGAGTTCGAGGCCAGCCTGGTCTGCAGAGCGAGATCTAGGACAGGCACCAAAACTACACAGAGAAACCCTGTCTCTTAAAAACAAACAAACAAACAAAAACCAAAAATGTTTTGATGGCTTATATTCAGATGCTTGGGAGTCCAAGAATATAGTGGTGTCATCTGCTTGATATCTGGTAAGGGTCTGGTGAGGGCCTTTTACTGTAGCCTAGCATGGCAGAGGACATCATGTGGTGAGACATGCCAGCTCAGGTCCATCTTCTGTAGACTGATTTTTCTATCCCACCTGCCAGCTCCCAAATAGCCACATGGAGACTTCTTATTAACTAAGCTCGGGCATAGCTTAGGCTTGTTACTAACTAGCTCTTGCAACTTAAATTAACCCATTTCTATTAATGTATGTATTGCCACATGGCTTGTGGCTTTACCTGTCCCTCCAGCATGTCTTACTCCTTCTGTGTCTTCTGGCAGCCCCTCCTTTCTTCTCCCCAGCATCCTTTGTGTCTAGCTGTCCTGCCTCCAGCCTACCTAATGGCCATTTAGATTTTTATTAAACCAATAAGAAGGCACCTTGGCAAAGACACATCTTCACAATGTACAAAGCGATCATTACCCCCAAATCTTCCACTTCTTAAAAAAGCTAATAATGCTATCATGGAATCCCTACTGTCATGATTTCATATAATTCTCTTTATTTCCCAAAAGCTCAACTTTCAGATACCATCAGCATGAATGTGGAACTTTGGGGAGAAATACAGTGAAATCAAACTGAATTCTCAAACAGGAAATTCTCATATGATTTATTTATTCTATCATTGTAAGTTTTAAACATTTAGTGTGTATGTGTGTGTTTGTATATGTGTGTATGTGTGTGTCTGTCTGTGTGTGTCTGTGTGTGTGTCTGTGTGTGTGTGTTCATTTGGTTGCATCTATAGGTAAAGATGGAAAAGTGACCAACCCTGGCTGAAACACAGGCATTAAATGGGGCTTTTTCAGAAAGTTTCAGACACACCCCTTGGCCTTCTGTTCTTCCCTCCCTGCTCTTCTCCTTGCCTACAACATAGAGGTGAAGTCTGGACGTGGAGAAACTGTAGTCATGAAGCTAAAAGCCATTCTCAAATACTGAAAGAGCAGGCAGACAGAGTGGGGGAGGGGCCAGTTCTTGATGCCATCAGGCTAGCAATGCACTCGTGACTTACTGACATATACATGACCAGAAAGCGCTAGGATTTCTACCATCTGAAGCCAGGGATGATTCTAACTGAGTGCTTCTGAACCCAGAAACAGTGAGTTCCATGCAGGAAGTTAAAGAGGGGATGTCCATGGGACCATCACCTTAGGATTAGGAAGAGGGAGAAGATGAGCCATGGATACCTCTGAGCTGAGGTGGCCCAACAGGATGAGATTCTTAGAGATCAAATGAAATCTGAGCAAAAGAGGGTGCCTAGAAGCAAAGCAGAGTCTGGATAAAAGTGGGAAAGGGAAGAGAGCCAGGAAGTCTCCAAAGATATGCCACTGTATGGTCAAGCTCATTGCCAAACAACAGAATGGGGAGTACTCAGTCTATGAAGCCAGACAAATGAACCTCAAGTTCATGGAAATCAATTTCATGTAAAAAATGAGAACCACGAACCGATTAAAGTCAAATCCCACACAAAGAAAACAAGCAGAAAAGTATCCCCATGGGCTGGCAAGATGGTCATGAAGCCATCTTGTTGAGTTCAATCTCTGGAGCCCACATGGTGGGTAGAGAGAACCAACTCCTGTAAGTCATCCTTTGACATCCACATTCTCACACACAAAAAGTAAATAAATAAAAATATAATAAAATTATTTCTAAATGATTCCCCCAAAGTAACGAAAGCATGCCAGTAAGCCGTATTCTCAAAACAGATGACTCATATAAACTGTATTTTTAAATATAAAATGCAATAGGAAAATGACGAAATGCCAAAAAGAATACAATCTGAAGAAAACTTCAGGCATGAAGAGAAAGAATAGAAATAAACACAAAAGAATTGACTTTTAAAATAACCTCTAAACTAGAACAACATGAGATTACAGAAGCAACAGATAAATCTTTAAGAAAGTTAGAGGCCAGGGCTGGCGAAATGACACAGTGATTAAGAACACTTAATGTTAATACAGAAGACAGGAGCTCAGGTCTCAGCACCAGGTTGGGCAGTGGATGAAAGCCTGTAGGGGATCAGATGCCCTCTTCTGGTCTCAGTGTCAATTGCACTCATGAGTACATACTCATACTAATACACATAATTAAAAATAAAAATAAAGTCTTTAAAAACAGAGAAATGTGAAAGTTAAAAATGAGTAAAGCTTTTACTGAAGCCTTAAAGAGGTAAAAATGATCGGAGAGAATGTGGCTAGCACAGAAATGGAACAGGTGGTTCTGAGCAAGAAAACCAGTGTGGGAAAATGAGCAATTGATAAAACCACACAGCCACAAGAGACCACCGTGTGTTCTTTTGTCCCATTGGAGTGATCAGTGTGCCATACAGTCATGTGGCCTATCCTGCAGACTTGTTTACATATTTTGAAAAACAAACAACAAAACCCACAAAGGAAAATATATTTTTTTTAATTTTAGTAACAATAATAAACCTGATGCCATATATTGGAAAGTCACAGTAAAAGGACCAGGAGATAATGATAAACATTATATAATGAACTTTAAAAATATCGGGCTTTTCTGTTTTCTTTTGTTGTTGTTGTTTGGGGGTGGGGGTTGTTTTTTTTTTGTTGTGTTTTTTGTGGGTTTTTGTTTGTTTGTTTGTTTTTGTTTTTTGTTTTTTCAAGACAGGATTTCTCTGTGTAGTTTTGGTGCCTGTCCTGGATCTTGTTCTGTAGACCAGGCTGGCCTCGAACTCACAGAGATCCACCTGGCTCTGCCTCCCGAGTGCTGGGATTAAAGGTGAATGCCACCACCACCTAGCCTGTTTGTCTTCTAATGAGAGACAGAAAGAGAGTGGATCTGGATGGGGGCGTGGGAGTCAAGGGGGAGGAACTGGGAGGAGGAGAGGGATGGGAAACCTCAATCAGGATATATTCTGTGAGAAAAAAATCTATTCTCAATAAAAGGAAAAATATTGGGCTTTTATTTTTATTTCACTTTTGACACATGTGTGTAGTGTGTGTGCCTATCTGTATTCATGGCTGCACATGTGTGGATGCGTGTGTGTGTGTGTGTGTGTGTGTGTGTGTGTGTGTGTGTGTGTGTGTGCATGAGTATGCTCATGTGCCCAGGCATGTGAATGTCTAAGGTTCATGCTGTTGGCTTTCTCCATTGACCTCTGCTAGGTCTCTCTCTGCCCTATTAGCTCATGTTTACGTTAGTCTGGCTAGCCAGCTCGCCTTGGGGACCCCAGTCTGTGCCTCCTGTGCTCTAAGATTGCAGTTATTACATGGGCTCTGAGGAGCCACACTCAGGTCCAACTGTGTGGCCAATGCTTTATCAGTTAAACCATCTCCTTAGCACGACTGAGCTTTTAAGAAACAAGAAGCCACAGCAAAACTCAAGCAGTCAGCCTAAGGTCACACCCTAAGGTCACAGCAGGGATCGACTACAGGAACACATTATGATGTTAGGGAAATGGAACACATTTAAGAGCCTCCAGGAAAGGAAACCTTGGCTAAGGATTGTCTATTCATCCAAGGTGGCATTCACGTACTAAAGACCATAGTCAAAAACGGAGTAGAATTCAAGAACTCAGAAAGTATTGTTTCTATGACTCTTCTTTGGAGCGATGGAGAGAGCTACAGGACAGAGGTGGTGAGCTGGAGCTGTGTGCTTACACGGAGAGCTAACACTGACGGAAAGAGAAGGGAGGGGCTGGAGAGATGTTCAGTGGATGAAGACACTCGCTGCCAAGCCTGCTGACCTCAGTTTGATCCCTTGGACTCACATCACAGGAGAGAACGGACTAACTCCCCCATAGGTCTGCCCCCAGCATGCACATGTATACACAAATACATTTACTTATTTAAAAATAAATGGAAGAGAAAGGGAAAAGTAAACCATAGTCACGCATTCTGATGGTACGGACTAGTGTAACTGTGTACCAACAAGGGTAGGGCTCACCCAGAAATAACACTGGAAAGGTTTTCATGGTCACACTGCTGAAAAGCACTGTTTTCTTATTCTTAGACCGCTTTCTGCGGACTGTAGAGCAAGCCAGGCTAAGCGCACCGAGGTCCAATCCATCATTTCTACTGTTATTGACAAGCAGGGTCTGTGGTGTGGGTAGAAGGATAAACACATTTCATATTGAAGAAATTAAATAGCGTCGCCCTCGCTCCAGCTGCCTCGACGACTTGGTCTCTTTTGCTGTTGCCTTCACTGAGCGCTATAGAGGGAGAGACTTAGGAAGGATGAGGTTTGTTTAGCTCAGTGCTGGAGCCCAGGAAATCCGAGCACTTGGTACTGGCATCTGCCCAGTGTCCAGCTAGGACTTTCTGCTGGTCAGTCCCGAGGAGGCGTGGAACATCACATAGGCAGAGTGGGCTTACTCACTTAAGACTTTCTCGTGAAGCTCCTATTGCTAATCCATCTAACTCTAATTACCCCCCAAAGCTCCCACTCCCAAACAGTATTAACATATGGCTGTGGGTATCTGGTTTCAACACGGCTTTTGGAGAGAACATTCAGACTGGAGCACTTGAACTTAGAAGCTCTGATATTGTTTACAAAGTAAGACATACTATTTCTATTTTTTCAAGTTACTCATCATTTAAATGTATTAGAACTATTATATACATATATCTATATATAAGTGGGTTTTGCCTGCATGGATGTTTGTACCCCATGTGCATGCCTGGTGCATAAGCAGGTCAGAAGAAAGTGTCCTATACCCTGGAACTGGAGTAATGAGTGGTTGAGAGCCATGATGTCGGTGCTGGGAACCAAACCCGGGTCCTCTGTGAGCAGTGAGTGGCTCTTAATTGCCGAGCCCTCTCTCTAGCCCCATCATCATGTTTTAATGAGTGTACAAAGCCATAGGTTTTATTATAGAATTTTCATACCTACTGTGGTTGATTCCCTCCCCCTACAGCTCCTCTTCCTGCCCACATCTATACCTTCCTACCCCAAGTATTCCCCTTCCCATGTTCATAGCGGTTTTTAAAATCACCTTCCCTATGACCTTCCCTTAAAGCTTGTCTCCCCTCGCACCCGTCCCTTTCTAGTAAGAAGCACTACATCTAGACCACGACTCTCCCTAGGTAGATGCTTCTTTGGTTTCCATGGCTGGAATATGTGACTTTTCCTGCTGATACTATATGAAGCCACACAGACCCTAGATGCCACTCTGAGAAGATTTAAGGAAAGACACTGAATTTGGAAGTACCCAAAATATTACAAGTGGTTAAAGACGGATGGCATTCAGTTTTCTGCCGCCAGTGGATAAGAGCTAGAGGTAGAATTCGGTTAGGCTATAGACAAGCAAGGACACCGTCTTTCGTTGGTATTTCTAAGTATGAGATTTGTTTCTCCTTTATTTTTGTTACTCTCATGAAGAACAAGGCAGCTCACAGTGCAGGTGAGGAAGGGTGTGTGAGAAGCTTAAATGGAAGACCTTACAATAGTTATTAACAGGAAAACACTGAAATTACTGGGGTTATTGAGCAGTGTTGATTGCTTTGTGAGGTCTGTGGCTCTGAATAAAAAGTTAACAGCCAAGCTAGCTGAAGACTATTTCTGTGGTGATTTGAAAGAAAATGGCCCCCAGAGGGAGTGACACTATTAGGCTTTGTTGGGGTAGGTGTGGCCTTGTTGGAGAAAGTGTGTCACTGTGGGGGCGGGCTTTGAGGTCTCATATATGCTCAAGCCACACCCAGTGTGACAGTCCCCTTCCTGTTGCCTGCAAGATGTAGAAAGCTCAGCTACCTCTCCAGCACCATGTCTGCCTGCACGCCCCCATGTCCCGCCATGACTGAAATGGACTGAACCTCTGAACTGTAAGGGAGCCACTCCAATTAAATGTTTTCTTTTATAAGAGTTGCTGTGGTTGTGGCGTCTCTTCACAGCAGCAGAAACAACCCTGACTAAGACAATTTCCAACCATCTGTGAGAGAGAGGCTGAGTATAGCTGGGACTCAGGACCACTGCAGGGAGTGGAGAGATGGGAAGTTTCCAGAGTCATTTGGTGCCACACTGTGTTTTTCTCCATTAGAACTGAGAAGTGCAGTATCACATCAACAAATATAGACCATGGGTATAATATTATCTCATAGCTACGATTTCCTAAAAATAGCTACTGTGCACACTGCTGGTATCACAAACAAAAGCAGAATCTAGTTTTATTATCTCTAATTTGGAATTTTTAAGATGTTATTTTGTGGAGCTGGAGAGACAGCTTGGTAGTTGAGATCACTGGCTGCTCTTGTAGAGGACCTGGGTTAGATTCCTAGCATCCGTATAGCAGCTCACAACCATCTGTAATTTCAGTCACAATGGATCTGATACCATCTTCTGTCCTCTGTATGCACCAGGCACACACATGACATACAGACTTATGTGCAGACCTTTGCATAAAATAAATACATTTTTAAAAAACTTAGAAAAATAGCGAAAATGTTATTTTGTATATGAGTTTTCAGTGGGGGTGTGTTAAAGAATCTGATTTGAATTATACTTATTTGACTTCAAAATCAACATATGATTTTTTGATGAATTGGATGTATTACTAGGGAACATAGAAAAAAAAGAATAACTAAATAGTAAAGTCTTGCTATGGATTAAATGTTTGTGTCCTCTCCAAATTCATCTTCCAAATCCTAATCTCCAACATGACTGTTGGCTGTGAGTCTTCAAGAAGGAAAGAAGATTCCAATGATGTCATCGGGATACACCCCCATGATGGCCTAACACCCTTAAAGAGGCTGAGGAGACCAGAGCACATGCATTTGCATTAGTAATTTTCCTATTGCTGTGATAAAACACCATGGCCAGGGCAACTTATAAAAGAAAGTATTTAATTGGGCTTCTGGTTTCAGATGGTTGGAGTCCATGATGACAGAGCAAAAAAGCGTGACAGTAGGAACAACTGAGGGGTGACATCTTGATCCACACAGAGGAGACAGAGAGAACATGCTGGGAATGCTGGGAGTCTTTCGAAACTTCAAAGCTCACTACCCACCCCCTACCCCCCAACCCTGCTGCCCATGACCCACTTCCTCCAACAAGGCCACACCTCCTAACCCTTCTCAAACAGTTCCATCTACTGTATCCAAGCATATGAGCCTAGAGGGGGCATTCTTATTTAAACCACCACAAACTGCCCCCACCAAACTTTTTCCTTCTCTTTCATCATTTCCATCACCTCTGTCAGACACTGCTGGAAGGCATCTGTCCCAAAGCCAGGAAGTAGGTCCTCACCTGTACCCAACTATGGTGGTACCCTGATCTTGGACTTTGGGTTTTTAGAACTGCGAGAAATAAATATGCACTCCTTAAACCACCCAGGGTGTGATATTTTTCAAAACAGCAGCCTCAATTAACCAATACGAACACATAAAATACCCTGAAATGTTGGGCTCATGATGACAATTTACACTTTAACACATGTGAAAATTCTCAGTTAGAACATTCTGTATTTGCATCCTTCCTGTAACAAAGAAATTAAAGTTTATTGACTCTAAAAACCATGATGGTCTGTTTATAAAGATTTATAAAATACATTTATAGAATTATGTATTTAATTATACATTCCTTCCATTGAAGTTTGGGGTTAAAAAAAAAAAAACCCTCCATTCATGAGGCAAACCCTTATCAATGGCACCAGTCTCTGCCAAATGCTGTTTTTTGTGGGAATCTTTTCCTGCCCCCTGAGCTGGCTGAGGTAACTCTCCAATGTACTCTATATGTGGTGGTTTGAAAGGAAGAGGATCCCAAAGGGAGTGGCACTATTAGGAGGTGTGGCCTTGCTGGAGGAAGTGTGTCATGGTGGGGGCGGGCTTTGAGGTCTCTCTTACTCAAGCTCCCCTCAGTGTGATACACGGACCACTTCCTTTTGCCTGCAAGCCAAGATGCAGGACACTCAGCTACCTCTCCAGCACCACGTCTGCCTGCACGCCACCATGTCCCACCATGATGATAATGGACTGAACCTCTGAACTGTAAGTGAACCACCACAGTTAAATGTTTTTCTTTATAAGAGTTGCTGTGGTTATGGTGTCTCTTCACAACAATAGAAACCCTAACTAAGACACTATAGCATCCTGCATCCCCCCTCACTGAGGGCTAGGATAACTTCTTGTCTGCAGGTCTTTGTTCTTTACAGCAAATCCTTGGATGGTGGGGTGATGGTTTGTCCAGGATGCCTCTGGCATGCAGCTAGTGGGAGCCTTTTCTAGATCGGGTTGAGAACATGAATTAATCCTAGAACAGCGTGTTTTGAAGATGCACAGGATAGCCTTCCTTCTTATTTTTGTTGCATCAAAAAGGAGTTGTGGCGGTGGGGTCAGAGTTCAGTTTTTAAAATTATCCATGTGTTAGGAACGTTGGAAAAAAATAAAACAAAAAAGTCCTTCAGAACACTAAAGCAAAACAATGTGTTTTGCCAAGAAGGAAACAGAATGTGGCATTACAATTGGCACGGCCATGCCAGAACTCAAGCAGGCCACTTTCTAGCATACAATGCTGGGTTTTGTTAACATGGAGCCCAGTAAATACATGCATAGTACACACAAGAATTTTGTTCTCGTCACTTCGTTTCCTGCAGTCCAGAGCGTGAGCCCATTTTGGCGCTTTTGTTTGTTGTCGTCTTTGTCCAAAATCATGTGTTTTGAGGAAAACTATGAGTTGCTTTAAACATTAACAGATGCTGGACTTAAAGAGTGATCCACATCTAAAGTGCTGATTTCCACGGAAAAACTAAACACACATTCTCTCTTCTGCACCAGCTTTGAAACTATTATCCTATGAAAAGGTCGCTTATGTCTGAGAAAATGTAAAATATGTGCCATAAAAAGCAACGGCTTAATGGCTGGTTGTTTCTCCTTTGTATCTGGAATTGGTTGACGTCAACCTTTTTTTTTTTTTTTCCTAAAATGTTCCTGGCATGATAATAATAGTTAACAGTTATGAAGGACTTGCTATGTGCCAGGCATGACAGTAGGGCTCTGCATGTATCCAGTCATGTAGGCGTCATATTGACTCCACAGGAGGTATGACCACACTGTTAGGAGTGAGGAACCTGAGTGGAGGAAAGAAACCTCACCTAAGAACATGAACCAGTAGCTGCGGCATCAGGGATCTAGAACAAGAGCTATCCATCCCGAGAATCCAGATTCTTCCTAGTTACCAGCAAAATCTAACATGGTTCAATGTCGCAGAAGGGGAGTTTCTCAATGGATAATGAGAAACCCATAGAACTTTAAGGAATGTTGGAGAACGGACATCAGTCTGGAGAGCCAGGAACAGGCCTGGCACCCACAGTGCAGAGCTGCTTTGGTGAAGAAATAGATTTTGTTTCAAACCACTGACTGCTGGATGTTCCTGTGCTGTGTAAAAGGCAGGCATGGCTATACTAAACTAGGTGGGCGAGTGGAGAGTGTGGAATACAGGCGAATCCCTGGAACTGACTGTCTAGCCAAGTTTTCTTAAGCCTATGAGCTCTAGGTTCCGTGAGGTGAGGGTGTGCTTGTACCCACACACATGTGCACACACATAAACATGTACACAAGCATCCACCACTCCGATAATACTCAAATACTCAGATTTCTATCAATCATGTTTCATAAATGATCTTCAGTGAGCTAAAATAGTGTCAAAGATTTCTTTCAAAGTGTACATTTGGAGCAGTGGTTCTCAAGATGTGGGTCATAACCCCTGTGGGGTCGAACAAGCCTTTCTCAGGGTTGCATATCAGGTATTTACATTATAATTTGTAACAGTAGCAAAATTACAGTTATGAAGCAGCACCAAAACAGTGTTATGGTTGGGGGTCACCACAACATGAGGAACTTTGTTAAAGGGTTGCAGCATTAGGAAGGTTTGGAACTACTGATTTGGAGGATGAAACACATACAAGAAGACAGAGACAGAAGAAAAATAATGTTCTCAGTAAGAAGAGTAAACAAAGCACTAAAATAAGAACGAATCACCCAAGACACCACTTGTAGTGCATGCCTGGAATCCCAGCATTTAAGAGGCAAAGGCAAGAGCATGATGGGTTCGAGGCCAGCCTACAGTGAATAACCAAAGCCTAGCTGAAAAACTAACAAACAAAACAAAACAGTTACTATTACCTGTCAGAAATGAGCAAGCCACAGTTAGCCTGATGCATGCCTGCAATCTCCCTCCCATATACAACCTGCATATATTCTTCCTCGGAAGAGGCCATTTTGTTATAACTTAGCATCTTCACGAAGACCGCCAACGAAATGAGACGGGGAGGGATGGCAGAACCACAGGCCTTGACCAAGGCCAAGAAGCCGAACTGCTCCACTTGGTTGCCCAAAGCAGCACCAAAGGACCATAGAGAAACAGAGAGACAGGCTGCAGATGCCTGCGTTTTCCTCCCTTATCTTTGCACAAAATATCTCAATGCAGGTGGCCAATAAGCAGGAGCTGGGGAGCCAAATGGAAGGTTATGTAGCCTTAGCGGAAGTCTCCGAGCCTCTGTATTCCCTCGGCAAATGGCAGTTTCCAAGCCATTCTGACGGTTGTGTACTAAAGTCCCAGCACCACCTGTCACATAAGCCATCACACACGAGGCCAGTCAGTGTACTTGTCTGAGGATTTTCAAACACATTGGGAAATACAGGGAAATACCAGCTCTCCAAAATGAAGGGCAGTGGCTTTTTTTTTTTTTTTTTTTTTTTTTTTTGGTTTTTTGAGACAGGGCTTCTCTGTGTAGCTTTGCGCCTTTCCTGGGACTCACTTGGTAGCCCAGGCTGGCCTCAAACTCACAGAGATCCACTTGGCTCTGCCTCCCGAGTGCCACCACTGCCCGGCCGGCTTTTTTTTTTTTTTAATCAGGTTTCTGTAACTGCTGGCCATGACAACATCTGTGCCTGACAGGTAGAGCCCTGCATGATGATGTCATCGATCTCCTCGAGGGAGTGCTTCAACAATGTTAGGCAGCTTAGGGATACTGTTAGTACAGTGTCGTGTGCTTGGTACCTTAGCCCACAGAAATCGATTCTCTGACATTTCTGGAGGGTAGAAGTGTCTGGGGAGGGCTGTCCTCCTGACTTTCAGCATCTGTCTGTGTCCTCGTGTTTGGTGCTTACATGGAGGTATGGCATGAGGCAGGAGCTGTCTGGTATCTGTGTTCCTAAGACCCCATATGGTCTATTTTCCTATCAGCTCAGGGCTAATCTCAGAGACCTCATTCCAGCCACACTAAAGTTTAGGACTGCCAAACATGACTCTGTGAAGGACACCAATGTTCTTATCACTACACATGTTGCCCACAGCACAGTGGGACAGAGGGTCATTTGGGCTGTAGTCTCCAGCTCTAAGTAGAGCACCTGTCTGTAGCTGAAGTTACCCTGTTCCTGCGTGGCTCCCGCAGCCCTCAGACCCAAGCAAACACACAGAGACTTATATAATTTATAAACTAGCCTAGTGGCTCAGGCTTCTTGTTAGCTGTTCTTATATCTTAAATTAACCCATTTCTATAAATCTATACCTTGCCATGTGGCTCGTGGCTTACCCATACTTTACATCCTGCTCCTCATGGTGGTGGCTGGCAGCATCTCTCTCTGCCTCAGCCTTTCACTACCCAGAATTCTCCTCTCTCTTTGTCCTGCCTACACTTCCTGCCTGGCTCCTGGCCAATTAGCATTTTATTTATCAACCAGTCATCCACAGCACCTGTCAATGCTGACTGTTAGAGTTCTACCACTGAGGTTCCCCTTTAGAATGAGGAAAGAGATTGAGGATCTTTCTTTCTTTCTTTCTTTCTTTCTTTCTTTCTTTCTTTCTTTCTTTCTTTCTTTCTTTCTTTCTTTCTTTCTTTCTTTCTTTTTTTCTTTCTTTCTTCCTTCCTTCCTTCCTTCCTTCCTTCCTTCCTTCTTTCCTTCCTTTCTTCCCTTCTTCCTTTCTTCCTTTCTTTCCTTCTTAAGACTTATTTATGGATGTGAGGGCGATCTGGCTGCAACATCTGTCGCCCCATTGATCGCCAGGGTTGATTCGGCTGATCTGGCTGGCCAGGCGGGTATCCCCTTCCTCCTTCACTGCTCCATGTGCGTTCCTCCCAAAGCTGCGTGCTTGGTCGAAGAGGACGACCTTCCCCGAATAGAGGAGGACCGGTCTTCGGTCAAGGGTATACGAGTAGCTGCGCTCCCCTGCTAGAACCTCCAAACAAGCTCTCAAGACTTATTTATTATATATACAATATTCTGCCTGCAGGCCAGAAGAGGGCACCAGATCTCATTACAGATGGTTGTTAGCCACCATGTCCTTGCTGGGAATTGAACTCAGGACCTCTGAAGAGCAGCCAATGCTCTTAACCTCTGAGCCATCTCTCCAACCCCCAAGGAGCCATTTCTTTTAGGTAACCAGAAGTGGAAATAAAAAAAAGGAAGGCAGTACAAAGGAGGTCCTAAGAGGGAGCCAGGAAAAATCCTATGTGATTTTTATCTGTCCACCATGTCTGTGCACACCTACTCCCCACCCCCAAGTAAAGAGGCTTTTTCGCTTTGGTACAGAGTCTTACATAAGGCGCTATGGCCTGGGAGTGGAAGCTATGCCAGACCTGCTGTTGTGCTCCCAAAATTCCCAATAGCCAAAAAAACAGAACCAGTCTAGATGTCTGTCAACAGGCGAGGGGATAAAGAAAACATGGCACAAACACACAATGGAATTTTATTCACCTATCAAAGAAAAATGAAATCATGACATCCTGTAGGAAAATGGATGCAGCTGGAAATTGTCATATACACTATTTCTTTCATATGGGATCCTAGATGTTTCCTTACTAACATGTGTAGAGGTAGGTATGAGAACAGCTCAGGAAATTAGAAGGGGGACCAGAGGAGGGAAGAGGAGGTCTTTAGCTGGGGAAGAGGGTAATAGAATATAGACTACGGCATCAAAACAAAAGAGGAACTCCCAGGGGAAGGATGGTGACCAGGGGGAGGGGAAGGGAGGGAAGAGGGTCAATGGGAGCAAAGTCTGTGGAAATGCTGTCATGAAGTTTATTACCCTGTATGCTAACTTTAAAAACTAATTAAAAAGGAAAGAAAAAATAGTGAAAGGAGACTTTATAGAAAGTTCACAAAACTTAAAGAGAAACTTACTACACATGAGATATATCCCAGGCTGTGAAGTAGAGGAGGAAATCAAAGGCTTAAAAAAAAAGCCTTAATTTTAAAAATTAGGGACACAAATTTTAAAATATTAAGCAGTTTTATTACTATAAATGTTAATTTAATGTGAAGTTTAATTATACTAAATATTAATGAATCAAATCAGTTAATATTGGAATTTAAATGTTAATGCATTAATATTATTCACGTAAAAATATAATCAGAATTTATTAAAAAACCAGGGATTATACCATTTTAAAATATTGATTTCATTAATGTAAACTTTTAATAATATTAAAAGAATTAGTCACAATTAATTAAAATTTAGAATAACTTTTAAAGCATCTTGTTGTTTAAATATGGGGGGGGGGTGGCATTGGAAGAGATAATTCAATTGCTAAACACACTTGCTATGTAACTCTTGTGATTGAGTTTGAATCCCAAAAAACATGTAACAATCTGGGAGTAGTCTAACACATGTCTGTAATCCTGGTCCCAATGCAGAGGCAGAGGAATGACTAGGGCTTTCTGGCTGCCAGCCTAGCCCAAACACATGAGCTCCAAGTTCAAGGAGAGACCATACCTCACAGGAGTAAGGACTGTGGTTATGTCCTATCTAATTTACTCCATACTGGACAAAGTGGTTGTTTCTCAGGCTGTGCCTAGGGGATTCCATTTTAAAAAGAGCTTTTGACTCCATTTGGAGGGAGAAAGATGACTCTGTCCCCCGTGGACCCAGAAACTGCACCATCCAACGGACTGATAAATGAAAAATTCCCAGGAATGGAAATAGTGCCGCTCCGTAAGTTTACTGGGGTAGACTGAGACTATCGGAGGACATGGGTATATCAAAATCATATCAGGAAGCTGTGGTTTCTAACTGCTATCCATGTATATCGGACACACTAAAAGGCACTGATAAAAGGCTACAACTCCCTCTCCTAGACCTCATAAAGTGATGAACACCCACCACTGTGATGGAGTGGCCCCACATCACCTGATACTTGGGGTGTGTGTCAAGGACCAACAAGTGGAGGTCTGTTTAGCTGACCCTGGCGCTTCAGCTTGGCTTTGGGGCCCTGTCTGTTGATGCAGCCCACTTGACCACCTACCCATCTACTTGCTCATCGGTCTGGACCTAGCCCCGAACCCGCTGTTCCCTTCTGTCAACTGTGGTTCAAGTTTTCATCTTGCCACTGGATTTCCCAGCTTTGCTCCCAAAACCTGACTCCACCAGTACCAGCATGGTCCATGGCTGGCACAGGTTTGGTTCATTATCTTATCAATATAGACTCTCATTCTATTCCTGAAAACTTCTGAACTCTGCTATAGCCTTTTTTTAAAAAACATGCTTCATTCTGTAAACCAAATACACACACATATATAGACATATTACTGTGTGGTGTGTGATATGAGAACTAATATTAGTAATTAAGATTGAAATAAAAGAACCTACATTCACCTTGGCCAGATCACCAAAGTAGGTGGGACTCTATGACAGATTGCTATTGAAATTGCTGAACCTTGTCAGTTTACTGTTTAATAAATTCTGATATTACGGAAAGACACACATGTGTTCCTCTCTGCTTCTGGCATAGTATGCTAACAACAAAGTGATGGAGGACTCTTGAGGTCCTTCTCTGGTCTCTGTGCTGTGCACCCACATGCATGTGCATGTGTAAACACCCTCCCACCCCACCCCACCCCACCCCCATGCACATGCATGCATACACACACACACACACACACACACACACACACACACACACACACACGTGCGTGCACGCATGCACACACAAATTCTTCCTGGGTCTAGTATCAACATCTGTAATCCCAGCACTCAAAAGGCCAACGCAAGAAAATCTTTAAATCACGGCCAGTGTGGGCTACACAGTGATTTCAAGGCCATTTTAACTTATGTGCTTTTCCGAGGAATCCTGATTCTGCAATGATAGTGGTGAGTCCAAGGCAGGTCCTTGGAGTTGTCATGGAGACATGCCTAGGTGTTGCTGTGATGTCTTCTAAGCCTGAGACCACCTCAGTGATGCTCAACTGGCTCTTTAATTTTCTTTGAACAGTCTCCGTTTGCTGTTTGCTAACATGTGGGCTTTGCCCACCGTCTAATTACAACATTCCATCATTACAGAGGGTGAGTCTGCACTAGCAATTTGAATGAAAGGCAATGTTTTACACTGACGTTTTAATTAGTGGAACTCACTGTCATAAAAATCTCTGTGAGATGGTACTGATTTACAAAACCGGGTATCATGTCTTTCATGGAGCCTGGCATCTGTGTACAATTGACCAATTTATTAGATGCATGTGGGTTCATTGATTTTTCTAGACAGAAAATAATTGGACTGTGGTTTCTAACTGCTATTTTCTTCCAGATGATCATGTTGGCACACATAAAAATTCCCTGTGCTCACACACTAAAGAAACTGAGTTTCTACAGTGTGGACCAGTGGCTGAATTAGAGTCGGGCCTTTTCATTTTATTTCTTCTTTCCTAAGCTCCTCTTCTGAGGTGCTGCTGCAAACCGTTTTGAAGGTTGTTCCCATCGAAGGAAATTCCCTCATAAAAGACTGCTTACTTTTCAGAGTAGATATCGCAGCAGCCTAGCATTAGCCCATAAAGGATTTGTTAGAAGTGACTTTGATTTACAAGTATGCTGAATGGAGAGACATTTATTGACAATATTGGGACCATTTTCAAGGCCAAAATGACTTTCAGAAAATATTCTTTGTGCTTTGTTGCAGTTGTGGTTTGAATGGGTTTGTTCTACAAAATGTAGACACAATGTTCAAGCCCAAAGCTACACAATGAACAGAATGGTTTTATCTTCTTCCTTGCATAAAATTTGATGGAACACACAGGGTAAGGTAGATGGCATGCAACACACCAGAATTTAGAATTATTGGCCTTTCAGAGCTAAAGGAAAAAGCTAGAAATAAGGGGAAGGTAAAAAGAGAGTAAACACAGATGGAATACTGTGATACCATCACATACTTAAAACCCAAACTAGACAAAGACATCAGAAGAAAAAGAAACATTAGATACACATTCCCACACAGGAAAATTTAATTCAACACTATGTAAGATTACATACCATGACCTAAGAAAATATATTCCAGCAATGCAATGTGGTTTTGATATTGGGAAATCAATTAATGTCATGTTATGATTATAATGATAGGCTAAGGAAAAGAGTTACATGATCATATCAATAGATACAGAAAAACATTTGCCGAAATCTAATAACCACTTATAACAAAAACTGTCAGCAAACTATAAAAACAGGGGTGCATCCTAAACTGGTAAAGAACATTCAAGAAACCTACGGGTAACCTCAAAATTAATGGTGAGCATTCTGAGCACTCTTGTCATAAGCAGAAGCTCAAGCAGCTCATTTTAAACACAGCTCTCACTGTGGTGATAGCAAAGGCTAGCCCAAGTGTCTGTCCCACGAATGCCCTGTAACACTCAAGGTCAGTGAGCCTCTGCACTGTGGTGGAAGCTCCCTATGGCTTTACCCCAGTCACATTAGAGTCCCTGAGAGTCCAGAGCCCTCGCTGAGACAAGGCAGCTCCTTGACACTGGACTTTGTAGCCTCCATCGTTGTGAGCAGACACATTTTCCTATTTGGTGTGGATCACGCAGCCCATGGCATTCTGTTAGAGCAAACCAACACACTGACCTCAGAGAGTCTTCCTCTGCTTGCTCCCCCTGGGATTGCCGACACTATTGGAGGAGATGAGTGACTTTTTTTGTGGTTTCTTATGCAGGAAGTTACCCCTGCCCTCACTCTCTTCCTGCTTTTCCTCTGGCTTTCCAGGCTCACGATCCCAAACCCCAGCTGGCTCAGCATGCTGATACTACTAGTTGAAAGGAAAGCAGCAGGCATCCATGGAGCACACCCAAACCAGGTGGCATCACTGCAGCCATGAGATCAGCATCGCAATTGAGTTGAGCCCAATTAAACCAATAAATTCAACTGATATAGAAAAAGAATCATAATTAATGGCTATTAACCTTAAATAATTAATTCAAAGTCACTTTAAAAGGATACATAATTTGAGGGGGGAGAAACAACTTAGTTGGTAAGGTGTTAGCTTCGTAATTGTGAGGTCCTGAGTTCAAATACGTAGAATGCAAGTTAAATGTCAATCATGCTTGTGCTTACATAATCCCAGCTCTGGAGAGGCAGAGTCCAGCGGATTCTTGGTGCTCAGTGCCCAGCCTGCCCGGCCTAGGTCCAGACTAATGAGAGACACTGTCTCAAACAAGAGGTGGAAAATGCCTGAGGAACAATACTTAAGGTTGTCTTCTGACCTCTACACACACACAGACACACAGACACACACACACACACACACACACACACTCAAAATATAATAAAGAATAAAATAAAAATTTAAAGATAAGTAAAATGTTCTCTCTGCTCTATATAATGACACATAGATGTTCAAACAAAATGAAACTAACTTTTTTAATGAATCAGTGGCACTTAGGGTTCCTGATAGCGATGACATGGCTTGGCTTTTAGAGGCTCCTGTCTGGGAAGAACGTGGGCAGGCGGCATGTCTGCTCAGAATCTGGCTGCTGGGCTACAGGGCTGGGCTATATGGGCTGTAGAAGCAATTTTCCCTCTGCTTTTTCACAAGCCAGAGGCTGGGCTGAACTTTATGGTCAATAGCAGGGGAAAAAAAAACCCAGCAACAATACATTCAGAGCAGAGAAACTAAATCATCACAGCCTGGGGTGGAGGTGGAGACAAAGAGAAAAAAAAATGGTGGAAATAAAACCTACCTAGTCATTGAAATATAAGATAACAAAAGAAGAATTTTAGAAGAGAGAGGGTTATAAGAAGGTTAGTGTCAGAAAGAGAAGGAGAATTTTGAGGGAAAAGAGGCGTGGGAGTATTCTGGAAACACAGCTTCCAAGGCTTCAGGAAATGAATGGGTTATGTTTTTCAGAAGAACCCCAAATTGCTCAATTACTCTTTGGAGTTAGTACAAGATTAAATTAGAGACATAAAGAGAAGGGAACACAGGAAAACGGCGAATGATTCCTCTATCATGGAAATAAACATCTACTTTCTTTAAAAAAGGAAACAGAAAAAGAGAAACAAAAAGCAAATACTTGAAGAGTTTTCACTTCAAAATATACTTAAAGCAATAAACTCCCTAATATTTATGAATATACAGTTACTCAAATTCATGAGAAGATACCAGAAACCAGCAACTAAATCCTGAAGAAATGATATGTTTTTATTTATTATGCTGCTGCATCCACTGGGTTTATTGCAGTAAGATAATGAGCATATTGCAATTGTTATTTTAATCACAATAATGATAGTAGACCCTTTTTAATGAAGAATGAGGTTGACGAAATAAAGGGAACAACCTACATTCTCTACATTATTGAGCATCAAGAATATCTTTTCATATCAGAAAAAAAAGTTAATGTTAAAATATTTTATATGACAGAGATAGTTCATATGGAATAATCATAATTTAACAGTCTACTTCCAAGTTGAAGAACATTGTCCCTGAAGAGCTGATCAGAAGACAGACCCTGGTACCAGGCTAATTATGTCAAATCCTCTCATTTATTTGGGGCTCTTAGACAAACTAGCTGTTCTTTGTGTCTATTTCCTCCAAAACTGGGGGGCTTTTAATAAGACCTGGTTCTATATAGGGCTGCCGAGAATATTAGAAGTATAAAATAAGGTGAATGCATAGAAAAGCAACTTGGAAGGCCAATGGGACAGGAAAGAACATTTTCACGGGCTCCCCAAGGCAAGAAGCTGCACTCTCACTTCATGTCCACCAGGAGTCCATGGTGGTACATGACACGTTCAATCTCTCTCCTATGCCCTGGTGGGTCCACAGAATCAGCCAGATAGTAGTCTGCCAGCCAGTGTTCCAGTAGAAGTCAACATGGAGCAGGAAGCAAGAGGTGAACCCTCTTGTAGCACCCTGGGAGCCATGATGGTGTCGAAGTAGGAGACAGTGCCCGGAGGACCCTGAAAATAGTGAGAGTGAGCGCAGTGCCCAGCCATCTGAGTAAGAAAATCCTTCAGGGAGACAACCCTAAGGCCAAAGGATCCTGATTTCACTCACAATCTTCAGGAAACCTCCATGAGACCCAGTTTACCAGAAGGAATGGACACCAAAAGTCCAAGCATTTAGCCTCAAAGAATTTGCATTAAGTTGAAAACCACAGTCCTGCTATTCTTTTTATTTATCTTTTCCAAAAAAAGAAATTTATTTATAACTTTGTAATTATTTGCCGGTGTGTATGTAAGCCCAGCGTATTTGGAGTCCTGGGCTTGAGCTCCACCACTGCAGCGGTAAAGTCAGCTCAGTCCCAAGCAAAAGGACCAGTCCTGGATGGAGCACAGTACCTGATTTCAAACTATACTACCAAGCCAGAGTGACAAACCAGCGCGGTGCTAGCCCTGAAACAGTCACCAGACTTACAGGATGGAATACAGGGCCCAGGACTACATTTACGTGGCTGTGCCCATCTGATTTTTGACAAAGTTTCCAAATATAGAGTAGTGAAAAGACAGACTCTTAAACAAATGGTGCCAGGAAGATGAGATAGCCACATACAGAACAATAAACTAAATTGCTCACTCTCTCCCACACCCTACATAACAATCAGTTCAAAATGGATCACGGATCTTAATGTAAGACCTGGAATTTTGAAACCACTGGAGGACAATGCAGGGAAATGCTAAAAGATAGAGGCATACATAAGAGCTTTTTGGATAGGTCTCTGAATAGCCCAGGAAACAATAACAAGAATTGACAAATGGGGCTGGATAAAATGAAATCACTCTCTACAGCAAAGGAACAAATCAGCAGACTTTAGACACAGCCCGCAAGACAGGAGAAAGTGTTTGCCAGCTTCTCCTCTCTAGACAAGAATAATATCTAGACTGTGTAACAAATGCAAAAAAAAACAACAGCCCATCAATAAGTAGGCAAATTAATTGAACAGACTATTCTAAAAAGAAGTACAAATGGCCAATAGATATATGAAAAAGGGGGGCCACATCTTTAGCCATCAGGGAAACACAAATCAAAACTAAATTACGATTCCATCTCACCCCAGTCAGGATGGCTATTACCAAGGAAACAAATGATCGCAAGAATAAAAAGAAAGAGGAGCCCTTATATGCTGTTGGTGGAAATGCAAATTAACGCTGCTATTGAGGAAATTAGTATAGAGGCTCCCCAAAAAGCTAAAACCAGAACTACATACCCAGCTATACCAATCCCGAGTGGCATACCACAGAGATAACCACACATCCATTTATCATTGCTGTAGCCACGGAGCTAAATTTTGGAATCAGCCGAGATGCCCATCAATGGATGGATGATGTTTGGAGCAATAAACAGAGCCGCTGGGGCCAGTCAGCAGCCAATCAGATCCAGAGCTTACTGGCCTTCATTGTTCCTCCCCTGCATGGACAGAGACAGACACACTCCTTGAATGACAGAACCATAAAGAGGTGATGGGCTAGCACTTGAGAGGGGGGGAAATGGCAGAGACGGAAATATTTTCTGGCCATGTACTGGAAGGTCTTGTCTTTGACTGGGTCATCTGAGGTGCCTTCATGTGTGAAGCACCATAATAATGACAAGATATCAATATGGTGGAAAGTATGGTGATCCTGGTGCCATGGGGCTGTAATTTCTAGCCAGTGGGGAGGCAGAAGCAGGGAGATGACATGCTCAGAGCCAACCTGGAGAACTTAGTGAGACCGTATCTTGGGATAAAGAGTAAGAAAAGGCTATGATGTAGCTTAGAGTGCCAGCCACATTCAGGAACTCAGGCTTCAGTCCTCAGTACTGCTAAAACAAAACACTGTGGAGAGCCGTCCAAAGACCTGCACTTGGCAGCTCTCAGACTCTATACTTACACTTGAAAGAACACTGAATTTTAGTGGAATTGATTTTTGTTTGTCTGATATTAGAAACTGGGTCTTTGCTCTATAGGGCAGGCAAGCTTTGAACTCAGGATACTTCTTTCTCAGCCCCCCAAATCCTGGGGCTACTGACATGTGCCACCATATCCAGCTTAACAGAGATTTTTTTAGACTCAAATTAAATATTGAGGCTGGAGAGTCTCTTTGATTTGGGGGGAGGGAATAATAGAGATCCATCAATTATCACCACTGACAATGTTTCCACAATCTTAGTTCCAGCTTAGATAAGAACAGCTAGATTTTTAGTGATTAACAACAGCTTTTACCTACCAACATGTTCTCTCCTTTATTAATCCCCCTATTCATTGCAATTTTTTTCATTGTGTGTTTCTTCTTGTTTACCTAATTTCAAAGCACATCAAAAATGGTATCTGTGGTGGTTTGAAAGAAAATGGCTTCCAAAGGGAGCAGCACTATTTGGAGGTGTGGCTTTGTGGAAGTAGGTGTGGTCTTGTTGGAGGAAGTGTGTCACTGTGAAGGGCTTTGAGGTCTCATATATGCTCAAATCACACCCAATGTCTGAGACCACTTCCTGTTGTCTGCGAAAGATGTAGAACTCTCAGCTACCTCTCCAGCACCATGTCTGCCTTCACGCCCCCATGTCCCACCATAACGATAATGGACTGAACCTCTGAACTGTAAGCCACCCACTAAATGTTTTCCTTTATAAAAGTTGCTAAGGTCATGGTGTCTCTTGACTGCAATAGAATACTAAGACAGCAATCATTAAAATATATCATTGGACTCTGGTTGTTTGTTATTTTTGTTAAACCTTTTCTGGAAAGAGATATGGACTTTGCTATTTTCATTCCCTAAGCACTTTATATTTCATAGCTAAGTGATGTTGCTCCAGAAAAATCTATCTCTAGTGCTCTCTCTGTGTATGTGTATACATGTTTGTAGTGTGAGCACATGCTGTGTGCACATATGTGTACATATGTGTAAAGACAAGAGATGAAATCAGGTGTCTTCTGCCTTATTTTTTAAGACAAGGTCTCTAACTGTGCCCAGAGCTCACCAAATCAGCTAGGCTGACTAGCCAGTGGGTTCCAGGGATCTGCCTGTCTCCATCTCCCCAACTTGCCACGGTACCACTCATTATTACATGGGTGTTGTGGGTCTGAACTCAGGTCCTTATCCTTGTTCAGCAAGCACTTTACTGACTGAGCTGTATCGCCAGCCCTGGCTTTGCAGCAAAATACTGGAGAAATTTTAACAGAAGAGAGAAAAGTGCCCAGTTAGGGAGCAAGAAAGAAGATGGAGTAGGAAGGAATTATGCACACAGACAAGAAGGGAATAGTATCTAGATTTTTCCTTCAGCATCTTAGGGGAAGGTATAGGATGTCAGCAGAGCATGGGTGGAAGTCCCTCTGAAGGGCTAGTCTCAGGATAGTCTGAGTCCTCTGGCCAAGGGTGGTACCGAAACTGTAGATGCTCTCATGGACTTAGATAATTAAAATATCAAGGGTGGCCAAAGCGGGCTATAAAATGCTGCAGCTTCCCAACGGTTCTGCTTTGCCTATGACCACAGAAGCCCTCAAGGGACCCTGGCTGGGATCTAAGAGAGTCAGGAGAAATTCGATAAGCAAGCCCCAGTAACAACTACTATTGCATTTTCTGTCTGAATTAGATTGAACTTAATGTTTGAAAAAAATGAAGTTAAGGGTCTAGTTCATTTCTCCTTGCAGGAAGCACACATGGGTTATAGTAAAAGAAATTCACTAGGAAAGGAAGAAACTAACTACGGTGCACAGAATATCCCAAACCTATCAACATTTTGAGTTTGACTCTTTGATGTAAAGCTGTAAACAATGGAAATTGACTAATACACATTTTGCTTATTATTCTCCCTCTTTCTAATGGACAGTCTAATGAGACAGATATTTAAGAAGGAGAGAATCCCAGGATAAAACCAACTCGTCACAGAACAAGAATAATTGGCAGGTTTATTGGCAAATCAGCATTGAAATAATTGAGAGGAAGTCAGTATCAAGTAGCTTTAATACTAGTTACACTATTGCATTAGAGATGAGTGACAATCTTAACCCTTGTTCTACCTCTGAATAAATAGTCTTGACTGTTTTGTCTTTTTCTATCCATCTGTCTGTCTATCTATCTATCCTGTGTGTGTGTGTGTGTGTGCGTGTGTGTGCCTGTGCGTGTGCGTGTGCCCGTGCGCGTGCCATGGTGTATAGAGGTCAGAGGACAACTTCTGATAATCAGGTCTGTCTTCCACCATGTGGGACCCAGGGACCAAACTCAGGTTGTCGGGTTTAGTGGCAGTGCCTTCGCTCACCTCAGCACTCACGAGGGAAAAATGACCAAGGGAAAGTTGGTTGTGTCTTCAAAACTTCCATGTCAGTATGCTGTACACCTAAATATAATTTTTGTTGTTTTGCTTTTTGGAGCTATTGGCTCCGTTTCAATGTGATTCACCAACTAAGAAATTATCTGACTTAAGGATTAATCTTCATCATTGATCATTTTTCATATGTCCTTATCAGCTAACACTATTACTATTATATAATCTCTAGGGAGGATCAGTTTTTGAAGAAGAGACAGTTCTTAGTTGCTGAATGTTTACAACAAATCACTTTGAAAGACAGTTAACTGTAATTATTTCTCATTAAGTAATTTACAAGAAAATAACACCACGACACATTGTGGGTAAACAAAACACATTTAATTTATGTCAGGGGACCACACAACCCATATTTCTAGTAATATCTGTAGTGTGGAAGAAATTAACAGAAACACTTCTGTGAAGGGAGGGGGCTATCCAAGCGTTTGGTTAATGCACATATCTATGTGTAGGCCAAGGTGAGCTATCGGGCTTCAGTATTTTTGGAAAGAGATATCTAGCTGAAGACAGAGTTGGCCTGAGGAGCTGAGTCTTCCCTGAGTTTCTCTTAAACCCAGCGCTAATGGCATCCGCCTACTTCTACAAGGGTGCCAGGCTTCTGCCTGAGCTGGTTACAAAAAATAAAAATAAAAAGTGGTCAACTCATACCCTGGGTCTGAGGTCATTATTATAGGGCTCTCCTCTGCTTCAATGTAGCTGAAGAACAGTCTAGCCTTGCTGACCCCATTAGTCTTTGCTCCATCCTCATTGTTTGAGAATATTTGGCTCAGGGCAGATCTGCGTGGAAGTGAAGGAACCAATATTTAAGAGTAAATAGCAAATAGAAAAAAATTTGATTAGAATCTTATCATAAAATGTACAGCTAAAGTTATGAAAACAACTATTTTTACATTAAGAATTTTAAGTCGTAATTGCATTGTTCTGCTGATTCTTAGGATGAGAGAAGAATTCAGCTAGAACCATTTTTAAAGGGTATGATTTTCCCAATAAAGGTAGCTGAAAGTTTGGGCTGACATTTTTCATATCTGAGTTCCCCAGCAACTAGAAAGAGGCTAATATCTCTTCCTGAATATATTCAAGGATCTCTTCATATTTCACAAGGCCTTTTCTTAATCCTCTTATATTAAAATCACTCTCTCCCAAATATCTCTATCCTTCCCAAATTTCTCATCTTCAACTGTTAGCTGGTCCAACTCTTCCCAGTCATTATCTGTCAGTGGCTTCCTCAGTCAGTGGAACAGTTTTGAGCAGTCTTATCAAAGACTTTATCAAGTCCTATGTCTCTAGCAAGATATGGAGCTTTTCTTTATAATTAACTCTCATTGAGTTACGGAATATTTACAGTATAAAACCTTCACCAATTTTCAGATAACCAGGTTTTGGCACCAGGAGAACAGCCACCGAAGTAGGAACCCTTGTGTGAATGGGGCCACCCGGTTGTTAGAATTTTCCAGTTTCCAATGTCTTTTACAATGTGATGACATCATGGACTTGATAATGAATGGTTAAATAATGAGCAAAGTTCTATACAACCAAGAAGTCAGCAGAAGGGCAGGTAGATGGGGAAGGATATGGATCTAGTTGTCGGTTTCAAAGGAAAAGAAGGGAGGGAGGTGGGGGAGGGAGGGATGGATGGAAGGAGGGAGGGAGGATGGAGTCAGCTCATCAGGTGGTTCAGCAGGTAAAAGCACTCACTGTGCAAGCCCAACAGTCTCAGTCTGATTATTAGACCGCACAGTGGATGGTAATAACCAACTCTTGAGAGTTGTCCTTGACCTCTATGCCTGCCTGCCATCTCATGCACACATCATCTACTCGAACATTAATAATTTCCAAAGGAAGAAAACAAACACATTTATCCTTCCATTAAAAATAAATTGAAAATTTCTAGTCTTTCCATTCTTGTTACTTCTCGCATTCTCCAAGAATTGTGTCAATATGACAGGACAGTTCTTCCTGCAGCACCACAGAGGGACAGTCTGTACAATGGCAGGGCCTTTGGGACATGCTCTGAGAGGTGTTGCCATTATATTATTTACTAATGTTTATTGACATCCCCTACTGTGGTGATTTTACTTGAAGGAGCATTACTCAGCATATTTTAAGGACAAGGAAAGAAGCACCCTATAATTTAAAACCTATAAAACAAAAGTTTATGAATTGGTGGACATCGGTATTTCTCCCTGACTCGTAACTATGGAGTGAAAAATGAGTCTTACTTGTCAAGGACCTTTGACATTCAGCTTCAGAGGATATGGTACAGCCTGTAGATGTAACTATATACACTTTCTGTCAGATTGAGGTTCTAATTATGCACTTTAAAGCTGTATAATCTTAAATTTATATGTATGTGAGTCTATGTGCATGCATGTGATGTACATGAAGGTGCCTTCAGAGCTCAGAAATGGGTATTGGATCCCCTGGAGCTGGATTCACAGGCATTTGTGACCTCCCTGACATGGGTACTGGGTCTTCTGCTAAAGCACCGAGTGTTTTAACCAGTGAGCCATCTCCTCGGCACAGAGCTATGTAATCCTGAGCAAGTTACTTAACTTCATCGTGTTAGGCAGCACAAAAGCAGGAATAATACTAATGTCTATTAAACAGAGTTTCTTTAAAAACTTAGAAAACTACGCATCTGTGACACTTTTGAAACAGTGACAGTACCTAATAAGTATGCAAATGATTCCACAAACACACAGACAGAAAACACAGGCTGTTGTTGCATCAAAGAACCACAGTGGCAAGGGACACTGGGGAGGGGCTTCCCCCAAGTGCATCTTCTTACTAACCTCCATAAAATCCCTGGGAATTTCAGGGAATCCATATATCCAAAGGGTATTCATATTTCTTTAGCTGTTGTTTTATTGTTTTAGCTACAATCCCAGGGTGGCATCCACTCACTATATAACCAGAGATGACCTAGAACTCCCGATCACCATGAACCCACCTCCCAATTGCTGAGATCATAGGCATGCTCAGTCTTGGGGTTTCTATTGCTGTGAGAAACACCATTGCCAAAGGCGTGGGGAGGAAAGAGTTTATCTCAGCTTATTCTTCCAGGCAACAGTCCATCACCAAGGGAGGTCAAGGCAGGAACCCGGAGGCAGGAGTTGAAGCAGAGGCCATGGAGCAATGCTGCTTACTGGCTTAGCCTGCTTTCTTTCTTTATATATATATAGATATATATAGATAGATATATATAGATATTTTTCTATATATATATAGATTTTATATATATAGATTTTTATATAGATAGATATATATATAATTTTATAATACCATTCAGTTCTACATATCAGCCATGGTTTCCCCTATTCTCCCCCCTCCCACCCCCTTCCCTTCCCCCCAGCCTACCCCCCATTCCCACCTCCTCCAGGACAAGTCCTCCCCCGAGGACTGCAATCAACCTGGTAGACTCAGTCCAGGCAGGTCCAGTCTCTTCCTCCCAGACTGAGCCAAGTGTCCCTGCATAAGCTCCAGTTTTCAAACAGCCAACTCATTAGCCTGCTTTCTTATACAACTCAGGACCACACGTACAAGTGTGGCACTCCCTGCAAGTGGGCTGTGTCCAACCACATCAATCATCAATCAAGAAAACGCTCTACAGACTTGCCTACAGGCCAATCTTACGGAGGCATTTTCTCAATTAAGTTCCTTTCTTCCCAGATATGTCTAGATTTGTGCCAAGTTGAGAAAAAAAAACAACCAGCTCAAGGGCAGCCACACCTGGCTCTCAAACTTCATGCTTAAAATTATGTAAAAACTTTCTTTCCACTCTACTCTGAATCTTCTTCAAAAAAAAAAAAAATCACCATGCCCTACATGGGCTCATAGATGTAGTGACAGATTTCTAACATGGTTCTCTGTATATTTAAGGGTCCCACAATAATTACTAGATCAAAGCCTGCACACCACAAGAGCTGCTTTAGCTGAGACTCCAGCTTCAGACTTCAATTTCTCTATTCGGATTCCTGTGTGCAATTAAACAAGTTCCTTAATCTCTGTGACTCGGTTTCTTCCTGTGCAAAATGACAATGACACATCCTAGGTTGTTTTGGAGATTAAACAAAACGATCTATATAATTCCAGTGGCTGACTGTTGTAATATGACAGTCTTTTCCCTCCCTGTGCAGCATGTTGACCCTCACTGCCATCTTAGTAGAGACTATGATGGCCTGGTAGCCATGGCAACTAGCAAGCCAAACAATACAATGATGTCACGTCTGTGGTACAAGATCCTCATCCTGGATTCAAGTTACATCTTTCTGTCCTCCTCCAGCGGCATGGGAGATGCCAGAGAATGTAGAAAGTAGAAGGTTAACTAGAAGGGGTACTCTATGATGCAGTGTCTACGAGGTCATCATTCGTAATGGGGTGGGACTTTGCAGTGATGTAGCTGTTTTGGGGTCACCCTTGCACCCCACAGCCACCCATGTTCTGGAAGCAAGCTCGATAAACTCATTGATTCATTGTGTTGGGCTTTGGTAGACTTGCAGCTTGGTCTGTCACTGGTGCCTTATTTGGGATGAATAAATGCTTATTCTCATCTTCATAAGAAAAGTTAACAATGTTGACCCAAGACAGGAACTCAGCAAATATTATCTGTTACCACCTATGATTATTTCTCTAAGAATTCTTAAGGGCCTAATTGCCAGTTCAAAGACTAGAATATTCATGAGACTGGATGGTGTGAAAAAGAGACTTTCTGAAAGTTTGGTCACAAATTTTTTTTTATTTTTTAGCATATGATTTCATCAGATCACAAGGTGGTCTGTTTAGGTCAACCAAATGGAAGAATGGGAAAGAAAAAATAGTAAAGGGGGAAAGAGAGGTAAGAGCTAGGTGTGGTAGCTTAGGCCTACACTTCTAGTACTCAGGAGACAGAGGCAGGAGGATTGCTACAACTTTGTCTGCATAGTGAGTTCCAAGTCAGCCAGGGCTACATAGAAGACTGATTCAAAAAAAAAAAAAAACAAAGCAAAGATAAAGGCAAAAAAATGAAAGGAAAGAAGGAAGAGAGGGTGGGAAGGAGGGAGGGGGAGGAAGGGAGGAAGGAAAGAGAGAAGCACCTTGACTGTAGAAAGGGGGAGGATAAAAGATAAAGAAGTTATGAATGAATATAAGAAATTTTACAAGTTTGTTTAAACAGTTCCTGTAGACTGGGGCTCTAGAAATAAAAATGATGTTTCTTATTCTTATCTATATTCTTATAGATAGCTATATTCTTTTTTATATTTATTTATTAGGTATACAATTGGCACCAGATCTTATTATAGATGGTTGTGAGCCACTATGTGATTGCTGGGAATTGAACTCAGGACCTCTGAAAGAGCAGTCAATGCTCTTAACCTCTGAGCCATCTCTCCAGCCCAGATAACTATATTCTTATCACACACACAGAAACATGCATATACACAGAGCAAACCCCACACAGGGACACAGGGGACTTCCAGAACAATAGATAATCCATACCTTGGGTTCTATATTTATCAATGCTGTCCCCTCCACCCCTTGTCACCCAGCCTTCCCAGCAATAACAGGTCAACTACCGACTGCAACAGCTATCTGAGATCTAATGATTAGAAGAAAAAAATTACTCTAAACAACCCCAAGATAAAATACCGCCCAGATAACCATAATTTGTGCATTTCAAGGGCTAGTGAAATTTCAGGAAAAATATTAGTAAAGTTAATATTTCACAACATATCTAGGTGTAGGATTTCTTGAGATCATGAATTATCTCAACCTTTTTATTCTCAAAGGAACTCCAGGCTGTCCTGGAATAAAGGAACTATATAGCTGGGGGTCTTAGCCTCAGTGAAAATTGCAGATAAAATACTTCTGGTGTACAGGGTTTTAAATTTAACTTCTGTAAAAGTTATGTGAGTCTTCACTTATGTGGTAGTGAATGGTATTTAAGCTTAATTCAATTGGTGCTAAAGGGCCATTGACAATCTGTATGCACACATACATAAACATAATAGGAAATATATACTGTATATAAATAGTACATCTATACACGTTTCTAGGAGAGAAGCTATAATTCTCAACCTGTTCCAATATTTATATCTGAGCCTCATGTAAGGCATGCCATTGGAATGAATTCTGAGCATCCTACAAAATGGAGTGCCATAAGGCAAGATGTGGAGAAATGAGTTTCCACCATTTGAAAAGATCTTGGACAGCAATAATCTCAATCTTTTATCCCCTTCTGCAAAATCTTGGCTGAATAAAACACTCTACTTTATATAAATGGGCACCCTATGCTACCACTGAACAGAACACTCTGCCTTATGTAAATGGGCACCCTGTGCTACCAGGCTGTGCTGTAAAAATATGTCATGGGATTACAGAAAATATTTAAGCCCTGACAATTTATCTCCTCTCTTCGGTTCTATTTTTTCCTAATGTAGCACATATGCTTCTGTTGTGGAGTTTTACCGCTCTGGTGTCTTTTATCGACAGGTTCTCAATATGTAGCCAAGGTTGACATTGAACTTTTTTTTTTTTTTTTTTTTTTTTTTTTTTTTTTTTTTTTTTGGTTTTTCGAGACAGGGTTTCTCTGTGAAGCTTTGCGCCTTTCCTGGAACTCACTTGGTAGCCCAGGCTGGCCTCGAACTCACAGAGATCCGCCTGCCTCTGCCTCCCGAGTGCTGGGATTAAAGGCATGCGCCACCACCTCCCGGCCAACATTGAACTTATAATCTACCTGCTTCAGCTTTCTGAGGGCTGGAACATTTTTGGATGCACCACCACACACCACACTCACACCTAATTTTTTCCCAACATATCAATGTTAATAATGAAAATCCGGTAAGTGCTTATAGACGATCCTTTCATAGGACTCAGATATAAATTCTTGGGTGCTGGTGGACAGACTTGAGAGACTGGCATAGAATTGTATACCAAATTGTTTCTCCCAAGGACCACAAAGGCTCTGTGTCCATGTCAAGATGATTGTGCTTGGCTCCTTCTTCCCTTAGGATGGATTACAGTCTAGAAAGTTCCTTAATGGCTGCAAACAGACATTTCATGATTACATCTATCCCTGCCCCAGTGCCCACATGCCAGCATTGGCCATAGCTCTGGCTCAGGAGAGCCCTTCTGGATATCCTGGACAGACTTAGAATGGGATGACATATTCCTGATGTGGGGGTTTCCAGGCCTGGGGGATGAAGAAGGCAGAGCGAACGATGGTGCTTAAATTAGCCCTTGACTTCAACAGCGCCCACACTGGCTCTAAAGAGACTGAATTCACCCTCTCTCTCTCATCATAGCGTGTATTTGTACTTTTAAAGTGTTTCTAAATGGCTCTTTATTCGACTTCATTTTGCTCAGTTTTCTGTTATAGTCATTAGTGAGCTTTGACATAGTTACAGATAGCCTTTCTGATCTATTTCAGGGAGATTAATTACAGAGCTCTAAAAGAAGTTAGAGCATCTTTCTTAATCTCAGAAAGATCTACGTGTAACTTAATTTCTGAGAAATAATTCATACTTATATGCCATATACACATGCATACCACATATGTAATAACTTATACCTCTATATCACACATATGCACATACCAATCATGTGAATGCTGCAAAAATATACAGTGCATTCTATAGAGAGCATTCTTGGGATTTAGGGTGCTCCCAATTATCACTCCTTATTTTTTTCAGAATTTATTTTTATCTTGTGCTGTGTATGAAGTGTTTGCCTGAATGATTGTCTGTGCCCCATGGAGGCCAGAAGAGTGTGTTGAAGCCCCTGGGACTGGAGTTGCAGACAGGTTTGATCCACCATGTGGGCACTGGGAATGCAACCCAGGTCCCCTGAAAAATCAGCCAGTGCCCTTAACCACTGAGCCATCTCTCCAGCTCCACATTACACTCTTGATCCCCTCTGGGTCAGGAAATGGAAAGGAGGCCAGTACAGGGGAGTTGGGAGGGATACCATGGTTTCCTTCTCCTCCCCAGGCATGGCTGGTTTCTCTTAGCAGGCACCAACAGTGGTGCTGGCCAGCCTGAAGTAGAAGCTTTTCTCTTCTTCTGAGCTCACAGAATGGGAAGACAGAATGGGGAGGAGTCAGGTGTGGGCTCCTCACAGATGCGAGGCTCCACCTCTGCACTGGCTCTGTTCACAGCCTGTTGGACTGTCCATTCATCCCACCAGGAAAATCCATGCCTTCTTCCAGAGAAAGAAGGTGAACAGGGGATAACTGCAGAACTCCCATTCAGTATTGCCCAGGATGGTGGGCATGAAGGTAGAGAAAACGGAGGCTCTCATGTTAGGTATTAGAGTGAGTTCAAGTACAGAAAACCTCATCTTTTTAGCGTAAGTACTCAAGCTATGGGGCAAGATCTGTTTTTGCTATTGAATGTAAATTACTGGAGAGTTTAGATAAACAGAGAAGTCATTTTCAAAGTAGCATAATAGAGCCTATCTTAAATTTTCATTCCACCTTTATGTTAAACTATTATATTTTAGATTGGGGTCTTTTAACTTAAAATTCTGAGTAGGTTGTTGTGCACCAACACATATATACAAGCATATATATGTACAAATCGAGTAATAGGAGAGGAAATCACAAAGACACTTCTGGAAAATGAGAAGTGACATTGTTTTCCATCCTTTATCTATTTTACCCATAAGCTTCTAAAATGCTACTTTTGTAACAAGTGTGTGTGCCTGTGCCCATGTATATGTGTGTATGTCTATGTATGTATGTGTGTGCTTGTGTGTATATCTGTGTGTGTATGTTTATATGTGTGTGTGCCTCTGTGTGTGTGCCTGTTCCTATGTATGTGTGTGCCTGTGTATGTGTACCTGTGTGTGTGTGTGTGTGTGTGTGTGTGTGTGTGTGTGTGTGTGTGTGTGTTTTCTTGGGTACTCTGACTTAATAGTGGAAAGCAGGAAAAGAAACCCAAACCAGGAAAAAACAAAGCCAAACTGTCTCTGTCCCGGGGAAACCTTGGAGGCAGATGAAGGGCTGGCAGCGTAGGAAGCTTAATGCCGGTAAGATTAAGCAAGAAGAGCCCCTTATGTGTAGATCACGAGGGGACAGCCTTGGTCACATGTCACCATAAGACACATGGAAGTCCATTCAAAGCTGTGAGGGAAATTAAATCAAATGAGAGATGACAGCCAGAGTCACTGGACTGTTGACATTCTAGAATGTTTACAAGTTGGGCTCTCTCCCCAAATACTCTTCCAGGACACTAGTTTATTTCAGCCTTCTATTTCTCCTTATTAAAACCTATTTTTGAAAATCAGAGGGAAGACTCGATAGGTACCAGCCAGAATACAACAATGTAGTTATGAGGGATGACTTCGAGAGATTGACTGTGTAACTTGAGGGCTGTAGTTAATTTTAAAAACCTGTAAACTTGAAAATTGGTGTGAGTTTTTAAGTCTTTCGCTCACTGAAAAATAAGTGTGTGAGGCGGCTGTGGTTTGAATGTGCATGTCCTCAACAAGCTCATGAGTTCGAACACTTGACCCCCTGCTGGTGTGTGTAGGTGGAAGTTTCTCTCACGTCTGCCTGTTCCCAAATATCCAGCAGCCACTTCCCCAATAATTGACTGCTAAGCAAGCACTCTGTCAATGAGCTACACCCCAGCCACCCTCCAAATTTTTAATTGGCAAATCAAAATTACACCTGGAATTGTGAGTTATAAATAAACCCTCCCCATCTTAAGTTACTGTTGGTCAGGGTACTTCTCACAGCATGAGAAAGGGGCCCATGCCGTCACATCTGTCTATCATGGCTGGAAAGGCATGGCATCAGGAATGCCAGGCAGTCGGTCACATGGTGTTCTCAGTTAGGAATCACAAAATGAACAGAAAGTGGGCTGAGGTTATCAAGCCTCAAGTCCTGGCACCCATGGCCTGCTTCCTTCAGTCAATTGGCTCCCAGTCTGCCCCTCGTCAGCTTTTTGTTTCTCTGTCTGTCTGTCTTTTCTTTACTCCCTCACCACCCCAGTCAAGTTCAAGTCCCTGGAGCCATTCAAGGATACAGCCCACATTTTTATTTAAGATGATAGCTTTGATGTGCAGGGGTCACAGACTAGAAGGAGATTTTCCTTGACCAGAAGCCTCTAGTAACATTTTCCCCTTAACCTATAACATTATTATAAAGAGATGTCTTGGTTGATGTCTTATTTAGGGTTCCTATTGCTGCAAGGAAACACCATGACCAAAAAGCAAGTTGGGGAGGAAAGGGTTTATTCAGCTTGTACTTCTAGATCTTAGTCCATCACTGGAGGAAGTCAGAACAGGAACTCAACTGAGGCTCCTTCCTTTCTGATGACTCTAGCTTGTGTCCAGCTGACACACAAGACCAGCCAGTACAGTTGACATTCCCAAGGCTAGGTTTTAACCGAGTTCAGTGGGAAGATTAACCCGCCTGAGCTGGACTCTCAGCTGCACTCCCTCCCCCATGACTATGTCCTTGACAAGGTAACTCAGACACTTGTGATGGTTTGCTTCCCTCCAAATGGGATCCATAGTGTTTATTTCATACGAACACTGAGAGAACATGTAGGGTAATGCTCAAAGGCTGAGCACATGGTATCTTTTTCATATTTCTTCTGAAGTCTAAAGATTAATTTAGTCTAACTACTAACTAAAAAAAATTGTATATACTTACTTTTTTTGTTTTGTGTCTATTGGTGTGGTGTGTGTTGTGAGTTAAGGTGCCTCCAAGGATGTCAGAGAACAACTTTTGGAAGTTGGTCTCACCTTCCATCTTGTTGGAGGCAGACTCCCTTTTATTTCTACTGTTGCCCTGTGTGCTGTAGTCTAGCTGGTCTACAGGCTTCCAGGCAGTTTTCCCATCTGCACCTCCCACCTCCCCATAGGAGTCCTGGGAATAGGTGTGCACTACCACATATGGCTTTCTCACATGGGTTCTGGGGTTCAGACTTGGTTTCCCAGGCTTCTGTAGCTAGTGCTTTACCTACTCAACCATCGACCCAGCCTCAACTAGTAAAATTTCTATTTGTCCTTCATCCCTTCTTAACTGTCTCTGCTGAATGGCGGGCAAGGATATTTATGCTTAGTATCTACAGAAAGAATTGTTATTCTTAGTATGGTGACTCGGCCACCTTCCACTGCATCACACATATCTGGTGAAGGAAAAAAAAAACTCTAAATGTTTGATCTATATAAATCCAGCTGCACACCTCTGGATCAGTAACTATAGATGCCAGGAAACAGGGTCCTCTAAGCCATGCACAAGTTCCTCCTTCATTTCAGGAGTACCAAATGATCACTGAAGGTCAACAAAATAAACTCCCCCTTATTAGTTGCTGATAGAAAAAAAAATACCACTTGTGTTCTAATTTATATTCATCTCTCTCTTTTAAATATAGCCTCAAAATTGAGAGGTGAATAAAGTGTATTGAGAAACCATTTAGGAGATAACGTCATCAGTAAATAAAGTTTTATTTTCATCCGGGAGACTTTGCCTATAAACTCATTCCAAGGGAAAGGTAATAACATAATGATATCAGATGTACCTTGTAAAATCAATTAACTGTGTCAGGCTATAAATGACTTTCTGGGACTTCAGGGAGCCTTAGTGGCTGGATCCTTTTTATATTACCCAGGGCTCCTAAGAAGATACACTATTTGCCATTGTTTTCTTTGTTCTGTAATTTAAAAAAAAAAATGTCTGAATTATCTTGTCATATAGAGAAGCTCCAGGTGTCCTCATGTGCTTGAAATGATACAGAATAGATTATAGCCTGGACCAGTTTTAGAAGATTCACATGATTAGGTCAGGAAAAGATGATGTCCACGGTCACATGAAAACCCTGATGAAAATCTAGAGGCTGGAGCCATCAGCCCCACGTGACTGGGGGGCCACCCCAGCTGTCACAAATCTCCTGATCACATTGCTGCTCAGTGTAAGAAGGCAGCAGCTGTCACAACTGCCCACCAGAGTCACTCAGCAACTGACAGGCAGGGCCCTGGAAAACTGAGGAGCAGACACAAGGAGGCGTTGCAGCCATGATGTGGCCATGTGGGACACTTCCCTGGGGAGACAAGTCTGTGTCTCTAGACCCAACCTGTGGCCATGACATGTCTGCACCCTCGCCTGCTATGAATCAAGAAATGGTTTCATGGTGCCCACCGCTGGCTTCTAAGTCTGTGGCCTTCCTGTTACTCTTTGTCTAACCTTCTCTCTTGTCTGGGCCCCTGGCAGTGTTTGGACCCCTGAAAAAGACACGAAGCTGGCTGATCCTCCTTCCAGAAGAGTCTCTGAAAGCTGAGCAGCACAGTCAACTCCGTGTTGCCCTCAATTTTGTCTTCACGTGTGAGGGCTAGGAATGTAACCTATGACAGAATGCTTCCTCAGAAAGGCTTACTCCATCCCTCACACTGAAGAAGGAAAACAAGATGTCACCATTCAGCATGGGATGCTAACAGCCTCTCCTGTGCCCAGCTCAGTTTGCTTAGACGGTCTGAAGAAACTCCAAGGGCCTGCAAGGTGCTGGAGATGGCAGCTGCTCCTGAATCCCGAAGCCTTGCCTCAGAGAATCATGTAGAAGAACACCTTATGGCACAGGGCTAACTCCCGTGGTGATCTGAAGGCATCGATTCAGTCCCCTAAAATGAATGGCACCCTAAAGAATGAGTTCTCCCACTAAGAATGCGGGGCCTGGAATGTCCTGGTATGCTGAGCCTCATATGAGGAGGAAACCCTGGAACCCTGGAACAGAGAAGCCTGGGGAAGGAAAGGGAGCTTTCCCAGAATGCCCCATTTCTCAGCAGCTTTCTACTGGCCATACTACTGTTCCCACTTTCAAGACCATTGGCTCACAACCTTTCAGAATTTCCTTTCCACCAAATGAGTCAAATTCTTCTCAGCCAGGAAGAGTCCCCTGGCTGAGTGCCTCTCTTCTCAACCAGTGAGGTGGATTTGAGTTGAAATTTTATGATGTGGCTATAATACCCATTTTTTTGTTATACCAGCTTAGTGATACCTGTGCCTTCGGGCTTCTAAAAAAATGCACGGGCCTGCCAAAAGCAGCCATGAATGAAGCAGGCATTAAGCACATTGGTTCCCCAGCCTCCTAAGACCATTAAGTATATGGAAACCAGGTCCCCAAACAAGGCAAGAGGCTCAGTAGCTCATTTTCCTTCAGATGGTCCCAGTATGGTCTCTGGCCACCAGGACAATTCAAAGCTATCCCAAGCAGAAGCCAGTATGAGTGTGAATGGGAACGAGAGTTCTCTGGGGCCAGATTGGATCATGGATGTAAAATTAGGCAAGGTCTGGCCTGCCACATGCTGCAGGTGGCCATGGGACACTCAGGACAAAGGAGAATCCTGACTCTGGATCCTCCACGGCTCACCGTGTGCAGCACAAATGTTTGAAAAGAAATCAAAAGGAAAGAGGTGAAATTAAAACTTTATGTTTATTTTTTGAGCAGGGTTCTTGCTGGATTGCCCAGGCCATTTTGGAAATCCTTCTTTTAAGAGACTCTACAGCCTCCCCCTCAACTCCTGTCTGAGTCATTGGGACTACAAAGGATAGCCCCATTCCAGCTGAAAACTTCAATGTAAAGCTAGGCCTTTTTTACTTTTAAGTGCCAGCTATAAAAAAAAAAAAAAAAAAAAAAAAAAAAAAAAAGAGTGTGAAACTCCAGAAAAAAAAAATGTTCTTCATTTAAATTTTTTAAATGCAGGAAAGCTTCAAAGACAAACAATGCCCCTCTCCCCCCAAAAATCCCACAAAGAACTGCTAATGAAAGGAGTTATTTTAGAACAAGCCTTGAAAGTGCTTAACATGGTCTTTTAATTCATTGATTCTAATGATAGTGGTGGAAATCATTTTTAAGGACAGAGAAAAATCACTGCCTTTGCCTTCTGGGTAGCTTTGGGACGCTGGTTTGGAAATGTCTGGTTTATTCATCTTTATCATGGAAATCATGGACCCAAACGAGAAATAGGTGGTCCTGTGTGACAATGTAGTGCTGTGGGAGTTGGGGGAGGTGCTTACATTTTCCAAATTACTGTTGGCACAAATCTGAATGTAAAACTTTAAGGTGTGGCCTTGGGTTCAAGCCTTCTGGCTTCTTTTTCTTTCATGTGTGATGTGGAGACTCGTTCAGTTGTAACTAAGGCTCTTCTCTTCATCACGGTAATATCTATTGTTCAGATAAAAGGTTGGTGGCTTTGGTATCGACACAACAATGTAATAGATGGTTTGTTGTCCATTCTTAGTCTAGGACCTCTTTCTCTTGGCTCATTAAGAAGCAGAATAAGGCAGGAAAGACCAATTATTAGATACTGATTTATTGATTTAGTGTGTGATTCTTTAGAACTGCTGGTACTGCATTATTGCCAAACATGACCTCACAGAACAGACTGACCATAGATGGAGAAATAGCTGAAATACAATATGCCATCGCCCTTTGCGCCCTGACCACAAAAGCTTTACACCTGTCAACTGTAAATATGCCTCTGAAAAGCAAGAGCCCCCAAGTTCACTGCCATGTATGCTTCTGGAAAACCCGCTCGCTTGCTCAGCCCACACTGTGGTTTTAGAGTATAAAATGGGAACACAAACTGGGGTTGGGACCGAAGCCTTTCAGGAGCTGTCCTGGCTTCAGTCCACCAGTGACATCTCCTCTCTTCCTCTCTCCTCGGTGATGGAGTACTAATTCCAGGGATTCCTGCAACAACGGTCCAATGCTCTGCCCCATCTACTCACATTCTTGACATCCCAGAAGGCAGAGAATATCTATTGATATAGCAGATAGGACCGCAAACTGCACATCATACAGTGTGACCACAATGAAGAGGTCTGCTAAAAGGAGTGAATTCTGCCCCACATAAAAATAAAAATTGGAACTTGGTAGCTCAGTTAGTAGAGTGCTTGCCTAACACGCGTGAAGGGCTAAGTTTGGTACCTAGTACTGCATCAGCTGGATTCGGTGGCACAGGCCCTGTAATCTCAACATTCAGAAGGTAGAGATAGGAAGATCAGAAATTCTAGGTCATCCTCGACTACGTAGTGAGTTCGAAGCCGGCCTCAGGTACCCGAGCTCCTATCCATAAATTACAACAGCAACAATAGGAGTGTGGAAATAGCTCAGTCAGTGAACTGCTTGCCAAACAAGTCAGAGGATTTGACTTTGATTCCCCAGTACTCACAGAAAACATTAGGCTATGCAACGTCCCATCACTGGGGAGGTAGAGGCAGGAGGATCCCTAAGTGTGCTGTCCAGGCAGTTTAGCTCAATCAGTGAACTCCAGGTCTGTGTCAAGAAAATAAAGTAGAAAGCAACAGAAGAGTGTGCTTGGATAAACAACGTTGTCTCCTACTGAACACCTCATTTAATGCTTTGTGGGGTCTATTTTATTCTAAATGTGGAGACTTTCCATTGTATTTGTGTGAGACTAATTATTTTTGTATTATTGAGCAATTAACTCATTCTATTTACAGTTCTGAAACTTACTGCCAGGTGATTGCTTCCTGGGAATTTCCTCATTTGTAAATGAGCCGAGTTGATTCGCAAAGGGCTCCGATTAAACCATTTGATTGTTATCAGTACTGACACAGAACCAAGAGAAAGTCACTGGGCTGCATCCTCTGCTCTGCTACGCTAGGATGCACACTCCTCCTACAGATCTGCTCATGTAGCTGGTCTCTCACGTATCATAACTTTCCTAGTACTTGCACAAAAGAGTAAATATTAACCAGTAAACTTTGAACATTTGCCAGTATACAAAATAGACACAAATGATTACAACAGACTGGGAATTTAGAGTTCCATTATCTCAACTCCCTGGTTGCATGAAAATCATAGGACTGCCGGGCGGTGGTGGTGCACGCCTTTAATCCCAGCACTCGGGAGGCAGAGGCAGGTGGATCTCTGTGAGTTCGAGGCCTGCCTGGGCTACAGAGTTCCAGGACAGGCTCCAAAGCTACACAGAGAAACCCTGTCTCGAAAAACCAAAAAAGAAAGAAAGGAAGGAAGGAAGGAAGGAAGGAAGGAAGGAAGGAAGGAAGGAAGGAAGGAAGGAAGGAAGGAAGGAAGTTAGTTTTAGGACTGAGAACACTCAAGTCTTGTAAAAATAAGGATTCTCACAAGCCTTCACAATTAGTTAATGACAGAAATAGGCCCTGAAGCCGGGCAGTGGTGGCGCACGCCTTTAAATCCCAGCACTCGGGAGGCAGAGCCAGGCGGATCTCTGTGAGTTCGAGGCCAGCCTGGGCTACCAAGTGAGCTCCAGGAAAGGCGCAAAGCTACACAGAGAAACCCTGTCTCGAAAAAACAAAAACAAAAAAAAAAAAAGAAAAGAAGAAATAGGCCCTGACTGTTCTGAGTCCCATGATTTCCTATGTACATTATGATTTCTTATGGAAGTTCACAAAATAATTGTTGGAAATTTTCACCATCTATCTTTGATCATTGGATTAAAAAACTATCAGGCTTGGTGGCTCATATGTGTAATCTCAGCACTTAGGAAGCAGAGGCAGGAGGACTGTTGTGAGCTCAAGGCTAGCTTAGGTGACATAGTGAGTTCCAGGCCAGTCTGGGGCATAGAGTGAGACCTCTAAACAAACAAACAAAAACCAAACAACCAACAACAAGATAAAGAAAACAAACAACAAAAGTCATTGTTGGGCTAGAATGTAGTTCAGTGGTAGAGGCTTACTTAGCATGTCCCAGACTCCAGCAGGTTCCATTCCAGCCATGCAAAAACAAAACAAGCAAAAAGAAGAAACCCATCCTTTCTTAAATGCCAAAATACAAGTCAGTAGGAAATTATGTCTTAGTCTTTGAAGATATTAAAATCAGTTAGGATTTAAGATGCCTTAGAGAAAGGAAGCGTGGTATTTAAATGGCATGCTAAAATACCACCTATTTCCTATGTTTTAATTAACAGTAAACATTTCTAAGCCTTTATGGGTAGTGCTTGCCCTTCTATGATGTAGCTGTGAGTCTCCATTAACAGCCAGAAAAGAAAATACTAGACCATGTATGCAATGCCAAGTTTGGGATCATTTCATGAAAATGCCTTGGGAGTTCCTGTCAAGGGTTCCAGACCCAGAGTTCCACCTGTTTTGGTTCAAGGCTGTTCACTGTTCTCCTGCCAAGCTAATCTGACCTACTGATGGTCTACATCACTCTTCTTCTGATGGTCTACATCACTTGCCTTTTGATGGTCTACATCACCTTCCTCCCAATGGTCTACATCACTTCTTCTGATGATCTACTTCACGCTTTCTCATGGTCTACATCATTTTCCTTTCAATGGTCTACATCATTAGCCTTTTGATGGTCTATATCACTCTTGAGAGCAGGTGTTTCTTGGTCCTTCCTTCTGGAATCTTCTTAGTCACCACTAGAAAGAGTTCCTCCTTCCTTACACTCTATAGTAATTCTCATCTGTGACTCCCCTTCCCTGCTGATCACAGTATTGACTAGGACCATTCTTGCTTTGGTTCCTGCCCCTTTTCTCTCTCTTCTCCTCTCCCTCTCTGTCTTTCATATATATAACTCCACTTAATCACTTTCAGGTATCTGTGGCCTTTACGTGACCTAGGACAGGGCTCTGTGCGGCCTAAGTGGCCTAGAAATATCTGATGAATAAACAAATGACTAGACATACATGCCTAAAGCAAACACTCACAGCTGGTACAAACTGGTTGCTAAAGAAAATACAACATATTTAAATATGTTTAAGATGGAAAAGTTTAATATAAAAAGAATCTTCTATTTCTTATAAATGTATGTGGATGACCACAATTCTTAGTGAGCAAACTTTCCTGTCTAGTGGGTGGGTTTATCTGTTGCTCATGGAAATTGCTTTGTATTTGTATTTGAACATGCCTGTGTAGACCGACAATAGTCCTATTTCAACTACAGCAAAGACACTTAGGATAACACAAATTTCTCAGCACATAGCTACCACCATCGGGGCCTGGAAAAATTTATTTGTTGAAGGTTAAAAAAGCAAGGTATAGACATCAACATTTGCTGTAAATGTCAAATAGGGTTTGTGTGTCTGTGTGTATTGTAAATATGCATGTACCTGTAGATACTTCTGAATTTTTTAGTCACTGTGCTTAAGATTAACATTTGGAAAACAATTAAAATTAAAACTGTAGGGCTTAAAGATTCTACATAAAAATGTCATTAGCCTAGCGTAACTTTTGTGCAAATGTCCTGTAGTGAAGGGAATTATATACTGGGGTATATGGATTATGAGACAAAGGACAATAGAAAAGGGACAGACTTGGGATTTGAATTTCTCTTCATGATAAACATTTTGTTTTTAAAAGAGATTTGATTTGTCTTTATTGTATGTGCATGTGTGTTTTGCCTGTGTGTATGTATATGTACACTCCATGCATTTTGGATGCTCACAAACCCAGAAGAGTGTGTCTGAGCCCACTGGAATGGAGTTGCAGATAGTTTTGAACCACATAGTAGGTGCTGGGAATTGAATCTGGGTCCTCTACAAGAGTATTAAGTGCTTATAACAACTGAGCCATCTTTCTAGCTCCCTCTCTTTTTATCTTAAGGCTTAATAATTACGGACAAGTACAAAAATGCTTAGCTATTGGGCAAAGAGTAGGATTTAAAGAATGAAAGAGGACAGGTTTTGGATGGCCAGATATTAAATAATTAAGGCTTTTCTTACATGATGTACAACAATCATTATTTTTAGTTGAGTGTTTAAATAAAAGATGGCTGGGAAACACAAATTCTAGTCCTTTTTTATTAGGTGGTGTTCCCCATGCTTCCTTCCTCATTGGAGTCCTCATCCCAGTCACCTATTCTGCCTCTGCACACTGCCCACCCGAAGCTCCTCTCTTTCCTCCAGCTGATTAGTCACTTGCACAGCTCTGGTCTTCCTGCAGTCGTGTGCCTTCCTCGCTGGGGTTTCAGACAAAGCCTAGTCATTCTTCAAGTCCGAATAAAAAGTTCTGTCCACTAAGTACTTTAATGTCCTGTATCTCACACACTCTCTACATTGCATTTCAACATATTTTTCCTACTCACATCTGGATTTTATCAATGACCTGAATCCTCTGACATTATGGGAGCCTCACAAGTTCACGTCACTCTGTGTTTGATCCTAGGTTTGGACAGAAGATCTGAGTCTGGACTTCCTCTCTCATGATCATTGCTCTCAATTCCATCCTACCTTCTCCCTTTCTTCCTTCCCAAATCCTTCACCATATACTCTGAAAGCCATATCGTACAACTTAGGAGGGTTTTTTTTTTCATTTTTTAGCAAAAATGAGCAGAATATATCCTTTTTCACAAAATAAAATACATGGAATATACATGGAAGTTTTATAAGATAAAATGTAGTGCATTCTGGTATCTTCTATTTTCTGTTATTGAAAGCAATCGTGTGGGTTGTAAAATAATTGCTACTATGATTTGGATAGTTGCCTCTCAAATACCCATGTATTAAAGACTTGATTCTCAGCTCAAGGTACTACCGGGGAGTTGGTGAGATCTTAAAAAGATGAAGGGAACCCAAAAGGAAGTCTTGGGTCTTGAGTCTTACATCATAGGGTGTGGTCCTTAAAGGGTAGCAGAAACCCATCTTGTAGTGCAGATTCTAATTGGTCTTAATAAAAACTCAGAGCCAGATATCGGGGTAAATGCTAAAAAAAAAAAAAAAAAAAAAAAAAAAAAACAGAAAAGTAAAGCAGCCACAGTCACCTCTTAGTGCTACAACTCCTCAGACCAAAAGGGGGATGAGCTCCTGGCTCTGCCCAGTCATATCACTTCTTATCTGCTGTCTCTACAGACCTACAGACCTCTATTAGCTGGAGTTAGCTAATGGCTAGCTCCACCCTCTGATCTTCAGGCAAGCTTTGTTAGAGCACAAACAAAATATCACCACACCGTTTGGGGCCTCTTTCTCTCTCTTTTGCACCCCAGCCATGAGAAGAGCAGTTTTGTCACATTCTGCTACCATGATGCCTCACCACAGGAGCAAAATCAATAAGGCCAACAAGCCATGGGTTCAAACTCTGTTATAGAACTCTGTCCTCTGAGTACGACATGGTCATTACCATCTTGAAGTCAGAACATCTGTATCATCCATACAGAACCCTCACAGGGTCAAGCCTATTGACATTCCCTCATAAGAGGAGTGTGAGAAGGGTCACCACACCCTTCTCTGATGACAGCCATCCTTTCCTGTTCCTTCTACATGGCTGCATGTAATCCTATCTCGGCTCTATGTGAAGGTGCTAGAATATACAGAGGACAGAATATTAACTGAGGGAGCAGGAATTCCATCTATAGAGCTTTCAGAGATTATCATCCTCGTTGGGGTGGGATTTTTTTTTTTGGAACTACTGTTTGGGGGGTCGTCGATGCTTCTGTAAGTAATATCAATAAACTCACCGATTCACCAATGTCAACTTTGGTGGAACTGTGTCTTTTCTCTGTCATTGGTATCCTATCTGCACCAAACAGATATTTGTCCATGTCTTCCCAGGAAAGGTCATACAGTCCTCCAAAATTGATCCAAAATAGCTTTTTTTTTTCTCTTTGTAAATTTATTTATCACATGGATTCATTACGGTAATGGAAAGCTAATGAACGGGAGCACACACATAGTAATAAAGTTATATCCTTACTATATTAGTCATGGTTCTCTAAAAAAAAAAAACTGATAGAGTGAATCAATACATATGTATATATAAGTAGGAAACTTATTACAATGATTTACATACAGTGGTCCTGGTAGTCCAACAATGGCTGCCTCCCGACGAGAAAATCAAATACCCAGTAGTCATTCAGTCCACGAGACCAACGTCTCGGCAGTCCCGATCTGCTGCTAAAGTCCTAGTGAGGTTGCAGAGAGCTGCCAGTTTTCAGTCCGTGTTGGAATTCAAAAGAAGTAAGTTTGAACACTAGTGAGGGAACGGATCAGGATCGATGAACTTGCCGGTGAGAGTGGGAGCAGGCAGACAGAGAGCCAAATTTCCTTCTTCCGTGTCCCCTTATGTGAGCTGCCACCAGAAGATGTGGCCTAGATTTAGGGTGGACCTCCTACTTCAAAGGACCCAATCAAGGAAAATCCCTGACAGGCATGCCCAGATGCTTGAGTGTTAGCTAATTACAGGTAGAGTCAAGTTGACAACCAAGGTTAGTCACTACACTTTATATATATATATATATATATATATATATATATATATATATATGTGTGTGTGTGTGTGTGTGTGTGTGTGTGTGTGTGTGTGTTGTTATTATTATTTTAATTTACCTTGTTTTAAATTAGCACACAATAATTATACATATTTGTGGGGCACAGTGTGACCATTCAATTCAATGTGTCATGTTCAGAGCAGGGTAGTATGTCTATCACCTCAGTTATATATTTTTCTCTGTACTGGGAATATTTCTAAAAAAAAATCTTTCTTTTAGGTATTCTGATATAGTTCATCATTGTCAACTGTAGCTATCCTTCGGGGCTCTGTAGAACATTCGAGGTTATTCCTCTTCTCAAACTGCACCCTGCAATCCTCTCTCCATCTTTCCGGGCCTCACACTTTCCTCGGGCTCCGGTTACCACAGCCTGATTCTCTGTTTCTTGGAGATCGACTTTCTAGCTTCACATGGAAGTTAGAACACATGGCAGTTGTCTTCCTGGGCCTGACATTTCACTTAACGTAATGTCATCCAGTTCCATTTGTACTACTGCAAATAACAGAATCACGTTCTTTTGTGTGGCTAAACAGCAAGGTGCCACATTCTCTTCATCCGTTCATCAGTCAAGGGACAGCTAGGCTGGTTGCGTATTTCAGCTATGTGAATAGTTCTGCAATAAAAAAGACGTGCGGGTTCCAAAGCTTTTGGGAAAAACTGATGTGGTGGTTAGTTTTAATTGCCAATCTGACACGGTCTAGATCACCTAGAAAGGATGTCTTGAAGAACTGTCTAGATTAGGTTGGCTGTGGGCATGCCTGTGAGGTACTTCCCTCATTGTATTAATAAATGGGAACACTTACCTGAGAGCAGACAGGGCTGGGCTCTGAATTGAACTGAAGTAAAGGAGGTGGATTGTGGTAGAATGTTATTTTACGGTGTGTTACTTTTGTTCATGTTGCATTTGTTTAACTCTGTGAAGCTGTGTTACTGTGCCTGTCTAAAACACTTGATGATCTAAGAAAGAACTGGCCAATAGCAAAGCAGGAGAAAGGGTAGGCGGGGCTAGCAGGCAGAGAGAAAATAAATAGAGGGAGAAAGGGAGAGAGCTAGCAGCCAGAGAAGGAGGATACCAGGAGCCATCCACCCAGCTACACAACCAGCCAACCACAGAGAAAGAAACAAAAAAAGGTATACAGGAATAGAAAAGGAAAAGCCCAGAGGCAAAAGGTAGTCGGGATCATTTAAGTTAAGGAAAGCTGGGTAGAAACTAAGCCAAGCTAAGGCCACGCATTTGTAATTAAGAATAAGCCTCTGTGTGTGGTTCATTTGGGAGCACCCCCCCCCAAAAGAGCAAAAATAAACAACAGTGGACAGCATGCATACATTAGTTTGTTCATGTCTGCTCACAAGTACGTATGCCCTGTGACAAGCTGTCTCAGGTGTCGACCGCAGTTACGAAGGACTATAACCCAAACTGTGACTGAAAACAACCTTTCCTCCCCTCATACACTCTTGTCAGGGTATGTTCTCACAACAGAAAGACAATCTAATAATGGATTTGCTGGGTTCCATTGCAGTTCCATTGCTAGTTTTTTGAGGAACCTCCATATTATTTTCCACGATCGCTACAATAATTTCCGTTCTCACAATACAGGAAACATCCCCCTTTCTCTGCACCCTCACCAGCTTTGCCCTTTTTGATACCACCTACTATTGTTTCATTGTGGGTTTGATTTTCTTTTCCCTGAATTTGAATCATTTCACATATACATCTACAAAGGACTCTCATAGTTCAAGAACACAATGAAAAGCAACCCAATTACGGAACATGCAATGGGCTTGAAGATATGTGAATGGTCAAAAGCACACAGATGTGTCACCCACAATGTCAGGAGGAAGATAGGGCCAAGGTGAGATTCCCTGCCCACCCACTAGGGGCGCTATACTGAAACAAAGACTATCAGTTGGAGGAGGTAGACCTACTGAAACACTCTTCCATCCCTCACAGGACTGTAAATGCTGCTGTGATCTGAAAGAGAGTGGGGAGGGGCATATGGGAGGATGTGGAGGGAGGAAAGGGAAGGGGGAAATGATGTAATTATAATCTCAAAAAAAAAGGAAGAAATCCTTTTGTATTTTTATATTTTATAAAGTTAAGCATAAGCTTGTTATATGACACAGGGATTCCACTAAGAGATCCATGTTAAAAGAAAACATGCCAAGCTACAGGCGTATACAGATGTTCATAGCAGCATCATTTATATTAACCACAAATTGAAAAGAATTCAAAAAGTTTGTCAGCTTGTGGGTATACAGAGAGAGAGAGAGAGAGAGAGAGAGAGAGAGAGAGAGAGAGAGAGAGAGAGAGAGACACACACACACACACACACACACACACGATAAACATAAATGAGATGAAAAAAAAACACACCATGAGAAGTAAAAGAAGCCAGACACAAAGCACTGTGTGGTTCCATTTACAGAAGTATGGCAGACTCTCAGAGCTAAAGCAGTCCGGGGTGAGGAAGGAAGAAGCAGAAACCACAGGTGGTCATGAGGAGACTCTTGGGACCCTTAGAAATGTTCTACTAATGTCTTTTGACTTTACTAAAAGCCACAGAAGCATGCATATGCAATAGACAAATGTTAGAATGTGTAAATTATTCCTCAAAAAACCCTACTTAAAAGTTGAAAATTATGCTGGCCCAAATCTACTACCTCGATTTCCTGATCTTCTGAATTGTGATCCATTTGTAGAACTGTGTGTGAGCCAACGGCCTTCAGCACTAAACTGCCAGGAAGGTCCTTTCTGCCTCCTGCCCTAACCGAAGCCACAGCACCCATTCTACTTCCCAGGGTTTGCTCTGGTCTGCAAACCCAGGCTCACACCCCATAGTACCCATTCTACTTCTTGGTGTTTGCTCTGGTCTGCAAACCCAGGCTCACTTCCTCTCTGTGAAGCCTTTGGGTCATCCTTCCTCTACACCTTCCTCACATCCAATCAATAGCCAGAGTTGCCCCTGACTGTTCCTCAGTTCTACTGACCTCCCCTTGTTTGTTTTCTCTGCCTCAGTTTCAGACCCAGCATCTCTTGTCTCTGTTACTCAAAGAACTTCTGTCGCTCTGCCCCCGATTTCGCCACTTCGCAACCTTCAGGTCCTTCTGGTCTCCTTTAAAACATCCCGAAAGCTTCCAGTGCCCACGGGATGAACTCTCCACTGGTTGACAATGCAGGGTGTCCAGGTGATGTTAGATGATGAGTACAATGTGTTGAAAGATGGAATGAATGTGTCTCATATTGCTTACTGTTTTTAAATGTCCATCGTATCTGTTTATACGGGAGCCTGCCTCTCCTACAAATGAAATCTGTGCTGGCACATGGATCTGTTTGCTCATATCCACGTGTCTTCCCTGCTCTAAGCAAGGTGCACTGCGCACACTAGGCATCGGGTATGCATCTGCAAGTGAATTAGTGGAGGCGGCCTTCTCAGGCTTGTTTGAGGCCCCAAGAGTTGCTGGCTCCCTTTGGATTCTTGGCTTTAGTTAAACCAGCAAATCAAATAACAGGTTCCTGGTACAATATGCAAATTCGCCAAATGTTCTCCACCACAGAAATCTACCGAGGGGCTGATCATCTGGGTGCTGTTTGGAATGAGGAGAATTGATCAGCTCAGTTCTGGACTCTATTCAACAGCCTCTTCTAGAATCTTCCAGAGAGAGAGAGAGAAAAAAAAATGCATTTAGCATTTCTATTAGACATAGAGATCTGAAGGATGCTCCTCACGTGTGCAATGATAGTTTGTTTCCCAAATGTCACCAGAAAGGCTTGGTCTGTCTCATATTATCAGGCCTGACAAAGCAACGAAGTTGCTCTGCAGGAAGAAGGGAAGGGGAGTGTCCCTGTCCTTCCTCCCAATTTGAAAATAAAGCCTGTTAAGGGTACATCTTCTTGGCTCACTCCTAAGAGAGAGCCAGGGACCTTCGTGAATTACTTGGCTGCCTGTGTCTAAAAGTTTGATATGTCATTTGATTCTAAAAGTTCAGCTGAAGAATATTTCAAAAGGAGCCTTCCTAAAGCTCTAACTGAAAAGAAAATAAATCCCCATTACGTTTAACCAAATTGAGGCTGCCTTCTCTTGAGAGAATATAGACTTTGATTATAAAAGACTTTCCATGTGCCCGTGTAGACTCTGCTGTTGGCCTTCTAAGTAGCAGGTATGATTAAAATGATCTTTCCCCCAGAAAGATAAAGACTAAAACAAAATAGCAACGATTCATGGAGAATAAAAATTTTCCACTGAATTAACTCCCAAGAAAGAACCATTTTTAAAATGTTAAACTAGGGCTAGAGAGATGGCTCAGTGGTTAAGAGCATACAATGCTCTTCCAGAGGACCCGAGTTCAGTTCCTGGTACCCACATCAGGCAGCTCGAAACAGTCACTTACAATTCTGACTTCTTTTCCTGTCCTCCAAGGGCACCTGCACACAGGTGCACATAAACACACACAGATAAACACACCATTGAACATAAAATCATAAAAATACATTAAAATATCTTTGGGTCATATTTAAAGACTATTTTGGGTTTTTTTGTTTGTTTTTGGGTGTTTTTTGGGGGCGTTGAAACAGGGTTTCTCTGTGTATTTTTGGTGCCTGGCCTCGAACTCACAGAGATCCCCCTGGGTCTGCTAATACCAAGTGCTGGAATTAAAGGCATGCGCCACCACCAGCCAGCTAAAGCCAGTCTTGAGGTATTTTCACAGCTAAATTCCCATGCACATCCCATTCTTGACAACGTTTTGTTTTCACTTATGCTGCCACCTTATCCTGGAAGACATCTCTCTTCCTCCCAGACCTAAGCCTTCTCTTCTTCCACTGCCCAGTTTACATGCCGTCCCTCAGAAAGCGCCCTTAAAACGTCAGCTCTCACTACATACTGCATTTGAGTGGAAGGTGAGATAAGGGCAGGAACTGTGGAGACAAGAACACATGAAGAACAAGGAGTACTCGGAAACAATACTAAAACAGGGTCTGCCAACATATTTCTAGAAGAAAGCGTTCTTATTTGCTGTGAGGAATAGAAGCATCATCTTTATGCAATGGAAGACAGGCTTTCACACTGTGGAGATGGCCCAGTTGATAAAGTGCTTGCAACGCAAGTGTAAGGACCCCAGTTTAGAACATTAGCACTCATACAAAGGCCAGGTGTGGCAACATGCACCTGTGATCTCAATGCTGGGCAGCCAGTCTAGACGACCTCTGAGTTCCAGGTTCAGTGAGAGACCGTGCCTCAAAAAATAAGGTGAAGAGTGATAGAGGAGGACACCCAATATCAACTCTGGCCTCTACATGTGCACTCATGGGTATGTACGCCTGCACACACACACACACACAGAGAGAGAGAGAGAGAGAGAGAGAGAGAGAGAGAGAGAGAGAGAGAGAGAGAGAGAGAGATACACACCATACACACACAAAAAAAAAATAAAGAAATGAAGGTCTTCTCCCTTGCCCTCATCTTTCCCTTATCAGGGAATGTTTTTCTTCCGTTGAGAAAGCATGGAACCTACACAACCTTGTGTATTTAATGCTAATGCTCATTATGTGCAAAGTCTGAGTTCCCGTGGGGGCTTAAGCACATTTCCAATTGGTCCTTAGTACAGCCCTGCAGGTGTTAGACTGAGTGTCCTGGTTTGTCTCTGGGACGACAGACAGTAAGGAGGTTTAGATTAGGATCTATATCTAGCTTGCTTTCTTTGGCACTTTCCATGTTCTCTTATTGTTCACATCTGGTTTCTCCAATATTTGTAAGGTTTTGTTCTCCCAAATTTCTCACTCTGTCTAGCATACTTATGGGTATGAATAAATAGAGGGCTAGATGTATTACAAAGACACACTTAGGTTTAAGATGAACTCTCACCAGGCTGAAATTAGGGCTATAAATGTGTCCTTCTGTTGATATTTTTTAAATTAATAATTTGCAGAAACCCTGAAGCTATTTAGATGCTAATCACAACTATTCATATAGTTCAGCTGGGAAGACTAAGAATTGAATCAAGGCTACCAGTCCCTCATACAGAGAAGAGAAAGAGCCACTGGCATCCTCCTGTGCTCGTTAGGGGCTATTTCTCTTTTCCATGTCCATTTGAGCATGCTTATCTATACATTAAGCAGGTCTCTCTAGTGAAAAGTAGCCTGGCCTTTGATAAAGACATGAAAACAACCGGTAAACAATCAGAAAGCGGTCATTAATCTTGTCATCAGGTATTATGTTTCCACATAAATGAACACTTCCTTTCTCAGACTTCCATGGTGGGACGAAGACCGGTTATTAAGCAGGTCTGTACATAACAGAATTATCTGTCACTTCTGCTGGAACGAATGAAGTGCCTGTGCAATCTGGTTATGACTTCTGCATGAGTTTAAACGGTTGGTTCATTTGGTGTCGTTGAGTTTTGATCACTGTTTACGTGGCGTTGAAGCAAATACTACAAGTTAATCAAAGTTGTCTCCTCTGAGGTTAAGAACACTGGGCCACTTGCCAGCCTCCCACTAATGAAGACAAAATAAACAATACTCACAGTTATTCATCGGCACATGAACTACACTGCTGTGGGAAAATGTATGTCATTCCCAGGTCCCTTCAAATGCATACAGAGAATATTCCAAGTTACTGAATCTTTTCCATAAATTTCCAGATTTGTGAAGAATTTGATTGTTGAGACTCTGTTTGCCAGGTGCTTGTAAGTGCATTGTTTTATTTTTATTCAACTGCTACAAAAACTTCAGACTCTTCCCAATGTGGCACTGTTTTCCATGACCAATGATCGGCAGAGAAAGTGCAGGCACAGTAAGTTTTCTTAAATTTTATCTGACAGATATGTTTCATGAAAGCAAAAAAGCAGAATCTCACCATTTTGAAAAGTTTTAAGTGAACTCCTTATGGGCTGGGGTTCAGTTGGTAAAGTACTTGCTGGACAAACAAACCTAACTTCTTCCCCAGCATCCATATAAAAGGAAAGACACGGCAGTGAGTACCTTTAATCTCAGCATCAGGGAGGCAGAGACAGGCAGATGGTTGGGGTTTGCTGACCACCCAACCTAGTGCCATTCACAGATGAACCTCCAGCCTCAGTAAGAGAACCCATCTCAAACATCATGGCGCATAGCTCATGAGAAACAATATGAGGTTGTCCTCTGGCCTTCACATACACATACCATCAACATACATATATTGAAAAGAAATATTTTGCCCCCAAGAGTATTTTATAATTATCAATTTCTCTTTATTTTTCCAGACCAATTGTCTTTCAGAGCTGGGTGAGTGGTGGAAATGACATGATAATTATTTTGATCATAAACATATACCAGTTCCCTAATGTTATGACCCTAAAACCTTTCTCTCTAAATATTTTAAAGACTTTGAATTAATGTTTAAAAAAGGGGGTCTTCAAATGTCATACTGAAATACTTTCTCCCCAGAGACACTACCATCTTTTACTAATTAACCAATCTGATGGCTTCCAGCCAAAATAAACTTTCTAGCAAAATTACATTCATCTGTTTATCATGGTGAAGTTATTTAAACACTTGGATTGCAGGAAATGGAGTTTTAAAACATATTTAGGTAAATACTCTTTAACATTACCCAAATGGCTCCATTTAACTTGATTTACAAAATTACTAGCAATATCTGTCCCGAAGCAGATTTGCAAAGATGTTCTCACCAATCTGTCATGAATGACTTGCTGTAGATGATCCCAAGTTTTAATTTTTTTTCTAAATAATTAATATATAAAGATTTCCCCTGGGAGATAATGCTGACATCAGTACACCTGACTTTGGGCAGAAATTTCTAGTTATAACCAAGACTCTGACATGATGGAGAAATGGCACCAGCTTTCACAGGCTCTGTTCTCATAATCTACGCAAAACCTTCCTAAAAGAGACTCAAACTTTTATTGCTTTACTTTTCAGTGAGGATGCATGCAGTTGTGACTGAATCAGTAAAAACTAACTGTAGCAGTGAACAGCCACTGTGAGGCTCTTCTCCCCCACCATTTGTGAGTGGGCATTTCTGCCTTGCCTTGTGGAAAACCAGAGCCATTTCCTACCTAAGCAGTTACCGCTTCCATCCATCTAGCCCCAGTTTGAACCTGATGCTCACTGGCCTCTCCTATCACTGCAGCCTGTCTGAACCTGATGCTCACCGGCCTCACCTATCACTGCAGGCTGTTTGAACCTGATGCTCACCGACCTCTCCTATCACTGCAGGCTGTTTGAACCTGATGCTCACCGACCTTACCTATCACTGCAGGCTGTATGAACCTGATGCTCACCTACCTCACCTATCACTGCAGGCTGTCTGAACCTGATGCTCACCGACCTCTCCTATCACTGCAGGCTGTCTGAACCTGATGCTCACCGACCTCACCTATCACTGCAGCCTGTCTGAACCTGATGCTCACCGACCTCACCTATCACTGCAGCCTGTCTGAACCTGATGCTCACCGACCTCTCCTATCACTGCAGGCTGTCTGAACCTGATGCTCACTGACCTCACCTATCACCAAATACCCCTCATCGCATCTTGGTTTCTCGAATTCCTCTCCATAACACAGTCTTTACCACATGCATTTTCAAATTAGTGCCTTGGTTAGGGTTATCATTGCTTTGATGAAACACCATGACAAAAGCAACTTGGGGAGGAAAGAGTTTATGTGGCCCCAAAGCTTCACTGTTCATCACTGAAGAAAGTCAGGGCAGGACCTCAAACAAGGAGCTGATGAGAGGCCATGGAGGGGTGCTGCTTACTGGCTCGCTCCCCATGGCTTGCTCAGCCTGATTTCTGATAGAATTCAGGACCACCAGCCCTGGGGTCTTCCCTGCAATTACCAGCAGAATTATCTGAACAGTGAGAGTGCGGTGGTGGTGCAGGGGTGAATTAGGGAGGGATAGTGTTTTTGAAGGCACAGAAAAAGCTTCCCCACATCGCTATAGTCATCCCTACAGTTTCTGGCCCTCCTGGGTAGGGAGAAAAGATGGAGACTGCTGATAAGCAGGTTGAGGAGGGCAAGGTTGACCAATGAGATGTAATACGTACATCTCAGACCACAACTGGCTAACTACCGTCTCTACCATCATCAGGTGAAGTCTCCCAACATGACTCTTTAGCAGTAGGGAGTGAAGAAAGATAAGACATGAAGACCTTGGGGCTCGCATTTCCCCCACTGACCTGTCTGGGTTGTCTATGGTAGTTTTTTGTTTTCTTGTATTTTGTTTGTTTCCTAAAGACATTTTCTTTCCAGTCACGACACACAGATTTTAGAGAAAGCCCCGGTTTTCTCAAAACACTGTTGAAGTTCTTAAAAAATTGTTTCATAACTGGTCACGTTGAGATTTTCAAGAACCTCATTTTTTAAAAAGTAATAAAAGTTTACAACCTGATCTTTTAAAAATTCATTTAACTCGTAAGTCATAGCACTCCATTCCCTAAAGCTTCCTCCTGTCCCATGCTATCTATGCTCAGAGATATGAAGACCTACACTAATTATGCTCAAATTACCGCCCCTCCTTCCACGACTCCTCCTCTGGGAGTGGCAGCATAGACCTTTCAGGACATTTTCCAGGTTATTAGTACTCAAACAGCGTATGCTACTGAGTGATACACACGATCAGGTTTACTTTATGCTATTTCACCAAACATACCAACCCCACATTTCCTGTACAGGAGAAGGATGTGTTAAGACTTACCGGTTAAATACTGGAAAAACCAAGTATCTGTGTATATGGAGCCAAATCATTTATGGCGAGATTAAATTAATAAAAGTGTTGAGCTTGCTGATTCGGTGAGCATCTCTACAATGTGGGTGAATCTCAGAGACTCCTGCAGCTTGACTACAGGGTCTAGATAAATAACCCCAGTCAAGCCTTTGAGTTTTCTTCCTTCATGACTCTACAGAGCTCTTTATTTAAAAAAAAAATACCCACAAGAGATTAAGTAACAAGCACCCTGTGCTCTCCAAAGTCTTGTCTGGGCTCAGAAGTAATATAATGGGCAATGCCGGCGGCTTCGCTCTGAGGGCGACACAGCCAAGACCGATCAGCTCGCTAACGACACAGTAAGTTTGAGTTCATATGATAACCCTGGAGGCTAAGATTATGTCTGCCTTGAGTGTCTGAATTCCTGTGCATTTGTTTATTCCATTGTTGGAAAGTTCCAAATGTAGTTTCATTGTACAAAGGTTATCTGCCAAGTGCAAGGAGCTTGCCAGACAGGATACCTTTCGAGTAGAGATGAATAAGGGAGAAGCTTTTACAAAGAGCTCATACATTTTCTTTGTTTTTGCTTTTTTCTCATTCTGGATGAAAATTGTAGTACAGAAACAAACACAATTATAAAATCCAGATGATGTCCCATGTTTGGACATCTTTGAAAGGTCTTCTTTTATCTATCTTTAAGAGCTGACATTATAGCCCTTTCCGTATTAATTTCTGTTCTGTTTCCACGCCTTCTCTTTATTGCCATCCTACTCATGACCTTAGTCATAGGCTCTACACTGATGTCACTATGTGTCCCTGGTACCATTTCAAAGATGACCCTTATCCTTATAAACCAGACCATGACACTACTATTGTCAGGGTATGTACAGAGAAAAGCCACAGCAGTCAGCACGATACAAATTCTGAAGAGTAGATAACAGCCGATATGGAGAAAAAATAAAAGGAGAGACAAACTGAAACTCTGAGAACGTGCTTTAAGAGAGATCCTACACACGTGAACATATATCTTCTGATGTGTCACAATCTTATTCATAAGAACTTAAGGTGATTATTTGCCCCTTGAGTTTTCCATCCACAGAATATGGCACAGCCTCTAAGAGCCACTAGAAGACAGCTATAAAGATACAGAGGCCCTTGGACAACCTTGTGTTCACTTTCTTCTAGACAGAACTAAAATAAGACAAGTTGATGTAAAGAATAAGATGCTAACGAGGTCAGTCATCATCAATGCCCTTCATCTGTTTCTCCACACACCTGCAGACTGGCACATTAGCATACGGTCCAGGGAAATGGCACATATCATATGGAGCTTTTATGCTTCTGCTAATGTTCCCTGGCTGAAGATCTAAGAGACTATACTTCTTGAGACCACCCTCAGATGAGAGTCACCAAGCCCCCACCCCCAAGCTTCAACATGCTTACCTGTCAGGAAAGGCCCCCTCTGAAAACTCTGAGCAGTTCGGTAGGCACCTGATGATCCCAGCTATGCCCAAGACTAGCAAGGATACTGGAGTAATATCAACCCCAAATGAAAGAGAGTATGTTACACCAGAAGCCAGGACTGTCTCGACTCCCTGGAGTCTAGAGAGTAAGGCACTGGGTACTCTAAATTTGAGGTTACACAGGCAGAAAATTACAAGGTTTAGGGATAAACTGAGTCAACCCATGATTTATTTGTTTCTGAATATATATAATATTGGGCAGGTAAATTCTTGATATCCATTTTCTTCATCATAAAATGGAACTATTTTTCATAGGTGCCTTGAACAAAACCATTTTGGAGATGTCCTAGTATTGTTACTTATAACTATGTAACTATGTAACTGTGGGCTAGTTATTAAACTTTGTGTTCCCATATTATTTGCAATATGGCAATAATCATGAGACCTGCTTTCCTGGGGGTGTCATAAGTATTTAGTGATATAATATATGTAAACGTTTTGAAATTGTCTTGGGGTGCATGCTATCAGCTACTCTTAGTAATAGCAATAAAGTTTCACTCTAAGGGAATATCTGCTGTCTGAGCTCTCGATGAACTGAAATTCCAATCATTAGCATTGCTGTCATTTTTAGCAACATTCCAAGACTAAAGTGAGTTAGAGGAACACTCACTATGAGTTTTTCCAAAGCTCCAGATCTGCTCCCTGAAAAAAAAAAATCTAAATCTAATCTCCCTTTCTCATAACCAAGGTAATCACGGTATTGTTTGCAAACAGAAATCTCCAGGTCAGGCCATGGAATGCATTTCTAAGTCTTCCTCATACTTAAACTTCAATCAAGAAATGTCAAACGTTTACACTTTTCTGAGTCCTTAGAAGTTATCTGAATCCTTGCAGAACCAAGAGGTGCTTGGATAAAGATGACATTTCAGTGTTGACACATGCCATGTGTACTGACACCTGTGTACCGCTTAGTTGCAAGGTTCAGAGTTCCTTGTGTTCTGGTGATTGGAGTAGCCAGACCCAATACAGCTGCCTAGACTGCACAGTGGATACTTGCCATATCATTTGGACATCTGCTCTATCAGGTTGTTGCTCCCTTGGTGGTTATATCATCCAGCTGTTTACTCAGTTAGATGTTCAGCAGCCAAAAAATCGCATTCAGCCTCTTTCTTGGAGGGAGAATGCATTCATGCCTGGGCTTTGATCATATAATTTAAATCTTTTTTATTTTTCCTGTATGGAACTAAAATCATCCTTGCAGAATCTTCTTCCCAGTGATCTTATCTCTGTCCTCTAAATATGGAGACTCAAATGGAAACACTTTCCAATGAAAATACTTTACCACGAGCTTTAACAGAGTAACAGAGCTCTCCCCTTCATGCCCCTAGTCTGGCTTTTCTAGGCACCACTCATCCAGTCTTCTCTGGACAGCACAGTGGGAAGATGACCCCAGGGTGCACATCTGCTGGGCTTGGTCGTCTGGTGCCCATTTTCCTCTGCTATTTTTAGTCTTTCTCCTTCAAATGAGACGCTACCACATGAATCTAGACAATTCCAAAACCAGGGTGAACACATGACCTTTAAATGACCACCCCAGGCAGCCTTCTTTCAAGTTAGAGATGATTTATTTTGGTATAATGCTTGAACATATTAAGCTCACTATCATATCATGATACCATCTTTGTATCTGTATGTATATTTGTGTATGTGAGTATGTGCATGCATGTTTGTGTATGTGTGTGTTTATGTTTGGGTATGTGTAGGTTACTGGGTATTAAACTCAGAACTCTGTTATAAGCTAAGCAAATACTCTATCACTGCACCAAATTCCCAGCCCCATCAAGCTCATCAAGAATGAAGTGTTTTGCACATATTCATCCTCTGTATGCTTACAAGCGTGGCTTCTGTGGCTCCATATACAGCATTAATATGCAGTCTAAGTGAGACCAGGAATGTCAGGTTAACCTGACTCGTCTTTAATGTTCTTTGAGTCTGGTTAGCCAGCCAGCTGCAAAAACCTCATTTCTCTTCTTTAGATCACATTTCACGTATGGTTTCTAATCCATAAACCTACCTCCAAAGAGACTTTGAAAAATACTTTTCTTAAAGGAGAAAAATATCACTCACCCATGGCTAGCTTCCTCTAGGGGACCTGAATTTTATTTCTGCTGCTTCAGTTCATGCTGAACTTTGACTGTCTTTCCTGACATGGCTCACTCCAGTGTCTGCAGCTCCATATTGATGTTCCTCCAATCCAGTAGATGTCTAAGAATTGAAGGGTGAAAGCTGCAGAATAAGAAGATATAACACACCAAATAATTGTTTAAGGACTTACTTAAGAGATCTTCTTATTTAATTATTTAAAATTTGATATTTTAAATACATTTAACTATTTTAAATGATTTAAAAGATCTTGTTACATCTTGCACATTGATATTGAAAAAAACAAAACAAGCAAACAAAAACACAGGAGACATTGAAAGTGGGGGGAGAACACAGATGGAGGCTTTGGTCCTAATATGGAGAGTTCAGCTCAGTCCTTTTAAGAAGTCTGTGACAGGGTGACATTGGTTCTTGTCATATCCACACTTAGTTCTCCTCTAAAACAGGGCTGTCCCTGATACTACTGTTAAATATATAGTTACACATATGAAGCGTGGTTAAGAAATTACTGGGTATTGAACAGACTAGTAAAAAGGGAGGAAGAGGGAAAAATAAAAGAGACAGCTGGGTGAGCGGGTCTGCAGAACACAGAAGACAGAAACAGGAAATGAAACACACAAAACTTGCTGGAACCCATGGAGTAGACCGAGTTACCCCTTCATTGGCTCTTGACCCAGGTCCAGGGGGATTATGGTCTGGGTGCTGAAAAGTGTCCTCCAAGAAGAAGAGGGGACACCCACCGTTTGCTTTTCCTAACACAGGGAGCTAAACGGGGTTTAGATGAGCTGGAATGTGTGGTACATGCAAAACAAGGCTCCTTGCAACAAACATTTGAGTGTCCTGTGTCATTATCATAACATTTCATAAAACAAAGTCTCTATTTGTATTTCCATAACAACCATGAGGAATGGTCGTATTTCCTTCTGCTTTGTTGTTTTTGTTGTTAGTAAAGAGATGAAGGCTTAGAGTCCGGAAATGATTTGAGATATGACCAGAAGGGACCATGGAGTCCATCTTGTCAGGCTCATAAGGCAAAGGACCCCTGGGTTTAGAGCTGTCAGGATTTTATTTATATCTTACCACAGACTAACGGGTCAAGTGTGTTTATCATTACCTCCTGTTTTTGAATGTCTGTATTCCTTTTTTTATAGGCCAAGCCGTGAACTGCATTTTATCACTTGCTGTTTTTGCAATAGGATTTTTAATAAAGGTTGACTTTCAGCGTCTCAATCGGAACCAGCGCACAAAGTCCTTTGTAAGGGCTTATACACCCCCTGTGCTCTGCAGGGTATTTGCTTGCTTGCACGTGAAGAGTGATACAACGACTCTCATCCCAGGCACTCAGCGAGATGGTGAACTGAGTCTCTGGGAACACATGGAACATCTGGCTGAAACATTTAGACTTCCTGCTGCTTTGGTTCCCCCTCTCTCCAGTGCCCAGGAGTAACCTCTGGTGACCAGTTAGGATCCTTGCATGTAGAGCCAAGCGGTTGGTCATCTTGTTAATATTTCTTTTGTACTGTCATTTTTATTGTCGGGAACATCACAAAGCCAAAGGACAAAGGACAAAGATAATGAAAAAGAAGAAAGGAAGAGAAATCCATTTTAAACGAAAAATTCCCAGAGAAGTTTGCAACTTCACAGCATTTATAAAAGCTCTTAATGGATTCTATAACTGGATGGTGCTTTATTCCTTTAATAATTAATTAGACATGAAATGAATCTATTATTATGAGTAATTACTTAATGGATGCCATTAGAATAATTTTGTTAAAAGCAGAATGCATTTCAACTGAGAGGATCTAACTTTTTTAGATCAGAAACTGCTTTGGAAGCAGGCAGTGCCTATGAAGCCTTGTGTTCTCTGTCGGCAGCACACAGCATCTGAAGGCTCTTCTCCTCTTCCTCTTTCAGGCTCCTACCCTCACCATTCTGCTTCATTACGCTTGAAACCACATGCTAAATTTAGAGTAGCTCGGTGCTGGAGAGAGCTCTGCCTCTGAGCATTTCCAACTAATGCTAGACCCTGCCAGGGCAACATTTTCATACTAGGAGCCGGGAAGGGTTGGCTGGTTCTGAGCTTTGGAGTGATATGGCTGGGCTGTCCACTGTCCTGGATGATAGGTTAAGGTTCCCCATCATGTGTCCCCTGTGGCAAAGTCAGGAAACTAATTCCAAACTAGCTCTGTTTTTCTGATTTATAATGGGCTGGATCTACCTGTATCACTGACAACCCAGAGCCCTTGGGGACCCTAAATCAGAGTTTGGTGGCAGAGAGATCCCTATGCAAATTGCTTGCTTAAAAGCCTCATTCTTCCCTTGTCCTGTTTAATGTTTTAAAGAGACTTTTGGGGTATTAGAATGTGGGTGACACGCAAGAACTTATAAAGGGGCTGCGAGCTCTGAGGACAAAGTAGCTAAGAATAAAATGATTGTGATACTTGGTGGCTAAGGGGAGGGACATCTGCTCAGTGAATGTGAAAGAGGATCTCATTGAAGCTGTGGATGTCCCATGCTTAAGAAGAAAACTCGTGGGCATGAGAGAGATCACAAGCCCTAGCAGACCCAATGGAAGGCAGCCATCATCGGCCCTGATAGCAGAGTTGGTATATAGAGCCACTCAAGTTTAACGCTCGCAATTATTAACCCTGTCATGTGGCTGTGTCTGGACCAATGGGAGCTCAGTAGATTTCCAAAAAATAAACCCAGGGAAGCTAGCTCTCAGTAGCAAAGATACTTGGAAAGGGTCTGTTTCAGAAGTGTCATGGAGACTAAGTCTGGTAAGGGAAAGATGACCCCCACCTTCCAGAATTACATTTGAAAAGGCCCAGGAATGGAATTTCCATTTGTCAGGGATCACATGGACTCTCACCTCCTTCTGTCTGTCTGCCTTCTCTGTTCTCTTGCCCCTTACCTTCCTCAGTCTTTCACCTCCTCAGAAATGCCACAGTGAGCCTCAGATTTCCAGAACTTCGTGATTCAAATCTTTCTCTGCAAAACAGCGCAAGTTTTGAGTTGGGGAAAACAGATTTGGACTGCAGATGTATCCAAGGCACACTGAGTGTGGGTAGCTAGCGGCTCAGGCTGCCTCTGGAGTCTGTCCCTCAATCAATCAGCATCATTACTTAGTGGCATTTGGCTCTGCTTCTTCTAGAAATTATGAGTGGGACAGCCACCAGGAAACAAACTATCATCGAGTATAACCAAGGTGGTGGTCAGAAAACTGGTAGCATTTAAATATGACAAAGAGAGGGGAAATATGGAACAGCATGCACCCTTAGCCAATGACCAGTTCTGGAGCTCTTTATTTGCAAAGTGCTCGGGACACCTGCAAAGAGTTCATCATCTAACTAAAGCAACAATCTTCTAACTCTTTATCCATATCCATCATCTAGCTAAAGTTGACAGATTTCTAACTCTTTATCCATAATACAGTGGGATAAAGATGCTTTCTAAAGGTTTAGATTCATGGCCATCTCCAAAGAGTTGAAGAAAAATCCCTTCTTCTAGGAGACCTAGGGAACCCTTCAAAGGAGATGATATTACTCTTGGCCCCGGAAGTAATCTGCCAGATATTTACAATAGATGAACACAAAACAGCCTTAAAAAAACCTTATGATGATTTAAATCTTCTAAAAGAGCATAAAGTACATTGAGCACATTATTTCCACTATATAAGTGAGAAAAATTAATCCAAAAGTTAAATTAACTGACCAAAGCCATGTAGCTAGTATGGGGTGAGTTCAAGACTGCATCCCAAGTCTTCCAACACCTAGTTCACTGTTTGTTTGTTTGTTTGTTTGTTTTTCTTACTTGTTTATAAACAGCGATAAAAGATAGACCCACGCTACTACTTTGACTACACTAAAATTGAGAATCTTTTCATAAGCCTCTCTCAAGTTCAGTTTCCACTACCCCCTTTATAAAACTCTATTTGAGAAAGATAATAAGAGTGGGCATGATGTTACACACCTTTAATCCCAGTACCCCAGGACAGAGGCAGACAGATCTCCATGAGTTTGAGACCAGCTTGGTCTATATAATGAATTCCTGGTCAGCGAGACCGATAAAATAAGACAGACAGACAAATGATAGATGATAGATAGATAGATAGATAGATAGATAGATAGATAGATAGATAGATAGATAGATAGATAGATAGATAAAGAAAAATCATATGTAATAAAATAAGATCTCTTACATTTAGGAGTTATATTCATCCAAGTCTTGAAAGGAGGTCAATGACACACTCAATTTAACTTGTGGAAAGTTAATACAGTGATTATTTACAGAGCTTCAGGTCGGGTTTAGGGGAACTGAAAAAGAAGAGTGTTGGACCCTCCAAAGTGGCACTTGGTTGGACATACTGCCACTTTACTGCCTCTACATCTAAGGGAGCAGAATTATAAATACCGAGAAGGCAGCATGGAGGCGCATTGTGAAGGATATGACATTTGCAGAGATCACAACCAACGTGATACCCACAACCTCCCTCTGTCCCAGCTTCAGGAGTGCTGAGAGTGAGTGCCCTCCAGCTGGTCCTGGTCCCACTGGAAGTTAGAGCAGGTAAGAGTTCCTTGTTGGGGTTCATAAAGGGCAGCTTCTTGAGGGCAAAGTCACTGGAGAGAAGAGCAGGGAGAAGATCTAAGGAAGCTAGAGAAACCCCAGCCCAGGGAATAAGAAATTGAATGGAGTGGCTAGAGGATCTGATTTCTAGTCTTGTTTTTCCCTATTCTTCCCTCCACACCCCACCATTTGCTTTTTCCTGGCCTATGACAATTTCCTTTTGCATTTTGGAAATCTGGCTACTCACTAAGTACCCTGAGTTTCTAGCCAGGAATCGACTCCAAGGCAATGGAGCCAAATCTACTGTGTCTCAGTCTCTTGGTCCTTGCAAGTCCTGAACTGCACTGGGAGATGTAGACTTGCCAAGGACAAGGATATAGGACACAGGGAGCACTGATGTGGCTCTGTAATGTTCCAGACCTTGGTGTGCTCAGGAGTGGTGACACTGTGCAGCCATTTGGTGGAAAAGACGGTGGAGATCGAAACTGAAGTTCTTCGTGACTTCTGACCAGATAAACCAATGGCACCATTGTAGTTCAGCCACAATAAACTGATGTCTTCGGCAACAGGTAGAAATGGCCAAGGCGGTCTATCCTGGACTGGATGTAATGCACTCAGCAAAACCACAGGTGAAGGAGGTTTTTAGAAGAGATGTGCTGGGAAGAGAATGATTTTTCCATCTTTTCTTTCTCCTCCTTCTCTTCTTCCTTCTCCCTTTCCTTCTCTCTTTTCCTTCCTCCTATTTCCCCTTTCTTTCCTCCTCCTCCTCAGCTAATAATGTAATATGTGAATTCAAAAGTTTTTCTGTGTACATGAAGACAAATTCTTTGGACTATTTAGCTAGTGAGCAAAGATTGCCTCCACTTCCACTTTTGAAAATTTTACACATGTCGATAGTCTTTTTAATATATTCAGTTTTAAATCATAATCATTTTTAATCATACTCAGTCATAATCACTTCTCCCTCTCATAGCTTGGGTAGTAAAGGAAATTTTGTAGAAAGATAGAAAAGTCATCATTTAAAGGTGGTGGGGTAATGGTGTCTATTTTGTGTCATGAAGATTAATTTTATAGTATTTGGCATAACAACCACTAGAATAACCCAAAACATTGTAGCCAGGGCTGGAGAGATGGCTCAGAGGTTAAGGGCACTGGCTGCTCTTCCAGAGGTCCTGAGTTCAATTTCCAGCAACCACGTGGTGGCTCACAACCATCTATAATGAGATCTGGCGCCCCCTTCTGGCCTACAGGCATACATGCTGACAAAACTCTGTATACATAATAAATAAATAAACCTTAAAAATGATAAATAAAGTATAATAACTTATTTAAAAAAATTTGTAGCCAGATGATATGGAGTCTTAAATCAGGAGCCCCAAGAATGATAGGTTAAGATGTGCCTGGAGAATCATTCCTTGTGATGTATGTATGGTATGCTCCTACCTTTATATCATCCCTCTAGTGGGAAGCTGCCCCCCCACTAGGTCTCTCTCTCTCTCTCTCTTCTCTCTCTCTCTCTCTCTCTCTCTCTCTCTCTCTCTCTCTCTCTCTCTCTCTCTCTCCAGTTGTTCAGATACTTCAAAATACTCCTCATTTCTCCTATGAGAGACAACAGAGAATTTGGTTGTTCTGGGACCATTTTATCCAATGAATGCCTTGCAGAACACCAAGGCAGTTTTATTCCATGTCTTAGTTAGGGTTTTTATTGCTGTGAGAAGATGCCATGGCCACAGAAACTCTTATAAAGGAAAACATTTAATTAGGTCTAGCTTACAGTTTCAGAGGTTTAGTCTGTTATCATCATGGTGGGAAACATGGTGGCATCCCGGAGACATGGTGCTGGAGAAGGAGCTGAGAGTTCTACATCTTGATCTGCAAGTAACAAGAAGTGAACCATCTTCTACAATGGGTGTAGCTTGAGCATATGAGACCTCAAAGCCGGCCCCACAGTGCCACACTTCCTCCAACAAGGCCACACCCACTCCAACAAGGCCATACCCACTCCAACAAGGCCACACCTCTTAATAGTGCCAATCACTATAGGTCAAGTATTCAAACACCTGAATCTATGGGGACCATATCTATTCAAACCACCACACTGCAGAGCCAAATCTTTTGTGATAGGACAACATTTTGTAGAAAGAAAAATTTTTATGAAACAGAAAGAAGTTGATCTTTTTTTCATATTTTTTTTTTTTTGGAACAAAATGTCTTTTTTTTTTTTTTAATCTTCTCTGCTTTCCCATCCTTTTCTTGGCTGAACTTTTAGAGTGGGGAGGAAGTATTGAGTAAGCCTCTAATGTGCAAACTGGCAAAGTAAAAGTTCCTTACAGAGTAAGCAAGTCTATCAAATGCTGCCTGGCATATGAAAGTACAGATGTCAGATCAGGTGGGGGGCATATGAAGTAGGTTTTTGTTGTCTCTTCATCATATGATGGCTAGTTTCTTGGGACAGATCTTCCTGAAGATGTTATTGCTGGCTCGAAGACTCCCACGCTTAAAATTATAACCTTTGCATCTTGAGCCCATGAACGCCCACTTGCTTTCAATGCCCTGTTATCCAGCCTGGGAAAGCTAGCTTGTTCATACAGCATGAGCAAAGAAGGAAGTGGTTATGAAGTAGTATATCTGCATTTAAATTAGAACTTCCTGAGCACATTGCTCACACATACAGAAATTAATGGCGACTGGGGGATGCTTAGCTCACAACAGGGCAATCATGTTCTCCATAGACAAAGCCTACTGGAAGCTTCCAACGCTTGCCGTTTTTCTCAATTATGCCTCTTCAGCACAAAGGCAACACTTCCAGTTTGCTGCCGGACTGGTTGGAAACTCACGTCCTTCAGACCTGACAGTCCGATGCGGGGAAAATGTTGTCGTTATTTGGTTCCGCTTATCTGGTCTTCCAGACAAGGCAGGCACCATTCAGTGAATCACAGAGTTAGTGGCACTGTGGCCTGATGACCAAAGTAATGAAATGAAATAAGTCTTGGTGCTGGCACAGTGGTGCACAACAAATCCCACAGTGTCAGACGCTTCAGCCAGATGGATTGCTCAAGCTTTTGGACACATTCTCAAGAACACATGCTTAATCACCACAGGCCCAGTTCATGGAAAAGTGACCTGGTACTTGTGTGGGTGGAAATTCCTGTTACTGCCTTTGGGCAATCAATCCCATTGTCAGAGCCTATAGCCAATATTGTCCTGATTTCCTCTTTTAGGGGCTTAGCAGCATTTAGGTATTAGAAATAGGATGCATTTAGGTAGAATGATATCATTTCCAAATATCTCAGATCTTTCTAGAATGGGCTTGGTTTCAAGTGGGCTGTGCCATAGCCTTTTAAAGTTTAAAAGTACATTCTGTACTCAAAACATCCAGTTCCAGATTTTGACTTTCAAAGTCAGTGATGGCATTTCTTTTACTGCATTTACTTAAAAATGCAATTTGCCTGCCCAGAAAAGACAAATGTATTGAAAAGCAAATTAAGTCTTGTCAAAACATATTTAAAACCAAATATCCAATTCACTTATGTTAATAAATCAACAAGGAATTAAAAATTTCCTTCAATCAATATTTGCCACATACAGGGAACTTAATGAACCGGCAGGATGTGAGATCCCTTCTCAAGGAGCTCCATTTAGTTGAAAATGCAAAGCTGGTATTCTTGATTGATTGTCAACAAGGAACGTGGATAAATAAACAAGTGTGATTACTGCATGGTAGGTTGTTATGGTCGCAGACGTTTAGGGAGAGAGAAACAAGGGAAGAAAAAAACCAAGCAAGTCTGTAGCACAAATCCTAATTGGTCTTATTAATAAAAACCCGGAGTCAAATATCAGGGTGAAAGCTGAAAGATCAGAGAAACAGAGCATCCAGCCACTAGTTCTTACCTCTATAAAATCCTCAGCCAAAAGGGGCCTGAGCTTCTGTCTCCTTCCGCCTTATATTCCTTTTCTTAGCCCAGCCATATCACTTCCTGTCTCAACCTCCCTAGTGCTGGGATTAAAGGCATGAGATCCCAAGAGCTGGGATCAAAGGTGTGTGCCACCACTGCCTAGCTCTGCTTCTCTTTTAGACTGGATCAATTTTGTGTAGCCTTGGGTGGCCTTGAACTCACAGAGATCCGTCTGCCTCTGCCTCCCGAGTATGGGGATTAAAGGTGTGCGCCACCACTGCCTGGCCCTTATGGCTAACTAGTGGCTGGTTTTGCCCTCTGATCTTCAGGCAAGCTTTATTTGTTAGATCATACACAAAATATCACCACACAAGTCTTAGAGAAGGATGGCAGATATAGACTTCTGAAGTCTTGTTGACTTAGAACATCTCAGAGTAAGAGTTTCCAAGTAAGGAAAATATTAAAGCAATGGGAACATGGCAGACATGTATGGCAAGATTAGACAGACAGGGTGGAGGTTTGGACTGGTGAGAAATGATAGTGAAAAGAACAAAGTCTGGAAGTGAAAGTCAAGTAGTTGGGAGTCAGGCCTGATGGGATGATATACGAGAAACCACAGAGAGCTAGATCTCACTTATCGTCTGCTGGATAAAAAAAGAGGTCAACCAAAGGTCTTGTGTTCTGATTCAAGAACAAGTAGGAAGCCTTAGACCAAGTTGGCACAAGCAAATTGGAAAAGGAGAGAGATATGCAACTGACATAGAGTAAGACCAGAGGAGGCATGAGGATTGAAAGAGATGGACAGGTCCCAGGTTATCTCAAACCCAGAGACCAAAGTATGAATGTAACATCACTTGGAATTGAGAAAATATGGATGTTACTATCGGAGAGGAGACCTTAGAAGGTATTTTACTTTAGGAATGTTTAGGTTTGAAAGTAATGGAGTTGAGATGATGAAGGGAAATCTAAATGATAGTATCTCTCAAGCAAACAGTGGGAGACCCAGGTGAGAGACCCTAGAGAATAATTACCTACAAACCTGTGACCCTGAAGCCATGACCATGGCTGAGCACTCTAAGGAAGACAGTCTGTAAAGAGAGCAAAAGTATAGACAGCAGGGTTAATGATAAGCCTTAAATTCAGGAACCAGTTAGATCCACATGGAAGGTGTGCTTGGGCTGAGAGATATCACAGTGACGGAACTGTGCATAGAATCCTGCCGGACCTCATCAAATGGCTCTAAGTATTGAGGCAATAAAAAGGCCATTTCAAAGTGTATTGGCTATGATTAAATATAAAAAAAAAATCATTTTCAAAGTTAACAGATGTGTTCCGCCTCAGCCTGAAGCGCTCTGTAAATCAGCACGGTGTGTGGCCAGACTTACCCTTCCACCGCTCCTAAGATTACTATGTCACAGAGAAGTAGGTTTTACGTGGGACCCTGCGGAGCACAGCCACCTTGCTAAGTGACAGCTATTATTTGTCCAGTTCTTAGATGAGAAAACCAACGTCTATAGATATCTGGGCCCTTGTTCCAGATGAAATGGCCAGTAAACAGCAGAAGTAAGGCTTTAAGTCAGCGCTGTGATTCCAAAGGTGTGCTCTTCTTGCTGTATGGTGAAAGGTCTTGTTCAATAGCAATACAGAAAAGGCAGGACTTTTCCTAATGACCAGATGAACAAATTCCTGCCTTGCTCTATTTCCAGCAAGAATGCCCAAGGGCAGAAGGCTGCTGGTTCCTCTTCACTTTCTATATTTTCTGTGTCTACACACATCCATCAGTATCATGAAAGGCTTGTCAACAGTAAGAGATGAATCATGGTTGATGGCAGTTATACAGGTATGGGACACATGGGGGATAATGATGCTGTGATATGCTCATATATACTAAATGGAGGTATCTTTTCACAAACTTTCAGCTCTGCTCAGCTCTTCATTCAGAACAAAATTGTTTGTTTGAACAAAACTGCTTTTCAGAGCAACAGCCCCCCATCTATAGGTTTTACCAACATGCACGGCACCATAGACATTTTGGTCTTGATTTAAACTGTGGTCCAAATCACATATTCAGGAAAAGTCAATAAATGAAGTGGAACTAATGGAAGACAATGGGAAATAAAGGCCTTTGATGTATAGGCAAATCTCATCCCTAGTCAACTGGGACCCCACCATCACAAGATATTCTAATTTTCCAAGATGGTGTGAAAATTGTGATCTCTATTTAAAAAAAAAAAAGCACATGGTGGTTTCATCGGACGGCTCATTACATCTTATGAAAGCACTTTACAGACTAAAAACATGCACATCTGTAGGCCAGACTGCATGTGAATTTTTTTATTAGTTTATAACATCATTAAGTTCATTATTTCCAAAAAGCGCAAAGTATAGAGAGTGATGAGAACAATAAGAGAGCCAAGAAGAAAGGCTGCTCCAACCTAAAGCCACAAACAAACACCCCCAGTTCTCTGGAGAGACCTAACACTATGCAGATACAGACACATTGACTGATGCAGAAGTTACATCTTGAAAAGCCCAAGGGTGACCTTATAAACTTATTTGTATATAAAAAAAAAAACCTTATTTGTTCATTAAGAGAAAAATCAACAGCACACATCTGTATTGCGGACCTTATACTCAGAAGGATTCTTGGGGATGGAGAGATATAGCCCAGTGGTTAAGAGCACTTGCTGCTCTTGCAGAGGACCCAGGTTCAGTTTCTAGCACCCAAACTGGGATGGCTCACAACTGCCTCTAACACCAGTTCCAGGGGAGCTGATGCCCTCTTCTGGCTTTCATGGGTACCTATACACACATGCCACAGCACATATACTGGACTACATACATACATACATACATACATACATACATACATAATTAACAAATCTTTGAATCAAAATTAATTTGCTAACATGTTTGCACATGAGTCATTGTTCTGTCATTTTTGAGTGATTAAAGGGCTATGAATTCTTTAAAGTCACACCAAAAGTGAAATTTGAGACAAAAATAACCTTGAAAAAAAAAAAGAAAGGAAAAAGCCACCTTTACCACTAAAAAGGGGAGGAACAGAAAGGAAGATGCCATGATATGATGAAAAATCTCCATGGGTTTTGGATGTAGCTCTGTCATTAGTAACTTCCTGACCCATGGAAAATCCAACCCATATGTAATTCAAGTTCACTTTCTATATAGTCGGGGTTATTAATGATTTTCATTATAAACCACTTGGTTTGAGTTGGTGAGATGGCGCAGCGGGTGGAAGCCTTTGCCACCAGGCCTGACAAACTGAGTTCGACCCCTGGATGCCACATGGAGGAGAGAAGTGACCCCAGCAAGTTGTCCTCTGACCTCCACCCTTGTATGTGTGTACACACACACTCACATCTCCCACACACGCAAATGAACAGATGTGTGTAAAATTGAGAATGATAATATAATAATATTATGTCGTTTATAAGTTATGAACAGTCAACAAATACATAATTTTAAAATGCTATTGAAATTAGAGTGAAAAGGAAGAAGAGACAGGGATCTGGGGGCAGGCTGGGCAGTGTAAACAGCAGACAAATTCATGAAGCAGAAGCTGTTTGTACCCCGGAAAAAAACAATCTCTCCTGGCTCTGTGTGGATTCAGAGGATACACATTTTCTCACTGTGTGATGTAAGGTACATTCTAACAATGGGGGCCCCGGAAAGACAATTACTTCCCAACAAGGCAACTGAAACAAAATCAGCTTCAGGACCAGAATATAGTAAGGGATAAAAAAAAAGTTTATCCTCATTTTAACAAATAAAATCGTTTCTGTTGCATTGGGAAAGCTTGGCTTATGGGTGGGACGTGTCGGGTATACTCATCTACAGCATACTGTTTTCAGGCACACTCTCCTACTGTAGTGAGAGAAGTCCAGTGCTAAGACTCAGGAAGCAAATGAGATGACAGGAGAGAAGGTATTATCTGGCCATCTCTATATAATTTTTTTAAAGATTTATTCATTTATTAAGTATACAGTGTTCTGCCTGCATGTATCCCTGCAGGCCAGTAGAGGGCACCAGATCTCATCACAGATGGTTGAGAACCACCATGTGGTTGCTGGGAATTGAACTCAGGACCTCTGGAAAAGCAGGCAGTGTTCTTAACCCCTGAGCCATCTGTCCAGCCCCTCTATATAATTTTTTGTTGATAATTATTATATATTTATACCATTTCATAGCCAGAATCATTGTTATTGTTTGAAAATGCCATACATGTACATAATGTGTTTTAGTCTCACCCCCTCCCCTCCCCTTCCCCCCCAACCAGTTCTTCCCCTATCTCTGACTACTTGCCCCTCTCAACTTCATGCGCTCTTTTTTAAACCCATCAAGTCCACTTAGTGCTGCCTTTATGTCCATGGGTGTAGGACTATGTCCCCCAGCAGCCAGCAACTGCCAATAGCTCCTCTCTTATAATGGGACTTCATGAGCCCCTCCCCATCTGTGCTGGGATTTGGGCCTGGGTAGCCAGACTTTGGTGGCATATATATCAAGGTTTCTAATTTATCTGATTAACACGTTTAAAAAGATTTTGAGAAAAAAAAAATCTGTTCTGGTTATTACTGAACAACTAGCACTCGATTTACCCTCCTACCACAAACAGCCAGAAAACTGAACAAAATCTGAGCAAGTAGTTTTGAGATAGTGGATGACAGCAGGCTATACAGGACTGTGGTCCCCATGACAATAAAGACAAAAAAGGTGACCCAGACTCTGCTTGTAAGCATTTTCTACATCAGAAAGGAGATTTCAAGTGGCACAGAGCACCATCACTATTCAAGGGGATGGGTTTGGGTTGACTGAGGTAGGAGAAATGGGGGAGACCCCAAGTAGCCATAACACCATCACTCTATTCAAGGGGATGGATTTGGGTTGACTGAAGGTAAGAGAAATGGAAAAGACCCCCAAGTAGCCATAACACCATCACTCTATTCAAGGGGATAGATTGGGTTGTTTGTAATGGGTAGGGAGACAGTTTCAGAAAACTTCATAAAGATCAAACAGTATTGATGCAAATGGTTTAAGCATTAAATGATGGAGATCATCAAATTTGGGGTGTAGATCACTTGCTTAGCAGGCTGGAGGCCCTGAATTCCATGATCAGAACTGGGAAAAAATTGCTACATTGGTTAAATGAAAGACTATACATTAACATTTTCAAATCTTCTCAGTGAAAAAAAGTATAAATAGTTAGTGCTAACATTATTTTAATTATGAAATTGCTTCTCTCAGCTGTTCCACATAGTTGAGAATCATTGCTTTTCTCTTTGAGCATTTATTATCTATTTATTCTTAGAAATTTTCATGTGTGCAATATATCTCATTTTTATCACCTCCCCACTCCCTCCTCCAACTAATTTCTCCCAAGCCCCTGGTGACATATTTACCTCCTGACTTCCTCTCTCTTTCTCTCTCTTATAACCCACAGAGTATGATGAATACTTGCTGTATTTGACAGATGTTTTCTGTATGTGCAATGGATATGGGGTCATCCACTGGGATACGGAGCTTTTCTTTTTATTAGCTAGATTTCAGAGTGATAAAAGGTGTTATGCAGACTGCTGGGGGAGAAAAATATCAACAGTCTTTTCTAGCACTGGACCCTGCATAGTACAGTATCAACTCACCAAGCAAGACATGCCCCTGGTGTAGTAGTGGCAAGACTGTGTATGGGAGTAACCAACGGCTCTCTTAATGGTATTCGAAGTGTGCTCCACAGGAGATAATTCATGCTTGGCACTATAAACATAACCAACACCCAAGGCTGGAGAAGTCCTGGGCCCAAGAAGAACCTATTTGTGTTGCTTTGCCAAATGGTTATATTGCCAAAGTGCCTTCTAAATGTTTGTGTCTATTGATTTGCGCTGTTCTCAATCTTGGTCAAAGAAGAGTCTTATTGCAGAGGGCAGCGGTTAAGGCAGAGAACCATAACTGTTCAAAGTGCCAAGAATAAGCAGCTGTGAGTGTCCGGCCATCCATGGGACATCTCTGTCTACCCTCCCCTGCAAGGCTCAGAAAACACTGCAGACATGTATGTGGAAAGAATGAGAAGCCACAGGATGAGAGGAACACTGTGAGATGCTGACCTTTCGACATGCCATGACTCTGGCACACATGAACTCACAACAGCTGTGGTTATGTGCACAAGACCTGCCCAAGGTCCAGTCAGTTAAGAATCCCAGTATGGAGGGTGGAGGGGCTCCAGAGGCCCCACCCCTCACGGAGGCAGTTGATGGTTACTGGAGAAGGGAAGTCACTCTTCTTTGGGGGTGGCTACAGGCAGGCCTTTTCTTTTCCATTTAAAAAAAAAAAACGGCTTTTTAAATTTCTGTTGATGTTTTTGAAAATAAATGAAAACCAAGCAAAAAGGTCCAACAGAGACAAAGGCTGGCACAGAGGGGGGAAACCAAGCATGGGATAAAACGTATGCCTCAGAAATCATTTGTTTGCGGTGAGAAAACGGTCTCTCCTGGGTCTTTTCGTGTTGAAAGACAGCACGGGTTTCTCTGGCTCTGGTGCTATTCAGAGCTTACAAAGCTGCTGCCGTTGTCTGCCTCTTGGCAGAAACTCGGGTAGAAGGACAGAAATGAGGTACTGAAGGAAGAAAGGCGTCAGGTGAGATCTGAAGCAACTGGCACCAGACAGCTGTGGTTGAATAAAGCTGTGGAGGAGTGGGACCATCCATCCTCCATGAGCACACACTCGGCTTTCTCTGGTTAGCCTTAAATTGGAAATGGCAATAAACACTAGGAAAACACCAGTTAGCAATCAAGTCCTGTCTGCTTTAGCGGTCATTACCCAAATTATTGTTTGCCTTCCTGCACCAAGGGCCACAGATACTGGTCTGACTTTTTATATGTCTGATTTGTGGAAAACTGGCTGGTCACTGGCTTCCACCCAACTGTGGCTTTTGCCTAGGCCTCGAGCATGCTAAACAATGGCTCTACCACTGAGCTGTCTCTCCCATGGTGTTCTATGTCTTTAACGTAATGTAATCTCTCAAATATCAGAGTATTCTAGCTTCCAGGGCATTCTATTACTTTTAATTTTCGTAAGACAGAATACCAGAAATCCTCTGTTCTATCTCAGTCTAAACTTGTCCTCTACCAGGCATGCTTGTGACCTTGGAATCAACGTCCTTACCCATTGGTAATTCCACTTCTATTTCCCTGCATTGGCTATATTTACATCTACTTAACATGTCTTCCTTCCTCTTGTGTCCTTGTCCAGGAATCTTGCAGATTCACTTCTAGAGGCAAGGGATTGACTAGTTACTTAGTTGTTGCCATGACAATACCTGACAAAGGCAGCGTTAGGAAGGAATAGGTTACCTGAGCTCATGGTGTGACCGGAAGTCCATCATGGCTGTCAAAGCTTGAGCTTCCCGGTCACGTTGCAGTAACAGTCAGGAAGCAGAGTCATGAACATAGATGTTCGACTTGCTCTCTCTCCCTCCCTCTAATTCTTCCATGGACACCCCACTCCCTTCCTGACCCGTGGAACAGCACTGCCCACACCTCCAATGGGTCTGCCCATCTCACGTAGCCTAATCTAGACATTCCCCCAGAGACGTGTGCAGAGATTTGTTTCCAAGGTGGTTAGAAACCCTGTCACACTGACGATATCAACTATCACAAGGAGTGCATGGGGTCAGGGTAAGGTTTGTGCACTCCAGTGTCTTTATCCTAACCTTAATTACTGATAAGAACGTAGGTGGAAATGCCCAATGAGGAAACTTTTTTTCCTCCAAAACACCTTATCGCCCAGAACTTCCAGCATTTTGCTAATGCCCTTTCACTTTCAAATGCTGTGACATCCAGGTTCTCCATTCTCCATCCGCAGTCTGTTGTATTCTTCTCTGGCCTCTGGTACTTTCTCCTCGGCTCACTCCAGGGTCTAAAATCTCCCAGCTTTTATTTCAGTAGAGCTGAATCCAATCCCTCTCCTCTCTTTGAGACCATCTTAAACAAGTCTTCTGTGATACTTAAGCCTGTTCTATTTTTTTCTTTTACACTATGCATTCATTTTTCATTTCTTAAGAGGGCAAAATATTTTACCTAAAAGTGTCCCTCATTTGGGGCACATCAGCATAGTTTCTTGAGCATCTGTATTATACCAGATATTGACAATACAAGAATAACAATAGTTTTTTTTTTTAAAAAAAAAAAAAAAAAAAAAAAGGACAGCCATATTGTAGCATCAATTACAGTCATTTGTTTATAACTGAGACAGACTGGCTTTGACATAGGCAAGTTCAGAGCCCTTTGTACCTCTGAACAGTCCTGAAAGGTAATAGTACTTGAACAAACAGATCCTAAATTTCCTGTTCGACCCTGGGATTCTGAAAATGTCTTTAAATTAACTCAAGAATTTGTTTTGGCAATGAAATGCATTACCAAAATGATTTAAAATTTTCTATTTTGAATACATTTGTAGTTCATCTAGAAATAATGGTAGAACTGGGTAAGAGTAACAGAGGATACGGCAAAGCAACGGCAAGGAGCCTGGGAGACGCAGGTAAATCAATATTTGAGCTGCATCCCAAATCCTAGCAATATTTTCTTCGTCGCAGGATGTAGTTTCAAGGCTCAAAATCTATCCCTGGAGAGTATTATGATTTGGAGCTTGCTAAGAGTTCTTCTATAAATAGTCCAGCAAAGGAAAGAGAACAAGCCATCCACACTTGCCCTAGCAAGGATTTCTCAAGCAGGCAGTGCTAAACTCCTGTCCTCACAGCTGTCAGGTTATAAGGCAGCAGAGTCATCATTCAAGGAGATTTAAGTGTCCATTGTGTGTAAAGACCTCTCGGGGCTAACAAGTTAAGATGGATAACACACAAGTCTCTCAGCCTTTGGGAGTGCTTGACACAGCAAAATACAAACACTGGAAAGATAACTTCACTCCTGGTCTGGCTGACGGGAGCCCATGGTGTAGTGAGGATGTAGAGAGCTAAAAGCTGTCCACACTTGCGTAGAGTGGGGTTTGTGACCCTGTCAATTCCCATTTCCTACTGGGGTGACCCTGGGCAGGTTGACTTAACTTCTCCCAATCTTATTGGATTGTTGGAATATGGAAATGGAATAGGATATATGCTACGCAGTTAGCACAGCACATGAAATATATTCAAAAAGTATTAGCTGCCTTGGCTGATATGAATAGTTAGAGTTAATATCAGCACTACAGTCTTTTCAGAACTGAGTGTTTAGATTAACTCACATGCCTTGCAGGGAGTCAGACTCATCCTCAGTTATTACACTTCATCACTGGGTGATTTTTTTTGAGCTGAAGACTTAAGATTTGGGAATGGTTAAATTGGGGGGAAATCTCAAGAGAGTAAGAGTACCCAGACTTGGGTCTGAGATCTAGTCTTTCTTCCATGGGATTTCTTGTCTGAGCTACAGGACATAGACATGATGTTAGTGGTGTGGTGGTTTGAAAAAGAATGGCCCCCATAGGCTCATTAAAAAAGGATTAGGAGGTGTAGCCTTGTTGGAGGAAGTGAGTCACCAGGGTGGACTTTGAGGCCCAATTTCTTTCTCTCTCTCTCTCTCTCTCTCTCTCTCTCTCTCTCTCTCTCTCTCACACACACACACACACACTCTCTCTCTCTCTCTCTCTCTCTCTCTCTCTCTCTCTCTCTCACTCACTCTCTCTCTCTCCCTCCCTCTTTCTATCTCTCTCTTCCTGAAGATCAGGATGTACTCTCAACTACTTCTCCAGCACCATGCCTGCCATGCCTGCTGCTTTCCACCATGATGATAATGGACTAAACCTCTGAAACTGTGAGCAAGTCCCCAATTAAATGGTTTCTTTTATAAGCATTTTTATAAAAATGCCTTGGTCATGGTGTTTCTTCACAACAATAGAACAGTAACTAAGACAAGTGGCCATTTCTCAATTTTTCAGGGATGGTTCATCCTAGAAACTTGGACAGGAAGCTAATTCATTACCTTCTGCATTAGTCAGGCTTCTCCTAAGGGGTAGAACTGATAGAATTTAAATGATTCATTAGATTGGTTTATAGCATATGGTCCAGTAGTCCAACAATGGCTGCCTCACACACTAACTATAATCTGATAGTTATTAGGATAGCATATGAAATATATTCAATAAGTACTAGCTGAATGATATTAAGAGTTAGAGTTAATAATATCCACAAGGCTAGATATCTCTGCAGTCCCAATCTGGACCTGAAGGCCTGAGGGAGAGATACTGTTCTTCAGTCTAAATGGAAACCTGAAGAATTTCGTTCTGATATCAATGAAGGAATGCCACAGCAGTAGACTAGATCGAGTCACCAGTGAGAGCAAAGACAAAAAGGCAAAAAGAGTTTCCTTCTCCCATGCCCTTTTATCTAGGCTGTCACCCGAAGATGCCACCCACATTTAGGGTACAACTTCCTGCTTCAAATAATCATGAGTGCCCATCAGATTATGTTTTAGCCCACTCCAGAAGCATCCAGTTGATACACAAGAATAGTCATTACACTTTCCATGGAAAAACACTGTGGGGTCAGGCTGATCCCTGCTCTAAGTTACTCTATATTGTACAAAACAGTAGCTTTCAGGCTATCCCCTGCCCGGAGTGACACAGTTTTACAAAATGGCAGTTTGTTCCATTCTCAGTGCGCATGCTGAGGCAGAAGACTGAGTCATTTTTGTTCTGGTGAACCACCAATAACTGCCCAACACAGACCACGAGATACAGGCTAATAAATATATCATTTGTACAAATAAAATATTACCCCTTATGAGCCTATTAATAAAGTTAAATTAGGAACACATGGGCTCATGAATTTTTCAAAACCACATCATAATAAGCGGGACCATCAACACATCAAACACACCAGACCAATTGCTGATGTAGCCTTCTCCTTGGGATCATATTAAAGGAAGGACCATTAGCACTAGGCATGATGGCACCCACTGATGTGCCAACAGAGCATCCAGTGGATGTGTCATGGGATGAATAGGTGGTGAACAGGAACTCCCAACTCTACCCAAAGTCTCAGTTCAGCTCAGCTCTCTCAGCTTCCCTCTGCTTGACACAAGCCATCCAAACAGCCTTTCACCTAGACCCAGCTCTGTACCTTGAGATGTGTCTACCGGATAGTTCTAAATCTACACTGTCAATGAAGGCCAACCATCACACAAGGGCACAGAGTGCTGAGAAAAGTGTTAGATCATGTTAGAAATGAATGAGTGCAGAAGTAATTGTGATTGTGTGGAGGAATGCCAAGTTGTTGGAGAGTCATGAAAAATGAAATAGCAGAGGACAGCTTGGATCCAGTGACAGGCTATGGCTGGGTATGTCATTTGGAGGTTCCAGTCCAAGTAGACACATTGGACACACTGAACACCCTTTTGTCTCTGTAACTCCATCCTTGGAAAGGGACATACAACCAGGGTCTCCTGGCTCCTACTTAGAATCTTTATCACATTGTTACCCAGTAAATTATTATGCCAATTACATTATTAGTTGAACTATTGTATAACCCCTAACTCAGCTTATCTCTAAGAAAAGAATGTTCAGGTGAGAATCCTTTATGGCAAACCAGTTGAAACTGGTTAGACCTAAGATGCTCCCTAAATGACCTCTAGTAGTACTCAGAGAGTTGATTACCATGATAGAAGCCAACACACACACATACACACACACATACACACACACACACACACACACACAGAGAGAGAGAGAGAGAGAGAGAGAGAGAGAGAGAGAGAGAGAGAGAGACTAGAAACTGATAGCATATGAATTTCCAGAAAATCTCTGCCTTTTCACAGAAAAAGAATTTGACCATTTCACCCTTCATCAGACAATCTCTCCCTTCATTGTTAGTATCTGGCACAGCAAAACACAAACACAGGATTGATAACTTCACTTTCGCCCCATATTTATGACTTTCCCACCCACAATGAGTTGAAAACTTGATTTGCAAGCTACGCTCTTCTATTCTGTGGCCACTGAATATACTTGATCTCATCCCTGAAGTCTCATTATCAAATGGAAAATAAATACCCTTGGGGAGTGGGAGTCCATCTCTTCAGAGGGGGTCAACAGTCAGAGTGACTGATCAGGGCTCCCCAATGTCAGTCATTCTCACAGGATTTCTGTACTATCACTCCACTGCACTTATTTTTTCCCCAGCTCTCTATATTTTGGTTGTCTTAACTAAAAATAATTATGTAGTAATTTGTTTCTGTGTCAGTAAAATTTTCTATTTTGAAGCGCTTATTAAAAATGGATTTTAGGGCTGGAAAAATGGCTCAGCAGTTAAGAGTGCATAATGCTTTTGCAGTGGACCTGGGTTTCATTCTCAGCACCCATATCTTGTAACTCACAATCACTGGTGACTCCAGCCCCATGGGGACCTGTGCTCCTGGCTCCCACAGCTACCTGTACTTGAGTGCACATACTCAAGTATGCAGGGTAACCACGTACTCATCAGTAGACAACAGGAAGTGAACTGAACTAGGCATAGCATGAGCATAGGAGACCTCAAACCCACAGTGACACACTTCCGCCAACAAGGCCACACCTACTTCAACAAAGTCACACCTACTCCAACAAGGCCACTCCTACTCCAACAAGGCCACACCCTTTGAGCTTATGGGGGCCAATTACATTCAAACTACAGCACTTCATATTCACATTCCTACAAAGGGATATGTCGAAGCTTGGAAACAGCCAATGGGTGTGCTGTGTAACAAAGAGGTTCAGATGCATGGAAATCTGGGTACAGGTTTAGAAAGGGATTGGGGATGTTCTTTTAGCCAAGGCAGCCAGAGAAGGCCTCTGTGAAGAGGGAGCTGAGGAAGGGAGGAGCCACAGTCCTCTCCGGGAGGAAGGTTACAGGAACAGCTCGTGTGTAAAGGCCCAATGGTCAGAACTTTCTTCCTAAGCTCCATGGACGACAGCAGCAAATATGAATGACTTCATAGCAATGACCAGGAGGCGAGAGGCAGGGGAAGAGCCTAGAGATCCACACAGAGGTACCCAACTTAATTTCAATATCGAAGTGCCTGGAGGGAGGGTTTGGGCAGCAATGTGGAAGCTCCTGCCAGGCCAGAGCTGACTGGGTTCTGTGGGTCATTTACACTGGTAACAAGGAGGGCTGAAGAAGGAAAATTTGAGTGATGAATGTTCCACAGAATGGAAGTAGTAGACTATCAAACAGCCCGCTGCTTTTCTAGAAGCTGGAGGGTGTCCTGCAGCTCTGTCTTGTGTCTAGTTGAGAGCCTCATTTGCTAAAATCACAGCCTCTGGCTGTTGAGATAAATCCAGTGTGGCACCACTAGAACCCTAGAGGGAGTAAGAAGTCACCGGACAAGGAGTCACTTCTACTTCCTGTCCCGCCTCTGTATCTGACCACAGTGTTGGGAGCTGGGGAGGAGGCGGCGGGAGGGGGGGGGCAGGTTGCTGGCAGAAAGGGGGCTTAGCTGGTGTCATAGAGGCCATAGTAGGAACAATTTGCTAAGTCAGGAAGAAGCCAAACACAGGGAACACAACTTCTATTTCATGGTCAGATGCCAGTTCTCGTTGCCAGGAAGTGTTAGAGCTAGAACGAAGTAGTTCAGAGAACTTCAAGTCCCGTGGGTGATCAAACTGTGCTGAGGTGCCCTGGAATTCCACAGAGGTGACTCAGGGACACAACCAAGGGAAGATGGGAAGGGAAGCCGGGGGGGGGGGGGGGGGGGGGTGCTCTTTGATCTCTCCCTGCTGTTCTATGTGTTAGAATAAGGTTTTGAATAGGAAGAGCTCTCTCTCTCTCTCTCTCTCTCTCTCTCTCTCTCTCTCTCTCTCTCCTCCTTTCTCTCCTCTCCTTCTCTCTCTCTCTCTCTCTCCCTGTCTCTCTCTCTCATGCACACACACACACAGAAGCTCAGAGGAGAATCACAAATGTTTCATCCTCCCCTAAGATGCCACCTTCTTCTCCTTGCCCAGGATCACAGCTACTTAATGAAAACTCACTGGCTGCCAGGCACTACTCTGATGCCAATGCCAATGCCGTTACAAACTGTATCGCTCCTCCAATAATCCTGTGACGTAGAAATCATGGCTTTCTTAGTGGGAAAGTTGAGGCTTAGCTTAGCAACATTTCCACGTCGTACAGCTGGTGGCATAGGCAAGATCTGAACTCAAGCCAATTCACCTAGTATTGATATTCAATTCTTAACTTCCATGGTACCACCCCCTTGAAAGAAAACCTATGAGCGGACATTATACTCAACACCAAGGAGATGTTTCAAAGCATCTAGAATGGCCATTGTGTTTACTTGTTTCAGCTGCTATAATGAAACAGACCATTTAAAGCAGTGGTTCTCAACCTGTGGGTCACAACCCCTCTGGGTTCAAGCAACCCTTCCACAGGAATCACCTACGACCACTGGAAAAAATAGATATTTCCATTATAATTCACAAGAGTAACAAAATTACAGTTATGACGTAGCAAGGAAAATCATTTTATGGTTGGGGGGCCACCGCAACATGAGGAACTGTATTAAAGGGTCGCAGCATTAGGAAGGCTGGGAACCATTGATTTAAAGCCTTACAGGGTTTTCACAATAGCACTGATAAACTGTACGGTACTATAAGGCACCAAGCTGTTTGTGATAACATAAATTTAGAATATGAAAGTTCAAAAGCATTGACAGGGGCCAGTTCCAGATTGAGGGAGTCTGAAGAATGAAAGGTTCTGCCTGCTACAGTGTGACCACCATCATAAATTCTCTCATGAGCACTCTCTCCCGCTTAAAATTCAAGTTGCCCCTGTATTCTTTGGAAAGGCCCCTATCAGCTTTATTTCCAACTTCAAATTTACATTTTAAATAAATGATAGCTATGGCATGGATTTTTTGAAAACATTAAATAGATGAGGAAATTTCTAGATGAATACTGGCATGGAATTTGACATTGGAAATCATTATTCTTACATTTTTATAAAAGTCGTTTGGGGAGGTGATATTCGGACCAGCACTTTTTTTCTATTCCAAGTCATTGTTTTCATAGCCTAAGGGAACGTGTGATAGTTCCCTGGAAGGAGACTGTCCCAGTTTGCTTCTTTGTTGCTGTGAAAAACACTGACCAAAAGCAACTTGGAGAAAAAAGGGTGTATTTCCCATCACTGAGGGAAGCCAAGGCCAGAGGGAACTGGAGCAGAAATCATGCAAGAATGCTGCTTACTGGCTTGCTCAGCTTGCTTTCTTCTGCAACCCAGAACCAGCATGATATCACACCCAGTTGGCTGGGCCCTCTTACATCAGTCACTCGCTCACCAAGAAAATGCCCTGCAGACATACTCATAGGCTAGAGTGATGGAGGCATGCCCCCCCCACCCCCGCAGACATACTCATAGGCTAGAATGATGGATGCATTTCCTCTGCTGAGGCTCCTCCTTCCTTGGCAACTCTAGTTTGTGTTGACAAAAACTACCCAGCACAGAGAGTACTCTGTTGTAAGCATCCAAGGGAACTCTCGACTTCAAGATAGATGGTCATAGTCCCTTTGACCCTCAGCAATGCCGGAACTACGGCTCCTTCAAATATAAATTTTGCTTGGTCACTTTCTGTAGTTCTACATCTCCAGTGACTACATGAAATCCAGACTCATTCCTGTGGCAAATCAACCAATGACTTTGTGCCAACTCGTCTTTGCACCTAGTCCTCCAGTTGGCCTAGGATGATACAGAATGGTACTCTAACCAGCTTTGGGATCAGTCTAGATTATATTTAGACAACGCGTGTTCGGTTGCAGGGGATAAGCAGCAATAAATTTAAAGACCATATTCTTTAGCATTTTAAAAAATTGATTTATAGCCAGGCAGTGGTAGCACACGCCTTTAATCCCAGCACTCAGGAGGCAGAGGCAGGCAGATCTCTGAGTTCAAGGTCAGCCTGTTCTACAGAGTGAGTTCCAAGAAAGCCACAACTACACAGAAAAAAACTCTGTCTTAAAGAACCAAAATTTTTTTAAAAGTTGATTTATATATAAATAAAGTAGAAAAGGAAATAGACTCAGTATACAGAAAGCATAATGATTAAAAGTCCAGACAAATAAGACATTTTGCAATAAAGAAAACAGGATGATAGTAGATAAATTGGGTCTTGCGATGAATGTTCTTTATAGGAACACACTGACATCAATGTCCTTATTGATTCCACTAAGAATAAAATGGAACTATAGAAGAAGGGGAAGAGAGGTTGAGGGCTAAGGAACAGAGCAGTATTACATTTTCATCTAGTGTAACAAAAAATCAATGTACAATATCTGAGTAGAAAAATAGTGCCATAAGCATACTGTGGAGAAACCCAGCATGAAATACCATCATTTTATTATCCCAATTAGAAAGACGTATTTTCATGTCCTGGATGCTGAAGTTGAAATTGTCTTTCTCCCCTAAGAAGTATATATTCTTTGTGCCACACACACACACACACACACACACACACACACACACACACACACACACTTCAGCAAAATCTTGTTTGAGGGAATGTGCGTAGATCTCTATTTTTGAGTCTTTTCTGGATCACTTTCAATTTTTAAAACCAACTTCTTAGAAAAAATAGTTAGATGATATTTAACCCTAAGATTAATGATAAGGAAGTCATTCTGTGGTCATCCTGCCTCTATTAGCTGTGTGTGTGTGTGTGTGTGTGTGAGTTATTGTTGCTCCCTTGTCTCTTCTGCAAGGACCATTTCTGGGAGATTCAGTAATAGAATCTTGAAAAGCACTTGCATGGGCATAGGAAACTGTGGGAAATTCTGCAGGGAGCTATAGATGTAACCAACCGTCTTATTAAATAATAAACACAGAAACAATGCAAAAGAGAAAGCCGAGAGGTCAGAGCTCAGAGCTAAAATCTCACCCTTCCGCCTGCGGTGTCCCAGCTTCCCGAATGAGGGTTCTATTTCCTGTCTGTTCGTCTATTTAAAGTATTTTGTTCTGCCTTCTCATTGGTTGTAAACCCAAACACGTGACTGCCTCGTCACTGTCTGAATGTACAGCCCCCTAGGTCTTAAAGGCATATGTCTCCAATGCTGGCTATATCCCTGAACACACAGATATCTATGGGATTAAAGGCGTGTGCCACCACCGCCACACTCTTGCTATGGCTCTAATAGCTCTGACCCCCGGGCAACTTTATTTATTAACATACAATCAAAATCACATTTCAGTACAATTAGATTACCACCACAGGGAGCGTGAGTGGGGGCTTTGTCATAACTTGTCACTCCTGCGGTGTCACAGAACATTTTTCTCAGTGACATAAGGCAGTGGGCATCAGCCACAAAACATATACATACATATATGTATTTTCAACTGTATATATATACATATACATACACACACATATAGTCACATGCATTAATAAAACTGTATTTCATGTAAAGGTTAGCTATACTCCCAAGTGTTTTTACCTTTTACTCTAATGAATTGTCGTCCACATCCCACTAGGGCATGTCCTCAAAGGAGCAGCACTTCTGGGAATGACAGACTGGGGTCTCTATAGAAGGACGCTTTGGCATGTGGGGCATTTCCTTGAGCTCTTCCATTCCACCTTAAAGTTTTATGCAAATTTATCTTCCATTTAAGGACATTAGACTGAACATGTCTTTAGGGAGCCCGCCCGCATCAAACACAGTTAAGTCCAACAGAGACAGTACAGAGCAGAGGTCTGCCTGTGACTGAGCACTCACTCATTTCTGAACATATCCGTAAGACAAAGGACTAAAGCTGACTGAATTCACCATGAAAGAGAGCCATCTATTGACCAGAGTGCTCCCTCGCTGTCTTAGACACTCCCCAGGAGCCTTGGATTCCCAGTGATATTAATAAAACCCCTCGACTTAGCTGGGCAGTGGTGCCACAGTTCCTATAATTCCAGCACCCAGCACTCGGGAGGCAGAGGCAGACAGATCTTTGAGTTCAGGGCCAGCCTGGTCTACAGAGTTAGTTCCAGGAGAGCCAGGGCTACACAGAGAAACCCTGTCTCGAGAAAAAACAAACAAACAAAACAAAAACAACAAAATCCCCAAAGTTCTAAGTAATGCCTTTTTAAAAAGCCCTTGCTTTGAACCCTAGCCATAAACCATCCTAAACTTTGAGAAGGATATTTGACTGCTCAAATAACACAACAATTATAGGGAGAGATAAAACAGTGAAGTATAAACACAGTGACGTGGTGCACACCTATCATTCTGTATTAGGAAGTGGAGACAGGAGGATTTTAAGTTCAAACCCAGGCTGGGCTGCACAGCGAAACCCTGCTTCAAAAACCAAGCAACTGCGAAGGGGACATGCAGTCCCAGTGTCAGTCTGTAGGGGGCAGCAAAGATACGGCTCAGATCGATGTTCATTTCCATTTTGCTCCAAAATAATATCTTGTTGGAATACCTTATTTAAGAAGCATATTGGTAGGCTCAAAATGCCAATGGAATATAGACCTTGTCCCCAAAACATGACACCAGTATACAAGGCAGAAGTTTAAAACATCGTGCATGGAGCGCAACAGGAATGGAACAGAAAGTTAGTTCTTCCTAACCTAGAGAGGGAAATGAATACAAAGACAGGCATTGAATTTTAAGGAGGTGGGGGTTTCAGTGGGCAAGGGTGCTTGCCTCACAAGCTCTCTGATATGATTTAGATTCCCAGAACCCACATAAAGGTGAAAGGAGAAAAACTGACTCCACAGGGAAGATCTTGAAAAGGATCTTAGGAGAGGGGACCCCAAAATTCAAAGGGCAAAAAGAGGGAAAACTACAACTTAGGTGTACAAGCCATTTCTAAGAGGGTTGAATATATTTTTAAATGATAAGTTGGAAAGGCATTTGTTTATACTTTGAATCTTTTTAAATAACTGACTTCATTCCTCATACAGAATGATAGCCTGGTTTAAAAAAAGTTTTTGCCAGGCGATGGTGGCACACATCTTTAATCCCAGCACTCAGGATGCAGAGGCAGGTGGATCTCTGTGAGTTTGAGGCCAGCCTGGTCTAAGGAGCAAGTTCCAGGACAGCCAAGACTACAAGAAGCAACTACGTTTCGGAAAAAAAAAAATTAATTTGAGTGAAAGTAATCACTGATTCTCTACATATACATGTAACCATATGGATTTTGTTTGTTTGTTTTGTTTTTTGAGACAGGGTTTCTCTGTGTAGTACTGGTGGTCCTGGAACTTGCTCAGTAGACCAGACTAGCCTTGAACACAGAACTCAGAGATCCGCCTGCCTCTACCTCCCAATTGCTGGGATCAAAGGTGTGCACCACCAACCACCCAGCTAAGAATTGTAATTTTAAATTTAAAACACGATATGTTAATCTGGAGTGCTAATTATATTACTGTCTTATAGTCATTCTTTTTATAAATATTGCTTATGTCAGTTTTTATCTGGCAAAGAAAGTTAAATAATGTGAGGACTTAAAAAGGCAACTCCATGTAGTTAAAGAGGAGGTTTATTTTGGGGTAACTTACAGCCAGTAAATGTACTGGTTACAGGATCTGGGAGCAGTGAAGCGCACTCCAGCAGGGTTCTCTGGAGAACTCTGACTCAGTCTGTCATCCTGCTGGCATCCAGGATCACGAGGAACCAAGAGAGTCAGCATGTCCAGATCTCAGGTTTTAAGGGCTCCAGTCTCTGCCCTGCCCTAGGGGCATGGCAGTTACCAGAAGCCTCTCTAGGGGTAGTATTTCCAGGTCAAATGGTTGGAACATTAAACAGTCCCACCCTGCCTCGCCCACTATAGACTCCCGAGCGGCGGTCACATTCGATTCTTCATCGGAGGCGTTTGATAGTTACTTCCACATCTCTAAGAAGGATGCTGCTGTAAATGTTCTGAATTTGGCATCATCTCTTGAGTTTTCCTTGTACATATGAAGAGTGTCTGTTACTCAGTCCTCTGCCTTCGCTTCTTTTCTTCCCATCTTCCCAACCATTATTTCCCATTTCAGCCAGACCAGTCCTGGCATCAATATTACCGTTTCTGAATAAATAATATTCTCTGCAGAACCAAAGTCATCTATTATTATTGCTTTCTTCTGAAATGGCTTATTTTCCTGAACATATAACTGCTGGTTTTTTTTTTCTTTTTAGGATCCCCCTATATATTAAAGTCTTCATTTATCTCCATCATATTGCTTATATATCAACTGAGCTCTTTTGCGTGTGATGTATGCATATGTACGTGCAGAAGTTTGTGTGAGTGTGTACACGTGGGCCTGTGCCTGCTTGTATGTACATGTATGTGGAGGTCAGGTGTTGACATTGAATGCCTTCCTTTGTACTTCTCCGTCTTGGTTTTTGGAGACAGGGTCTCTCGCTGCACCTGGAACTCGTGGTCGCTTTGGCTAGGCTAGGTTGCCAGCAAGCTCCAGGGATCCATCTATCCTGTTTTCTCCGGCTTTGTACATGCATGCTGCAAATTCGAACTCGGGTCCTTATGATTGTGAAAGACCCTAACCCTTCAGGCTTACACATACACACACACCCAAGCCCTAGGAGAATAAGGAACTAAAAAGAAAACTAGCTCCAAAGGCAACCTGACTCAGCCATTATTCAACCACCCCTGCCCCAATGTAACCATGTAAAGAGATCTCTGTTAAGAGATGCACTCAACGGTGACTGGGATAATTGCAAGTGTTCCAGGAAGGACCACTGTGACCTTTGTGTAAACTCCACTCCCACCCTGATACCCGTCTTGAGGTTTCGGGAAAAATGTGCATGTGGACATGACTATACCCACCCTGTGATCAGGCCATGATCTTATGAAATTAGCCTCTAGACATAAATCAATCAAAATGAAATTGTATGGGAATTGTAATCTTATGGCTTTTGTGGGTTTTTCCTTTAAAAGGAGCCATGTGATTGCAATAGGCGCGACTCTTGCTCTCTGTAGCTGAGTTTGCCCGACTGTACGGCCGCAACAATAAACCTCTTGCTGTTGCATCAACTGGACCGGAGTCTGGGTTCTTGGGGCGCCCACCTGAGAAGGTAGTACCCTGGGTCTGAGGTCTATCAATTGTAATGTACACATGTTATCCATGGAGCCATGTCCCCAGATCCTCAACTTTTAGATACTAAAGCATAACAGATGGTCTTCATTATTTTATCTTATTTTTAAAAATTTAATATTTTTAATTATGGGGGTGCTGGGAACTGAACTTGGGTCTTCTGTACAAGCGGTACATGTTCCTAATCACTGGGCCATCTTTCTAGCACCCATTTTTCATTATTCTAATTTTTTTCTGAAGATTTTGCTCCAACCACTCTGCCACCCATACTCCTCACACAATCAGAGCTGGTTCCTTTCTAGACCTGCCACCCGGTTGCCATCCTGTTCCTTTGTTGGTTTGGGTCAATTTCCTGGCTCTTCTACTTTCTCTTCCCCCATCTAGTCACACCTTTTTCTGCTTCATCTTTCAAGAGTGTCCTGTGGCATCCACCTCCCGTCCCCAGTACACCTCACTTCCTGTGCCAACTCCTCCATACTGGACCAAGACCGCGTAAGCAGTAGGTTGAATACAGTTTGTGTGACCATGTACAACATCTGAGGCCAGGTCCTGAAGGGCACTGCCGTCTCACCTTGCCCCCAAGACCACGTGTGTGTACTGTGGAAGTTAGCTGCTATGTGACTGGCCACGGGAATAGAAAGATTCCTTTGTCCCTAGATGTCAGGCCATGGGAGAATAGCAAAGACACACATCACAAAAATTTTGTTTCAAGTTTGCTCTGAGCTAACACACTTCAATCTGTTGCACATGGAACACACAAATGCTCCCTAGTTGTATATGTACGTTTATTTACTTCTGAGCAAGGAAAAAGAAGGTATCATCCATCACCCTCAGGCACCATTTGGCCCATTACATTGCTAATGGCGATCATACTTTCATAAGCTTAGCCAAGGATGCATGATTGCCATTGGCACCCCTGGGAGGGAACGGCCTCAGCTGCCAGTGCCGTTCAACCTGGGTGTATCCGTGAGCCTCCAAATCAGCGAATCACAAAACATAATCCAAGATTTCCAGAGTGAAGTGTGCATAGGTAATCAGGATGCTATCATGAGAAATTGCACCGCTGTTTTGTGAAAGTTTAAACGCTTTTGATACATCAGTAAGGCAAATGCTAACACCGATATCCCTGATCACTTACAAAATTCATCGGTAAATAAATGTACCCATACTTGTAGAGTCCATTCAAAACTTTGCAATAGATAGGTATGCAAGTTAGGAAGGCTTGCCAAACCCTGGGTTCGAATCTCTTCTCAAGAACTGCATCAGAGAGAGGAGTGTTGGTTCTGAGGAATTTCTCTATGGCAGCCTGACAATGTGTCTGCCATACTGCAGGCCTTAACACTCCTCCAAGTACGTAGCTGTGGTCTAACCATCCAATTTGAGCCTCACGCCCTGTGTATACTTTAGCTCAATGACATGGTAATGGTCTGCATTATACAGATGAGGACATTGACACTCTGTAGCTTTAGCAGCTGGTGCTATGTTATCAGCACCAGGTAGCCGCACCTCTATTTGAACCAGATCAGACTCGGAAGCCCATGTCCTCACCATGCTGCCCTGAGTGTTTATAAAAGTGGGTCTTTCTACAGATGCAGTTATTGTTTCGTGAATATTTTGTTCTACCATTCCTAACATGTCTAATTGTCTTTCTTATCCTGGAAAATCTCCGGAGTCAGGCTGCCTCCTACAACAGGTGGGGTACCATTCTTGTTCCTATAACCAACTGACAGCCTTAATACATTCATCATGTCTCACGCTATGCACACCTGGCTGGCCATCTGGGATAGTGACATGTAGTGACAGTGTGTGGTTTCAAATCACAAGCAGCTTAAGCGTGCACGCACACACACACATATTCTAAACATGCACATAGAGGACCTAGGACTGTTAACGGGTAATTGGGATTTATTAAGATATAAATTGGGGAAATATCTCTCACGGATACAGAACTGAGTAAACAGCTGAAGTTGTGTGATGATATATTTGTAATCTAAGAAATAAAACTTGCCTGAAGATCAGAGGACAGAGCCAGCCACAGAGTTAGCCATAGAGGTCAGGTAGTGGTGGCACACACCTTTAATCCTAGCACTCAGGAGGCAGAGGCAGAGATCTGTCTGGATTCTGCGAGTTCAAGGCCACACTGGGATACATGAGATTAGTCCAGTCTAAAGGAGAAACAGAGTCAGGTAGTGGTGGCACATACCTTTAATCCCAGCACTTGGGATCACACACCTTTAATCCCAGGAAGGTTAAAACGGGAAGTGATGTGGCTGGGCAAAGAAAAGAATATAAGGTGGAAAGAGACAGGGACTCTGGCTATTTCAGGTGAGGCAAGAGATGGGGGATGTGCACTGCTTCTCTGATCTTTCAACTTTCGTCCTGGTATCTTAATTAAAACCTGGCTCCGGCTTTTTCTTAAGACTAATTAGGATTCATGCAACAAAGTCGTCCTTTGTTCTGCCCTGGAGCCGTCAGGTGTCCTGTGTCCAATCACACCAAGAAGAGCAGCGTGACCCCTCCCTCTTCCCTTTTAAGAGGTCATGTAGACAGGCAAGAAGTCAAGAAGTCATGTATGCAGGCAAGAAACACCACCCAAGGTCATGGGCAGAGCAAATACCACTACACTTCAGGGTATGGGGATTCTATCTCTTTTTAGGTTTAATATTCTCACTTCCTTCACCATTCCTGATGTAAGTGTCCTAACGAACCATGCCCAGTTCCCTTACGGCCCTTTTCTATGTCCTTTCTTCATTGTAGAGTGTTTTACCTTCATGTCTTCCTGGTCTGCTGTCCTCCAAAACTCAGAACTCGAGATGAATCCAAGAGTTGCCGTGGGGAGCTTTCTTCCAGCAGCACTTAACACACCTTCCCTTACCATTATCGAGAACTACACTTTCTGTTCTGGGTGAGCAGAGCCACGGCCATCTCCAGGCCTCTCGCATATAGACACTGCTATAGAGTAGTAGGGATGCAAGGTGGATATCTGTCCAACAGTTCACCTATGACTTCCATTAGACAGAAGCCGGGACATCACTGTGTACCAGGATTAAGCACAGTGGACCGGCTCAAGAAACGGCCCGGTGGTTAAGAGGTGCTTTGCAGAGGGTTGGGGTGGAGTTCCCAGCACCCACATGGTGGCTCACAACTGTTTGTCACTTTACTTCCAGGGGATCTGGTGCCCCCTTCTGGGCTCCACAGGCACTGCACACATGCGTCACAGTCACACATGCAGGTAAAACATCCGTAGACATAAAAATTTTTTTTTTTTTGTGGTTTTTTGAGACAGGGTTTCTCTGTGTAGCTTTGCGCCTTTCCTGGAGCTCACTTGGTAGCCCAGGCTGGCCTCGAACTCACGGAGATCCGCCTGGCTCTGCCTCCCGAGTGCTGGGATTAAAGGCGTGCGCCACCAACGCCCGGCTAAAATTTTTAAAGAAGTCTTTACAAAGAAGTACAGTGCCAATGGTCGTATATGGACTTTTCTCCATAGGTTCATGTGTTAATGCCTAGATCCCAAGCTGGTAGTACCATTTTAATAAATTCTGGAAAATTAAGAAGTACAGCCTGGCTGGAGGATATAGGTCATTGGGGGCAGGCCTTTTGGTGTATTGTGATACCGGTCCCTTCATGTCTCCCTTGCTCTGCTTCCTAGTCATGATATTACGATGTTTTGCTCTACATGCCCTCTTTTCCATGTTGGACTGGCACCTGTGAAACTGAGCCAGAGTGTATATTCCCTTCCTTAGGTTGTCAGATATTTGGTCACGGAGGCAAGATGTTAGTTAACTAGCACACAGAGGGACGTGGCTGTATGGAGGAGCAGGGACGTGACTGTATGGAGGAGCAGGGACGTGACTGTATGGAGGAGCAGGGACGTGACTGTATGGAGGAGCAGGGATGTGACTGTATGGAGGAACAGGGAAGTGACTGTATGGAGGAGCAGGGGCGTGACTGTATGGAGGAGCACTATGCAGGAGATGCCCACAGCCTTTAGGATAAAAAGATAACACACTTGGAGTCTCAGCACTGCCACTTACTAGCAGCAGGAGCTTCATAAATAGAGATGACAATACACCCGTGTGACAAGGTGGACAAAGGACAAACTAAAGTGTCTGGTACGTTCTTTATATGCGTTCCCTTTACCCAAGCATCAGCTGGGATTCAACCAGACAAGTAGGGACACTTATCACACAGCAGTGAATTCTTAACCATTCTATGCTGTCCTGCTACCCATTTCAAATATAATTGGATTGCTCTTGTACTGGGATAAGGGAACAGTCACCTTTCACAGTTTTCGTCAAAGTGGTTAATCAATACATCTGTCTTAAATACCCCCTTCCTGCTGTTCACCTTCCTATGGGACTGAAAGACCGAGTGTATTCAGCTCACCCCTCTGCCTCCACTCTTCACTACACATGCTATGCTGTAGGGACCATCTTTCCACCACGGCATGACCCTAGGAAAGCACCCAGATAGTAGCCAAGTCTTTGGATCACAGGTCCCCTCTCCTCTGCTTTCTCTGGCTCCTTCTCACCAGGTGAGCATGTACGTCCCACTCGGCCCTGTGAAGCATGCCGCCCTCTTCTTTCTGCCATCTTGTGTGCTATGCTTTGCTGCCTCCCTTGTGCGTCACACCCAACACACCCAACATTAACTTCTTTCTTGACTAGAGCTCTGTTAGAGAGTGGTTATCTTAATAGGAATAGACCAGGCACAAGTGAAACAAGAACCATAAAGCTGATCACCAGTATACACAAATATCCTATGAGGGGAACTCCCTGGCCTGGGCTGGACACATAGCATTAGGCCATATCCCAGAATAAAGCCATATTCCATGAAAGGACACTACAAATATCTGTGACCAAATCTTCAGATGTATCATGACAGGAGGCACTCTTTCTCCTAAGAGATTCCTCAAGAGCAAGCCAGAGGAGACTCTAACTCATAGCGAACACTCCTTTAACAAGGGTGTTAGTGATAAAAGGGAAAAACAGATCTCTAAGTATCTGTCTTAGTTAGGGTTGGTTCTATTGCTGGGAAGAGACCATGACCATGGCAACTCTTATAAAGGAAAATAATTAATCAGGGCTGGCTTACAGCTTCAGAGGTTTAGTCCATTATGGTCATGGTGGAAAATATGGTGGCATGCAGGCAGACATGGTGCTGGAGAAGAAGCTGAGAGTTCTACATCTGGATTCACAGGCAGTAGAAAGATACACTGTGGCCAGTAGACCTGGCTTGAGCATATGAAACTTCAGACCCACCCCCAGTGACACACTTCCTCTAACAAAGCCGCACCTACTTCAACAAGACCACACCCCTATGGGGCCATTTTCATTCAAACTACCACAATATCTTATAAGGTATCATGGCATGCATTTCTAATATCAACACTTAAGAGATGGAGGTAGGAGAGTCAGGAGTTCAAGGCCTGCCTCTGCTATATACTGAGTTTAAAGCCATCCTAGGCTACATGAATTCCTACTCAACAAACAAAAAGATTAAAAAAATATATCATAGTGCTAAGTAAACTTAAAAGAGATGTTGAACTGCTGGGAAATTGTATCTTCCAAAATGTACATGTTGAAGCCAGAAGATGACTTTATTTGGACATCAGAGTCATTAGTTATGCTAGAATTCGATATAATTAGTTATAATAAGGTCATAAGAGAGTAGGACAAACTCTAAATCAAATAGATCATCCTATTGAAAAGAGGATTTGGACCCTGAAAGTGCACACAGGGAAAACTTCATGTAAAGAGAAAGACAGAGATGATGATGTCTTCCAGTGCCCAAGAGCTCCAGCAAGCCAGTGCAAGAGCACACCCATCATCTCCCAGCCCACCAAAGGAAAGAATGCTATCAACACCTTCAATGCAAGCCTTTCCATCAGCAATACTTTGTCACTGGCAACCCTGGAAAACTCTAATCCTCACCTGGAACCCAGGCCCCATTACAGAGGTTGCTCAGCGGATTACGGATCACTATGCCGATTTGACCCAGGTCAGGAATGGCCCAAGGTGTACACAGGGTTGATGCCGAGAAGCAAACCCCAACTCTCTTAGACAGCTAGAAGCCTCTAGAAACTTCTGTTCCCAATGAGATTTACCTGGGAGGCAGGAAGGAGCATGATGAAAGTCACTAAAAACCGTGTGGCGCATCCCTTGATGGAGGTGGAGGAGCAGTGGATGTCCACTCCCCTGGTGGCCTCGTAAGACAAGCTACAAGGAAAGAAGAGAAGCACACTGTGTAGTGGACAACCTGGCTGACTGCCCTGGTCCAGCTAATTGTCTCTATTGGCTTGGAATGGAGAAATGCCCCCAGTGCTCAGCTTCACGGTAGAATAAACAAACAAACAAACAAATAAAAAAGGTAAAGTTGAGTTGGTAGTCAATAAGCTGGCAGCTACCTCACCTACCTCTCTCTCAAGTATAGAAAGAGCACTAGACAAGGCACTATTTTGGAAATTACCTGTTTCCACTTGAGAAGTATCAAGCAAATACTAGATGGTCGCATGGTAGAGCTATTATCACAGGGGTGTTCAACATTTTGGGGTGCCATGAGATCCTCCAACTGCCTGGTAAAATCTAACATTGCTTCTCAAAATGTGTTGCCTAATATAATTTTTTAAGTACATGATACAGTGTAGGGGTTAGTTTTATGTGTGAATTTGACTGAGTCATGGGCTGTAGAGAGCTGCGTGCAGCCACGCCTCAAAGATGGCTCTGGCTTCCGCTTTCCACCCTCCCCGACCGTGAGCGCTCTCTGTGATAAACAACTCCTTATTTGGCTAAGGCTGAGGATTTGGCTTGCTTCCACGCACCTGGACCTATCCGCAGTACCCACGTGGCAGATTGGGGTTGGCTGCCCAGAAACTATTTAGGTTGTGGGTTGGCTTTCCCCGGGGTCAGAAGATTGTTTCAAGGTTCCTGAATAAACTGCTTGGAGAAGAGCCTGGTGTTGCGTCTTCCTTGCTGGTCGAGGCAGACTCGACAATGGGCTACCAAGATAGATGGCTAAGCACTGTTTCTGGGTGCACCTGTAGGTGTGCATTTCATACTGACATAATCATTTGAATGTGGGTAGGTGTAGGGGATGGTTGTTTGAGCCCTGCCTTGAAGCACCGCCCCCCCCCCAAGGTAGCACGTAGCTGTTATACCTGCCTATGACCTTGAGGTACATGCCCCTGGAGCATGGCCACTGAAGACCCTTAAGACCTAAGATGCATGTACACGGGTCTCTTCACTTAGCTACCTCATGGTTTTGGATGTTGGTATGGACCAGGGCAGAGCTCACCAGAGAACTGCGTTGGACTGTGCCTCACCCTTCCTGGATCCTGTAAGAAATTCCTTTATTCTGTCTTGTGAGTTAACCCCCAAATAAATTCCTTTGATCATTAAATAGACTCTGTGGATTAATCCCAATAGGTAGGTTGTAGACGAAATTCTAAACAGTCTTAGTAAATAAGAAACACAGAGCCAAATACAGAGGTAATACCCAAAGAGATCAGAGAGTTATGACTACCTTATCTTACCACCCCGCCACCGTCGCTTCCCCAGAGAGACTTCTTTCTGTGTGACTTATGTTTTTATTGCTTTCCTGTTCTGCCTTCTCATTGGCTCTAAGCCCAGCCCCATGACTTCCTTGTCACTGCCTGTCTACATAGACCTCTAGGTCTCTATGGTTGGTACCAGGATTAAAGGCTCGTGTCACTGACCACACAGAGACTCTGCCTGCCATGTGATCAGATCAAGGGCATGTGCTACCACCGCGGGACTACTGCTTATGGCTCGCTACGTGGCCTCACTATGTGACCTCTGATCTCCAGGCAAACTTTATTTATTAACATACAAATAAAATCACATTTCCGCACAGTTAAAGTATCACCACAGTAGGTGTCATCCAATCTACTGAGGGAAGGTACAGAACCAAAACAGATGGTGGAAGGAGGTGTCTGCCTGGATGCTTGAGCTTGGACATGAGTAGTTTGCCCTTGGCAAGACTTCACACCAGTTATGTGAGTAATACCCTGACCGAGACACAGAGCACACAGGAGCTTCTCCGTCAGTGTGCTAAAAGCAGCTATGGTCATGCATGTCAGAGTGTGATGATGTCGTTGAAGTAACAGATTAAAAGACATTGTGGGGAGCCCACAGTGCTGTGAGTCAGTATGAAGGTGCCCATGGTTGGGTGGCCACTTGGTGTCATTACAGAGGATGCTGTTGCTAATAGTTGTTGCTTATATTCAGAAGTGAAGAAAATGAAATTCAATTAAAAGTTCATGGGGAGAAAAGAATATACAATTCTGTTAAAGTGAACAGAATTCTGTTTAAAAAAAAGATACAATATTGATCTTGCAAGTGGAGAAATCTTTTGGGAGGGGTGCCATTGACATTAAGGTCAACCCAGATGTCTTTGCATGCCAGATAGCCAGATAGGTACTTTTTTTTTCCTGGTTTTTTGAGACAAGGTTTCTATGTAGCTTTGGAGCCTATCCTGGAACTCACTTTGTAGACCAGGCTGGCCTGGAACTCACAGAGATCCACCTGTCTCTGCCTCCCAAGTGCTGGGATTAAAGGCATGTTCCACCACAGCCCGGCCAGATAGGCACTTTCAAAGCTCACATCAGGGGGACTAATGACCCAAGCACAAGTGTCAGCCACTTCCCTGCCCTGTCTAGGCACAGAAAACACTGTTTGGGAAACTTTAGGTACCTCTGCAGATGACCCGATGTGGCTTGTTATGCGTCATGCCACAATATTGCTGCGGCTGCACAGAGCCACATTCAAAACACAAATGCACGCGGCCTTGAGCATGTGGAAGAAGGAAGCCCCCAGCTTCACAATGCTGGCTTACATGAAAACACAATGGGATCCTTGATAGGTTTTGGTGAAGGGTCACTTGGCTCCGCCCACGCTCAGCCCAGCGAGTCGGTTGAAAAGGAAACGCTTGTGTATTTGCACGGGTGGCATTGGACGGCATAGCTGACCCACTGACCACTTGGCTGATGGCGATAAAGACAAGATTGACTCCCTCATTGTGCTATAGAACTCACACCGCAAAGTCCCGGAGGCAGACACAGGCCAGGGAGCAGAGGGGCCAAGACTGGCCAGCACAGGCCAGAACAGAGAGCTTGAATCCAAAGGCTGCACATTTGTTTCCTGTCCAATTCCACTCCCTTTGGGGTAGCCTCCTGTAAATGGGGTCATAAAGGTACAAGCCTCCTTTATTGGCACGTACCGTTCATCCCGTATCTCCTGAGCCCTGGCTTGTGCTAGGCACTGGCTGGGTGAGGGGGAAATAATGACAAAGTAAGTATGCCAACTTCTTGCTCTGTGTGAGTTCAGTTTAGGTAGGGGAAGAGATGAATGAGATGGTCTGCACAGTGTGGTGTGGGAACTTTACAGGTGACCCCTGGCTTCCAGGGGAATTACCTGTGGTAAATCCACCGTACATTGAAAATAGCATGAATCAAATTATTCTTAATACACTTAACCCGTTGAACCTCCTACTAGCCGACAGTCAGGCAGAAGCATCCAACATGGTGGCGTTTAAAATAAAGCACTGAGTAGTTCATGGACTGAAGTGAATACTCCACTGACCATGAAGAGCAGTACGCCTGGGTGGGTGATTTTCATGCCATCTAGGTAGAAAATCAGTAAGCCTGCCCTTGTAAGCTGAGAGTGCCTGCTAAGGTTTGTGAAGTCTGTTCCAGCACTAGGGGAACAAAGAGGCAGGGGGGTATATCCTTCGTGACATACACACTGCTTTACGGTATTACAAGGAACCCCTTGAATGTTGGGGTTCTTTTTAAGGGTCTTAATATTTACACAGACCTGTGAGTTAAGGTCTGGGGGAAGGATAAAGGGACTGAGTTACTTGCCATTGCCCTTGAGAGAGGACTGAGATCCACCACTTCCATTCCAGGACACCTTTGTGCTCAGCCCACTGTACCTACCCTACAGCAGAAATGTGTGGACATAAGAAACACAAAGATGGAACAGGTTGTTTAAATCCCTTAGATGAGGCTAAGGACGTAGCTTGGTGGTAGAGTCATTGCCCCACACATGCAGAAGGACCTGGACTTACTCCTTAGTACCACAGGGGCTGGGGGGGGGTGGTGGGAATAGATCCAAGGATCAATTCTGGAAGCCAACTGTTTCAGATGTGAGCAACTGACTACCTAAAGTTGCCTGAGGAGAACAGACACAGAATCCAAGACCTCTCAGACCCTCTGCAGACACAGCATGGAGGGTTCAGCTGAGCAGTAAGGGCCAGATCTGGTGGGACATTACGTCTGCCCCCAGCAAACCAGACAGAGGAAGGCTGAAAGATTCACACTGTGGCCTTTACACTGAGGAAGGAAAAATCTCTAGGTGACCATTTCATGACAAGCTATCCTTTTCCTGGGTTGGGCAGGGGAGAGAGAAGCTGGGGTGGACAAATTGGACACTAGCATTGGGGATCTCCATGCAGCCAAGTCACAATATGCTTCAGGGTGGCTTTGGTACATTCATGGGTACTGGCACATCACCCTTCCTTTCTGCGCCAAAAAAGATGTGAGTAAATGAATCATCAGATCCACTTGGTTTTAGAAAGCATGGTGATCCAAGTCAGCATATGTAGGGGCTTACTCTGCTGGCCCTGAAGAAAAACCTATATATTTCCTTATTTATGAGGTTAATTCTTCATGCATCTGTTGACCTGATTCCCCAGATGGACACTATATATTTTCTCTCTTTTGGAGAGGAAAAATACCCACAAGGAAAATTTGAGTATTTGTCATATCTTCCAGGAGCTACAGCAAGCCCTCCATCAGATGCTCCTTGGTGGGCACCTCCCTTAAACCTCAAAGCCATCATGGGAGGAATTGTGGGTCAAGCATGGGAGATCCCCTAAGGCTCAATGGCATAGCCACAGTCCCTGGGTGTCTTCACCACGGCCCGCTTCAAAGGGCCCTGTTCCATACGTTCACAGCCTCAAACACCATAGGAAATGCCCAGGTGCCAAAGTAAATGAGTCTCCTCCCGGCGGGGGTAGCGCCAAGGCCCTGGAATCTGACCGCAGCTGAAAGGGCCCTTGGAAAACGTTTGGAGCACACAGCTAGGAAGATGGAAGAGGTCTACACACCGGCTTTGTAGTCAGCAGAGGCAGCGGGAACCCAAACCGCTGAGCAACCAGGGGCAGGCTCTGCAGGGAGCTGCAGCTCTGGGGCAGGGAGCTTGAATTTGTCCCCAGGTGGCCCTGGAAGCCAAACCAAGAGAGGCTTCTTTTAATGTCTTCGCCTTCATCCTCCTGACCCCTAAGCCCACCACTACTCACTGCTCCAGAAGCAGAATTTCAATTTAGCACCTGAGACGCTTGATGCTGCTTGAGAGGTCGTGGAGCAATGGGACCAGTCTCCTGATGTAACACGACGCTTATGCAGGGCACCCTAGGAGAAAGATCGGTTCTGGAAGTTGTTCTTGGGACTACCCCACACTTACCTGACATCCACAGGGGGCCTCACACTCCCAGGGGAGATGTCCTCAGGTTTATCCTTCCTTAAAGAGGTATAGGAGCCAGCCTAGAGACCACAGAGGAGGGAGCGGCCGGAGGGAAGAAGTCCCCAGTGGCTCTCACGTGGCTTCCTTGTATTCTTTCATTATGTGGAGTTTGGGCCCCATCTGCATGCTGCTCCTGTGTAGTAATTTCAGTGGCACCTCAGGGTGATTCCCATTTAGGGCAGAGTCACAGATTGCCCTGGGATGTCTGTGCCCGGCAAAACCCAGACTTTCCATCTCCTTTGCTATGCAAGGTAGTCACTCTTGGACACTTTCTGACTGCTGTGATGGAACAGATATCCAAAGCAACGTAGAGAAGGAACGTTTGCCTGGGCTCAGAGTTTGAGGTGCCGTTCTTTGTGGTGGGAGGAACATGAAGGGCTTGGTCACATCGCAGTCCAGAAGCAGAGAGAGATGAGTGCCCGAGCCGGTTTAAGCGCAGAACTCTAGTCCCTGGAATGACGCCATCCACACCGAGGGTGGATATTCCCATCTCAATGAACGTTATCTAGGAACTCCTTAACAGACGCGCCCAGAGGTTTATTTTCACAGTGGTCTCTAAATCCTGTCAAATTGACATCCAGTCTTAACCATCACAACCGATAAATGTGAACAAGGATCCAAGTTACCTCCTCAGAAAGAAAAATAGCCCCCCAACTTTTCTGTTTTTTTAGACTGAGCCATATCAGCATTCTTGGATCACATGGCATTATCACCCCCAAGAACCTACTCCAGGAAAGGATGGGTCTAGATGTGCCCTGGGTTCAATTTTCCCATCATTTGAAGATAGGTTTCAGCAAGCTTCTCATTGTACCAATTGCTCCGGAGAAGACTCTGCCCAAAGAGAGAGCATCCAGGATGTGGGAGGTGGCTGAGTACCAATTCTTACCTAGGGTTTAAGCCCTGGGCAGTCACAGCTGGAGGGTTGGAGACTGCCCTTTGTCTGCCCTCAACATCAGTCATCCCTGGTTTTGAGTTTGTTGACAGTGATGACAGCAGAGGACATGCTAAACCACAGAGACCTGGCTTTTTAACGGGGCCACTGTGGCCAAAGAAATTATGATGGCGGAAAATTGGAGCCGGTCAGCGGTGGAGAAGCTCCTCTGGCTTGGAGCTGAGCCTGTTGTCTGGAAGAAAAATGGGCCTCTTTAAGTGAAGCTTGGCGTCCTTTTTGTTTTGTTAGTTTGTTGTTGTTTTGTTGGTTCTTACGAGAGAGGATCTCACTGCATAGCCCTGCCTGTCCTGGAACTCACTCTGTAGACCGAGTTGGCCTAGAACTCACAGAGATCCCCCTGCCTCTGCCTTTTACTCTCGGAGCCATCTTGCCGGGCCAGGTTCATTTTGGTTTGAGTAGCATTTTGTAGCTCATGCCCAGAACAGCCTGACATTATAAGAGCCGTGGCCATCCTTCGATCCAGGGAGTGCTGGGATTAAAGGTGTGGGCCATCCTGAGTGGCTCAAGTCTGGCATTCTTGAGCAATCATTCAGCAGGGGTATATTAGGGAGAGAACAGTTTGTAATTCCGGCAAGTGGGCCTAAAGCAATTAAATTAACATGAAACTGCTGAATATGTATGAGGTATGGTAAAATGTCCTTGAAAGGAATTTCAGCCAATTTATAACTCTTTCAGTCAGGTTTCAAGTTGACCAGGAAGAAACAAAGGAGAAAATGAGAAGCTTTTGCAGACTCAGGGTGCTGCTGGGCCTCATTCTGAAAACTCTTTTATGCAATCCCACATGCTGAGGAGGCATTGCATGGGGTCTCCAGGAATCCTGGGAGCAAATGCTTCAGGGCAACATCGAGAGAAGAGATCTGGACTGTTAAGAGGGATGACATCAAGATAAGAGGCTACTCATCTTGTTGATGACGTCTAAGTTCTAATGGTGGGTTTAGGTCTGTACTAGTTAGGGTTCTGTATAGCAACAGAACTTATAGAGTGAATCTGCCACGTTTTATATATATATCTCGAGAGTGATATTTCATATATAATGAAATATAAATGAGAGTGGTTGGTGTGTGTGTGTGTGTGTGTGTGTGGAGAGAGAGAGAGAGAGAGAAAGAGAGAGAGAGATTCATTCTAGAAGTTCTCTTACTCTAGAGAACCCTGACTAATACAAATCTTGGTACCAGAAGTGGTTCTAGAATAACGGAAGTATAAGGATGAATCTTTCACATACCTGGAATAGGTTTTTGAATTCGTCAGCAACTACAGCTACCGGAGCCTCTCCAGTCACTCCCCGTCTTGGGAGCTTGGAGAGTACCGAAAGCCCGTGGTGTGAACTATATTACAAACTTAAGGAGATAAATGCATTTGATTATCCTAATTCACCAATTGTGCTTTGGTGACCTTGTATATGAAACTTTTAACAGTTTGGAGGAAAATGATGTTGCCAGTTGGTTGTTCTTAGCATCTCTGGGCAAACTGATAAAGGATGAGGCTGAGCGCCGTGATAAAATTAACCAACTTCGAGCATCTCAGAATATGGCGACGGACAACAACGAACATCGTGATAAAATTGATGGGCTTCAGGTGTGCATAAACAGTCTGAAGGTTTCTAAGTGTGCCCTGGAAGAGACTCTTCTCTCCAGCAGCCACAGAGCTTGAGCTGCCGAATATCAAACTTAAACCCTCATGATGTGGTTGGCTGAAACGCAGTGAAAATCAAGTCCCAGCCTTGGAGGGTTTTGGTGGTCAAAGTCAGGGCATTGACTGGTAAAGAGTGGGTCCTATAACTCAGGATGGGGATGTGTGGGAGGGCCTATTGAAACTGAGAACTTTGGATCCTTAGATCCTCGAGGGTTTATCGCACCTGAGGAAACTAGTACCTTGAGCCCCATCTCTTGAAATATTGCCTATTTCATCTTTGACTGAGGAAGTTAATCCTTCACTGTCTGCTAAGCCAGCAGAGACTTTCTCTGAAGAAAATGATCCCTCAGGGCCTACCGATACTTGCCTCTCCACCCATAACCAGACTCAAGGCCGGGCAGGCTCCTAGAGGGGAGGTAGGAAGTGTAGTCCATGAGATGTGCTAAACCACTAAAACGCTTAAAGAGTTTGCTAATCCATTCAAGCAGAAGCCTGGGGAATGTGCGTGGGAATGGATTTTAAGGGTGTAGGATAACGGTTGAAGGGATATAAAACTGGATCAGGCTGAGTTTATTGATATGGGCCCTGTGAGTGGAGATTCTAGGTTTAACATGGAAGCTCACAGAGTTTAAAAAAAAAAAAAAAAAAAAAAAAAAAAACTGTCACAAGTCTGTTTGAATGGTTGGCTGAAGCATTTGTCAAAAGATGGCCTGCTGAAAAGGAGCTGGAGATGCCCGATGTCCCTTGTCTTAGTGTTGATGAAGGGATTTTTAAGGCTCAGGGAAATTGCAATGCTAGACTGGGTGTGCTGTGTAAAACCTAGTCCTCCACAATGCGAAGGCCCAGAAGACAGGCCCTTCACCAATCCTGTAAGACCCAAAACGGTGAGAGGGTCACCCGCACATCCGAAGAGGTTTATTGTTGCTCTTTTTCTTGTACCCTAACTTAGAGTTGGAGACGCTGCTGCTCAATTGGAGGAAGTGGGTTTATTTGGGCCCGGGGGTAGCAGGGGCCAGGTGGCAGTACTGAGTCACCAAAGGCAGGTGGTTTTAGTTATAGTAATGGGCAGCACAGGCAGAACAATGTCCATAACGGCCTCGCCCATAGTGGTCAGCATGGGCAAAGTGAATTTTATGCTGGCCTGACTCATATGAACCTTTTGTACTGGCTAATCAATCATGGTGTTTCCAGGCATGAAACAGATAAGAAGCCTACTGAATTTTTGTTTGATCTGTACAAGAGGAAAAAAAATTCTTAAAAGAAAGAAAGGCTACACTGGATTTTTGGCAAAAGGCAATCTCAGCCAGTGAATCCATTTCCAAGTGTGAGCCAGTTTGCAGACTCAAAACCCCTTGAATGGCCAGGTTCCCGTGAAGAAGGACCCTGATAAGACACTTAAAAGTTTTACAGTTAGCTTTTCTCCAGTTCTTCCCCAGAGGTTGGGTGATTAATGGAGTTTTGGATAAAGTCTGACTCACAGTCAGTCCTGTGGTCCCCAAACTCATCCTGTGTTTAATGTATAATTGGGATAGATATACTTAGAAGTTGGCAGAATTCTTACATTGGTTCCCTGACCTGTGGGGTAAAGGTTATTATGGTTGGAAAGGCCAAAGGGAGACCTTTAGAGCTGCCTCTGCCTAGGAAAATAATGAATCAAAAATCAAATAAAAAATTGCATCCCTGAAGGAGTTACAGAAATTAGTGCCACCATTAAGGACTTGAAAGCTGCAGGGGTGGAGGTTCCCATCACATCTCCCTTTAACTCTCCTGTCTGGCCAGTACAGAAGACAGATGGATCATGGAGAATGACAGTAGACTATAGAAAACTCAATCAAGTACAGTCTGGTACAGCTGTTGTACCAGATGTGGTGTCCTTGAGTAGATTAACGTATCTCCTAGGATGTGGTATGCAGCTATTGATCTGACACATGCTTTTTTCTCCATGCCTGTCCATAAGGACCACCAGAAGCAACTTTGGAATGGGCAATACTTTGTCCTTACTGGGGTAGATAGTTACTCTGGTTATGGATTTTCCTTTCCTGTACATAATGCTTCTTCCAAAACCACCATCCCAGGGCTTACAGAATGCCTGATCCACCCTTCATGGTATTCCACACAGTTGCTTCTGACCATGGAAGTCACTTCACAGCCAGAGAAGTATGACAGTGGACCCACAATCGTGGAATCCACTGGTCTTACCATGTTCCCTAACATCCTCAAGGCCTCAGAAAGATGGGATGGCCTTTTGAAGACACTGTTACAGTGCCAATTAGGTGGCAGCAGCCTGGAGGGCTGAGGCAGGGGTCTCCAGAAGGCAGTATATACTCTGAATCAGTGTCCAATATGTGGTATGGTTTCTCCTATAACCGGGATCCACAGGTCCAGCAATCAAGGGTTAGAAAAGGGAATAGTTCCATTCACTATCACCCACTAGTCACTGGTCACACTAGGAAAATGTTTGCTTCCTGTTCCTGATACCCTAAGTTCTGCTGGCCTAAAAGTTTTGATTCCAGAGCGCTCATGCCAGGAGCCATAACAAACATTCCATTGAACTGGAAGCTCCACCTGGTCACTTTGGCTTCTAATGCCCTTAAGCCAACAGGCTAAGAAAGGAATAACAGTGTTAGGAGGGTGATCGATCCAGATTACCATGTGGAAATTAGATTGTTTTCTCCACAACGGAGGTAAGAAGGATTATGTCTGGAGTGCAAGGGCATCTCCTGGTCCTACTGTGTCCTGTGATTAGAGTCAGTGGGAAACTACAAGAACCCAATCCAGGAGGGATGACTAAAGGCTCAGACCCATCAGGATTGAAGCTATGGGTCACTCCTCTAGGAAAAGAGCCAAGACCTGCTGAAGTGCTTGCTGTGAGTGGAGGAAATACAGAATGTGTAGTAGAGGAAAATAGTCATAAATACCAATTAAGGCTACGTGACCAGTTATAGAAATGATGATTATAGTTGACATTAGTGTTTCTGTTATATTTTGTTAAGAATGTTTTTTTGCACAGATTTTTGTGTTTTCTTTCAATTTCTTTTTTTTTTTTTTTTTTTTGGTTTTTCGAGACAGGGTTTCTCTGTGTAGCTTTGCGCCTTTCCTGGAACTCACTTGGTAGCCCAGGCTGGCCTTGAACTCACAGAGATCCGCCTGCCTCTGCCTCCCGAGTGCTGGGATTAAAGGCGTGCGCCACCACCGCCCGGCCTTCTTTCAATTTCTTTATCATTTGATATAATATCAATTAAGAGAATATCAATGGTTATCATATTTAAGTTCGAGGTACTCAAGGAATATCCCCCAAGGGACATTGTCACCTATTCTAAATTTATAATGTGTTTGTGGTTATACAAAGGACAGTTACATCATGCTAGGCATAATTATGAACTGGTTAAATATATAATGCATTTGCAATTATACGTGGGATAGTTATGTTTAGGCATGATTATGACCTGGTTGTTTTCACTTGGAAAGTAATCATGACATAAGGAGATATAACTGTGTCTCAAGTTGACAAAGGATAGATTGTGATGGCTATCCTTGATTGTCAACTTGACTACATCTGGGATGTACTACGATCCAGAAATGGAGGGCACACCTGTGAGAAATTAGTTTTGCTTGGTGTGAGGTGGGTGAATCCACTTCTAGTCCAGACCTTTGAGGTTGGAAGCCCCGCACCTTTGACCCGGATCTTGAGGAGGGAAGACACACCTTTAATCTGGGCCACACCCTCTGCTGGAAGCCTATACAAAGACATGGAAGAGGGAAGCTTTTGCGTTCTGCCTGCTTGCCCTCCCCTTGCCAGCACATCCATTCCTTCACTGGCATTAGAGCCTACCTCTTCAGGATTCCAGCATGTACTGAAGACCAGCTGAGACATCCAGACTCATGGACTGAGCAAATACTGGATTCTTGGACTTTCTGTTCACAGCCGGCCATGGTTGGAAGAGTTGGACTACCTGTAAGTCATTCCAGTAAATCCCCTATATATAGAGAGTGGTGGTTCTCAACCTTCCTAATGCTGCGACCCTTTAATACAGTTCCTCGTGTTGTGGTGATCCCCCACACCATAAGACTATTTTCATTGCTACTTCATAACTGTAATTTTTTTTACTGTTATGAATTTAATGTAAATATCTGATACGAAGGGTATCTGATATGCAACCTGCATGAAAGGGTTATTTGACCACCCAAGGCGTCGTGACCCATAGTTGAGAACTGCTGAATACACACACACACACACACACACACACACACACACACACACACATCACTCTCCAGTGGTGGTGCCTCCTTGGCTAGAATTGGGTCCTGTGCCCAAGGAAAGGGGTCAGAGTCATTTTTCAATGCCATGACTACTTTGTAACAATCACGAGCCACTCCGAGGGAATAATGAAGGCAAATAAATTCTCTAGTTAAGACAATGGGCAGCAGCTGTGGGCAATAAGCTGGTGTTGGGCTGGCTATCTTCCACATTCTTCTCCTTGCATGGATAGTAGATGCTCAGAAATGAAGGGACCCTTCTAGGGCCATACAGCACACAGTCAAAGCAGGCCTACCCTGTGTGATTCTAACAATCAAGACTAGCAGTGCATTTCAAATCCTAAGGTCCAGGAAAAATACATCTTAATCCTCATTATGCATCAGAATCACCTGGAGAGTTTGAAAAGGTGTAAGAGTTTTCCCAGCTGTGATCATGTTTGGGAGGTGGTAACTTTGGTTTGAACCCGGTTATTCAGGCAAACACCAATCCAGGTGTTAGTCTACAGGATTTGGTAGATGTAACTGTGGTTCATAGTCACCTGACTTGAAACAAGGAGACAGTCTTGGAGGGTCTGGGTGGGTGCTGAAAGGCCTTTAAGCTGAGTTGAGCCTTCCTAGCTGATGAAGAAATGGGATATGGACACTAGCTTCGGCCAGCTTCCAAGAGTTCCAGTCCGCTCATCCTGGTGGCCTGCCCTGTGGATTTCCCATGCCCTAGCCAGCTTGCACAGTTATTCAAGCCAGCTTTAGCTGCTACATTTCTAAATGTGCACCTCCTGCTATCTATTTATCTACGAGGGGCGAGGCTGACACATATACCAGGTGGTTTTCATGTGCAGCTCCAGCTGAGATCTAGCAAGTATTTTGCAGCAGTTAAGCCAAAGGGCATCAGAATAAAACAAGACCCAGGTCATGCATCACGTTTTCTACCCCTGACCTTTGGTGGCAGTTCCCTCAAGCTGTGACATGGACCACGAGCACATTGTGACGTTTAATTGTTCTCAGATGTGTTGCTCTGTGGACACTGGATTAAATGCTGGCCACAGCTCTTATTATAATGTTGGGCTATTCTGGGCATGAACTATAAAATACTATTTAAACAAAAAATGAACCTGGGCCAGCAAGATGGTAAAAGGAGCTTGCTGCCAAGCCTGACTACTTTAGTTCAACACCAGAACGAACACACACACACACAAAACACCAGAACGAACACACACACACACACACACACACACACACACACACACACACACACACTCACACACTCACACACACACAGAGTCTTCAAAAAAACCTGATGTCCTTCACAGTGTAGCATCGAAAGTTGCAAACTTCTAGAGTTACCTAAACATTGCCCCTCCCCCAGCTTGCTCCTTTCACAGGCAGGAAGGCACTTGCTACAGAAAGAAGCACTCACAAAGTTCAGGAAACTGAGGCAGGTCACCCGGGTCCTGAAAGAAGAATAAATCAGATACCCGGGCATCCAAGAGTGCAGCAAGATTTCTTAAGAGTTTTCAGTTCTCTGTGGATCGCAAACACTTGGAGCGTGTTAGTGGTGTTTTGGTTCCAGGGAACTTGGAGACGTATCTGACTTTGCTTTCTGCTGCTACAGTTCATTTGGGGGGCTGGTGGCATTGGGGACCTGCTTTGGCCTCTGCCCTGCATTGCCATCCTCCACCTGCAGCCCAGCCCCCCTCCCCAAAGGGTGATGGGCATGAGGCTAGCAGACGGGTGCCCTCAGGTGGCCGCACGCTGCAGTCGCCGCTCCCTAGGCAAGTGCTTGCTGAAAGCTGCCGTGAGGTCGGTCTAGTGTGCTCTGGTTTCTTCCTATAAAAGGCACCGATGCACACACACGCTCGTTAGACCTCTGATGGGCTGCGAGCAGCTGCCTTTTTGTATATTCCGTGTTTGACCCCAGTCGCTCCTGTCAACCCGTCAGCTGTCATCTTCAGCTGTCACTCAGGATTCTGAGGCGGGTTCGTTGAACAAACACTGTGTGTCAAGTGGTGCCGTTTCTGGCTTATCGAAGAGCAAACCTGTGCATTCCTGGCTTTTAAGTTGCAGCAGGGGAGATAGACAGTGACGATGAACAATAAGAAATACTCTTGCAGAGTAGCTATATGGTGAGTGGTGAGTTGTTAGGAAGGTAGAATGGGTCTCCGAACAAAGTAGGGGTGAGGCTAAAACCTCAGAGCAAGGCTTGAGGGAAGACAGCAGATGGAGTGAGCCACGGAGATGTTCCGGGCAGGAACATTCCAGGCAGAGAAAACCTGCAAAGGTCCAAAGTCAGATACGTCCTGACAGGGTTAAGGACCAAGAAGAAAGCCCTCAGAGACTTTTCTTAATGTGTTTGTGTGGTTTTCAGCTGGGAACATAGAAACAAATGAAACAAATTCCCTCTCACGTGGGATCTTCACTCTGGTGAAACAGGGGTCGTAACAAAGGGCCAGAGAGTGTTCAACGGATGACAAAAGGGTGTCAGTTGCACTCACAAGAACGCATTCTCTAGTAAACAGCCCTTTCTACTACCCAGAGGAGGGGTCCCTGCTTCCACCGCTGGAGAACAAATTGTGTTGTTCATATGTTTGGGCTGAGGACGTATTGGGCTGCAGCCTTCCAGTTTTACTCTAGCACCAGAAATGAGACAACCAGGGATGGAGAGATAGCTCGGCCACTAGGATCACTTGTGCCAGGAGGCAGTGGCACAGGCCTTTAGTCTCTGTACTGGGAAGGCAGAGGCAGGTGGATCTCTGTGAGTTCCAGGACAGCCAGGGCTACACAGAGAAACTCTGTCTCGAAAAACAAACAAACAAACAAACAAACAAACAAACAAACAAACAAACAAACAGATCACTTGTTCCTGGACCCAGGTTTGATTCCCAGCACCCAGATGGTGATTCACAACCATGTGTAACTTTAGTTTCGGGAGACCCAATACCCTTTTCTGATCTCTGTGGACACCGGGCATGCACCTAGTGCATATACATACATGCAGGCAAAACACTCATACATAAAATAAAATAGATAAATCTAATAAAAACAAAAAGAAACAAGAGGGTCATGTATCTTCTCTGCAGAATACAGCCTCAGGATTTTCTTCTGTACTCCATTGCTTAGATACTAAGGCCCAGCACCCATACCAAGAATGAAGCTGAGCCGGGCGGTGGTGGCGCACACTTTTAATCCCAGCACTCGGGAGGCAGAGGCAGGCGGATCTCTGTGAGTTCGAGGCCAGCCTGGTCTATGGAGTGAGATCCAGGAAAGGCGCAAAGCTACACAGAGAAACCCTGTCTGGAAAAACCAAAAAAAAAAAAAAGAATGAAGCTGGTGCAAGAGGAGACAAGGACGGGCCAGTGTCACAGCATGGAAAACCTTAGACGGTTAAACTTCCTAGTTCAATGAAGCAAGTCTGGCAGCCAGAACCAGAGCTGGCTCCAAGAGCCCCACCCAGCCACATAGCCAAAGGCAGATTCTAGGCGCAAGACCAAAGTGAGTTCAGGCCACCTCCCACTGCCAGATCAGAAGGCCATCAGTGATTCAGGGCAGCTCATCTGATTGGCTGTGGTTAACGGCAGCCAGGCGGCTGTGATTGGCCGGGGATCGGCTATCTGTTACAGTCGGCAGCTCCTATGTAGGATTTCTTGTTGCGTCTGTACCTAAGTTAGGTTGCAGCTCCTTAAAGAAAGGGCTTGGGTCTGGAGGGTTCCTCTGAGAAAAACTGGTTGAGTTTGACCAGTGACGGATATCTGGGATGAGTCTAGGCTGGCTCTGAGGAGAAAAGGAAACTACCGAGGGGAGGAAGGAAGATTCTAGAGAGCCTCTTGTGCCCCGTCCCTTTGGCCATCATCGATTACTGACACCACGGGCTCTAAGGCATTGGGACTTCCCTGAGAGTCTCAAGCTGGGGGAAGGGAGAAGCAAAGCCTTGACTCCAGTAGACGAGGAACCATCTCTGCCCTCTGCAGATGAGATGTCATTTCCGACGACTGGCCACACTCCAGTGGAAACCACGATGGACGGACCCCACCTTGGCTAGGACTCGGCTTTATTTCAACTTAAACATCAGGACTTTGTAGCTTGAATTTTTCACCTTGCCCACAGTCAGGACAAACCTCTGTCACCCGCCAGTCCCACAGCCACTCAGACCCAACCAAATAAACACAGACACTTATATTGCTTTCAAACCGCATGGCCGTGGCAGGCCTCCTGCCAACTGTCCTTATTTGCAGAGGCCTCATTTCCGCCTTACTGCAGGTTAAGCACACACACCAGGAACCCGCCAGTAACTCAAACCGGCGGCTGCCGCTCATTTGAGAGAGAGAATTAGGAACTGTGGGGCGTTTACCGACGTCACCGTTCCTGGAGAACTTACCGACGTCACCGCTCCGTGTGTTGAGTTCTGAATCCTCTTTACCACCACGCGAGGATTCTTCTCAGATCACACTTTATTGGAGCGCCTCTTGGTTAAGGGACTTTGTCTTTAGTATTTTTTTTTTTTCATAACACCGGCCTTTATCCCTGTTCATTTGTCCTTTTTCTTTAGCCCTTTTTTTCTTTAGCCCCAAGTTCGGGCGCCAAATGTAGCTTGAATTTTTCACCTTGCCCACAGTCAGGACAAACCTCTGTCACCCGCCAGTCCCACAGCCACTCAGACCCAACCAAGTAAACACAGACACTTATATTGCTTTCAAACCGCATGGCCGTGGCAGGCCTCCTGCCAACTGTCCTTATTTGCAGAGGCCTCAGGACTTCTAAGATGGACGTGGGTTCACTGAGCCTTTCTCTCTGTTCCTCTTTGTGCAGCCACATTGAATGAATCTCTCCTCTCCATTTTCCACTACTACGTGTTTCTATAATTAATACATTGAGCCTAGCTTCTCAGAGCTGCTAGGGCCCAGGATTATGCTCTAAAAACCCCAGTAACACGAAGTCCTGGGGGACTGGAGAGATGGCTCAGTGATTAAGAGCACATACTGCTTTTCCAGGGGACCCCACGTTGGCTCCTAGCACCCACAGCCAGTGGCTCACAACCACCTAAAGCTCCAGCTCCAGAGGGATCTGGTACCTCTAGCCCCCAAGGGCACCTGCACACATGTATTACATACCACCACCCCCCAACTGAAATAAAAGTCTTAAAAAAAATAAGAGGGGCTGGAGAGATGACTCAGAGGTTAAGAGTACTGACTGCTCTTCCAGAGGTCCTGAGTTCAATTCCCAGCACCCACACGGTGGCTCACAACCATCTGTAATGAGATCTGGCACCCTCTTCTGTATACATAATAAATAAATAAATCTTTAAAAAAATAAAAATAAGCGGAAGAAGAGGAGGAGGAAGAAGAGGAGGAGGAAGAGCAGAAGCAGCCGCAGCAGCTATGTAGTGAAAATCTAAGTCTCCAGAATATCTAAAGGGTGGGGCAGGTAGATGAGGGGAATGAGCTGGCACTGAATAGGCAACACTGTCCAGTACTGAGGATAGCAGGTTAGTGGTGTGAACCGTAGGAGGCTGCTAATGGATTCATCAATCAGAACACTGTTGCCATTGGTGGCAGTAGAGAGCCGAGAGCGGACTGGGAGATACACAATCCATAAGGAGGAAAAGACACAGTTTAAGGTATACGGCTGTGAAGAGAAAGAGTGAAGATCATTTAGATGAGAGAACTGGAGCACGAGATGCCAGTTAGTGAGTCTATTCTTCATAGGCAAATCCAACAAGCAATTCCAGCTCATGGATGACAAAAAGGCATATTTTGGGAGAATGCCATGTAGCTTATGGCAAAGTCTTCAGTCTGGGATTGTTTCCAAAGAATTGTGCCTCTGGTGGTCTTGGTGAGGGACTCATTTTCCGGACCAATTTGGTTCTGAAACTGACCACACACACACACACACACACACACAAATACACAAATGCATCTACCTCACTCAATAGGCTGTAGAAACATCTGGGCCTCCACAGGAACACGAAGAGTGGAAAAACTGGTGTTGGGACACTTTCTAGGATCAAGGCTGCATTAGATATTTAATGTCAGTCTAGTTTCTACATTTGATCAATATTTATTAAACATCACCACATAGCAACTACAATATTGCTAAATTGGTGATGATAAGGATAGAAAACTTTAGAACTTTTTATGGATTCGAACAATAATCATAAGAAAGGAAATTAAACTTTCTCTTTTTTTTGGGGGGGGGGTAGTTCAAGACAGGGTTTCTCTGTGTAGTTTTGGTGCCTGTCCTGGAACTCACTCTGTAGACCAGGCTGGCCTCGAACTCACAGAGATTCACCTGGCTCTGCCTCCTGAGTGTTGGGATTAAAGGTGTGAGCCACCACTGCCCGGCTAGGAAATTAAACTTTGGCTCTCTCCTTTTGGAAGCTGACATGCTATTCCTATTGAGGAAGACACAGAGGCCGCAGGACCACATGAGCCATGACCATGGCATCACTAAGAGGTTCATTTTGACAAGTATCCCCCAAGTTACTCTGGGGAAAGTTGCTACAGAGCTTCACCACTGATATTGGGATGCCCTTGCCTTACCTGTCAAGCTTGATACAAATGTAGTAACTATTCAGCTAGCATGCACAAGTAAATGCTGCCCCAAACAAGATTGGAGCTGCCTCATCCTGGACTTGGTACCATCAGACTGTTCTGAAGTTGTAGAAGATGCTGAACCAGCCTGTCCTGAGGAGGGCCACCTTATTCAGCAGACGAACTGAGGTTAAGGGTCTTGGAGGCACCTGTACCTTGGGAGGCTGGGAGCCTTTAAACCTTTTAAAGGACAAAATTCTTAAGAGATGTCTCCATTAGGACTTCATATGAGGTTCTTGAAGTGAAGTCGAGTTCATAATAAAGTTGTTACTGAAGAAAAACAAAAGACGCATGAAACCCAAACCTACCACAGCAAGGTGTACTCTGATGAAATTGGTCTGTAGATTTGGAATATTTAATCCTAATTTAGAACAGGTACAATTGCAACCCAACTGTCCCACCTGCCAAGTGATAGAGGTGTTTAGGATGTTCCTAACAGCTTAAAAAACAAACAAACAAAAACTGAAAAGTCAAAGTTTTCATGCTTGTAGAGTTTTGGTTAAATAAAATATCTTCATGATAGGACACTACACAGCCCTTAAGAGAATGAAAGGATGTTGACATGAGATTGCCAAAATACATTCATTTAAGCAAATGAAGAATATACTATCATCTGGGTGCAATAGACATGGAATTATGTTTGTAACTACACACGACTATGTCTGAAAAGCTAGGCCAGCACTGGTGTAATCACTGCCTGTGGGGAGGAGGAAGGAAGTGGAGCACAAGAGAGTATTTTGTTTTGTTTCAAGAGCATATATTATACACTCAAGAAATGTTATTGTTGGAACCCTCCTCTTTGGGGCAGGGGGAGGGGGGGCTGTAGCTCAGGGGCAGAGCACTTCTCTGGCATATGCAGGGCCTGGGTTCAAGCCCTGACACACACACACACACACACACACACACACACACACACACACACACAAAAAAAAAAAAAAAAGCCAAACCATGATCTTTATACCAACTCTGATTCACCAATGTTGGAAACACATTTTTGTCAAGTTGGCTAATTCCTAGACTATCTTTCCCTCTCTTTCAGTAGAGCCACGTAAGTTTGGTTATTACATTTCACTGTGAATTATTGGTCAAGTCAACCACCTCTATGGCCCCAGATTCTTTATCTGAAAATGATAAGCTTAGAGGAGAGATGGCCTCCAAACATCTTTCTTTTGAAAGATGCTGTCATTATGCCTCTCAGTTGTGTGTTCAAAAAGAAAAATAGTACAATAACTTGGCAGATCAGATAGTGTGCTTTGGCTGTGAGAAATGAGTCGGGCTGAGAGATGACTTGTGAGGTAAATGCTTACCCTGTTAGTGTGGGGACCTGAACTTGGATACCCAGAACCCAAGCAAAACTGGATACAGTAGCTCACGCCTGTAACCCTGATGCTCCCATAGTGAGATCAGAGACCGAGACACGAGACTCTGGAAGCTCATGGGCCAGTTGGTCTGGTGGTGGACACAGCAGTTTACAAACAAGAGACTCTGTCTCAAACAAAATGGAAGTCAAGGGCTGACACCCAAGACTGCCCTCTGACCTCGATACATGTGTCATGGTACATGCATGCCCACATATACATGAACTGACACACAGACATCGGGCAAACACAAAATCTTTTTGAGTCAAAAAAAAAGGGACCCCTGTACAATTAATATTTTCACAAAACACTGCACTCCTTAACCACACTTTAAAATTCCCTTTCATTTCTCTTCTGTCTTTGAAGCACCATAGGAACAATAAAAGAAACAGACTCGACTGAAGAAATTTATTTACTTTTTCCCCTAGGTACATAGATGACATAATTATAGACAAGTTTTGATACACAGGAAAACCCTCCTGCCCACCTTCCTTTTTCTAAATGGATCATCACAATAATTTTTTTTTTTTTTTTACAATTTTTAAAACAATACACAGCTTTCTTGGGCTGAAGCAATTGCAAGAACGTATTGGTATTGGTATATTACAGCTACTTACAATGTTTAAGAACAGTAATGGAGAAAAATAAGTTATTTAAATATTGATTTCATATACAGAAAGTGCAATGCTGTTAGTTGTCATAGAACTTGCTTGACAGTTTGTTTCTCTTTTCTATATCAATTTAAAAATCAAGATAACTTGGACGCAAGACAGTTAGAACCTCACTCAGTCCGCACACAGCAGTGACTTGGGAATCTATCTCTGTTCCACGGCAGTTGTGAAACACACTAGGCTGTGTTGGGGATACGTTTCTCACAGAGGAATCATTTCCAAATTTCATCCACACCTGGGGTTAGGACAGAGAAAAGGGCCCCCAAATATGCAAGGCCATGAAAAGCTATTTGCTCTCGTTATCTGGGAATGTAAATAGGAGTTTGGGCAGCTGCTTTCTCTGCAGACAGCTGTGACGCACAAATCACACACACTCCGGGTCACTACCTGAGCTGAAACGCCTTTCCAGGTTTCTTTTGTGCTTTCCAAAGACAACCATTTTCAACGCCACTCAAAATTCTGTACCAAATGCAACTGATCAAAACTGGACCTTGCTAAAGCCTGCCATCTGTCCACCAACAGCCACAGGCAGCCCCAAAGCCACCTCGGCGTCACACACCAACATTCACTCAGGCTTTATTCAGACCAAATGAATTGTTAAAAGCAAACAAAAACCAAACAAACACTAAAGATATATTAGGAAGAAAAAAGAAAGAAAGAAAGAAAAAGACAACCTCAGCCCCTTCAGACATTCACACTAAACTCATGGTCCCTGAATTTAACTCTCCATGCAAAGGCAATGATTTCCAGAGTGATAAAACTATTGTTTGGCATTCTCAAGACCTCTGGTGCTAGTTTGACTGAAAAGAAAACCCTACATTGAGAATGAACTAAAACACGGAATTCACATGAGGTTTCTCTCTCTCCCTTGTTACCTCTAAGGTGACTTTTTGTAGTCTCTTTGCTCAGCCAAAATCATGAGCAGATTCTGTTACAATGTCAGGCCAGGGTTATTTCAAAGCATGGGGAGAAGCCTATTTTCTAATACCAGCCCCACAACAGCATGGGAACTTACCAGGATGCTGTAGCTGGCTGAGAACCCTTCATCCCCACCCATTAGTTGGGCTATGCCATAACCCAGGAGGCCAAGCATGAGCTCTTTTTTTAAGAGTCCAATAGGAATCTGGGGGTTTACCTTTTTTTTTTTGGTTTTGCGAGACAGGGTTTCTCTGTGTAGTTTTGGTGCCTGTCCTGGATCAAGCTCTGTAGACCAGGCTGGCCTCGAACTCACAGAGATCCGCCTGACTCTGCCTCCCAAGTGCTGGGATTAAAGGCGTGTGCCACCACCGCCCAGCCGGTTTTACCTTTTTCTTCTAAATTGCCTCAACTTTTTCACGCGGCATCTTAAAGAAGATGGTGGGATGGAAGAAACATAACCTTGTTATTCTAAATGCATGCCAAAAAATGAAAAAAGTAAAATAAAAAAAAAACATCACCTGAGAATGTTCTTTTTACTCAGAGACATGGATTCAGCCACATAAAGCGCATGGTCAGGATGGCTTTGTTATTAATAACATCACTTGCCCTTCTCTCCTGTGGGAAATTGTGTATTAATAACCCAATGAAATATCAGAGGATTTTTGATCCGGGCCTCAAGTTCAAAATGCTTCTATGGTAACTTGAGACATAGTGCTTATGAGAATGTGAAGAAAAAACACTTGGTAAGCAATGGGGCCTGTGTACCTGTCTAAATTTGTTGACTGCTAGAAAAACCAGACACTAGACAAGAAGAGGATAGAATGTGCTGAAATCACAGCTGGAAAAACCATTGAAAGTATGCAATATTTAACACACAGCTAATGTGGTTTGTCTGGCTCCATAACGAACCTCTGTTTGAATTAAAATAAGTAACAAATGAAAGATAAAAAACAATTCTAGAACTGGCCAAAAAGAAAAAAAAAAGTGAAACAAACAAACAAAAACTGCATGTAAACTACTTCCCTTTTTTAGCAAAAACAAATCTTTCTGAAATATGCAACATTACAATGACTTTCTGAGAAGGTGATCCATTAGCTGACGGCTGCACTTTGGAATGGATGTGGTCAGGATTCCACATACATGCTGCAACATCGTGGCCACCATGACGGCCACTGACTAAAGTGAGTAGAAAGAAGGGCAGTGAGTACACATACCCCTCGGTGAATCCAGATGGATGTCTACTGAAATTAGAGTTAGTTTAAGAGCTAAAAGTCAACATGAAATGTGGGCCTGGTAGTCACCTCTATAAAATAAACCACGTTAGAATGAGACTGTTTAAAAAAAAAAAAGACTATTTTTGCTGCAAACACCCCAAACACGTTAGACGGCAGTCTAAGCTGAAGATTTGGAACCTAGGGTTAAGGGTTGCGGACACTAGATAGATAACTGATTAAAAGTTTATATTAAGGCAAATAAAAGTAATTGCTAGGAAGCAATTAAAATGTCCCTTGTTTATCTACAGGAGAGTAGGACTGTTCTGGGTGTACTCAGCTGTTCTCGGATTTTGAACAAATGAGGATGGTCCATAGTGTCCAGTAACTCCAGAGTCTGTTGCTTTGGCCTAGCTCAGCCCATCGGGCTTCAGCATCCAGCGGGGTTGACCAACAGGTGGACGAGAGCACGATCAGACAGGAGCGGGCTGCCTCGTCCGCTCCTCCTAGCCCTCTGCCAGCACAAAGACAGACTGGATGCCCAGGGTTTGCAAGAACTTGGCATCTTGGCTTTTCTGTGTCTGAAAAGAAAACTAAGTGCTTGTCTTGCCTTTGGGGATCAAAAAGAACCACACTGATTTCCTTAAAATAAGGGGTCCTTTTTCCTTGGTTCTGGTCCTAATCCTGCGATGTGTGAGCCCCTCATAGGGACTTTCCTTCTGGGTCAGGTCAACCCCAGCAGATATGGAGGGATTGTATCAGCTTCATAAGCACAGTGGAAGGCTGGCTCTTGTCCAGGGAGGGCCGTGGCAGGCCTGGCTACATGGCCTCAGGGCTTGGTGGCAGTTTGAAGAGTCTGGCTGCGGATATGAGCTTCCTTATGTGTCGCTCCTCGGTGATGCCGGCCTCCTGAAGGCAAGTGTGGGACAGGGAAGGCACTTGGCTCAGCATGCTGAACCCTGCGTCAGAAAGGGTGCTGGTGTACATGGGCAGGCCAATGGAAATGAGCCAATCCGACACGGATGCGACACATCCCGGAGACAGGGGCTTTCTGCAGATTTCCGTGAGCCCACCACTTGGGATCTGGGTAAATAAGAAAAGCCATGTCACGAAGAATGCACAGGTACCGTGAGAGGGTGACTTTTGTATGACTAAAGGGGACAGGGCTGACCTATGCTACGGGAAGAGATGTCAAACGTTAAGAACCCTTCACAAAAATGAAAAAAGATTTTTTTGTTTTTGTTTTTGTTTTTCGAGACAGGGTTTCTCTGTGTAGCTTTGCGCCTTTCCTGGAACTCACTTGGTAGCCCAGGCTAGCCTCGAACTCACAGAGATCCGCCTGGCTCTGCCTCCTGAGTGCTGGGATTAAAGGCATGCGCCACCACCGCCCGGCCAAAAAAAGGTTTTTAAGGAATTATTCTAAAAGATTCCAGAAGGAATCTGGGATTAGATCAAACCCCAATTATGTGTATAAGGCTCCAAGCTGGAGACATTTACATATATCCTGTTATTTTTGTCTCCATGAAATACTTTGACTAAAGTGAACTGCAGAGACAAAGCTGTTGAAAAGGATGCTCAGTGGGAAAGGGTTTTTATAAAGTGTGTTTTCTACCATATTTTGACCCTGTATTAACAACACGAAAATTAAATATTTAAATGTACACGGTCAATCAACAATTTAAAATATAATAGTATCAAGAGTTGACTAGGGCAGAGAAATGGACGTTAAAACCTGATTGTTAGGTACATAAAAGGCTTCTTTCAGAGGATGTGCAGGGTGTGAAAGACCACATAATTTTGTATAATTGTGCATGTACTCATATTCAAGAAAGTGCACATCATATGCACGGAAGCCAGAGGGCAGAGGTCAGCCTTCCAGGTCCTTACTTAGGAGCTTGTTCATCTCAAACAGAGCTTGTAGCTTTCATTTGGAATTGGCTGACTCAGCTAGGCTGGGTGAGCTCCAGAGATCCAGTGAGCTCTAGAGATCCACTTGTCTTTGCCTCCCCAGCCACACACAGGATTACAAGTGTGGGCCATGACACCCAGATTCTTTTCCCACGGGTTTTGGAGATAAGACCTGGGTCCCCAGACTTGTGGTTTTTTTGCTCGCTGGCCATCTCTCCAGCCCTGATTTTTATATCATCTTGATGACGCAAACTCTCATGAAAGAATAAAAATCCTCAGCTATCATTGGAAAGCCCATAGATAGTGTGTTTTTAAAAACAATGTGCTTTTCACTACACCATTTAAAATAAAAAGCTAGGGGAAAAAAGGACCCTAAACATTTATTGATATGTAATTGGCTAAGCCACAGAATAGTCACTAAAAAAAAAAAAAAAAAAAAAAAAAACCACCTTGAGATCTTGATAAGAAAAATACTTTACTAAAACAGATTCATGATCTCATAAGTAAAAACAATGAGGTTTAGAGCTGCACATTTACTAGTTCACACGTGCACAGAAACGACTAGTTTAAAACTGAGAAGTAGAAGTTTTATATACTTAGGACATACAGCATGGTGTTTTGAGAAAGGCAGATACCATATGATATCTAAGTCAAACTTAACAGGCATAAATTCCTCCCTACACCATACAGCTTTCTCTCATCTACTAAGAATAAAGATGCCCAACACCTTCCAAGCAGGTAACACGCTGATGCCAACTGCAGTTTTCGTGGGATGCACACAGATCTGAACTTATTCCTCTTATTTAACTAAAATTGTCTTAGCCTGAGCATCCGACCATGATGCCTGCAATCCTAGCGTGCAAGAGGCTGAGGCAGCAGAATCACAAATTGAAGGCTAACCTGAACTATACAGTGAGACCATGCCCAGATAAATGGTTGATTGATTGATTGATAGATATATAGATAAATAGATAGATAAGAAATAAAAATAACAGGCTGGTAGTGTAGTTCAGTGGTAGAGTCCTTTTCCAGCATGCATAAAATCCCGAAAAACAAAATCAGTATTATTTCCTCCCCAGGTGCCTCTTCCTAGGGCTCTAAAAAGCCCTTGTGCTGTTAACACTTGTCAGTCATGGTCTTGGAACTAAATGTACAAAGCTATGGCTTCCTCCCCCAAAATGTGGGTTGCTCACCGCCATCCGATGCTGCTTCCGAAGCAGCTTCACCCGGATCTGGTCCATATTGGTGGCAACATCCCTCTCGGGCTGATCTAAGTCCTCAGCATATCTCTGCACCAGAGCTTCAGGGATCCCACAACGGCCATGCTGCCAGGGGAAAGAAGTGTGGCGTGAATGGCGGTACAGACATTTCCCCCACCTAAGAACCAGCAGACGTTAAGGCTTAGCTATCAGAAAATAACACCACGAGTTAGTCCAAAAGGAACACATCCTATTTATTGTTGGGACGGGTCCTTGAAAAGGAGCATGCTTACATCTTCATCTTCCAGACACCGATAAGCTCTAAATATTTCAGAACATAATTAAGGCAACACAAGCCTGTATTTTTCAGGCCAATGCCTTAAACTCATTTTACAAAATTCAATTCCTTAGTGTAGTTGAACATGGTCTCCTAATCTGTGGAAAGCCAAACCATTACTCTACAGATACTATTTGCCCTTCATCTGAGAACACCAGGCCACAATTACCATACAACTCTCCTTATTTCCCTTCAAAGGTACAGTCATGAAGTATCAAAGGGCGGGGGGGGGGGGGGGGTGCTCTTAGGAGGTACTCATGATCATAAGAATTTAATAACAAGGGCTCTCGGGAACACATTATAACAGAAGATGCATTTCCCGAAGGAAAGTATAGCCACTTCTAATATCACAGATTTGCCTTCAAAGTCGCTTTGGTGTCGGTACCCTTATTCCTGTCTCCGTTCAGATGAGAACGATATTTCATTACAGACAGAAACATCAGGGGTTTTCCTATCATGCCTCCCGCCCTGTTGTGTACAGATAATCATATAACTGCCGTAGTCCACCACAACAGGGCACAGGACTGTCCGCGCCACAGTTTTCTATGTATGTGCCCACGAACGGCATTTGCTTACAGCCGTCTCTCTGTGAGCAGATAATACAGGTTATTTGAAACCCCAGTTGAACGACACAGAAAGGAACACACGAACTGCCGTGGGCTATGCACCCAAGCTGCAGGTCTCCCTTGCCCGTTACACCATCCCATTAGGGACCAGCTCTTGTACTAATGGTGCTCCCTGGAAAGCAAGGGCAAAAGAAAACCAGGAAGCTGCATTTGTATTTAATCCAGGGGTAAGGGGGTATGCTTCCAGCTCACAGAGGCCATAAGTAGACCGTGCCATGCTGTCTGCACAGCACCTGTGGCTGCGGCCTTCCCCTTACCTGGCTCTCATCTGAGAAAAACAAGAGGCTCTGAGGGCCAGGCCTTGGATACCTTATCTGAGTAGGGCTCCTCGGTGAGATCAATGCCCTCGGCCTGCAGCTTGTTCTCAATGAGCATCTCCAGGTCCACGCCCCGGACGCAGGAAACCTTCCTGCTCAGCACTGGGCCCAGCTTCACACCGTGCTCTTGCAGGCTGGTGCTCTCGGGCAGCTCCGCCAGCCAGGGTGGAGGTCTTGTACAGGATGGGCTGCCAGGTTCAGCCCCCGAGGGAGGCCTGGGCTCCCGGAGAGAGGGGCAGTCACAGGGGCTGGCGGGGCTGGCCGGGCTGGCCTTCTTCAGCGGCAGGGTGGGCGCCTCTAGGCTGGGGACCAGGTGCAGGCCATTGGCCAGGCGCTCTCGACTCTTCTTGGCAGGCACAGGTGGAGGCTGCGACGGATGTCTGGGCTGCGGCCTGGTCTCCGGGGCGCTCTGCTCCCCATCTGTCCCTTCTTTGGTGCCCAGGGGGTGGTGGTCATGTCCTTTTCTGTGACCCTCAAGAGACGTCCTTGTTAAGCCGGGTTTAACTGGAGGCTGAGCCTCGAGATTTCTGGGTACACACTGAGGGGGTGATATGCCAAGGTTAGGGGCCACTGCGGAGCCATCCAGTTTCTTAGCTATCATTTTCGGGGGCTCAGTAAATCTCTTGCTTTGGGTCAGAAGCATCACGTCTTCCGCAGTAGGACCTCGGCCTCGGGGTAGAGCCCCAGAGGTGCAGGCAGATGTCTTCTGTGGCACTTCTGGTACATTCTGAGGACAGACTTCCTGCACCTCGCTGGGCACATCCTTGCCAGCACCAGCATCTCCCTGAAGGTCATCCAGGGAATGGGATCGGGGCCAACTCTCTACTGGCTGAGGGCCCTCCAAGGTTTCACAGCTGCGACAGATGGAGACCGGGAGGCTCCTTCGGTTTTTATTCACACCAGTCACACAGGGCACATCACAGCGCTTGGTAGTGTCCGGGGCTAGACCTCGTCCCAGCCTGCTCTCCTCTCCCGGCTTGCGCACCTCCACTGATTTTGTTAAAGGCAATGTTGGGTAATTGCCTGGCTGACTCCTGTTGAAAGACTTTAAGTTGGAGTCTGTGGATGACTTGGTAGCCAGAACGCTGAGTTTTTGAGTTTTGCCTGTGAGAGAAAGAGAGATTTTACAGCCACGTTATAAAGTCAGTGAAATTGATCCACAAACCTGGGCTAGGAGACATAATTCCTGTGTCAACAAGACTGTCACTTAGCACACTGAAAAATGTAGGGTGATTGGGGACTCGTTTTTATTTTTATAAAGAACTCTAGTCTCATTAAAGTACTTATATAGACGGCAACTAATTTGTTATGTGGAAAAGAAACGCTGTGTCTAGTAGAAGAAGCCTAGGGTTAATGTCTATTCCAAGCTGCATTTGGTATAGAAGGCTGATTGGCTATGCACATCTCACTCAGAAACCAAACCATAAGATCTGTGTGGTGGCTTGACTTTCTGAAATCATGGCTGTACTGGTGTCTTAGACTAGGTTCTATGAACGGTACCCACGAAAGGGTGCTCCAGACAAAACACTCAAATCATTCTTTCCTTGAAGCTGCTCTGCTTGAATATATTTACCCAGAAACAACAAGGCAACTTGGATACAGACCAGTATCAAGCAAGCTGAAAGGAGCGCTTTGCCAAGGGAGCATCCGCATACATACTTACTCGGATGCTTCTAGCTTCAACTGTCCTGATCACAACGACCCACCAGCTTGCAGGCTGAACTCTCAGCCAGACATAACCTATTAATTTGATCACTCTTGACTAATATTTACTGTGACAGCTACTGTGTGACAAGCTTTACTGGGAACATGCTGTGACCATGTAGGCACGTGTGTAGGCACAGGCAAGCTCATGCTCACTGACTACGTAGGCATGTGTGTAGCACAGGCAAGCTCACACTTATGCATGCACACACATATCAGTGGTGTTTTGACTCCTCTTTGATAATAACCGCTGTGTCCCTGGTAGCTGGTCCTGATAAACCTGAGAATTCCCCAGGTAACAGGACATCTGAGCCACGTGACTATGTTACTCTAGAAAAAGATGAGAACACCACAAATCTTTGGCGGGCTTGGAAGGTACAAAGAAACGGCTATATCTAATCACAGAAAAGCTAGTAAGTTGTTAATATAACGAAGAGGGTTTTCCCCGCTAACCTATTAGTAAACATCCTGAATTCAGTATTTTGATTTAGAATTCTGAAGGTCCCCTTTAAGCAACATCACCCTTTCAATGTAATACACAAAGAGCAGCAGGGGGGAAATCAGGCTGTGGACCAATTTGATAAGGAGGGTAAGAAAATGGGTTGGATGGTGCCCACTCTATAAGGGGAAATAGCTGCTTTAGGGCAAACGGAAGGCATTCTTTGATAAGAAAAAAAAAATCTCTATATGAGGCAGTATAAATGAAAGAAACGGAATAGAAAGGCAGGCCCGGGGCTCTTACATTACAAGTGGCTTAGCTTTCGTCAGCAGGAAGAAAAAGGGTTTCCGTCCATGATTTCACAGCTTTCTAAGCTTACTCAAACCTCGAAGTGATAATATGAAGTGTTTCATGCCCAGCATAACTGCAAGCCCCAAGGCGGGCAAATGAGAACAGTGCTCTCCTCCATTGGACTTTTTATTAATGAGGCCATCCTTTTTGATAAGGCCCAAATCAGCATATGAAATATTTTACATCCTGCCAAGCCGAGGCCTGGCCAAATGGCATGTGTCCTCTACGAAGAGGCTCATACTGCACACCCTGTCCCACCTGAATTTCTATGCTGGTCAACAGCAGCACACAAGCCCCTTCTTGATAAGTTGGTCTTCTGTTGATTCATGGAGATAATGGCTTACTGTGACTACTGAACGTACCCACTACCATCCCATTTCTCAATAACAGGAATTACCACAGCTAAATGGAAAAGGGAAATACTTCGGAGAGCACATCATATGAAAGCTTAAAAGTCAGTTGAAATAGAAAACTCTAAAAATTCATTGAGTGCAAGTTTTGGAAATATGTTTTCTTCTCATTACGTCCCAATATAAACCGTATGTATCAATGTCAGGTTCAGCTCTGCTTCCTATAGAAAGAGCCCTGAGTTCCCCTGAAATCCAAGCAAGGCTCACCAGTCTATTTAATCCAGTTCTTCAACAGGCATACCTAAATTATTCTGGCCATTGACCCCTATGGCAGGGTTATCTTTCTTTCCTGATTTATCAATCCAGTACTGCTGGGGTTAATTTACCAGACTGCTTTAGCTATAGAAAAGCTACGAACAGAAAAGAAAGAAGCCTTCCAGACCTACCCAAGGATTTGCTGTTGGCTAAAAAATGGCACAGTGCTGGGCTCCTGGATGGCTGTGCATTGCATTTTGACCAAGGCTATCATCTAAATATTAAGCATCAGAAGACCTGCTTATCTTCCTAAATTGATTGAACATTCTGGGTAGCAGAGCTTATGGGTGAATTTCTAAGTTCCCATGATGCTCATCGGAATCGACATCAGTGTGAGGTAGGTAAGATGCCCAGGGTGCCGATGCAGAGGTGGGGTTACTCAGAGTATGGCTGGTAACTGGGAGTAAGCTCTTCATGAGACTTTGAACCCAGGCATTTATTTGCCTTATCTTAGACCTGGTTTGGGTGCCCCAAAATAACTCTCTCACACTATTTGTTTTTAAGCATGATTTACATTAAGAAACACATTTTATGTCTACCAACCAACAGGCACACGTGAAGCAAAGATTATAGTAATGCTACTAATGATTCGAAGCCTTACCCTGTGGAATATGTTGATTTCTACTGCGTCCTAGAAAACTGTTATCCCTGGGTCACTAAAGTGATTTCACAACCCACTAACAAACTGCAACCTACAGTTGAAGATGGCTTGCTTCTATAAATGTTAAGAAATAGCCTAAACTTGTTACTACTGGATGAGAATCCCAATAGTTATATGCCGTGGAACATGGGTATGTTGCCAATATAGTCTTCAAATGTCCAACAGAGATTTAGGTCATGGCGGCCACATGACCCCTTCACTACTCTTTCTAGTCTTATAATGGGAATTTGGGGACACAACAGGAAGACACAGGGTCACCTACTGTGCCATTTACCCTGTCTGCCTTATTCTGCTCGAGACCTTGGTTCTGTATGGAGGAGGCTTTAGGAGTTTCATATTGACTCCTTCCCAGCTGTTAAGAGAGAGAAGCCACAAATGAGACATGTGGCCTTCTAGTCACCCTCTCTAGGGGTAATTGCCTCTGGAATCGGGCTTTGCAGCTACAACCTATAAGACATGGCTACCAGGGTATCCTTGATGGATAGTCTACCCGGTAAATTGTTTTCCTTATGGGCCTAATCATTCCCGGCAATGAGATGCTGGTGGTTACTATGTGAAGGAAAGGGCACAGGAGATGCACAATTTAAGCTTTATGGCTGTGGGGATTTTAGACAGAATTTATAAACTTCACGCAGCTGCCAGATGTTGAGAGCAGTAGGGGGCGGGGCGAGGCCAGAAATGGAAAGATGACCAGTGGCTTCACTGGCGTACAAGAATTGAGTCTTGGGAGACAGTATTGTTCCACATTTGAAACTGGGAACTGTCGGAGCGTGTTCTGGTGGTTTGGAGCAAACATTACCATTTTCCAAGTTCTCGCTGCTTTCGTAGCAACCCGAGTCTCGCGGGGAACATCCACTCAGGCCTTGGCTATCCACCAGCAGCTTCTCCTGGGACCCAGACTGGTCACTGTTACCTGGAGATGAACACACAGCGTGGTGTCACAAGGAGCCCCCAATTCAGCCAGATATTTTTACCCTTTGCTACTGACACCCGTGTTTAAGCTTAACTACAATAAAAACGAGCTAATCACATTGGAACACTTCTCTTTCAAGTAATGTCTCCACCATGTGAAAATAAAGTTGTCGAGAGAGGCCAGGGTTGAAATATGCTGATGCCTCTCAAGCTACCCAAACAGAGGCAGACGGAAGCTATGTGTGTGTGTGTGTGGGGGGGGGGTGGAGGTGGGGATACACAGTGTGGTATTGGCAAGGAGGAGGGTACTGCTGAATGACCGAGCTATCAGTGAGAAGGAGTATGAGTGAATAAGGCTTCCATTAAGAAGACAGGGTCAAGCGCTTTTTCAGGCACCTGGAAGATTTGAACTTCAAGTCATTTATGTTATGGGCTCTTCAAATTTGGGAGCTGATATAAAAGTGTCAAATGAAATATTGCTTTATTAGCATTGGAGAATATTGTTGGCCTGTGGTGACAATATGCTACCTGTTGTATCGTCTCAGCCAGAGGAAGGCTGGTGAGAGAAGAAGAGACCCCTGCATGAAGAAGAACAGATCTTTGTCTTCCAGAGTGTTGAAGGTTTCTGTTCTTTTGACCCTTCTCGCTCTGCCTTGGGCAAGCATTTCTATTCCCTGCATCCAGAGTGAGGAAAGTGTTCCAGAGACCCTCTGACTGGCAAATGGAACAGTCCCAGCTTGAACAACCCATCCAAAAGAAGCATCATTATTTATCAATCGGACCTCAGTAAGGGTAGGGGGGGGGCGGGGAAATCAGGTGACAAGTTAACTATGTTGTTTTAGGAAGTCTCCCTGGAGTAATGCACATGGGAAACCATGTGAGTTTTCAATTCCCAGGCAGTACCACTCAGTGTTTTCTATAGAAGGAGCCCAGGGGAGCCAGGCCACTGAGGTTTCACACAGAGCACCTTCAGATAATTATGTGGAGAAAGTACTTGGTCACACAAAACGGAAACCAAGAGAACATTTTCTACATAAATAGCTAGTCTCAAAGACAAATGGCTTTAATTTATTTTTCTTTCTCTTTGCCTCTCACCTGCCCACAACAACTACATACACAAAGAAAATAAGAAAGAAAGAAATCAATAAACCAGAACTATGACGCCTTTTCTCAGGCCATCAAGATAAATGTGTGAGGAGGCTGAGGGCTACCATGCCAGGCATGTGCTGGTGGGTTCCCAGAATTCCCTTTACACTTCCTGTTTGTATTCTCAAAGGAAAAACATTCTATAACAAGTATGATGCCACAGAGGATGTCAGAACATGCTCTTAAATTATAGCCCCAAAGAGTGCTAATTATCAAACAATGATTGAAGTACATGAGCAAATACTGCCCCCCCCCCCCACCAGACAACCTCAAACTGGAACATTCTACAGTGATGTGCTCATCCTGTGGAAGACTGTGGATTTTGAGTGCCCTTTGTTCTGGTCTAGCATGCTATTTAGAAAAATGATACTTGTAAATGAGGGCTTAGAGCTGTCCTTGACTACCCAGGAAGAGGGATCACTCATCCGTCCGCGGGTGCCAACAGTTGAGTGTACCAGCGCAACAAAACAGACTGCAGAGTGAGTGCCACCAGAGCAGACACAAGAGAAAACACGATCCCTGCCGCTGTTGAGAAGTGCATCCTGGGACCCATCCCAGCCTTACCAGGCACTCTACCAAATCCTGTTCTTACAGAAAAGGAAAGGCTCTCTCCCATGCCTGAGAACGATAGTGTAATTTACAGTCATGTGGGACACATATGACAAGCACAATATTCACAAGAAGGGAGGAGGGAGGGAGGTGACTCCCTGTGTGTCTAGACTTCTCTCCCACACTTCCTAGCATCCTTGCCAACAGAGGGAAGACTCAGGACCACAAGGAAGATGCCCACTGTCAGTCACACAAGATCAAGAGGGCTGGAAGCTCATTTGGTCACAACCTGAAGAGACTCAGAATGCACGATCTACAGGTCTTCCCTGCTCTACCCACTCACATGGGTGAGCAGACTACAAAGACACCAAGGCCCTCCAACGTCAAAAGCAATTGCACATAAGGGTACACACCACTCTCTAGAGAACAGTTTTCTGGGGAAGAAGGGGAGGAAATGGAGTTCCCAGAGGAGCCCCTTCAAAGGGTTTACAGTACTTCCTACAGGGCAGACTGTTCCCTGCCACTGAATTCGGGAAGTGCTTGTGCACACATCTTCTTCATTTTTTTCTGTGCTTCCTGCATACTTCAAATAACCTTTAATTAGGAGGCTTATAAAAATGAACACCTCCCCTCTTTCAGTCAGGGTCTCTCTCTGTAGCCCAGGCTAGCCTGGGACTTTCAGTAATCCTGCCCTACCTGCTGCAACAGTCACTTCCCTAGGAAGCAGCGAGCTGAGATTGCAGCTGTGAGTTACCATATCCAGCTCCAAAGGACTGTTTCTATTGAGCTGTACACCTACCTAGCAGTGGCTAAGCAGCCAACTCTATGGCATATGTATTTTACTACATTTTTTTTTTTAGAGGACCTAAAAGAGTATAAGGAAGAGTGAGCTGGCAATCTTCTCCAAATGGAAGACTGACTGCAGGCCACTGTTCCTCATCTATTGGGAGACACGGGATGAGTCTGCCCTCCAAGCGATACTAGAGATGTACTTGTTAATTTCGGTGGAAGTGTGAGCTAGAACACTTCAAGATGTTCCCACGTATCTTCGGGAACCTTACTAGCTTTTGACTGCATACAAACTGAGTCTGGCAGAATGCGACTGTGTCTCTCCAAGCGACTGGGGTCCTTGGAGGGAGATTTTCTTAATTACAATGAATTTAACTGCACTGGATGGAAAGTCTTACATCACTAGGCTACATCTGGATGTGACCTCTCAACACTAATTAGAACCGTTGAGCCCCGAAGCCTTTACTTCAAGATCAATAAAAGGAGATATTGTTTTATGTATCAGAGAAACTGCAAACAATGGGAACCTATAGACCCAAAATGGAATTTAGGAAGAAACAAAGAGTCCATCTGAGCCTTCCAAGTTAGCATCACGGTGAATAAAGATATCCTATAAAATGATTCTGTTACAAATCTTAGGATATGAGCCTAGAAATGGGTCTGAGCCAATGAGTTATGTCAAACTAGGCTCAGATCCCTGCCGATATGCAAGATTTAGCTTTGCTCTTCTGACATCTCAATGAAACAGGAAATGTAGCGGGTGATGTATATAAGCCAGCTGTCCTCCATGGTTGCAGGAGAGTAAATGACATATAATCCAGAGCAGATGTGGTCGAGAGGAACAGATGGTTCAGTTTTAATTCATATTGATGGAGCAGGTCAGCCATACCAGTCGCTACACAGGCTGTTCACACACAGCCTGGCCGGAGACCCCAGGGTATCTCTAGAGGGTCAAAGGCTACAGAGACCTGGTCACAAGACACCACAGCAGGCAAGAAGACCCTTCCCAAGTCTAGACCTGAAGGCTGCCTGTTAACCTTGTGTATTAGTTACTTTTTCTGATACTGCGACACATTCTCTGATGAAGGCAGAGTTTCTTTGGGTTTTAGGGACAAGTCCATCCTGGTGGGGAACGTGTGGCTGCAGGTGCTTGCGCAGCTGGTCACGTGGCATTCACGGTCAGCAGGCAGACAGAGATGAATGTTAATACACAGTTCACATTCTCCTCTGTTGAGTCCAGGATCTCAGCCCATGCAATGGTGACAACCCACAGCAAAGGTGGGTCTTTCCCCATCAATGAAGCTCATCTACCCAATCCTGCACAGGCATGCTCCAAAGCTAATTCATTCTAGGTAATTTCCCCATGGATGTGTCCAAAGGCTTGTCTCTGAAGTGATCTCAAGCTGACATCTACTAAGGTTCAGACTTCTTTTGATAGCCTTCCTTTATGTTACTGGTGAATTTAAAGAGTGAATTTACTGACTTCCTTTTCTCCTGGCTCTTAGGCAGCCAGTAAATACAAAAGTTCCTCAGTTTACAATAGTGTGCTCGGATAGTATTAAAGCTAAAATGCACTTAATATCCCTAATCCACTGAACATCCTATTCAGCAATCTGGGACAGCGCAGAGTGTAAGCTGCTGCCCATCATGGTCTCAGAGCTGACCAGGGGTCCACAGCACTTGCTCAGCACTGTTAGTGTGCAGACCGCACATTGTTCACCTACAAAAAGAATGGGATTCAAAATTCGAAGTATAGTTTCTACCAACTGTGTATTGCTCTCTCGGTATCAGAAAGGCAAGACGATTCTGAGCCGGGGACCATTTATGATGTATAATTCTTCCCCATCATTAACCAGGGTTTTGGTATGTCTTGCAGGGGTAGAAAGCCATTAGCTACTGGTCCCCTGGAAGCAGAACACGGAAAGAAAATGCACTTGAATTCAAGAACTGGGAGGGATACTTCCTCCATGATGAATAATTTTAAGAATTTTTTTTTAAAATGTCAGACTGAAGAATAAAGGACAGGATAAGCCTGGCTTTGCAAAGCAACAGCAATAAAAACTGTCAGTGCTCTGAACTCTGATCACAGGTTATAAAAATAAGCTCTCATATTTAGTTTGGGAATTCCTGCCCCACATACTCACTTCAGAGAGGCATTTCCTTCTTGAACGGAAACTGATGGGTTGACTTATTCACTAATAAGCCTATTCAGTAAGAAAAAAAATCAGACCCTTAGATGGGCAAAGAGACTCGCAGGTCACTGGCCATTTTGTTATTGTTGTTGTTGTTGTTGTTGTTTTTTCTTACCGAGGGATGTTCACTGACCTGCTGAAGGCTGCACATTCCAACAAGAACAAGGTAGAGCCTGCTGGTCCTTGAGGAAGGCCCTGGTACAGCATTCTTTCTGTACCACACCGACAGGCATGTCTGCCCTGTAAACTATCTTGTTACAATAGGAAATTAACCTTGGCTTTGGAAAGCATGAGACCAACTGAGTGACTCCAGGGACCCTAAGCACATGATGACAGCTTATGTGAGGCCTGTTGGTGACAATACTAATCATAATGATGATGGTAATGTCCATCTAGCACTGTGTTTGTGTGTGTGTGTGTGTGTGTGTGTGTGTGTGTGTGTGTGTCTGTCTGTCTGTCTGTCTGTCTGTCTGTGTATGAACTTACTGTCATATTCCTGTAAAAGCTCCACCGCCGTTAAGAGAACTGCTCTGTGTTCTGGGTCCCTGATGTTTAACTCATCTAAGTCTTCTTCCTCCAGGAGTTTGAAGGTGTCCAGGTCTTCGTAGCCATTGAACAAGAAAGTGGGCATGTGTTCCTGTGAGACAGAGCAAGAAGATCAAAGCGAGTCCATGGCCCAGCCATGTGACGCATGTCCAAAAACTAGCCTGAGACCCCTCAGACTTTTTCCCGTAATAATTTGTATGCTAATTGAGAGATGAGTATCATCTGTAATATATTCTGTGGCTCACAGTCTTCCGGCTTAGCAGGCAGATAGGGGTGGATGGGTTCACCCACTGATGGTTTAGGAAGATACCTAGGGATCTGCTGCACGCTGTGGTGGATCCCAATTGCTATCATTGCCATTGTGCCCTAGATGGGAACTAATTCCTTTATCACCACATGGCCCGTGGTGAGGACTCCTTTTACATTTGGAGGGCTTATTAAAATCCAACTTAGCAAAACCTATAAATTTCTCAGGAGCAAGATGTTTTTGTAAGTGGAAAACCAGAATCTACCACTGGAGACATCCTCTTCTAGAAGATGCTGGGAGTTATAGCTAGGGAGGGGTAAGAAGGCCTCATGGTCCCATGGAGGTGGCTGTGAGCAGAATACTGATAGAGAGTTTATGCTATCACCCTTAGTAGACAGAGGTCAAGGCAACATTAGACTATGGGTAACTATTCTTGTAGAATACTCATAGTATTAATTAACACACGTGCCAGATGATGATAGAGATCACTTGCCCAGTTTAATAAGAACGCACCAGTATATGACCAGAGTAACAAGGGACTAACCTTCAGGTTGATCCGGTCCAGGAGATCCTCCACAGACTTGGGCTGGGGTGGTCTTCCCTTCCTCCTCCTCCGGGCAGGACGCTTGGGTTTCTCCTCTTCCTCATTGAGCACATCCACATAGATGAACTTGAACGTGCCGACTTTGTTGTTCAACAGGCCCATCCAGGTACCCATGGGTGGCTTGCTGATTATATCAATGATATCTCCTTTCTGCGGCCCGGGGAACAAAGGTCTTTCGATTAGGCACGTTTTTAAGCACGAGCAAATGACATAATTCAGATAAGCTGGGGAAATGCTACAAAATCAGGATCAGATCCCACGGGTGGAGTCAGCTTCCTCCTTAAATTTTGTGCGTGTTTGTGCGTATGGGCCATGCACATAGGTGGGCGTGGGTGTGTGCACACGTGTATGTGGAGACCAGAGGTAAATGTCCAGTCGTTTTCTCCATTGCGTTCCCTCTTCTTTTTGAGACAGGGACTCTCACTGAATCCAGATTTCATCAGTCGGCTAGACTAACTGGCCAGTGAGCTCCAGGGGTTGGTCCACCTGTCTCTGTATCCACGGTACTGGTTATGCAGGGGTGCGACACCATACCCAGCTTTCACACGGGTGCTGGCGATATGAACGCTCACGCTTTGGGCAGCAAACATGTTACTGACTGGGCCGCCACTCCCGGCTCCACGGGTCACTGTTCTGAACAGCTGAGACAGGATATTATGGGGAGCTTGGCAGAGGGCAGGCAGAGCGTTTCTAGCCACGCTCGATGCTACGCTGACCCCAGGTCACAACCTCCCCTGCCTCCTGCTCTGCAGGGTCAAGTGGGCGGGCCTTGGCTGTCACTCATGACTCTTAGACTGCCTGCCTTGGCTCTTGGAACAGCACCCTAGTCCTGAAGGAAGAGCTTGTCATCAGTCTCAAGAGGGTGTCCCCTAACCTGTGGCCACATCCTATACTAGGTCGAACTGCATCTTAGGGGCCCCTATAAACATCTCTGTGCACACACACCGCAGCTATTCCCTTCAGATAAAGGAAGCACAGAAGGAGGGGCATGGAAGTTCTAGAAGGACTCCAGGGTCAAAGGGTAGCGTCAGGGAGGTGGTAACTGAGAGCTAATGCATATCTTCCTCAGTCTTGACCACTGTCTGGTTCTATTTTATTCTCACTATTAAAGGAGACCAGTGGGGGTCAGGGTGGCCAAAACATGGTCTAGTCTGTATGCTAAGAATCCCAGCACCCAATGTCAGGGAAGAAAGAAACCCTTCCCAAGAGACAAGAGAGCCTGGGTTAAGCTGCCCAAGACCAGGGACAATCCTACCTTGAGCTTCAGAGAGTCTGTGTCATAAGGACTGGGGGTGAAGTCAGTGTGCACGCGGGCACGCCCACAGAAGGGACCCCGGTAGGGTGGCTCTTCATCATCTCCATCTTCGGACTTGACGCTTTCCCTGTTGCTGGTGGAGGAATCGGTGGTGCTCACCGTCTGGCCACCTGCGCAGGGAGGACAGGAAGAAGAGGGATAAGCATAGCCTTCCCAAGCAGGAAAGATGAAAGGTACCAGTAGTACTGTGTGTCAGAAAAGGCCCGGGATGGGAAGCTGTGAGCCACAGCATTTTACCAACAGTACTGTGTGTTAGTAAAGGCCCGGGATGGGAAGCTGTGAGCCACAGCATTTTACCAACAGTACTGTGTGTCAGAAAAGGCCCAGGATGGGAAGCTGTGAGCCACAGCATCATGACAGGACCACTGCCGGGCCGATGTGTGAGTCTTTCGACTGTCATCCCAATCCAGTTCCTAAGTTGACCGGGGACTCCCAGCACCTTATCCTCATGACAGGCATCCTTGGGACACTGAGACGCAGCAGAGGATGATGCTGCAGTGCCAGGCTCTGGCCTTTGCCCATAGCACTTAGTACCTCCTTTGCACAGTCCACCATGTCTTCCATGTATTACAGAGGAGGAAACAAACCCAGAGGTCAGGTACCTTGCCTGAGAGAGAGAGAACTTAAAGTTCTCCATTCACACTCCACCTCTTCCTCCTCCTCGCTGTTCAGTTAACACCAGCCATCCTTGGGCCTGGGATGGCTTAGTCATATTGGCCACTAGAAGATCCTCCCTCAGGGATGCATTTTCCACCTTCACCAATCAAAACTTAAACACCCCCCTTCTGCACCATAGCTGGACAAATATATAATAGTACCCTAAGGGGAGATACTTGGCCTTGCTCATCTTTAACTTGCCTTAACTTGAGGCCCCAAAATGAATGTCTGGCTGTAACTCCAAAGGGAAATCATGAACCATTGCAAGCAATACTCACTCATTGAGCTCTGGCCGCTCAGAGAACTCCGAAGGCTTTCTACAGAACCCCCGGCTTTGAGCTTGGGCTTGTCCACGTGTTCAGGGTCAGGCTTTACTGAGGCAGGAGAGCTGGGCATTCCATCAAGCCCCGAGTCCTGAAATAGTCCCAGTAGAACTGAGTTTCCCGAGTAGACAGGTGACGTTTTAGAATTCTAATTTGGTCCTCAACTTTATTAGTCAAACTGATGGTCATGTCTACACCTGAACCTATGTACAATACTCTCCCTTAAAGCCTATATCCTTTTTTTTTTTTTTTTACATTTAAGTCTGTAGCCCGTAGGACTGTTTATTAATCACTCCAAAGTTGTTTTTCAATACCAAACAGCTATTCTTAAAATTCCTAGGAAAAACCCCATCTACCATCTATTAAAAACAGCTAAAGGTTTAGCAACTCAGTATATATACTCAGTGGCCCAGGAACAAGTCGGGTCTCAAATGCAGGGCAAATTCAAGCTACTCTTAATATTGAGAAGTACAATCAGAGGGCAGTTAATTAGCTTTAATGGGAAAATATTTACATGAAGAAAAAGTGTCTTTCTTAGAAACAACTTGACCAGGTTGTTTCTATTTATATAATATTGCTGAAGTAGTGACAGGCTGAAGATGATGCTGGCGTTTAGCCACCAGGGGGCAGCAGCTGAGCAAAAATGCCTGCTGTCTCAGCGGGCTTTATTGGCTGGCTGGAGAAGCATCCTGTACTGCATTTCAAGCAGGTATTTTAACAGGCTGCAAAGTGAGTACCATGAAGGCGTCAGAGAAGGAGGTTTTGAAATCAAAGGTCAAAACTATCTCAAAGTTCAGACCTCTCAGACCTCCGGCAGGCGTTCTTCCTTCCACACGCGCAATTAAGACAGAACTGGACATGTTTATAATGATGAAATTTTTTTCTATAGAACCAGGGGTGAGACATCCCTTTTGTGATCTACTGACGACATATGGTGTCAGTCAGTGAGACAGCCTTCTACTCCCACCCCAAATAAAAACCTGCCTGACTATTGCAATCTAGAAGCCAGAAAGTATTTTGTAGAATTCCGCTTCAGACCTGCTACATGCTTTAGAACAATATATCCTACATCTAAAAAGTCAGCTAAGGACACACACACACACACACACACACACACACACACACACACACACACACATTTATTTTTGGTGCATGAGTGTTTGCATTATGTTTAAGTATGTATGCATTCCACATGGGTACCTAGTACCTGCAGCGACCAGAAGAGGGCACTGGACTCCCTGGAACTGGAGTTACAGACTGTTGTGAGCCATCATGTGGGTGCTGGCAACCACACCCAGGTCCTTTGTAAGAGCACCAATGACTCTTAACCACTGAGCCATCTCTCTAACTCCAAAGGGTGCTTTGGAAGGAGGCGTCTAGTGGTAGATAATTAATAACAAGGGTGTTTTAGAAAAGAACACCCCCCACCCACCCACCCCCCCCCCACACACCCCTTGTGCTTAAATGTATTCACTAGGTATATTCTAGTGTGCTGACTGGACTAAGAATCGTTTTTATGTGACCTTGTCTCCTTTTGTCTGAAATGGTAGGCCTGCTGTGAGGGTTTCATCCTAATAAACTTGATAGGGTTTAGAATCACCGTGGAAACGAAGCTCCAGGCATGTCTGTGATGGGTTTTCTCGATGACATTAGTTGAGGTGGGAAGACCCACCCTGAACGTGGGTGGTATCATTCCTTGGGCTGGGGTCCTGGACTGCACAGAACGGAGAGAGAGAACTGAGCAGCAGGAGACAGAGGTTCTTTTCTGAGGTTCTCTTCTCTCTACCTCCTGCCAGTGGCTACAAGGTGACCAGGTGACTCGAGTCACCACTTGCCTGCCGAGATGTGCTGTAATCTTGAAACTGTGAGCTGAAATAAAGCCCCCTCTCTTCCTTCCTTACGTGGCTTTGGTCTTGGGTTTTGATGCAACCACCAGAGACGTCACTAACACACGGGGCCTGTGCTTTGTAGTCCCAGAACTAAGAACAGTGTCCGGAAAGCCCTAATGGTATAACCAAAGTTTCTGTAGAAAAACGCCTGCTTTTTCTACACAAATACAGCCTGATCAAGTAGCTGGTTAATGCCAAGGAACACACACACACTCACTCATAGCACCATTCAGTAGCCCAAGTGGACCATCCTCGGCAGGAACTGGGGTCACAGCAAGATGGCTACCTACCTGCTCAGAGACAGGGCTGCTGTATTTTTTAGACATCCTCTTCCTCATTGTCTCTTTCACTGATTTCACCTTTTTCCCAAGAGAGATGCGGGAGGCGGTTGGCGATTTGATTACCTCTTTGTACACAAAATCTCCCTCTTTACCCTGCAAAACAGAGGGTAAATACCATTAGTCCTGGGAGATAAAGGCTTAGAAACCGGTTCCTTGACTCAAACCAGTGACGTCCTAGACCTCAGAAAAAAATATTAGCATTCCCCAGGATCTTCACATTTTTCTTCTGTTAACTTAAGGCTGTTATTTATCTTTGCGATTAGAAATTAAAACCTACTGAGAGGTTATTTTGTTTGTCTGTTTATACTGGGCCTTCAGGCACTTTTTATTTTATTTAATCTTAGTGCATGCTTTTCCAGTTATTATTTTTTTTTCCCTACCATTTAAAAACACTTGAGGGGACCTGCATTTCATTAGTGCAGAGAGATTTAGAGGAAGCAAGGTTCAGGTAACCCCAATAGCAGGGGAGAAGGGAGGGGCCCTAGTACTGACTCCCCCGAGGGCAGAAGGTAAGTAGGAGGATGCATCGGACTGCGTGTAACACTCAGTGTGGCCAACCCCTAAGAGCATGATTTCCTTCCATGGACAAGCTAGACTGTGGCCATCTCATTCTATTTTGCATTAAAAGACAAACCTTCCCAAGAAAGGATGGGGGCAGGGAGGGGGGACGGGGAACGGGGATGGACTTCTGTGTTTTTAGAGATTGACAACATAAAATGATTGGCTTATGAATCAATAAAATTTGATGCGCAAATAAAACAGCTTAAATCTTGCAGGAAATTTTGTGACACTTCATATCTCACAGATGTATATTTTAGCTGACATAAGAGCATAATAACCATAGAGCATGAAATCTTCATTTTATAGTTTCAAGGCAAAATACTTAAGGGGCCAGCAAAACCAAGTAAAACTTACCTACTCCTTTGGGGCCGGGATTTTAGGGAACTTTAACATAGTGACCTGGCCCCTGACAACGACCCAAATGCATATCTGAGGAGACATTAACCTTGGCAATCGAGGCCCTGATTTGCTTTGACATTAAGAAAACTGGGCTTGCCTCAGGACACCTCACATGAGAAAGACCCAAACTTAACAATCGGCCTTGGAGAGTCACGCACTGATCCCACACCCTTGGAGGGCCTTGCACAGATACCCTCATCGCAGGGCTCCATCAGATCAGAGACCTTGTGTGCAACCGAAACTAGTGTGAAGCGAAAGCTCAGAGGCATGGATGACTAAGGCCAATGGAGCCAAACTCATCTGTGTGTGTTACTTAAAGAACACTGGAGAAGAGGCACTAAGAACAGTGATGTTCTGAGGAGATAAGAGACCCAGGTGGCCATCGTCCATTCCACGTAGGACAGTAGGACAGCTTCGAGATGGGGGTAACAGAGTTTCTTTGCAAATATGGTTTGGAACCACTGAGCAGGGCCGGAATCAACTCTCCCAGACACTAAAAAGGGGACTGTTAGCACCCAGGTCATTGCAGTCCACACCGACTGCTTTTCTTCCTGGTCCACTCACCAGAGGGTCCGAATTATTACTGCCAACGTGCAGAGAACGATTTGTCAGGTCGAATCCACCAAAGCTGCAAGTTCTCTGTGGAACAAGAGAGGGTGGGGTGGAAATGATCCAGTTATGCTCACGTCACAGCCCACAGACAACCCCACACATGTCCCCTGTGCGGAACACCTCCGAGCCACAAATACATGTACAGGATGGGAACATGACACGAGACGTGATGAGGGAAAAACATATGATTCGTGTCAGAGGAGACCTTCCTGATTTGGTGTTCTCACAGGTCACTGGGGGATCTGAAATTCGTTTAACATGCAAAAACAATGACTCCAGAATTTAAAAAAACCTTCATAAACTCAGTGCAGGAAGACTCCCTCACTGCTCCGTGTAGTCTTGGGAGTCCTGGGCTCTGCCAGGGAAAGCAGGCTTTTCTGAACGACTCCTGTCATTTAGTTTTAAACCCTCAAGGGGGGGAAAGAAGGTATGTTTATCATCCAACAGGGTTATTCTCTTACTGTCCCCCTCCCCCATCCTGGCCAAAAATGATGATCAATTTCCCATCTAACTCTCAACTGAATTAATTATAACCTTTTTTTCTCACAGTGGATGATACCACATCTACTGGGTGGTGGTGGGCTGATTAAGTGTCTGTCACTGACCACACACCCCACTTTCAGAAGGAAAAATGCTTTTGTAAAAAAAAAATGGATGAAAAGTTCATTGTACTTTTTAGATGGTTTCAAATTTTGTAGAACTACTTATATTTCCACAATTTTCTGTTTCCAGAACTTGCATCCATTTTCTCTTGCTTTTCTAACAACAACAACAACAACAAAATCATCCGATGCCCATGCCTGTCTCCTCTCGCCAAGGCACATTAATTTTTGTTGCAGGCAATGTTTTAAAAGCAGTTGATGAGAAAACGTGAATAGCAGATTTGCGCTTTACTGTTTTGTGTTACCTGCTGCTCAGAGACCATGCTAGCCACAGAACGGAAGGGATGGACAGAAAAGCAGAATGCAGACTACGAACACTGCTTCTTTTAATCAGATATATTTTAGAGATGTTAATGTACTGCATCGAGATAGGAGACTCAGTCTGGGAGGAAAATGATTAGGCTTTTCACATTGCACATAGATCCAACTTCTGAGTCTGCTTCTTGCTGGCTATGTGAGCACAGCTCAGGTACTAAAACTCTCTGAGGTCAGGATTCTGAGTTGATACTCTCTACATCATATATCTGAAGACACACACACACACACACACACACACACACACACACACACATATACACACACACACCTGCTCATTCTCTACATCATATACCTGAAGACCTTAGCAGACACACAGCAGCTCAGAGAACACACACTCTGGACATTTGTTTATCTTCTGATGTTTCACTTTGATTCTGCTAAGAGGCTGGGAGCTCCTCTTGATTGCGTTGCAGGTTAGGCTTAGTCAAGATTAAAAACATGCAAATGAGGGGCTGGGATTCCATTCTGGGTTTTATGAACTGGGAGTTCAATAGTAATATCAAAGCCTCTGGGAACAGGCCACACAGGGAGGTGGCGGTTGTGGCACGTGAGAGGAACAAAAAGAAGGGCATTTGGAGCCACCTACCTCTTAGCAACACTGTTGTTCCTTGCTCACTTTGCAGTGGAGGTTAGCTCAATGTTATACTAACACCAGAAGGTAATTTTGCTTTCTTTACAGTCAACCAGCTTTGTATCTGGTCCACAAAAAGGGAAAGACTCCCCTATACAAAATGAATCACCAGCTCACCTAATTGGGAAGCAATATTATGGCCACTCCTCAAGGCAAATTTTTAACATTAACTTTCCCTCGTCGCTTATGGTGCCAAATGCATTTTCTCAGTTTTGCAAAGGCAGGGGACTTTATTCTAGTTCCTTTCCTGTGACTCAGGGCTTCCCAGACACGGGATGGCGCCCAGATGCCTGATCACTTTATGGCTTTTGCACGTCCCTGCTTTAAATGACAGCATCTCCCGCAACACTGGAGCCCAGCATGCTTTCTCTGATGCATATGAAATAACTCACAAGGAATTTATGTGGAAACGATGACTGTAATAAATTAGAGGCTTATTTGGGTTTTCATGTGCCTGCTGTATGCATTTATGCCTAAAATAAAGGGCTTAAAGGATGGAACGGTTTACAGAATCATCAGCTAAAATCTCTCCGAGCGACGTGTTGAGGTATGGGAAGCAGACCCTTCTTCATTGGTGAAGGGTTAACAAGCACTGAGCGCTGCCTGGAGGAAGTCCTCGCTTCTTGTGAGATCACCAGAGCTCAAAGCAGCACTCCTTCAGGAGGGAAAACGAATTTATTATGAACAATGAAAGAAAAAGAAAACAGTCTTTGAACTCTGGTGATCTACATAAACGAAGCATAAGCAAAATATTTTTAGCTCATTCATCTCTTGTATAGATAATTATAAAAACATTTTTTGAATGATGCTTGGGATGAGGAGAGTGAGTGAGTCAATGGGATGGGCATGCAGTTGAGAACATGTTTGGAGAGGGGACTGAATTTTGAAAGGGACGAGATTCCAAAATGTCATGCATGTCTGTTTTCCCAAACAAAAAAATTGAATGAATAAAAATCAAAAGCAAGACACATGACTGTTTCCAGTGAATTCAAAGCGTTATCATTTCCCTGAGGTTTCGTCAAGCAAGTATGGCGTCTCTGAAGGACAAAAAGATCAGGGTTGAAGATTAAAGCCAACTGTGCACTTTGGGGGTAAAGTGAAGGAAGTGTATACAACAAAGAGAATGGGAAGAAGCATTTTAAGGGAAAGATGCAAAGAAATAAGAGGGTGTAAGACCAGTGACAGAGCACTTACTTGGCATGCATGAGGCTGTGGGTTCATGCCCCAGCACCAAAATAAGAAAAGCAAACAAAAATCCACTCATCTGTTTCTACGGTTAAAAGATTGACTTTATCCTATGTTTTCTGAAGAATGAGTAAATTAATTTTTTCTAATGATACAATTGTACTTACAGGAGCAGCTATGCACAGATTTCTAATTTAGCCCCAAATATATTACTTTGCAGGTATTAAAAATGCTCAGTACTGTCTGTGTTAAGCTCTTAGCATACTAAAAGTACCCAGCTCACAGTGCCTTCGTTAGTGAGTAGCGTTGATGTTTGGAAGCAAGCTGGCAGATGAACTGGGCTCAACTCTGACCCCAAGACCAGTGTTTTACAAAAGATATGGAGGTCAGAATACACCAGAGACTGACTGAATGAGTAAGGAAGAAAATTCTGATATTAAAACAAAACAAAACAAAGAAAAACCAAAACATTGTTGCCATGATACAGGAAGGGACAGAAGGAGAGCTTTCCCTACAGACTGATAGCATAAAAAGTGTCGTAAGGCTCCCAGGAATGGAAAAAGACAGAAACTAAAATCTAGGACGGAAGTCAACACACATGGGAATATTTTCAAAACGCCAAAGCCAGGAAAGACCCAAAGATTCTCTGAGAACCAGAGGAGGTCACTGGAAGGATGGCAGTGGCCAAGCCGTCTTCGTTTTCACAAAAGCACAACTCGATTGCATGAATTTAAATTACAGTTATACAGTTCTGGACAAGAACATCCTATTCATGGACGTGAAGGAACCCTGGGAAAAGCGACCGTGGACGCCTATTCTTCTCTAAAGGTTCTTTCAGACTTTCAAAGGGGCTCTGGGCCAGCAGCCCCGGGGGGATTAAGCAAGGTGCCAGGGCACAGCAGTGCCAGCCCGGCCTCACTCTGTCCCCTTTTACATCCGCCATTGTGCAAACTCCAAGTTAGGTGGGAATTCCAGGGGCGGAATATCTATACTTTCAAGTTCGAACTAAGTCACTCTCTGAAAAGTGGAACTAGGCTTTCCTGCTCTTTCAGTATGAAAACTGAAAAACAAAACCAAAAACCTTCTATTATATAAGTCATCATCTAAGTAAGCACTTTACTATGCTCTGCATAAGAACCTGTGCGGCAGCTGAGGACGTTACCACATGCTAATCCCTCTGTTTCAAAAGGTAAAAACTACTGAATTAGAATAATTGAAACAAAGGGGCTTTAGCTGATTTTTTTTCCCTTCTCTCTTAGGAAGAACACTCTGGCTGGATCTACTAATCAAGGAAATGTCCTTGACAATGGTGACAGCGGCGGACTTCCCGTCAGCTCTGTCCTACTGTTTCCATGAACTGAAAAAGAAGCACCTCTTTCAGAGTTTAATATCCTTCTGCTTCTTTGAGGTCAAGGGGCGAGATGGCTGGACATGAAGACAGCCACTCCTAGAAGTTAGCCAGAGCTCACTCTTAGAACCCTAGAAGATTGGCTTCAAGGTTTAGCTTCAGTTTAAAAAAAAAAAAAATCAAACAGCTTCAGCTGGCCAGAAGGCAGATGGAAATATGGGGCAAGGCACCACTGCTTAAAGAAAGAAGGGCTAGAGATCGGCGGCGACAGTGAAATGGACCCCCCGCCCCGCAAGTGACGAGGCGAAGAAAGGAAGGCAGCTTTGCAAGAAGAGAGGCCATACTGCTTGAGTGCACATCAGGGAAATGACAAGGCCTTCCTCACGGCCATCCTGGCGACTCACGGACTTCTGGTGGATTCTCAAGAGAACCCTTTTAGTACAGCGGTCCACCGTGGCAGCCCACTTCCTCTTCGCCTCCTCATCCTCCTCCAGCAAGCACCGCCTCAGGTCCTGCTTCTCAGCCTTGCTCAGCGTCCTGTCTGAGGCAGGACGCACGAGCTGGGTCAGGTTCAGGTGGCTGTAGAGACTCCGCTCCACCACGTAGGTGATATTGAACTCGCTGACCGAGGTGCGCCCTCGGCCCCTCCTGCCAGGGAAGCCGCAGCCGCCGCCGCCGCCGCAGCCCCCCTTGGGCTTCGGCCGGGGCAGCAGGTCACAGGTAGTGCCATTTACTCCTTTCCTGGAGGGCCGCTGGCAGAGGAAAGTTCTGGAACAGGAGTAATTTGTATCCGTTTTCTTCAAGCGGATTTGCTTACGGACACTCTGAACCTCCTCCAGGGACACCAGAAAGTGGTGCCTACGCCGATGGTTGTCATAGAAGAAAACGCCATCGGTACTTACCCCATGACTCAGGGACCCGAGACCTTTCTTCATCTCCCCTTCGGTGAGGGAGCGGGACACTTTCTGGGCCTTTTCTTCTTCTGGGTAGGAGAAGAATGTCCCCATTTTCTTAGGGGGCTTAATCAGGCCCCGACTTTCTCCTTTGCTGAAGGTTTTGACCAACTTCCGGCCAGCTCCCCAAGTATCCAGGCTGCTAGATGATGGAGATGGGGTGAGGGACTCTGAATCATCCTCTGGAGGTTTCTCAGGGGAGCCATCATAGAAAAATGGCTTTTTGTGCACTCCAGAGTAGAGTGCGGACCTTTCATCCAGGACCGGGGAGTTTTCAAACACGTGTTCCTCTCCACCTGGAAGGGAATCAACACAAGGTCCCCTGTGAATGTCCGTCCCGTAGACATCTGTCTGTCCCCGTAAAACACAAGTTAGCTCACACAGTTAATGGCGATGTTTCCCCTGCCTACACTATGATCTTCTTCACCAACACGATTCATATGTCAAAGCACACGCAATAAAGAAGGTAATCAAACTGCATTGCATGGTTTCAAGGAAGCTGAACATTAAACCTGTGTGAGCGCTGGATGTGTGGTGGCACAGGCCAGTAATCCCAGCTACTGGGAAGACAGAGGAGAGCCAGTTCAAGATCAACCCCATCAATGTAACGAGACTCAAAGTAAAAGCTTGTTCCTGACTACAAGCCCAGCCCGTGACAAGTGGAAAGCAGGGGGATCAGGAGTCCAATGTCATCCCCCGCTAAATACAGAGTTCGAGGCCAGCCTAAGCTACATGAGACCCTGACTCCAAAAACCAAACCAAACCAAAAGAGAGATAGCTCAAATCTAAAGAGGACTTGTCCAGCTTTACATTTAAACCCTAGTACTATATATAGGTCTGGGGGGGAGGGTGAGGGGAACTTGTGATATCTTTAATTCCTCCTCCAAAACAAGTTTGTAGACCAACATCTTCCTTGACCTATTAAAACATGCCATTTACAAAACCAAAGCCGGCCGTTACCATGATATGCGTTAGCATTTCGAGATAATTGCCACCCTGGTTTATAAGGGCAAGCCTCAGAAGCCAGGCTCAGTCTTCCCCATCCTGAAAGGCCCTCCTTATGTCGGCTCTGGAGGCTTTTAGAGTTGGAGTGTGATGAATGCCATGTGGCAGACACTGATATTTTTTTATTGGTACATATGCCATTTAAGTGATTAAATCTCCAAGAGAGTTTGGGTGGGGAAAACACCATAAAGGGTTATACTTGCAAATGTGATTGACAAATGGTCTCCAGTTGACTGGCCAAATACAAAAAGCCAGAGGAACTGAGTGATCCCAGCCAGAGAGTCCCATCCACCCAGCCCCGGAGGAAAGAGTAAGGGCATTTAAGGGCCTTGACACGCAAGCAGCTCACTAAGTGTTCCACTTGGGCTCAGGCTTCCAGGCCTTGAAGCTCTCTCTGGGGCCAGGTAGCGAGCCAAGCCCTCTGGAGGAGCCGAGTGGAAAGGCCTGGATGGGCGGGCAGGAGAGAGCCAAGTTCTTCTCGGCATGTGTTTCTGTGAACAGATGTGACGGAAGAAGTAGGTCAAGCTGTGGGTGTAGTGATCCCAACTGGCTGCATCCCTTCATTATAAGGAAACATTGGGGCCTCGCTGCTTTCCACCAGCTGAACGGGGGAGAGGGGGGAAAAATCCAGAGTTCCCCGGAACACAAGGACAGCACTGTACATGCCAGCTGTGCCAAGAGTGCCAGAGAGTGCTTAAGTGTCAGGGGAAAAGAGAGAGTGAGAGGAGGTGGCAAAAATGGCACCCACTTCTAGAAGATTCTAAAAATGGCCACCCTCTGTAACTGGATGGCTATTAGTTTCAGAAGAACTCTGCTCTGACATCCCACTTGGGAGCAACTCCACCTTCATGGGCAGAACCGAGTGGGGTAGAGAAGGACGGGACAAGGGAAGAAGGAGAGATCAACACGATGCCCAGCCCCAGCTTCACTAAAGAACCACGTGAGGAGCTTTTGGGAGAGTTTAAGGCAAGGGCCGGGCTCGGACAGGATTTAACTTGACCACAGACGGCACACAAATATGAGAGCTGCTTCCTGCCCCCTCCTCCAGATGCCCTAATAGGTATGGAGACCAATGGTACTTCTTTTTTTTCCTCCCCCAGTAAACATAGTTACTTCTAAAGAGTGTGCCCTGCTTCTAGGAAGAAGCAACCGGGCTAAGACTGGAGGCCAGCCTGGTGGCAGAGGTAGCCCCACGGTGAATGAACAAGGCCATGGTAAGCCCTCCAGGTGGCACAGATCCATGGAAAGCGTTGGCGGAGTTTCCCTGTCCCACGGCCGCTCTCAAATAATCAGTCCTGAAAGGCTCCATGGGAGCCTGGTGGGCTTTGCCCAGTACTCTCAGGGCCTGCTCCTCATCCATGGTCTGAACATCTTCTGGAGTGTTTTCAAGATAGCCATAAGCAGCGTCAACACCTCTGTCACAACTGGGCCTCGCACTATCTGGGACACACATGTTGGCGACATGTGCAGCCTTGGCCTGGAAAGGCAGTGCCTGCCTGGTAAGGAGCTTTGAGCGGACTGTGGAAATGCCTCCGAAGAGGCTGCGTCAGCCTTTGTGAGCAGGCCTGTGCACAGCGAGCTTTATTCTGTCCATGTCTGAGAGGCAGCCCAGAAGCCCTGACCCGGGCTCCCTGAACACAGCATTCTTCTCCTACAGGAACAGCTTCGCTATGGCAGGAGCGGAGACCCAGGTGAGCTCTGCCCTGCGCACTGTGTAACATGCTTCACAGCGGCCTTTATCTTAAAGCAGCTGAAACAGGAGGGTGAGAGACCACAGGGATACAGCTTTCCACAAGTTCTGGCCTTCAGCCATAGCTCTGGGACCCTGGGCATCTGCTTCTCTCTGAGCCTCCTCTGTTACAACACCTACGTATCCTTACGTGATACCCAATCCGGTTACTGCTAAGTGTTAACAAAAAGAGACACCTGAAGCTTCCTCATTTGCTGACAGGCACCACCCAGGAGCTGATGGTCCTGTATTGGCTTATCAGTGCTCCTGTACTGTGGGGGGTGGTAATGCCATCCACCTCCACAGACAACACACAGACGGGGGCAGACAATAGGCACAAACTCAGCCTGTGTTTAAGACTACCCAGGGCTGCTGTGTCGGGGTATACCTGGAAAGTCAGGGTGGGGGAGGACCAGGTGAGAGACTCTAAAGTCACTAGTTCTCAGGAGCAGTAGGATGCCCGGGGTGGGGGCGGTGGGGGGAGGGATATGATATGCTGAGGAAGTCCAGCTGGCTGGCTGGCTGGCTGGCTGAGTGACCTTGAGGAAGTTCCCCGGCTTCTTTATCTCAGTCTCCTTACTGGTGAAATGAGTAAGTGCCTGCCTCTGGTGGGTATTCCAGAGATGGCATATTAAAAGGCAACATCAATTCTCAATGTGGGGGAAAGTGCCGCGTACGCAGAATGCATCTCAATAAAGGACTACTATTTGCCTTAGCATTGGCACAGGCGTGCAGGCCATCCGTGCGGCCTTCAAATCTCTGTTAAGCCCTCAGGCACTGGGGAAGAGACTCGAGACTCAACTAGCCTATCCCACCTCCTGGTTCTTCCGCCAATAGGAACCTCAGAGACAGTGGTCACGTGAGGGCTGAAGGCAGATACTCTGAACTACACACACACACACACACACACACACACACACACACACACACACACACACATGAGCAAGGCTTGCAACTTGAATTTATTCAGCCTGTCTTCATCTGTGAGGCCCCTCCACACTCAGATGACTTCATAGCTAGAAATGTGTAAGGTGGGTCACTTTTGGCCTTCCATTGCCTCTTTTGTTATTTTGCCATCTGCCCCCCCACCCCCAAACATAGTTGAATTGATATAGTCCGCAAATTTGGATATTTCAAGATGTATAATATACTATTCTGGCATGAAGGCTGCCACAGGCCAAGTCCTGCTGGGTTGGTCACCTGGGCTCAGTACAAAGGGTGTCACTCACTTCGTGGACAAGCCCCACGGCTCTGACTGTCACAGCTGAGATTTGATTTGGGCCCGGCATGAAGTTCGCCTGACCACGCACAGTTGGTGAGTGAATGCATGGTTCTCTACCAAAGTCCAAGCTTCTCCCCTGTTTTCACATTTCAGTAAGGCCTGCCATCGTGTGAGAAAAGCTTGGCAAATTCTGCACAGTGGAAACCTTGGCCAACAGACAGGTATTAAAACATCCAAATAGAAACTGACATTATACTCAAATATAAACAGAATTACTACACCAACAAACACTCACACAGAATTCAGGTTAGATCCACGTTTATGAAGTTATCCATCAAGCTTATGTCTCTTGCCAACCCCCCCCCACTTTCCCTCTCATCCCCCATTCTTTTACAGCTACCAGCATCTTCAATTTCATCCTAAAGAATTAAATCAACAAACAACAACAAACAGAACTAGAAAGCTTCAATAGTAGCAAGAAACCCTAATCTTTGAAAATAAGAGGAAATTCAGTCTCCTGGGTACAACTTGGTTTTGTTTACAAAGATCAAAAAGGCCTCTAGAACAATCATTCTAAACACCCACATGTTAAAATCTGAAATTCCTCCTAACATAGACTTATCTCCACAAGTAATGCCATTTCTTATTAAAGCAATCCATTATTTTCCCAATTTACTCACTACCATTTTATAAATGAGAAAATCTCAGAGCTGGGTGGGGGTAAGTCAGGGTGTTACTATGTAGCCCACAGAGCTCCTCTCCCAGGCTCAGGACTACTAGGATTGTAGGCCTTTTGCTGTATGCTGCAACATTCAGGAATATTAAGCTTTTATTTGATCTTTTGGGGGGCAGATTTTCATATAGTTTATGCATACTACTAAAAGTGGAAATGAAGAAGGTCATAATTTAAACAAGCATAATTATAATTCAAAGGTTCCTGTTCATCCCGATGCTCCCCATTTGATGTCCCCATTGTCATTATTGTTTCATCTTCCCAGGCAGCTCTTAAAGATCCCCTCAGAATTGAAGGTCCTCAAAGCCCCTTGTGAATAGAGACGTGAGATTGCTTCCTGGGAGAACAAAGCAGCCTCGAGGCTTTGAAGGGATATTAAGTGCCTTGATTGTCAGGTGGCTTGGCAAGATGGATGCACGGTGTATCAAATCTGCATGAGATACACTGCATCGCAAGCTCCAGAGAAGTCTATGCTGAGAACATAGAGGGCTATGGATGGCAACATGAGCTCGTAATTAAAGCTGCCCCACACCTCCAGATTTTATCGTCCGATCCTAGCCATTTCCCATCTTTTGTCATACTGGAATTAGTAAGTACCCAAAATACTGGACACCAGGATCCTTCATTCCACAACACTGAGCATTGCCCTGCTGGCACAGAATCAACCCTGTCAGCCTCAGCCAGAACTCAATTCATTTCTCACTTGAAATCATATTCTGTCTCTACTGAAAATCCGACACGAAGTGATTTCTTCTGAAAGAACCAGGGTGGGGTTTGCCGTCTCCCCGCCCCCACTCACCCCCACCCCCACTCACCCCCACCCCCTTTTTACCTTCAGTGCTCGGCTTTTTCATTTCTTCCACCCTAATTAGTTTCTTTTTGACTCTTCGAGTAGAGTTTACCAGCTTGTGTAGCCTCTTAAACTTCACCGACTCCTCGGTCTCATCATCTGATTGTTCTCTTGACTGGCAAAGAAACAGAGGAACAGTTAATCAGTTAATTGCTCCAGAGCTGTGCCCTCCCGGCTGGCATAGCTGGCCTCTCAGCCACAGCTCTGCCACCAAACTTGGGATATCAATAAATCTACCCAACAGGTTTACAAAACCCCACATACCCTCAGATGGCCCAGTTCGGCAGAGAATCAGTCCTAGGGACAAAGTACACATTCTTGGCATTGACTACCACATGGGGAGTATGTGTGTGTGTGTGGGGGGGGTCTGTCCCACCATCCCGCTCCCTGTGTCTTTCAAGCCAAGTCCAGCAGGACTTTCTCCTCAAGCTGGCCCTGTAATTCCAGTTACGCTGCTGTGGTTTGGGCCAGGCTCTCCTCTGTCTGGCCCATCGGGACTTGCTGTTGAACGTGGTCATCAACCACTTCTCCAAAACCAAAATTTTGTTGACTTTTTCCAGCACCCTCCCTCCCCCCCCCCCCCCAAAATCAAAACCAGCAGGCAGAAAAGGGGAAGTAATGAAAAAAAGAAGAGAGAGAGAGAGAAAGGAAGAAAGGAAGGAAGGAAGGAAGGAAGGAAGGAAGGAAGGAAGGAAGGAAGGAAGGAAGGAAGGAAGGAAGGAAAGAGAGAGAGATTAAAAGAGAGAGAGAGAGAGAGAGAGAGAGAGAGAGAGAGAGAGAGAAAGAAAGAAAGAAAGAAAGAAAGAAAGAAAGAAAGAAAGAAAGAAAGAAAACACTCCTCTTTCCTATTTGCTCTAACTGCCTGCCACATCACAGCTGTCCCTTCTGCCTCCCCCAGCTCCTTCTGAGGGCTCCCGAGGCAAGGCTGAGGACAGCCCCACATTCCTCCAGAGAAACAAGGGAAAAAGCTGACCTTTACAGCCATACAGTACAGTCCATATTCCCTAGCATCCCATTCCATGCTGCAGCGATTCAAGTGTGCGCTGGCCCAGCTGTTTTCCCTCAAGTATCAAACGTTACAGAGGAGAGAGAGAGAAAAAAAAAATTCTCTCTCCATAGCAGTGACCCGGGCTAAAAACAATCCTTTCCTTGTGAACAGAATGAGGGCTTCGTTTCCAAGTCCATTCCGACATTCAGTATGCAGCTTCCTCTACTGTATCTCTTGAAACTGTGAAAAAGCAAAGGGAGTTTCCCGACCGGAGCGCAAGCTGCACACTGCACCACCCGGCCTTTGGGGGCACCCCAGCCTTAGCCTACCCCTTGCAGCCAGTGAGCAGGTCCAGCTAATCCTGCACTTCTTGACAACAGCATCCCTTCATGTCCTCCATGCAATCCTCCGGGAGAGAGATGACTCAACCCACCCACCCACTCCCAACAAAACAAAACAAAACAAACCACATCTCTAATCCGAGACCAGTGAGGGGACTTCCCCCAAGAAAATCTCTCCCTAATCTCAATTTTATAGGCAATAAAATGGGTAAATAAGTGTTGGCAGAGAATGGCACAAAAGAAGGTAGACGGAGACCATGTGGGTTACTCAGGAATGGTACATGCTGGGAGGGCACAGATAATTTTCTCGGCATGATAGTACCCTCTTCTGGATAAGTTTGACCCACTTTCTGCCACCTCTTTGCCTTGGGGATCACTTCATGGAGCCACTGTACTTTATTCCTGTTGACTGTCTGTGAACGATCCACTCACTGATGATTAATTAGTACAGACTTCAGCAAATCATCAGACTGGAATATTCCTCAGTCTTCCATTCTGTGAAGTGCATCCCTATCTATGCCCAACTTCTCTAAAGTTCCTAGGAAAACACCGCCTGCAGATTCAGGTTGTAGAGACGGCTCATTGGTTAAGAGCGCCACTGGCTGCTCTCCCAGAGGATCCGGGTTCAATTCCCAGCACCCACATGGAGTTCACAGCTGTTTGTAACTCCAGTTCCAGGGGATCTGGCATACACACCAAATCCCCGACACATGCAAGCAAAACATCAATGCACATAAAATAAAAATAAACAAATCTTTAAAAAAAAAAAAAAAGTTGCCCACTATCTACTTGGCAGACTAGAAGGAAAATGGGAACCTACCCCCCATCTCAGTAAGGAAAAGGGGGCGGTTATGCTGAACAATTATGGTTAATGCACTTAGTTCAAAAGCGCAAGGTAAAAAAAAAAAGTTAAAATAGTAAGCTTAGCTCCAAATACAAAATGATAACATCTGGTTTAAATTTCATTTCTACTTTGTTGACGTGTAATGAACTGAAATGGTCAGAGTGGCCAACCAGAGGCATGAGAACTTGGTTACCCTCATTCTGGGTCATGAGCACCTCAGTAATCCACGGTGCACTGAATTCATGCAAACGTTTCAAAATATTGCAGCCTCCCATTGCCAGCAACTCAAGCAGAAGAATTAACCTTCTATTACACAAGGCTTCTGTATATTCAAACAACAACAAACAAACAAACAAAACCAGGCTAGGTATCTAGCCTTGACATTATAATAAATTCCAGAGTCAAGTCAAGGTTGAATTAAGCACCAACTGTTTGAACTTAAGAGATAGGAAGCTAGATTATGAGATTAAAAACCGGTCATGTACATCCGCTCCATAGCTAATTTGTTGGTAGTGGGCTGTTGATGGTTTGTGTACTGGGGAGGGTGAGCATTTGAGTGCATAGAAAGTACTGGAATGTAGGAATCAGTAACACAAAAACTCTTCTACAGAGACACAAGCCATGCACGGAAAAGGTACATTTGCATGAACTTTCCAGGAAGAAATAAAAATAGTCACATCAGGACATGAGACTGAAAGCCAACATTCCCCCATCGGAGCCTTCCTTTTGTCAGCCTGCGTTCACTGTGGTGAAGAATAACACAGTCCAGGCACTTCCTCAATCGGTCACATGGTCTACCTACATTTTGAGGAACATGAGCTCCTGAGAACTTTAAACTGATGCTATTTCTATTCTTCTAAGTCAGTGGAGGTTCTGGAGGTGTCGGCCACTGACACATCCCAAGCACGACAACCACGGACTTCCTCTGTCATGTCACGCTCTGGACCCTAGGCAGGTTGATATGGCAGGCCATTGAAGAAATGGATACTTGTGCGTTTTTCCTTTTTAATTAAAAGATTCCTCTGTAGTCAGCCTGGGAGTCTTCAAGACAGTTTTTATTGATGGGAAGAATCAATTTCTGGATTCCTTTTGAGTCCCAGGGAAGAAACATATGACATACTAGTTTTTTAAAAAAAAATCTCTCCAGCTGTTTCAATATAAAGACACAAGTGACTGCATTTCTTCTAAACTGAGTAATAAAATCTTCAGTGTATATTTCTCTTTCAAATAACCATGTGTTACTTTCTAAATGCTGAAAACTAGAGTATGTTTTAATATATATGTATATTATATATGCATATATATATTATCCCTTTTATTCAAGAAATTGACTATCATAAAATGGAGTTTGAGAACCTTTTAAATTAAGAATCACTAAAAATACGTACATATAATTTTTAAAATATGTAAATATTTTTTAAAAACAGTCTTGATAGGCAGAAAATAAATATTGTGTAAGTATTTGGAGGGGAATCCTTCCTACCTAAAGGGGGTTTGTATATAAATGATTCTAAGAAATAGGCTCATAACCAACACAGATCCACATAAACCAAAACAAAAACTTAAAAGCATATGTTCGCATATACTCAAACATTTTCCCATCTCTGTACCCCTGCACCTCTGAGTTAGTTTAAGTTCACTAAAGTAAACTTCAGCTTCATCACTTTATAGACAAGAAGGTGAAGTCCGTCAGCTTTATCCACCCCATCCCAAACCAGCCCGAGAAAAAAAGCATGATGCCACCAAAGATGTGCAAAATGCCTTTAGAGCACTGTAAACAGAAACATTTCATTTCTAAGCTTTCTGCTGCAGATTTTTCCACCAGAAAACCCATATGGCTCAACTTTTAATTACTTTGGCTAATGCTATATGTAGTAATTCTGTGGTGAATGCCTAAGTGTTTCATTTCTGGTTTCCATAGCAACATTACATCAGATTGCAGACAGCTGGCTCCACAGTTTTAAACCATAACAAATTGACCAAGCCAAGGCACAGAACTATAGCTGCTTTAAAGAGATAGCACACCCTTCGGCTGCTAGGCACTGAGGGAAGAGTCTATGGGGCCATTTGGCATGGACAAGAGGGCGGAGCCTCCTTTCTCCCCAGCTTCTCTTGGAACAAGTGCATCCTTTGACACATCTGTGATGCTCTAATGGGAAAAGCCAGGGAGCCAGCGTGGAGAACTTTTTATAACACAACTACACGCAAGATGATCGGAAAAGGGGAACCAAATGAATCACATCTGTAAATAAGAAGGTCTGTGTGCTGGTGCACTCTAAAAGCGTCCCCTCGCTGCTCAGCCTAAGCCTGTCACTGCTGCCTGAAACAGATACTTCACTGGACCTTATAACACACAGTTCTCCTGTCTATGATGCACAGAATAAGGGGTTTCCGAAACGTTAGTGGCATAGTAACAACAAATGTGCTGGAATAAATATTAATCCATACTCGCAGGGAACAACCAGATCCTTAGGGAGAACCATATGAGACCATCCTGAGCACAGGGTTACCGCTTGCCTCCCGGCTCCAAACCCAAGACACACTGTCACAGTTAAACAATCAGAAAAACCAATCCCTCTCTCTCCCCCGGAGTTATACAACATCACACAATATAGACGTGTTTCTGAGAAGTAGTTTTCAACTGCAAATATATTTGCTTGAGGAAGTCGCACAATAGTTTAGTTTGAACCCAGTCCATGAGAAGACATAGACACTTCAACTTCCTACTGCCCGGCTGTCACTACATCAGTTCTAAAAGTTATGAGAAGAAAGCCAATTAATCTTTCTTACTTACTGAACACAATGCTAAATCTGTCTGGAGTTAAGCCCTTCATACAGAGTCAGCCCAACGCGCAGAGTGGCTCCAGCCTGCACTTGCTAATTCTTTCGTACTTTCAAAATAATATCTAGTATTCTCCAAGAGTTACGGATGGTAACTGAGTGAACCTGCCGGGCGAGAAGGCAGAGAAGCAGCTAGGGGGAGATGGACAGATCTAGAGAAACTTAGGAAGCCAAGAAAGTTGCTTCTCCTCGGCAGGAGCGAGCAGAAAGCATTTTTCTTGAAGCAACAGAAAAGTTTTCCTTTCACACACACACACACAAAAGCATTCATCGACTTACCGGCTTCGGCATTTAGCAGGCGTAAGGGGCAGTTTTGCAAAAGGTGCGGTAGGTAGCCCTTCCCCCTCCCCCTCGGAGCAAATCTCACTCTTGATCCGTCTGTCCGTCCTGCTATCTCCAAGTCGGACCAGGCACTCCTGCGAACATGTTCTCTGCAGTTACATGATCGGGCAGGCTCTCCCAGTCACAGCCCAACATCCAAAGAAGAGCACCAGGACACTGACTGGATTCAATTAGCCTCTCTCTGCCTGCTGCCTGATTCCCCAGTCGCTTGCTAGCTGTATAACTTGTAAGAAAGGCATAAGTCATCAGCTCTAAGCAAATCTCCTATTCACCACAAGGAAAAAAGGGAGTGTTGTGCATGGCCAACAATCCCTGTTTTCACTGAGGAAGGCTCCCTGACCTCCTGCTGGCCTCCAGTTCCTTAATTACTGTCTATGGAATTCCAGAGAAAGAAAGAAAGAATGCGAGAATCTGAGCAAATCCAGGACAGAGAACTAACCCTTCCGAGTGACTGAACTCTAAAACAGATCGGTTTTGCAGATGGGGCTCCGAACGTTCCCTGAAGGGAGTGGTCTCGATTGAAAGGAGACACCTTTCCAGGACTATTTTTGAAACTACTATTGTAAGGTTTATGATTGTGGTTTTCTCCCCGAATGTCTCTGTCTCTGTCTCTGTCTCTCTCTCTCCACGTTCTTCCCACCCACCCCCCTCACCCCATTTTTACCCTCCAGAGCAAACATAGGCTATTTCCCCTTCCCCAAGGCTTCTAAAACTGCCTTCCCAAATTGTTTCAACAGTCATTTCAGGGCAGCTGAGTTCCCGTGCATTCTAGAACAGCGGGCTCAAGGACTATGTCACAAGATGATCATTTCATTTTCTCGGGGGGAGGGGGTCTCTGGGGAGCACCAGGCACATGCTGTTATTTCAACAGAACATGGCCTAAACAAGACAGAAACTAAAAACCCATATAAAGGAGTCTCCATGACGTGCGGTGCCCTTCTGCCTGGCTCTCCACGGCTAACTTCACTCAGTTAAGGCATTTATTCCCACTGTGCAGCCCGCACCATTCATGCCTGGCTCTGTCTTCCATCGTGGGGCTCTTTCTTGTCCATCTCTTTATAGGGCTAGCACACAACACCAATAAAATGCCTAGCAGCCTGGAGTTCACCAAGGAGTGCCAACGATTGCGTCCTTAAAAATAGCAGAGGGTTGCCGGACAGTGGCGCGCACACCGTTAATCCCAGCACTCAGGACGCAGAGGCAGGAGGATCTTTGTGAGTTTGAGGCCAGCCTGGTCTACACAGTGAGTTCCAGGACAGGCTCCAAAGCTACACAGAGAAACCCTGTTTCGGAAACAAACAAACAAAAAGAGCAGAGGGTCTTTTTGGAGGAGGTGCAATACTTACTTAAGTGGAAAAAAATTAAATTAAATTAAAAAAAAAAACAAAAAAAAACAAGAACTGAGGCACAAAGCTCACAAGAGGGAAGTCATGCTTTTTTGCCCCGAGTCTCCAGTTTACGAATTGGACTGTCAGTCCATCTTCCCACTCTGCTGGGCACCTCACCTGCTTCTCTTCTCTGCCCACCAGAGACCTCCTTCTTTAGCAATGAATCAACCTCACACCCCTCACACCCCTCCGTCCTGTCTTCAGCCCCAGAAGCCTCTCTTCTACTTTTATGACACTTCCTCTTCTTCCTCCCACAAGGACTCACCATAGCTCCCCTGCATTGTCCAGCTCCCTATATGACACGCCAATTCCCACACACTCGGTGCCTCACCACCCGTCACCAACATTTCAGCGACACGCACAATAGAGGCCGCAGCAGGTGCATTTTGGCTGAAGTAATATTAACTCTGGCATTTTGCAAATACCACTCCCTCATTCCATGAAGTACGTTCAGGCAAGACCCCTTTTCCAACTAGAAAGGACTGGGCAGAAAGTGGGACCCTATGGTCCTGCCCCTGCACTACTCTACCTGGGAGAGAGTATGGCCTCTAGTATCAGAACAAGCTGATTTTCACTTCAGAGTAAGTGATCATAGCTGATGATGGTCCTAGGATTCCTAAATGCATCCTCGGTTTGAAGACATTTATCTCAGAGTGCTGTTGTTTGGAAACACAGTGTTCCTGGAGTTCAGTTGTATTTGTTACCTCTGCACCTTCTATTTGTTACTGACTGGAGTTCTATCAGAGTCCACTTTATTCTTACAAATGGCTCTTTTAAGAGCTATGGGCACAGCAAGTCCACGGAGGAGCCACAGAGCTAGAGGCCCGGTGACAATCAGGCTTAGGTGGCACAGGATGCCAAGATGTAGAGAAGGTTGGCGAAGTTTAGAAGCCAGGACTCTGAAAACTGAGCCGGCATGGGTTTAGATCCCCTTCCATCACTGGGAAGGGTGGGTAGCCTTAGGCGTGTGTGTTAACTTCTCTCGTGGAAGGATAGACAGGCTCCTTGTGTTTGAAGCCTGCAAGGCCTGATGGAAGAAACACTTCCTCAGCTTGGATGGATGAGGACACTGTAAGGAGGGTAGAGGGCAGATGGCTTTCTGACTCTGTACCAACCCACCATGGCCTGCTCCTCAGGGTCTTCTAAGAGAAGGAACAAGAGAGCTGACTCTATATATCCCTTTCCATGCCTCTGCCCCCACCTCTCAGAGGACAAGCCTGGTATTTATAGAAATAATATTGGATAGCCGGGCGGTGGTGGCGCACACCTTTAATCCCAGCACTCGGGAGGCAGAGGCAGGCGGATCTCTGTGAGTTCGAGGCCAGCCTGGGCTACCAAGTGAGCTCCAGGAAAGGCGCAAAACTACACAGGGAAACCCTGTCTCAAAAAACCAAATAATAATAATAATAATAATAATAATAATAATAATAATAATAATATTGGGCTCCGCTTGGGACATGGATTTGCCTTTCAGAAGACAGGAAACTGTCTAGGGACAGAGACCTGGTCTAGCCTCCTGACTTTGAATGCACGGAGCCTGTTCACAGCAATCCGTTACCAGAGTTTCTACCCACTGCAAGGCCTCTATAAATACTTAGGTCGTCAACAAGAAATGAAGATGTTTAGACTCCTCAGCCCCAGCCCTCGGCTCCCAGCCTTCACCATGCATCAGGGCAAACATCTGAAAAAAAACAGACTGCGCTAGAGTGGCCCGAGGAAATTCTTGGTTCTGGAAGAGTAACTCAGAGAGTCTTGTTCTCTCCACAGTCGACTTGGACCAACCTGAACACAACAGGTGTACAAACTGGCTCAAATGCACATTCGGAACTTCTGAATTCTGTGCCCTTCGTTAGGTCTCAAGGCAGGGTGCCAAGGCCTTGCTGTGGGTTTAGAACTGTGTGGTCACATCCCTTCTCTTCCTCTCAGTTGGAGTGTGCTCTGTTCCACTACTCGGGGACTCTGGAAAGGGTCCCCAGAGCAGCTGCTTCTCATCCTCCTGAGAGCAACTCAAATGCCCAGGCCCTCTTCTAACAACGGCTCTGTCCACCCATCCGGGGGCCTTCTGGCCTTGACTTTCACTGCCTTAGCCTATGTGGCTGCACAGCAACCCAGACCAACTTTATCTAGAGCAGGGGTTCTCAACCTGTGGGTCACAACCCCCACACGGGGTCTCATATCAAGTACCCTGCATATCAGATACTTGCATTATGATTCCTAACAGTAGCAAAATTACAGTTATGAAATAGCAACAAATATTTCATAACAAATAATGAAATAGCAAGCATAAGTTTATGCTTGGGGTCACCACAACATGAGGAATTGTATGAAAGGGTGGTTGCATTAGGAAGGTTAAGAACCTTCTTAGATGACTTGACATACATGCCTTCATGACTGTATTAATTACCTGGCCCCTCATTGAACTTCACGATGACAAGGAATGCGGTCATGATCACTTACAGAGCTGTACTTTAGCACATTTACTATCTGTTTCACATGACATATATTTAAAAGTTAAAACTCTGCAAAAACACACAGAAGAAACGACCTGTATCCTCATACTCAGAAAAATCGCTAGTGTTTTGATTTATGTCTATCAAATCTCCCCCCCAACACACAATTATAAATATATAATCCCAGTGACATAAAGGGGATTGAACACCATACCTGACTACCTGACCATCACTTCACTCTGTCAGTGAGGAGGAGCCCACCTCTTCCCTCTGTTGCCTCTGGAGGTCTTCTTTAGAGAAACCCTAGAACTCTCCATGTATGCTTCTCAAACTGTTTCAAAACCCACTTCTTAAAAGAAGCATCTACAGAGAATTTTCCCATGTCAACAGATACTCTACCAACAGAATACACCAAAATGTTAGCGATTCAACAGCATTCCATCATAGAAGGATGTTGTTATTTACTTAAACAATGCGCCTGTCATCGGACATTTGAATGTCTCCAAACATAAACCAACTTGGATGCATATTGTGGCAAATTTATTAACATGTCCAACACAGTCTTTTTCTCTGAACTGATGATTAGATTTTAGAATTGATGTGTTTAAAAAATGTGTCCACCTGCAAGACTTTTGACACACATTACAACTCTGAGAAATGTGTTGTCTTAACTATATTCCTCATTATTGCCAGTCCCGAGCATTATATTTTTTTCCACTTGGATAAATGAAAATTGGATCTATCTTGATACTGTTTAGGTATTTCTTGACTTGGGATGGATGGATGGATGGATGGATGGATGGATGGATGGATGGATGGATGGGTGGGTGGGTGGGTGGGTGGACGGACGGACTGAAGGCATTCAGAAGAGCAAGAAATGCCAACATAACTAAGAAGAGTCCCCTAAACTTACAAGCATCGCAAGAGAGAAAGTCCAGGGAGGAAAAGTGCCCAGAAATGATGATGATGAACACAGGACAGGAGTGCTGCCATCATCCCTGGGACACAGAAAAGGAGATCTGCATATGGTAAGATGACCCTCAGCTAGGAAAATTCAGACATGCTTTAATGAGTGGTTAACTCCTGTCATGGCTTTGGGGGAGGCACATCCATGTTCCTACATGACCTAGAAGTTAGTGTTGAAATGGTCCCAAAGACGTACTTCCTTGTCCCCTCTGGCCTCAGATGCTCGCCCTATCTAGTTGGACAAAACAGAAGTCAGCTGACGTGGCCTTATAAACAGCATGTGACACCGATCAACAACCGCTTCTGCCCTCCTCTTCTCCAAGCTGGATTTCATCATCTCTCCACCATGGCTGGTCTCCCTCCGTGGTCCAAGAAGTGATGCACAAGGGGTCCCTCCCTACCTTGGGGCTACATTTTGGCTCTGCCTGGGTACACTCAAGATTTTTCCCAACACTTGAGGACTGAACCATGTCCAGTCATGATAGAGACCTTTGGGCCACTGTTATCATGGCAATCTTTGTGTTTACAAAAAAAAAAAAACATTAGTCCTGCTGAGTTTAGAGCAATCCTGTTCAATTTAAAGCGTGTAGCCACACAAAACATAACGCACATTGTGCCCCGCACCCCACTGGATTACAAAGAAGTCAGGCAAGGAGACCCATCTGTTTAGTAAGAAATATTTTGCTTGTTAAGGGGTGACATCATTGCCCTCTGAAATTAGGAGAATTTTGTCAGCAGATGGAAAAAAACGACGAGATTCCATTCTCCTCCCAAAGGTACCGCGCAACAGTGAAATAATCGCTCTGGCAGCTTCCAAATTAACTAGTTGTCGCCAAACTTGAGGAAAGGGGAAAAAGAGGAGGAGGAGGAGGAGGAGGAGGAGGAAGGGAAGATAATTATAGGAGACTTTTATTTGGAAAAAGTGTGTGGGAATTTGAGGTAATATTACCATCCCCTACGGGGAAAAGACTGTCAGCACTTAATTCATTTTAAAAACTTTAAAAATTAATAGAGGGCCCAAAGGAACACAAATGTATGTTACCTTCCACAGCATACTCTAGTCTGTTTCCTGGACTCAAGAACATGGAATTACTTTTACCACTCCCCTAAAATAATGTTGCTATCTTCTTTCTTCCAAAGGAGGAGGGAAAAAAGCAGATCAAGAGTCCTGTCGCCAAGCCTAGGGAGGGGATGGGCACAAGAAGCCCACCACTCCGAACCGACAGTGTCTCTGGAAGCAGAGGAAAGGCTTTTCCTCCTCCCCTGTGGGTGGAAAAGAGGCAATAAGAGGCCTGACTTCCTTTCCATATGTGAAGCCTTGGGTGACATTCCCGCACGATGTCATCCTGTGCATAGGTCAGGGGACTGTTTATATGAAGCATCTTACGGTCACAGAGGTCGAAATAAGAAGAATCAGGCAAGTCGGCAGCAGCAGGAAACTTCCCTTGTGAGAGACACCCCATGCACATCCATGATATGAGGCACCCTTAAGATTCTAGCAAAGCCCATTCCCCTCATTCTCAAGTGCCCCCGGCTCTCATACAGCTCCGTGCCATGGATAAGGCTGACTCAGAGCAGTACTGCCAAGTAGGGCAACCATACGTGTGCTGGAAAGTCCACTGTTCATTCCCGAAGTGGGAAGTCTCCTCGGGGACTGGGTGTGTTGCAAAGTCACATTAACTTTGGCATCTCAGACTACTGACTCATGGTTCAGGCACAGTGACTTCTCAGGACAGGGCTGTCGGACAACTTTGTCTAGGCACATGATGATGTAGAAACACAGAAAACCTAAGGAATCTAGTAACCGCAGAGGAAAGGAGGGTGTGGACACCCACCTCTGCCACCAGGCTAGCAGTTGAGCCCAGGTCACTCCTGAAGTCACAATCTATATATCCTTACCATAATTTGGGGTTTGTCTATAGAGTTAACAAGAAGTAACTTTGTTCCAAACTAAAGGGTCCAGGGTCCTACCTAAAAAACAAAACAACAACAACAAAAGATCATTAGCATTGAGGAGGCTGTATGTGGTCACTGAATTGGTCAAACCGTCAGGGTACAATTGCTGAACACTGAACCACTGGATGGCCTGCTCACAACAGCAAAGAGAATGGACAGCCTCCTCCGCCAAAAACATTACTCCAACCCAGCAAAATAGATCTCACTATCCACAACCAAAGGAAAGAATGTGCATTAACACTTAACACGCTGCACGCCTCAAGGTAAGAAACAAACTACCAAAGGCTCCCTCCCACTTTTTCAAAAACCAGACTAGCAAACACCAGAGAATTCGGTCACAATCACAAATCTGGAAAGAAGCAAAGCTCATGACTCCTGCATCGTCCATGACTCGGGAACAGGGGGAACGGAACTGGCAATCAGTGGAGGAAAGGTGAAAAGTTGATAATGAAGCTGCTTGATCAATATTAGACCTCCAGAACTCACTAGAATCTGAGACGTGAATTAAAGGCAGGGTGGCTCTGCTGCCATGAACCAATGGGCATGAATTGTGACAGGGTGCATTGAACGTAGTCTCAGGAGAGAGAAAACACAGTACAGGTATTTCAATGGATACCATGTTCTATCGCTTCTCTGGCCTGTCCATCAAGCTATAGCAACAATAAACACAAATGAACTACACAATAAAGACCTCAGCAGGGGATGGGGTAGGGGAAATCTACTGTTACAGAGCATGGCACACAGTCAAACAGTGACACTTCCCACATCAGCACAAATAAGAAATGTGACGAGAGCCACCCCAGCATGATCAAGTTGGGGGGAAAAGGATGGCAGATGTGACAAGTAGGAAAAAGGAAGCGGGTAGGGAGAGGGAGCACGAGAGCTTTGGAAAACGGCTGCAATTTTTTGATCTGTCTTCGCCAGGAGACAGTAGCAGAGTCAGGTGGAAAGTCCAGCTGTTTCACCATGGGAAATGTTTAAGGTTAGCAGTGATGGCTCAGCAGTTAAGTGCACTTGCTCCTCCTGTAGAGAACCCAGGTTCAGTTCTCGGCATTCATGTGGCAGCTAACAACAGTCTGGAATTCCAATTTCAAGGGATCTGATGCCCTCTTCTGGCCTCCTTGGGTACCAGGCACACAGGGCACAGACTTACATGTAGACAAAACACTCAAACACATACATTTTTTTTTTTAAACTTAAAATAATAAGGTCATAAATTTAGTTAAATGAGACCTCAAAGACAAGAGGACTTGCACAGATGATCCAAATTTAAAAGTTACAGACATAAGGAAATAAAAAGCCAACACCTGTTACAGAACATATGTGTGAATAAGAAGGAACTGAGAACAGAATGTCCACCCTGGTAGTCAACGTACAAAGAAAGAGAAAAAGCTTCGTAACACATAAGTCCGTTTTCTCCTACTACCCATGCCTGACACCCACTTCTCTGTTATCTCCTGGAGAACTGCTCAGTATCAGTCACCTTTGCTGTGGAGGCTTCCAAGGGTGCAGTGAACTTCCTGTGTGTACCTGACATCTTTCTTCCCCATGGCCCACATCCATGCTCTCCATTTGCCTGTCTCCTTTTCCCAACCACAAGTCCGTTGTGCATAAAGACTGGTGCATGGTAGAACCTCAACAAATGTTTGCCCAATGGGCCATTAGAGGAATGCTCAAGACGGTGTTATTTCATCCACACACTGGGTCAAATGGGCAGCGGGGCAAGAGATGAATCACTTAGTTTTAGGAATCCATTATGCAATGCTATTAGCTTTATACAACTAACAGTACAACATCAGCCCATCAGAGGGTGTGGTGTATGGCCTAAGGAAGAGAAAGTGGGACACAGAAGAGAACAGAGGAATACTTTCAACGGCTATTATTCTGTGGAATTAGAATTTGGGTGTGTTAAATATTGCTTCCCTGTTCAAAGCCCTGGGTTCAATCCCCAGCACCCACACCATTTTATTTATTTAGTTTTGCTCTCCAAATGAATATCATTGTCTGTTGCCGACTGCAGTTCTGAGAGTTTGGGGATAATGGGGGACTGTAATGACTGAGTTCAAACGCACTATAAACAAGCGATGGGCGGCCTATGACTTCAATGAGCTGGCTCTGGGTGCAGCTTATTGGACCCTGACTCTGGATCCTGTTCATGAACCACAAGAAGGCCTTGTGGCCCAATAAATAAGGCTTGGCATTGGTGCAAATGACTTAATGAAGGCCAGAGATGTGACGAATCAATAACACCGGACAATGATGGCCCTCCTCTTTCTCTTCAAACTCCCTGGGGTTGCTCCCTCCAGCAAAGGGAGGAAGAGCCATTGCAAATCAAAATGCCAAACCCTGACCCAAATTAGATTATATCTGCATGCAGATAGAATCAGTTAGTGGGCTATCTCATTTGGTAGTCATGTATTAGGCTGGACAAATGAATCTATGTTTTCATAGGTCAAAAGCTAACGATATCTCTAATTTTATATCGTTTAACCCGATAAAGCAGCAACAGACCAAACTGTATTAAAAGGCTATCAAGTTAAAAATCTCTTTTCAAATAAATACCCTTAGGTTACGCCACACTTGGGCACTTTGTGTTTTATTTGTATGCATGTAGCCCTTGATACATGGAGGAGGGTCCACAGGCCCCACTTCCAACTTCCTGTAACTGTACAAACAAATGAAAACGAAGATGTCCCTGGTTAGTTTGCAGAGAACCCAAACTCCAGTTATCCCTGGGCCCAGGATAAGAATGCCTTCCACTTGTGAGAAAGCCATGCCATACGCTCAGTCCAACCACCTGTAAGAGCATTTCCCCACAGTTAACTGCTCACTCTTCACAAGGGGTACTGAAATCACACCAGGCCTCCTCCTAAATCCACTGACAGAGCAAAAGCATAGTGTGGCAGAAAACCAACTGCGCATGTGTCTGGAAAGAGTAGAGAAAGTCAGCAGGCATCCGTATGTTAAGTTTTTTCCAATATGCTACTGATATGGACACGTAGTGGCATGTGCAAAAATAGCATTTTATGGGGGAACTCGGGCATGTCCAGGGTGACAGCCAATGGAAAAGGACAGATGATCTTCCCATGGAGTAACAAAAGATGACATCCATGGGGGATTTACTGCGCTGTGCCATTAACCCTCACAGGGCAGATAGGATTAGCTGATCTGCCACAGCGGCAGAGCTGACAGGGGAGTGAGTGGGATCTGGATCCAGGTCTGACTCACGTCTGAGCTTACCCAGCCCTGCTCCCACGCTGGGGGAATGCTGGCTTCCAGAGGCTGGTGGAGGCAAGTACCTCCTTCTTGGCTAACTTTATTTCTTCATGGCGATCTTAAGGGACTCGTGAAATACATGCCTCAGACTCTGGCCCTGGTCCCAGGGAGAAAGCTGGGAACGGGAGGGGAGAGTGTTAAGTAAACAACAGGAAGTGGAGAAAGAACAACAGGAAGTCCTCTCGGCCACCACTCTCAGCTTGCAGCCACTTGGAATTTGGAGCAAATTCTTAAATTCTCAGAAACCTCTCACTACAGGGGTAGGGAGACAGCTCAGCCAGTTAAAGTTCCAACCACGCAAGCCGTAAGAGCTGAGTTCAATGCTCACAACCCGCATAAAAAGCTAGAGGTGGTGACTTGCATCTGTAATCCCACACTCTTGCAGCAAGATGGGAGGGCAGAGACAGGAGGATCACCAGGAAGCTGGGGCCAGGGAGCCTGGAGTACCACACAGTGGGGCAGCACAAACAAGAGGGACACGACTTACAAGGGAGAAGCCAAGAACCAACTTCCGGAAGTTGTTCTCTGACCTGTGCATATCCACCACGGCACTATACACACCTCTCTCCCTCTCCCTCTCCTTCTCCCTCTCCCCCTAAATCCCTGGATAAATAAACAAATAAATAACACTTCTTATATGTAGGATTTCTCTTGCTTCCTATCTCACTCAAAAGCGGAAAGCGAGGGAGCGATTTCTTCTACAAGAGGAACTGGAAAGGTCCTATTTGGCTATTACTTTGGTTCCAAAGCCCCTGATAAAATACAGGGTACGATTCCTTCCTATATTGTCTCACTCAGCTAAACAAAACGAAACTTTACTGAAATTATTCTTAAAAGGCAGACTAATCTTCTAAAAGCTTTGAAGATGTATTGAAAGACCAGAATCAGTGACAATTCTTCTTCTTGTTGTGGTCTTTTTTTAACAGTCACATTTAGAACGATTCAGAAGAGGGCTAATGACCTGGATTCTATGGTAGCATTCTTGCCCAGCATGTGCAAGTCCCAGGGTACAATCCCCAGCAAAGAATGGGGGGATGCCTGCCCCAGCTGGATGATAAATGTCCTCTGGTAACTATGGCCAAGCCTGGTTTCTCTTCCTTCCTGTTCCTCCTACAAGTGAAATGGGTCCACTCATCTTCTGTCAGTGAAACGAAGAGCTGACACATGGTGCAACCGCCCATGTTCAAGACCAGCTACTATAATGTTAAAGCTTCACATTTGAGCCATTTTTTCAGCCATAAGGGACTTATAAGGTGTCATGCTAATTTGAACCTCTTGGGGATGAAGCAAGTGTTACACAAAAAAGTTCCCATGGCAAAGAAATACAAAGGCAAAGTGGAGACCATAGAAAGTCACACTCACTCGGATACCCAAGTGAATTTTACACCGTGGGTCTAGCCTCTCTTAAATGTCCTCCTCATCAAGCAAGACAATATAAAAGAAGACAGTGAAAACAGGGCCAACCGTTTTCTTGGAGAAAATGGGTCCTGGATTGCCAGCTCTGATGCTGTGATACATGTGGATCTTTATGCATCATTTATGTGCCCAATAAATATTCATTAACCATCCAAATTGGTGAAAATATAAAAATCATATATTTTTCAACTGAAAATTATTTATAGAAGGGAGATTTTGTAAATTCAAATGCTGTCACCCGAAGTTCCCTTTTGAGTCTTACTTCCCAAAATGATGAAGCCAATGATATTGGTTCATGATTTTCTTCTAATGCTTTTGAATGTAAAAATCCCATTTTTGACAAACATTAACTTATAGATGTTAGTTCTCTCTGGTTAAAAACACACATATTTAAAATAAATACATTGAAAATAGGCCAGTTAGAAGTTAGGCAAGAGAGCACACACCTGTTGTCAAAGATACTTGGGCGCTGAGGCAGGAGGATTGCTTGATCTCAGGAGTTCAGGACACGCCGGGACAACATAGGACCCCCACCCACCCACCCACCCCCACACACATCTCAAAAAAGAAAAAATAAGCCCATGAGAAGAGGGAGAGGAGGAGGAAGAGGAGGAGAGATTCAACCCAGAACGGTAGACTCTAGATTCTAAAAAGGGCACTGGATGTGCACAGAAAAATGCTATCACTCTGTTCCCCCCAAAGTCTAAAAATGCAACCTACTCAGGACAGGACAGTTGTATACTGTGGTTACACTGTTAGCCAACTCCTTTCCATAGTAAAACTAGGCCATTTGTTCCCAGAACTGATATGAAGCATCTATGTGGGGTGCTCTAGCTTTCTTTCAGCACACAACAAAATAGCTAATGGTATTCTAGAAAGTTCTAATATAGATCTCCCTCTTTCAACATCAAGCCTGACTCTTCCAGCTTAAAGACAATACCTGTTAGTGGGGCACAAGAAATGACCTTGAAAAGCCTACACGATGGGCTGCCAGCGTGATACAGGGGGACAGAGTGTTCGTTAAGTATGCAAAAGGGCCTTGGGTCCTATCCTTAGTGCTATACACAAAAAAAGCAACAAAACCACCTGAGTTAAACCTAGCCACTGAAATTCTGTGGCTTCTAATTTTAGACCATTTCCAAAGCCTTAACCGATTCCACCCCAAACATAATATACTGAGGGCATATTTAGTGCAAACCTTCCTTGAGAGTCTTCCATCAACACTTAAAATAGCATCCTCAGAAGAGGCCGCCTGGCATTTTGTCTCCTTGTTGCTCAAATTTTTAGAAATAGTGTGCCCACAGGGCTCTCCTGAACCTCAAACCAGGTTAGCAATCATATTTATAGCTGGAATGAAAGACTAGGGAGAGATGCATTCCCGGAGATGAGGCGTTATAATGCCTGGGTCCTAACTCTGCGACGCTCCCTTACGTGGAGATCTCCTGACTCAGACTCTAAATCTCCTCAAGTGTGGGAGTGTTACCTCTCACAGGATGATTTGCTTCGTAAAAACAACAGACTTCACCATAGATTCTTCGCCCTACAAAGAACCCCAGCCTCAGAAACACGATTCCAAATTTTTCTACAACATTTTACTCCACGTGAAGCCACCAAGGCACTTATCTAAAACAGGTTAGCATCACTCCATGAGCCAGCCCTTCAGCTTTGTCACTGCCTTGGCTTGGCACCTGATAATCTATTTGAAATAATTTAAATAACACATTCCACTGCACAGCTTGGCTTTTTTTAGGAAGAACTTTCCTTAATGTTAGAGCACCAAATCCAGTTCATCAACTCTGATCCATCAGCTTTGTGAAAATATAAAATCAATCATTTACTAAGACTTCTGCCATAATAACTACATAATAGAGAGTGTAATGTATTAAATAAATGTTAATATAATTCATTCAATGTGACTTCTATAGACTTGTTTTTGATTTATATAAACGAGTGTGTCTATGCATGCATGTGTGTGCCATCTGTGCATACACCTGCAGAGGCCAGAAGAGGGCATCAGATCCCCTGGAGCTGGGTTACAGGCAGTAACCACTGGATGTGGGCACCGGGAACTGAACTTGGGACCTATGGAGAACTAGCGAGGGCTCTTAACTCCTGAGCCATTTTTCTAGTCCCTGAGATGTGTTCTTAACAAGAAGGTAAGCTGAACCTGAAGGCACAAAATTGACAGCCACAAACGACAATGCTTATATGGCAGGAAGCAAACAGAAAAAAAAATTACTAAAATGAATTAAAAGAAAAATATTTAAGTAAACGTTCAGCTATTTAAAAAGGAATACAATTAAATTCTTAACCAGAGCCTCCTTTAAATACTCCAACATGGACAACAGAAGTTCATTATTAACGAAATCCAGCACAGAACAGATGCTCCTCTGGCGAGGAGAAAGCTATTTTTCACTTCCCCTGGTAACTATCTTTAGAACTTTACACTCTTAGAAACTAGGAATGCGCATATGGATTTATTATGAGGTAACACGCAATTATCTCATGTCAGCTATGGGGGCAGGGGAGCCTATGAAATCAGTGCAAATGACCTCCTGAGGCATGCCAGGCATCAATATAGGCATTGAGGTCTGGTGACAAAGGCCTTATGATCCCCTGGGACTTTCAAGGTCTGGGCATTCCCGACTATGGCCAGTGAGCTATTTCCATCTCTGTATAGAAAGGAATCGATAGAAAACTGAAAATTGCCTAATTTGGGATGGCGGGGCAGGGCGAGGAGGGGGTCATCACAATGGAAATGATCTGACATTAACGGCCCTGGGATGGAGGCAATTTCAGAATACTGATGGAATATTGGGGGGTGTGGGGTGTTGATTTCAGTCTCCTTCAAAACACAGGGAAGGATTAAGTTAGGATAAGAGGGGCAAAAATCACACAAGTTGGGACTGCAACCAGGTTCAAGCCAACTTCAGGGACAACGCTTGTTGGTCACAGTTCTGCACACGAGGCATGATTAAGAGGGTGTGGGGGTCTGCAGCAAGTCAACTGGCCAAGCACACAGCTTTAGTAAACTCACTTCCTTAGTACAGGCCCCTCCATCACCATCTATACCCCCGTCCCACAAAGAGAAGTCATTCTTTACAGTTTCTGGAAGATGGTGCTCTATGTGGAGGGAATGTATGGAATTCATGGCCCTTCTTGGGACTGTGACAGAGTGCATTTATTTTGGGAGCCATGTAGAGAAAAACAGTTTGGTGGGAAGCTACTAATTAGAATTGTGTTTCTGGCACCCTGGATTTGTGTGTGCAAACATGAGTGTGATTTTAATATCTGCACTAAAAGGTAAGCTCTGTGGAGGCAGGGCCTCTCTTTTTCCTGAAGAGCTTGTGCTGTGCCTGCTTCCAAGCAAGTCCATGCAGAGCTCCAGATGAAATGTCCAAGAGGATAAAATGCCCAGTGCTTCCAACACTCATTCGATTCTGCGAGTTTGCAAGTAGGTGACGGCTCCCAGGGACCCTCTTAAAGGGATTCAACAAGCCAACGTCAATGAAATAATGCTTTCTTGGCGGGCTGTACAATATGTCCACAGAACTGAGTATACATTAACTTCTCTCCTAGATGACTCAAGACTAGCTGCTTGCAGTCTAGGTGTGTGAAGTTTGACAACAATCCTGTTTCTCTGAATGGACAAAGTCAACCTTGCCCTCGATTTAGATGGTATTGATCAGGACAGTACACAATGGGCTGGATACTAAAGGACCCACTATGGACAGCTGAGTCTCTGTCTTCTCTCTCAGTTTGAGTTTGAATCACACCCATCTTGAGTTACTGTATTTCTTCTCCATGATTTGCATTGGGTTCATGATATACACTTCTTAGTCTTTGGGATTTGGGATGAGAGACCCAGAGTCACATTCAAAACCATCAACATGGTTCTTTGATGACCTCATAGTCTCAGGACCCAAGGCTGGCTAGTGTGGGACACATTTATTATTATATCAGCACATGGATCGTGGCTTTCAAATTCACAGTCCTTCAGTGGCAATGGAAACCTAGTGTTTGTTTTGGAAATTGGGAAGAAGAATGCAGTGAAAGGGGTTACTTACTTCTGATAAGCTATCATTTGTTGCTTAGACACAAAGCAAAGTCAAGACTCAATCTCTAGCAAGCCCCAAAGCATGCTCCTAGAGATAGGAGCAAGTAGGATGGATGCTAGGTCAATTGAAGCTTTGCTTAGGTGAGCTGGACACTGGGCTGGCTGGGCTCTCTCTGCAGAGGAAAGAACACAACATGCCCGCCTCGCTCTAGGAGCCTGCTGTTCCCAGGGAAGCTGAGAGAGGTACAATTATTTCTCATACTCTAGGATAACTGCTTAGGGTTGATGTATTAAATCTGGCTCAACAAAAGCGTGAAATGGGAAGCAATAAATGTGTTGTGGGAGGCTACGGGAAGTTTTATAGAGGAAGTTAAGAACTGGGCTTCACCATGAAGAATGCAAGCATTTTCAGCAGGGGGGGGAAATGGAAGACACATTTTAGGTAGGAAAAAAAAATGTGTGGGTTAAACTCAGAAATATGAACAGCCCAAGGTTTGTTCAGTAATGAATATGGGGACCAGTGTGGCTGGAATGAAGGTTATTGGGTGTGGGAGTAAAAGATGAGATCAGAGAAAATGATCAAGCCAGATCACACAGGGCCTTGGGTGTGCCTCAAAATATGGCATTTATCTTATATAAAATAAGGAAGCATCAGGCTTTTTATAAAAACATATAATTTTTTTAAAAAGATCTTAAAAAGACAAAGTTAGTTCCAGAAAGACTGGCTATATCGAGCATAGATGGGAGCCTAAGGTCATGGGCGTAAAGCGGCTTCCTAAAGTTAGCAGGTGACCTAGCAAACAAAACAATTCTATAAGATATGACACCAGGGAACTCCCTCCATTCTTGTTCAATATTGTTTGAAGATGGCCCTGGGCAGTAAAATTCTGGACTATAATTCCTGTAACTGCAGTGAAACCCTTAGTTTAAAACGAACCATTTGGGTCATATTAGGACAGTCTCAATAATAAAAGGCATTCCAGGGGGAAAGGAAGATGTTCAGTTGCCTTTCTGAGGGCGATGCAATCTCATGAAGGGAAAGCCCTCATATCACACACCAGCGTGGACACGCACACACTCTCAGAGAAAACAGGCAGAAGCAGCGAAGCTGGAGGACAGGACCGAGGCAATGAGGTTACTAAGCTGCACTCGTATACAAAGTACTGAACAACTGGCTGAGGGGATTAGGAAAATGATTCCATTCACAAAAGCATTAAAAATATTCAAAACTCAGCAACAGACATAATCAAAAAGGCAAAACGTACACATTGAAAACTGAAAAATACTCCCGAAGGAAACTAAATGAACCGGATGATGTTCCATGTTCATGAATTAGAAAACTCTGTGTCCTTCAGCTGACAGCACCACACAAGTGTACCCCCAGATTTGGTGGCGTTTCCGCGAGAATATCAATGGCAACTTCTGTAGAAACAGGAAAACCCACCCTAAAATTCACGCGGAATCTCAAGGGATCGCAAATCGTTAAAACAATGTTTAAAAAGTAAATAAAGGGAGCCGGGCGGTGGTGGCGCACGCCTTTAATCCCAGCACTCGGGAGGCAGAGCCAGGCGGATCTCTGTGAGTTCGAGGCCAGCCTGGACTACCAAGTGAGCTCCAGGAAAGGCGCAAAGCTACACAGAGAAACCCTGTCTCGAAAAAAAAAAAAAAAAAAAAAAAAAAAGTAAATAAAGGGGCCCGAAAGATGACTTGAGGCTTAGGAGCACTTTCAGCTCTTGCAAATGAACCAAAGTCCATTCCCAGTGCCATGTCAGGCGGCTCACAACTGCCTCTAACTCCAGCTCCAGGGATCTAGCGCCCTCATCCGGCCTCCATGGGCACTGCACATGTTGATATTCTCAACACATAATTAAAAAAAATAAAAGTAAATAGCTTCAAAGGGGTGAATAAAATTGGAAGAATCCCATTTTACAACTTCAAAATTTAGTGCAAAGCCACAGTAATTAAAACAGCAAGATCCTAGTAAAACAACAGATCATACATGAGGTAGCCCACACAAAGATGGTTACTTAATTTTCAAAAAGGATGTCAACACCACGTAATGGTAAAATGATAGAGTTCTTGGAAAACTTGATGTCCACAAGCAGATGAGTTTTTAATTGAATGTGGGTTAAAAACTTAAGCACCAAAAGTTATAAAACCGCCAGCAGAAAAAACAGGGGCATTATAAAAAAAAACTTAAGCACCAAAAGCTATAAAACCGCCAGCAGAAAAAACAGGGGGACATCATCATCACCACCTCCACATTGCTTTTACAATGACTGCACAGATATGACACCCAAACTGTGAGCAATAGAGAAAAGGTTATAACCGAATTTCAAAATTAACACCAGTATCAAAATACCATCAACATAGTATAAAAGCAACCCATGGGATGGGAGAAAACACTGAAAACCATATATCTGATATGGATATTTTTTTTTAATGCCCGAGACCTAATAACAGCAGAGGGTTTTTTGTTATTGTTGTTGTTAAAAAAAACCAACAAAAACAAACAAATAAACAACAACAACAAAAGGTCATGAGTGCAAAAGGCTTGAATAAACATTTCCCCCAAGGACACACAGCTGGTCACCAAGCACACGAAAAGACGTTCAACATGGATAATTATTAGGGAAATGCAAATCAGAAACACAAATGAATCATGTTTCACAGCCATTATCAAGAAATTAGGAAAAGGCATTGGTGAGAAAGAAAATTTGGAACCCCCGTACAAGGCAGGCAGTAATGAAATGTGGCTCAGTGACTGTGGAAAACACACTGAAGTTGTCGGCAAGTTAAAGACAGAACTATTAGTTGTTCAGAATTTTAACTATATACTTAACTCCATAGAACTGAAAGCATATGGGGCAGACTAATGTTTTTATCCATCAATGTTGTTCACAATAGCTGAAGGGCGGAGACGACCCAATTGTCTATCGACAGATGAACGGGTAAAGTAAATACAGTATGACTTGCAGTGGTAGAATACCACGTATCTGTGGTGCTGAGATCAAACAGACACAGGACGGACCAACACAAACATGGGACAATTCCACTTTTAAGAGACACAAAATACCACGGTGGTTGCCAGGGCCTGGGAGTGGAAACAATTGCTTAATGGATGAAATGTCTGTGTGGGAAGATATGAGGCCTCTAGAAGTGGATCATGGTCCACAATGTGAACATACTTACTGAAGCTGAATTGAACACTAAAAGATGGTTAATGGGCTTGCATTGTTTGCTATGCATATTGAACCATGATTTAAAAACAAAATCCAAGGAAGTCAACCTGAACAGTAGGATTCTGACTTAGCTGAGACACTACCAGGTAAGAAAGTCTATAGAAAGAGACCTCAGAAAGAAATATAAAGGTTGAACCAGCTCAGCCTAACCCTGATCGGCGCGGGCGGTCAAGATGCCCAGGGACATGGACTCACGTTGCAGGTGGATGAGCCATCCAGAGTCGGATAGGAGCCATCGGGCCAGTCTGCAGGGTCCAGGGCAGCTGACTGTCGGTGCTGGGCCTCGTATTCCTTCAGCTGCAGCAAGAACAAATGAAAGACTGAAGTGGAAATAATGGCCGTGTCCTGCCCACTACACAGCAGAAATCACTGAGAACTTCCCCAAGTTGATGGTGACTAGGTGACCCAGGACCGGCCAAAGCTAAGCCTTCTAGAATCACAAGAAGTGGGTATGAAGCTCTGGCTGCAGGTTCTAAATCAGACCAGTAGACACAACAGACTCTTTGTATGCTCTTCCAAAAAGGAACTTTGATTTACAACACACACACACACACACACACACACACACACACACACACACACACAACACCAAAACTCATCTTTCCTGGGTGCAATCAAGTTTGAAACCAGGAACTTTCTACAGTGTATAAATCCAAAAGCATGTCCTTCCTCTCAGAGCACAGTGGAGGAGGCCAGAGATGTAACACGAATTGATAGAAGGTCTTATTAATAAAAACAAAACTGGAGCCAGGTATTGGGGTGAACGCTGAAAGATCAGAGAGACAGAACCAGTCACAGCTAACCTCACCTCAACAACTCCTCAGCTGATCCTGTTTCCTCAGACTGGAAACCTCTGAGTCCTCATCCAGAATGAATCTCAGCTGAACTGCTGCTAAAAGCCTAGAAGCTTAACCAGCTCTAGTTCCTGGTTTTCACGCCTTATATACCGTTCTGCTTTCTGCCATTACTTCCTGGGATTAAAGGCGTGAGTCACCATGCTTGGCTGTTTCCAGTGTGGCTTTGAACTCACAGAGATCCGGATGGATCTCTGCCTCCAGAAAGCTAGGATTAAAGGTGTGAGTGCCACCATTTTCTGCCCCCTATGTCTGTCTAGTGGCTGTTCTGTTCTCTGACCCCAGATAAATTTATTAGGGTGCACAATATATTGGGGAAAATAAATTCACCACACAGAGACATCTGAATAATAGAGAGGGAACGCCTGAAACCAACTCTTTGAAATGCTAGGACAGGGCTGGGGATATAGCTCAAATAGTAGAGCGTTTGCCTAGCATGCATGGGTCCTGGGGTTCAATCCCCAGCATCACACAAGCTGGGTGTGGAGATGTGCGCCTGTCTTCCCAGCATAGCGACGTAGAAGCACCAGGAGGCCTCGCTTTTCTCATTCAAGGCTGGGGCATTCTATCTGCCAATCTTGTCACCTAGCAAACATGAACTGGTTTACTAGAGACCCTGGACACGGGGAGGGAATAACGAAGACAGTAAAACTTTCAGAGCTGCTGAAAGTGTAGGCTTAGAAACCTGGGTTTGAAGGGAAAACAAATCAAACACGGAAAGGAAAGGAAATATTCTAGAAAAGGGAGCAAATACAGCAAAACCAAACAGAGGCTCTTTCAGAATGCTGTGTGCGAGGTCGGCCAGGGAGGTTTGCATACGGCACAAAGGATCTGCAATCATCTACTTCAGACACCTCAGCTGTCACTGCAGTCAAACCTCATTGTAATTTAGGCTTCAGATCCAATTTAAGAGTTGATCAAAACATGTTCCATGAAACAGGTTCGTTAAACACAGAACTAAGCTGAGGTCAAGCGCTTACAATGGTCCTCGACCACCAGTGCTGTGGGATGCGGCAAAGTCGTCACCCAAAACACAACCTTCCTGGTGTCATTGCAAACTAGGAATGTCTCTCTTACCTATGTACGTGGGAGGAGGTAGGCAGCGCTGATTAGGGAGCAAAGGCCTGGATATAGACACCAAATAGCACTGGCCGCCTGGGATGGGTGACGGAACCCTTCTGTTCCATCCCCTCCTCTCAGACCATGGGGAAGACGCCAAATCCATCTCCCAGGCTCGCTAGTACAAGCACATGGATGCGGCAAAGCCCTCAGCGCACGTCTATGCAACAGTTACAACACACAGCACCGTGACTTCCACCCTGGGGCTTCAGGGAAGTGCACAGCTCACATGAAAGCATATGGCCCGAGGAGTCTGCTATGAGTGAACTCATCATTTTAATCTTTGACACATTATCAGGGACATATACACTGCCCTCGTATTTATAGTATATATACTAATACACGGGCTGATCCCTTCCATCTGGATACATGGTGTCTGAAATGCTGCAGTCTCGCTGCATGCTGGGAAGAAATGTCAGGTGGGAAGGGATTATTAGGAGACTGGCAGTTTGATCCCGGTATCTACTCCATTTTTATACTCAATCTTAACCCTGACCTCCAGGAGTCACTAAATACACTGTATCTTTAACGAAAAGGCAACTATAAGCTGACAAGCCTTTTGATCTCCTGAGGACTTTATTTTTGACTCACACAGATGTAGCTTAGGAGCAGACATATGTTGCCAGATGGGTAAATACGCAACCTAGTAATTAAGCGATGGCATGGGTAGCAGCTTCAGTTTTAAGAATGATATTTTTAAGAAAATAGGACTGCAACACCATGGTTATGGGTTCTCTCACTTTCAACTAGGCAGCATCCAGACAGTTAAAGTTTCTGAGTGCTGAGTGCAGCTCCCCTGTGCTTTATGTAAACACCCCTGGACCATCTCACACATGGCCTTCTGGAAGAGCCTCTACCCAGCTTTGCTAAGTGAAATTTGCTGACTTTTCGACGGCATTTCACTTCCTTCCTTTGTCTTTGTTTCTTTCCTTAAAACTAAGAATGTATGTTTTCTACGACACAGACCCATCATATCCTCATGATAAGATACACAGGCTACTCTCTATCCAAGGCTTCCCGTGTGAGTCTATCTAGTCCCTATTTTATCCCAATAGTCCACTCACACATGCACAAATCGCCCAGATAAATGAATGATCCATAGCTTCCCGGTATGCCATGGGGCTTTCCAGACCATGAACTAGGGCGAGATTCAAATACCCGGACCTTAATTGCCAACAGTTAAAGCTAGAATTTGCCAATCTTGTTACTCAGAAACTGCCAATTACCTAAATCCCATAAACTTTAAACTTTTTAGCTAATAAGATTGCCTTCCTTAACACTCAAAGCATGTATCTACCACAAAATTAGAAAATGTTTGGCATGCCATTTTCTTGGACAGAACCAGGCAGCTAATATAGAAATCATCTATTAGGCTATATTTACATCCCACATTCAAAAGGACAGTATCCTGAACTGAGAGGAGTTTTGTAAACATCACTGCCTTCAAATGCTTTAGTTGCTCACAAGAGTCTTCACATATTAGTTCCTTGTTTGTGGTTTTTTCATACTTATCTTGATTTGCTTCAGACAACTGGGTTCTTAGCAGGCTGTCAAGACTGCTAAGGGTGCGTACCTCCAAACCTGAGCTTGACCCTTTCAACGTGATGGAAAGAGAACTGATTCTTGGGGGTCATTCTCTGACCATGACAAGTGCCCCATGGCATGTTAAGTCCACACACATACTCACACAGAAACAAATACATACTTTTTTTTTTTTTTGGTTTTTTGAGACAGGGTTTCTCTGTGTAGCTTTGCGCCTTTTCCTGGAACTCACTTGGTAGCCCAGGCTGGCCTCGAACTCACAGAGATCCGCCTGGCTCTGCCTCCCGAGTGCTGGGATTAAAGGCATGCGCCACCACTGCCCGGCCAAATACATACTTTTTAAAGGGGATTTTAGGGATGTGAATCACAGTTGGGTAATTTTTAGTGAGAATACACATGACAAGTTTAAATTCATACGATGGAATTGTGGTGGACCAAAACATCCCAACTTGAACACAGACAAAAATTTTCCCCATCCAACAACATCGAGCTCCAAATGGCAAGTTGGCAACCTCCCCTCTCCAGAGCTGTCCTTTTCATTATGACTTCGGATTCAAATCCCCAGGTTCTCTCTCTCTGAATCTTTGATTGACAGAGGAAGGCACATCCACCAAGGTTAAACCCTGTGACAATATGAGGCATTTGGGTATTCTTATCATGGTCTCTACAGGAGGTCTGCCTTTGCCATTCTTGTATACACTGGTCCCAGCTAAAAGGAAGCAAATCCCCTCTGCAAAGTTTCTTATATTCTCTAATTTTCTTGTTTTGTCTCTGGAGGGAAAAAAATCCCACTTAGGCATTAAAACTGGAGGATACTGAGAAGAGCAATCGAGCATCCATCTCTGCTTATCATCGTCTGTCAGAGGGTACCCAGTCTTGCACGCAGATAGCGCAGAGTGTAGATAATGTCGCCATCATTTTCCTCCGGGCCATCTGCATTTCTGGACTGCTTAATGGACAATATTCTTGATGCCTCAGTGATCTCTAGAGCTGCACCTGAGACTGGGCAAAGGCCACCAAGCCAGCAGCAGCCAAGCTGCAGGCTCATATTCTCTTGCCTGTGGCTAGGCCACCATCTCCTTAGGCTGTCTTCTAATTTCAGCTAGCTGCTAAAATTAGGAGCTCATTTTCTTTTTCTCCACTTCTTCTCCAAGTTCAAGAGTATTCCTTTCTTTTCTGACTGTCTATATTGGACTATACGGAGGCACTTATAAATGTTTTCCTTGCTCCAAGAAAACAAGTAAACCTCATCTCATGCCAAACATGAGTGCTGTGAAATGGCCTCGGACATCTGCATTCAGACGATGAACACTGCTATTTGAACACAGTGCAGCCTCACCACTCACGAGGAGGCAAGGAAACCACCCGCTCACCACAAGTAAACTACATATATGTGGACTCTTCTTACGTGCATTGTCTAGGACTTCTGGTAAACTTTTCCCCAATGCTGAGGCACACACAAGGGTTCGAACCAGGGAGAAAATGCTTGAGGATTTTGACACTCAAGGCCCTGGGCTAAGAAGGAAGGTGCAGGTTATTTGAGAGAGGCACAGACACGGTTGTCACCCATCACCAGCTACATCACCTACCCCAGCACCCACATGCTTCTCTGCAGTAAGCCAAGGCACTCTGTTCCTCCACTATCATGAACTTCAGGATGTTGGGGATGTTGAAGGCCAAGGTCACTACGGCAATCCTCCAAGTCCACCAATGAAGAAAAGTCAGCGGTTGTTGCAAAATTGCCCAGGCCTCCAAGTTTCCTTCCAAAGTTAGTCTCACTTCTCTCCCTCGAGTGGCTTGCTCTTTCCTTTCTCCGTCCCTCCCTCCCTCCTTCCCTTCCTTCCTTTCTTTCTTCCTCCCTCCCTCTCTCTCTTCTGCGATAGTCAGTGTTAACTGTCAATTCACAGGATAGAGAATCATCCAGGAGATGGACCCCTGGGCATGCCTGTGGGTGATTATTTTAAATACATTAATGATGGAAGGAGACCTAGAGGGGTTACTCAATAGTTAAGAACACTTGTTGGTCTCTCAGAGGGCCTGAGTTTGATTCCAGCACTCACATCAGGTGGCTTATAACCACATGTAACTCCAGCTCCAGGAGATGCAACTCCATCTTCTGGCTATCATGTATGGCAATATACTCATGGAGACACATATGCATAAATAATAAAAATGAAAATAAAATATTTTAAGAAGAAGAATGTGGGAAGGCTCATCATAACTGTGGAACCACCTCATAGGCAGGAGACCCTGGATGCTATAATATACAGAAAGAAGCTTAAATATGGGTGCCACTATCCCACAGGCTTGGGTCCCAGAAAAAATAAAATGGAGAAAGTGAGCTAACCAGCACAAACGTTCACTGCTGTCTCACGCCTGACTATGGATGCAATGCGACTTCTGTGGAATAACCCTTCTGTACACTGTAAAAATGTGTTGCTCTCATTGTTAATAAAACACTGATTGGCTGATAGTCAGGCAGGATTTTCAGGGCAGAGAGAATGCTGGGAAGAAAGAGAGTAGAGTCTGAGGAGTCTCAAGAGATGCAGAGAGAAGCAAGATGAACGTGTTGAAAGAAGGTACCGACAGGCGGCAGAGGGTAAATAAGAAATACGGTGCTAATTAAAAATGTGAGAGTTAGCTAGTAACAAGCCTGAGCTATCAATCAAGCATTTGTAATTAATATTAAGTCTCCCTGTCAGTCATTTGGGAGAGGCTGCTGAGACCTACATGTGACCATTCTCTTCAAGCTTCTACCACCATGGCCACACACTCCTCCCCACTGCTGGCATGATGAACTGGACTCTGGAATTGTGAGCCAAATTAAACCATTCCTTAAGCTAGTTTGGCCAAGTAATGTGTCACCAATACAGATGTTTTATTATACAGGGTGGAAAGCTTGTATCAAGCAAACAGAATGCAGTAAATACCTTGTTTGATTAATTTGATAAAGTAGATACCTGATGACCACTAAAATACCATCAAAATATTCCTTGGGGGTTGAGGATATGGTTGGTGGTAGAACAGTCTCAAAACATGCATGAGATTTTGATGCCTGATAACAGATATATACAGAGGCACACATGCACACCACACACACACACACACACACACACACACACACACACACACACACACTCCTATCACCTCTGATGCCCCCAAGCATTTTTTTGCAGCTGGTGCTCACAGGTGTACACTAAACGTCCACACTCTTACCCTAGCAAGCGCTTCTTCAATGGTGATCATTTTCTCTTTCACCATCATCATGAGCTGAATGCGCTCCTCGTCGCTCATCGTTATCTCACTTGCCACATAGCCCACGTCTTCTCCTGGGGATCAAAGACAGATACATGCAAATGAGAGATGAAGAAGAAGCAGGCCTTGAGCCCGGAGGCCCCTCATCTCAGGTGAGGGAGGGACTTTCCTCAGGTGCACTGTCTACCTTGCATGCTATGGAGGGAATCGAGGGAGGCGAGATCAAGCTGCTTCTCCGGAAGCCCAGCACTCATCTCTTCGGGAAGTGTGTTCTAAGAACATGTAGGAGTTACCACAGAAGCAAGTCCTTCAAAATGACCAGAACTTGAGACAGGTCTTCTAGCCATGGGATGAAGTCCACAAGGCATTTCTTGCTACAGGTAAACCAGGAATCTCATTGAAACACCCAACTTGATCAGACAAGCCTTCCAAGGCTTCTTTGAGTTGGGCATTCTCTGTACTTTACTATGTGCAATACGGATGAGGAGAACATACATTTGTGTGAGAGCACCCTCTATGTGACAGGTCAAGCCACAGAACCAAGCCTGCTGGGCCCGATCTGGCCTACCTCTGAGTTATTGAGTTATCCCTTACAGGATCGACACATAAATAAAGCCACATGCCAAGCATGTCAACCTCATGGAAGACAGGCAGGACAGCTATTTATATCTGGAAGTACGGCAGTCACATGGGTCTGCAGAGAGTGAGAGGCAGCCACCATCTAAGTTAGGAGCTGAGGGCCACCAGAACTACACAGGAAATGACTTCCCCCATCGACTCCTTCTCAAGTCTCTTCCCATAAAGCAAACCATGCCTTCCCCCTTATTTGAGCTCCACTGGACAGTTGTATCTTAGGTCAGCATATGGGAAAGGACTCGGTGACAGCAGGCTAACGCACACAGCAGGAGGAAGCCACATGTCGGCCCTGCTCTCTCTCCTCTGCCTGTCTTCCTCTGACATACTATGGTGGCTTCTGGTATCATCAGGACCTCAGCCAGGGCTTAATGTCCCCTTGGTGAGCAGGGACAGGACCAAGGAGGCTATCTGAAGGCTCATGGGACACCACAGTAGAGGAACCTAGCTTGGGATTTGTGTTCCCCATGCTTCTGTGTCTCATTTCTATTTTGTAACCAATCGGTTCAGAGGTACCCCTGAAGTCCCTACTGACACTCATGGAGAAACGGAAGGGTGTGTTGTATGTGGAAAGAAGCCTGCTGGTTTGATTCATTTTACTATCTGTGTTGAATGTCACAGAGCTGGCTGGGTGTTTCACAAAGCCATGTGACAGGTGAACTACCAACTACTCTCTCTCCCTTCCTCTTCCTCTCTCCCTCTCCCCCTCTCCGGACTCTAAGACTTATTTTTATTAATGTCTATATGTATGTTTCTGTATAAGTGAATGCCACATGTGGGTGAGTGTTCATGGAAGCCAGCAAAGATCCCCGGAGCTGAAGTTGCGTACAACGTGAGCTGACTGACATGAGCTCCTGGGAGCCACACTCCGGGCCTTTGGAAGAGCAGCAAGTGTTCCTAACCACTGAGCCCTCTCTCCAGGCCCTGCCTTCTCTCCTCGCAGCTTTCTAAGTGAGGCAGATGATTCCGGATCTCTACCGAAAGGGAAAGCTGGGAGGAATAAGGAACTACTCCCTCAAAGCGGGACACCTAAGAAAAGTCGCCACATGAGAGCTGTCGGGAAAATCAGGTGTGCAGCTATGGAAGCTAATACCCAGGGCCAAGTTTCTTGTGTCTGGGTGGGATTATCAGTGGTAGACAGTGGAACACATTCATTTACTGATAACCCCGTTCAGTCAGGCAGGAATGTGGAAGTAGACGTGTCCTGGTTTCCTCTGTGAATACTGGGGAGAAACATAAATTACATAACCCAGCCTCCAGGGAATGACATATTTATTTGCTATCTAAACAAAAACAAAGGCAAGGCTTGGAGAAAGGGCAGAGCTCCCTTCAGAGAGCAGTCGGGTAAATTCTCATGATGTCAGATCCAGACAGGGTTTCCAGGGGCAACAACCCCATAACTGTCCCTTGCCACAGAGCAAAAAGTTGAGAAGAATGTAAAGGCACCAGAGGGTCCAAAACTAACAAACGCGAAGATTCCCTTGACCTTTTGAGCTCAGTATTGGCGAGCTTAAGAGACCAGCAGGGAGGCTGGTGTGAGGGGGGAGCCTGTGGACTTGGTCCCTGCTGTCAGAGGACCCCCAGCTCCTCCAACTTTGTTCTCTCCCAGTTCAAGAAACCCATGGGGTCAACATCCTGAAGTCATGGAAGGAATGTCGGAAAAGTTGACTCTTCTGCAGGCGCATGCCATGAGTTTTTCCTAAACTGTAGAGTCCATTTAAATCGGGGTCGGGGCTTCTGGGTATTATGAAGCCACAAGGACCCACTGTCCGCGGTCACTTCACCGTACCTTTTGAAGTCTGCCTCATGATGCCTTTCTGGTTCTTTCGAAAATTCTGCCAGAAGTATTTATTTTTCTTCTTCCAATCTCCTTTTCCTTTAAGAAAGAAATGAAGGAGGGAGGGAGGGAGGGAGGGAGGGAGGGAGGGAGGGAGGGAGGGAGGGAGGGAGGGAGGGAGAGAGAGAGAGTGAGTGAGAGAGAGAGAGAGAGAGAGAGAGAGAGAGAGAGAGAGAGAGAGAGGCACACACAATAAATTCACTGATAACAAAAGCAGTCTCTTTCTCACAATGCCGAACGAATACTCTGACTCCACAAAAAGACAGTTTTTCAGTTTGTGAAAGACTGTGAAATAGCTATAAAGTTGTTTAAAAGAAATGCAAATTTGCTCGGGGGGGGGGGGGCCAATAGGGTTAAGAAAAGAAATTCGGGGCACATCAAAAGAGCAGGCCGAGCGCTTGCTCTGGTCTTCGCTTGGATGTCTGTTCAGCCAGTGCGCCTCACTCTGCCTCGCCCCGTGGCGCATTCTCTCCCTTCGGCTGCGGCCACAATTATTTCCACCTTGCAGGGGTTCACTTTGTTTTCTTCCCGCTGTGCACCCGCCCTTGCCTTATTTCTCTTACTCCCAACATAATGAAGAAAACGCAAAGGGCTGCTACGCCCTGGTGTGCACAGACCGACCAGCCCGGTTCACTGTGGTGTTTGGTGACAAGGGTCTGTAGCACAGGTGAGGCATGAGCGCCATCTCGCTAATGTTTAGGCTTCTTGGGGACCAACCTACAGATTAACAAGGTCATAAAGACCAAAACAAACAAACAAACAAACAAACAACCAGAGGTCAGTCCTGCTGTAACATCTATCTCAGTCTCCTTTTAACGTCCCACCCATCTCTGACTAGGATTGGATGATTCACCAGTGAAATCAAATTTGCCAATAATAGACATTAAAAAAAGAAAAAAAAGAATCCTAGGGTTCTAGTAACTGATAATACAAACATCTTTTTAAACGTAAACAGGCTGGGAGCTGTAGCTCAGTCAGTGAAGAGATTGTTTCACAAGCATGAGAAGCCAAATATAACCTCCCAGAAGCCACGATAGTGAAGCTAGGCATGGTGGCACAAATTTATAACCCCAATACTGGGCAGGAAGAAACAGGCAGGTCCTTGAGGCTTGTGGGCCAGCTATCCTAGTGATTAGGTGTGTTTGGGGCCAATGAGAGACTCTTGTCTCAAACAACAAGGTGGATGACTCCTGAGGAAGCCAACGCTGTCTATATCCTGTGTGCACACATGCATGCACGTACGCACGCACACATGCACACACTCACGCACGCACGCATGCACATGCACATCAAAACTTGCAAAAGACAAGCATAAGGGAGGAGGGCCAGTGAATGGAAGGCAGTTCTTGATTCTTTAAAAAGAAAAGGCAGGAGCAGCAATGGCTGCCACTGTGCTGATGTAGCACACCCAGAGCAGCAGCCCTGTCTCCATTTGGTGGCTGTCTGGTCGCCCCGTGGCCACTGGAAACAAGGCCGAGCAAAGCGGCGGCTTCCACAGTCTAGACCGGTGGTGCCAAGCAATGATGCATGGAGTAGCCATGTGGGAACTCCATCTCTGGTGCTCCCAAGCTAGCAAGGGTGTCATTTGTCAAAACAGGATGTCCTCATTTAAATGCCGACAGCCCTGGAGGCCTGGGGATGAAACCCAAGCCCTTCTTCTGCCTTCCATTTCCTAGGTCCTCAAGGCTAGTTTCATGGGGTCTGCTGCCTGTGAGTGAACCTGGAAAAGCAGACATCAGTCATGAAGGGTGAAAGCAGACTGAGTATCAATCATTTGGCTTCTTAAGGCAGTGTTTGAGACCAGAATGCATTTCTCTGCCTATAAGCTGTGTGCCTTTCCTTCTCACATTCCGTGTATGTAACGGAGACAATAAAGATAGCTAATATCTCTTCACCACTTATGCAAGCACTTTGCTATTTAACAGTCTAGTTCATTTCATCTTATTCAGGCTCCTCCTCTTCCTTTTTTAATAGTACCAGGGTCTTACCGCGTATCTCAGGCTGGCTTTGAACTCTCTATCTTCCTACCATGTGCTGAGCTTACACTTACATCCTACCATGCCCACCAATGGGGTCTGTTTTCATTCCATGAAGGAGGTGAGATAAAGCAAGGCCTGGAGAGGCAGGTGTCTTCCCAAGGTTACAGTAGCGCAAGGGTGGCATTTATGATTCAAATCTTGGCAGCCGGATTGGAGAGCCTATAACCCATCCACCCTTTGCTATATCAAGAATAGATCTTATTGTAATCAAGGATATATAAAATATATCATGCCTTGAATGCACGTTATTTATCTAAACATTCCAAAACTGAAGAGTTTATCTGAGGGCATGATCAGCGACACAAACTTAAGGAATTTTCTGATAGTGTAATCTGTTTATAACAGAGAAAAATTATCAGCCATAAAGATCCAGCAAAGAGGCTTGGTCAGTGGGCTTATGGCACAGTCAATAACAGTAAGCCTCTTACTGTTCAGGATATTTAGCAAGCGGAAATACTCATAAACTGTCCCATTTTGAAGACCTGTAAAACAGTATGTAGACTGTGATGCCACCTGTATTTTCAAAAGAACAATTCCTAATGGCAAAAAAAGATTAGAAAATCGCACATCGAATACCAGGGCTAGAGATGTTCTAAAGTATGTGCAGCTGAGCTGGATCCCAGCACCCACAATAAAAAGCAGGGCACAGTGGTATGTATCTACAACCCTAATGCCAAGGGAGGCAGATGGGCAGGTTTCCCCAGTTTGCTGGCCCACTGATCTAGCTGAACTGGTGGAATTCTGGGTTCAGTGAGAGACTGTTCAAAACGTAAGGTGGAGAGTGACTGAGGAATACCCAATGTGGACCTCATCCTACATGCATATGTGCACATACACGGACACACACAAACACACACACAGACACACAATGTTCACAGTGTTTGTTTCTGAATGGACAGATTTTTATGTGTGTGAGGTCTATAGCTTTACATGTCTATATATCTTCTATAAATTATGAAAAGAAAATAATCCAATTAAATATTTAAATCAAAGGCAGTGGTACTAACCTACACAGCCGTCTTCCGAGTTTGATTTATGAAGAGGGTACCTAGAAAAGAAAACAAAATGTAAATTCATATTGCCAGAGGGCCTTGGTTTTATGGAATTTTCACTGACAATCTTCCTAACCAGCTGGATCCCGGACCAACAGTGTTTACTGGAGCCTGGGGAATTTCTACAGTGGGTCTTTTTTGTACCTATCTGCTGAGTTCTTGGAAAATGGGTACCATTTGTCAATATTGATTAATGAACCAGTCTAGGACAGGATCTATATTTAAAAAAGAATGTGGGCTTTCACTAGAGGCTGCTGAAGGATCTTGCATGTCTGTGAACTAATCACTAGCTGACTTCCTGCCACCTCGAATTCTATAGGGTAAGTGGAAAAGAAAAAGTTGAGAATGAACATATCAACTCCACAGCACAAAGGCTGCTTGGGCCAACAAGCAAGGTGCATGGGCGGCTGGAGAAAAGACCAGGGTAGGCTGCGGAGGTGGCAAAGGCAGTCAAAAGGAGACCGGATGCCCAAGTGGAGGGAGGGGTAGCCACTATGGAGCTCCGGTAGTTGGTGATAACAACTGGCATGGTTGATAGTTGGTCTTTCCAGATCTTATGAGGTTCAAAATCAAGCCAGAAATCTGTTATTTTTATTTGTGTGAGAGCTTCACATGTTTAAGTCATGGCAAATTTTTCTTAAGATGGATCCAAGTTAATCACAGTTAATGTGTCTGCTTCACATCTCATCTGTCAGCGAGTGCCAGCTGAGCCTCGTGAGCCCAAGGAACATGGGATGTGAGCCACAGCCTAAAACCAGAGAGTGAGCTGGTCCTCTAGACAGCACTTAGTCAGCACCAACTTCAAGCACGAAGGCAGGGAAAGCAAAGGATATTAAATATTAACATCAAAAGGGGTGGAGAGATGAGTAGAGATCAGATCAAAATCCTCACTTGCTGGGTACAAACTCTAGAGGACCAAGTTGGTGTCCTTAGGCACAGGCATGCCAAAGGGGAAAACAGGAAGAGCCTGTGTCAGAACAGAAGTTGGGTACTTAGAGAATTCACATCCAAATCATCTCGCTAAGTTCACTACCAGAGAGGAAGATAAGAAGATGCCTGGCTAAACGCTGTAGCTACTACCTGGATGCTTAGAAAAGCCAGTTGTGAGGTAAGGTATTGAGAGGGAACACTGAAAACCATCAGGGGACAAGTGAAGGACCTCCAAACACCTGACGGAGACCTTGCAGGTAAAGGGACCTCAAGAACTTAAGGTGCAGAAGAGGGCACAGGGCCCCCGAGAATTGAGCCGCTACGTAGATGTACAGGTATTGATGCTGACTGGCGTCGGACGGGTACCCAGACCCCGCAAGCGACATAACATTCCACATCCAAGAGGAGAGAACTACTTCTGACTGGCAGGAAGCCCTGGAAGAGCTCCATGATAAACTAGAAAAGGTACTCAAAACAGACGCAGGAGAAACCATTGCAGAGGTCAAGAGCTGAAATACGACTCATCTTCCTTTCTACCACACTGCAGGCATGTGTGCGCACACACAAACACACCCACACACACCCACAGTGAGGAAACCGGCCTGATCACCAAACTACACTCCCCCCCCCGCCCCCCAAAAAATCCAGAATCTACTCTTTTTCGTCCTCCTACCCACGGCAAAAATAAAAGAGCTTCAACTCATGTCTACTTGAAAGGCTTTCAAGTGGTGGCCATTTTAAGCGTTAGACACATTCAGCCAATCTAGATCTTGCAATATTACATGTAAGGGACAAGGACATATGGTATGAAGAAATGAGACTATTGTTAGGGAGGGGGTGGATATGAACAAGGAGGCACACAGGGACAGAGCCATAGCTCAGTTGGTAGGGTGCCTGTCTAGTGCACAAAGCCCTGGGTTTGACCCCATCACTGAAGAATGCCGAAGACAGTTGGTGTTCTTTTGTAATGTTAGTACTGGGGAGGTGAAGGTCTCTGCTGCACAGAGAGTTCAAGGCCAGTGTGGAACACATAAGATCCAGTCTCAAACAAGCAAAGGAGGAGGCACGCAAAGACAGAAGTGGGGTGTGGTTGGCCTGGATTGGCCTGCAGGGGTCCAGGGAGATCACTAAAGCCATTCTAGATACCTCTGTGAAAGTCCCCATAGATAATTAACTAAGGGAGAAAGGCTCACCCACCTGAATACGGATGGCACCATCAAATAGGCTGAAGCCTAGACTAGACAGGCTATAAAAAGGGAAGGAGGAAGTCTTGATGGGCCAGGCATTTTTCTCCACTTACCAGACACTGTAATGAACACTGTTCACTTCATACCACCTGCTCTCTAGACCATGATATCCTCCTACCTTGCCTCAGGTCCAAAGCAAGCAAAACCAGGAGCCCAGGCAGATCCTCTCTAAGTTGTTTGCTCTCTGGTCTTTGACACAATGATGGAAAGTTGACTATCACGGAGGGGGGTGGGAGGGTGGAGCTGGGTACTCTATGCTCATGGCCACAGGTGAATTGTGAGACCAGCAAATACTGTCAAGAGTGAGCCCTGGGCTAGCTGGCTGGAGAGGAAGGCAGGGAACCTTTCAAGAGAGGTCATCTTTGAGCTGTTCTCAAATAAGACAAATCTTCCTGTGTTGCATTTTTAACTCAATGTCATAGTAGCATATGGCCACCCACATGCTTCAACTGTCCTTCACCTACCAGTTCTAAGAGCCCACTAAAAGTGGAGGGGACAACACACTATTTCACACTTACTGAAAGCACTAGGAAGGTACGGACCCATTGCTAAGAATCAAGTGTATGAAATATTCCCAGCACTGGATAAAACCAGCTACCGACGTGGTCAGAGCTTTGTAACAATTCTTCCTTACATCAAAAGAAATGTTTTCTCAAGAAAATGGTCTGCAGAAATAGTTAAGTCCTCTGATGACTGAGAGTGATATATCTTAATGGATTAAATGACGTTTAACTACCACTTGATTTATATTCCAATTTTATAGGAAGCTATGGTCCCCACAAGGGGAGGCAGCAGTCTCTTGCTCCATGGCCACTTGGCAGTCACCAGGGATCACACCGGGTGGCCTGCTGTGGCCCTGTTTTCTTTTGAATGTATGCCTTGCCCTCTCTGGATAAAATGAAGATAAACCATTTCAATCCTATCTTTGAGAAATGTAAAGGTTCCTTTCCATCCCAAAGCCATCTTTTCATACTTCCAGGCAAATGGAAATGTTTGGTGCTATAAAAATGCTTCCAAACTCGTCATTTCGGGAAAAGGCACCTTCTCTCTGCCACCTAGACATTATAAACCTATGTAATCATAGGTTCCTCCCCCAAACACAGACTTAGCTCCTTTTGTTATTTTCATTCACTCTCTCCAAATTATCACACGTTGGGTATTTTACCCTCACATTTGACAGCACCCACGTTTCTTGCATTTCCCCCAGATCACCAGAAGATGGCACTGTAGATTCTTTGTTCAATTGTGATACAGCGTGTGGAATTTTTGTTTTTAAATTTTCACAAGTTTACAACACTCGGACTGGTCAAAGCCAGTGTCTCCTAAGTGTGAGGCTCCTCAGATCATCACCTTTCAAAAGAGAAAAGTGACATTGTGCGAATCTGGACAGAGTGAATTGTACCTGCAGAGCCTGGCAGAGGAGGAATGCAAAATGCCACATTTTTTCCCTCGATTTGAGACCATGTCTAACATCCATCCTGCAGGACCTGAATTAGCCATGTAGCCAAGTTCAAGTCTGGATGAAAGCAGGCAGAAGAGTCATTTATTGGCCCTATGGTGGAAGAAATGAACTCTCGGAAGTCAGCTCCAAAGAGGCTGCACCTCCAATCACAACCTCCTTCCGACCCCATACAGTGTGCCTGAAAGGGGAAGATCTAGAAGGTGGTTTGTGGGCCTGTGGGCAACATCAGTTTCACTGATAAAGGAGCAGAAGGGATGGGGACCAGGAAGCAACACTTAGCACTCTGTTGCACTCTGAAAGTATTACACCCAAAGACTCAAGAACTCTTGGGGTGGGATTTCTTGTTCAGAGCTCAAGAGGTCCCGGGTTCAAATCCTGCACAAGTCTGTCTTATTTTTTCCAGAACTAGAGTGAACATCTTTTCTTCAGTAACTACAGTTAAGACCCCCATATTACTAACATGTGAACATTTCTCCCTAAGATCCCTAAACCACTTAAGCAGTTTCTAAAGACAAAATTCATCTACGAATATTCTGAAATTAAAGAATTATTGGACTAAAAAAAAGAAAAAACACCGAATTTAAGGTAATGTATCCTGAGAACTTGGCCAATGTCATTCCTTTGTTCATTCAGTTTCAACCTCCCATTCTTGCTTCCAATTTATGCAGATCCCAGTGAGCCAGGCATTCTCTGAGGCACAGGGAACATTTGCTAAAGGACACAGGTGAGGCTTGGCCAATGGGAGCTAGGGGAGAGGGGCAGGAAGAGCTGCTGAGTCAGAGAGGGAGGAACATGGCCAGGAGCACTGAGACCTCCCTGAAGATGTACCCTTCAGTAGAACCACACTTCTGTGGCGTTCACGCCCCTGTGGTGGGGAAAAACACGGGGTGAAAGCTAGAGAGGAAGCGCACGCATCTGCCTATGGGGGTGCCTAAGCCTTCCACGTAGATATGAAAGGAAAAGTGGGGTGTGTGGGACCAGTGGCACCGGGGGTGCCTTCTAAGCCTTCTGAGTAGATACAAAAGGAAAAGTGGGGTGCATGAGGTTAGAGCTGCACACCAAAGTCACTCACATTATAAGGAGTCCGGGACATTGTAACACAACACAGAGAGGCATTTTGGAGGCTTGAGTCCTGATGTTTTTAGGGATCAGAAAGGTGAGGCCAGGCGGTGACACATGGAGAAGTTGCCCAAAGAGAGAAGGCATGAGGGGTAGATGTCCCCTTTTCTAGCCGGAATAATGCTCGTCAAGTTTTACAGATATATCGCTGCCTCAGATTCAGTACACAGGCTGTACATAGGCTGTCGATTTTCTATGGAGTTTCCAGCATTGGAAGAGGCATCCTCGTTAAACCACCCAGTGGGAGGAGGAAGAGACACAGATCAAAATGTATTCTCCAAGCCTCTGTAGACTCCCACCTCCCAAATCAAGACTGCAGTGTAGACCTATCCGAGCACAGAATGTATTTGTCACCTGAAATCTCACTCAGGGAAGGAGGCACAGAACTGCCCTGTGAGACTCCCAAGTCCAGTGCCTCCCAACATCCCATCCCCTTCACCTCTCTTTCCTGTTCACACAGCACTAGCCTAACCCACACCTACAGGCACCGCCCTTTTCTATTTCCTAAGAGATGGTCTGCAAGGGCACGCGGGCATATGCTGGCCCTGCTCGGTCATAACGAACAGACCACTCCTCAGAAGAACTTGTGATGTTATGTTTCCCAGCCCAGATCTGAATGAAGTCTAGGGATACATGAGGACACTCGAGGAGCTAGCTGCAACACCTTCCGGTCTGCTGATGGAAGGAAGCAAGGAGATAAATAATGTGACTCCGAATCATTCCTTCTTGTAGTCATTCAAATATTCTAAGGTGCACCCAGGTAAGCACAAACTCTAGCTCCTTTTCACAGGCTAAGACCAGCAAAGCACAATAAATACCTACACCCAAATGAAGTCCTGAACTATATACACCATGTCAGGGTTCCCATGGGTGTCCCAGAATTTTCACTGTAACTAAACAAACAAACACACGTGCACGCACGCACACAAATGCAGTTATAACCTAATTTATAAGCAGTAACATATGTTATACATTACTAAAAGCCGGGACTTACAGGGATTTTATGGCTCCATAATCTTAAATCTCGGGATATAAAACTTCGGCGCTAGTTTTCTCCCTGCTGAATTTTGAATCAGGGCTCTCACTGTGTCTGCTATTACCTGGCGTTATCCCAGGCTACCCTAGAGTCCCCAAAACTAGCCACCTTCTCTGGAAGTAGAAAAAGGGCATGCCTGTGCTATAAGGAGGGAAGGTTGGGAGCCTCTGCTAGGTGTGACAGCTCATGGCTGCAATCCCAGCGCTGGAGAGGCCGAGGCAGTAATGCGGCTGTGGGTTCTAGGCTAGCCTGGGCTACAAACTTGACTCTGCCTCAAAAACAGCTCACAAATCTTACAGAAATCAATTTCCTTTTTCATGAGCTATGTAAGTATAATTTATATTGTGCTTGGTAATGTATATGTATTAGATATGTATGAGGGTTTTAAATGTTTTTATTCATCCTTTGAGAATTTATGCAATATTTTGTCATATTCTTTCCTCTCCCACAAATCCTCCTGAGCATGGGGCCTGCATTGGAGTATGCTTGATAAATATACCTACCAGTCTGTTGAGGGGGGCGGGGGGATGGATTTTTTTCTTCCCCTCTCCCAGTAGTTGTCCATAACAAACAGCGTTTTGGCTAGGGTGGAACTTTGTGTCCACTTCTGTATGGAGGTTTTATGAGACAGGGCCTCGTGGCTGACTTCTAACTTGACACGTAGCTGAAAATTAACCTTGAATTTCTCATTTTTCTGCCTCTATCTCCCAAGTGCTGGTATGATAGGACTTTGCCACCCACCCTATTTCATGCGAGGTAAACAATCTGAGTCATATTCCCAGCCTGATGAATATTGTCCTAAGATACCAAATATATTTTTCATCTCATGAACATCTTCTCTCTACTTAGTAGAAATAAATATGGGATAACATTCAGTTACTGCCATCTACCACCTGCCATAAAGACTCAAGATGTTCCCCATCCCCAGCTTCGGGGACAGGACTGAAGTGAGGTGGGCAGGCTCTGAGCATAAGGAAGGGCTTGCTCTCAGGGTGTGTAAAAGACAAAGGCCAGCACCCCCTAGTGCTGAGTCCTACATATAACTCTTTTGCTTTAGTCCAAACCCGATCCTTCCTAGGGGAAAGGCTGGACTTCACACACAATTTCACCCACTTTGCCTGACAGTGATTCTCATCCAGTCTTACAACTCCATACATACCGAGTGCAACACAGCAACACTCATCACATTTTATCAACCCCATCAAAACACTCTCTTATCCAGACCTTTTTCTTTCATTTCGGGGTCTTCTCTCAGCTTGTAATTTCTTCTTGTTGTCCTTAGCTTGTCTTGTTGGCTTTTTGTTTTGCTCTGTCCAGGGCAACATCTCACAGGGTAGCCCATGCTAACTTTAAAACTTACAATGTAGCCCAGGCTGGTCTCAAACTCCCAGCAATCTTCAGGCCTCAGCTTTCCTGATGGATGGGGTTGGAGGCATGTGCCACCATGCTCAGCTTTGGCCTGTACTTTCCAGCTTGACAAGGTCACCTCCACAAATGATTAAGGCAGGTGTGCATAGTGTGATATCCAAGGTAACAGCCCAGCCCTGGGTAAGAGTCACACACGATGAAGTCAGGCAGATTTGGAAAGAGACAGAAGCCACCTCATATTTATGCCTTGATGCTGCTGGATGAAGAAGCAGCAATAATGAAAATGGTCCATACCTTACTAGGCTGCTGGGACAGTATGTGACTAGATGATTGGAAACACCTTACATGGTGCCTGGTACCAGGGAAGATCTTGTGCACAATACCTACATAAATATGAGGCGGCAGACTGGAACCCGCAGGCAGCTCTACAGAACCAACCATCATGGCTTCAGCACACGATGCCCTCACACCTCCCCTAGGCTAGATTAAGACATTTCCAGCCACCGATTGGCTCTGTAATAATTGTTCCACGTCTCGCCAGCATTTTGATACAGCTATTTCTTCTTCTCATTTCATAAAAGCTACTGATTATTAGAACCCGACAAAACAGACACTTGGTTTTGGACCATGGTAAACACATCTCAAATGTTCTTTATCTGGTTTATTTCTTGCATAATATTTCCATTTGTTTATATCTTATTGTCAAGAAATGGTTCACTGGGTAGGACTGCTTGCTGATCTTCATAGGTCCAGAGGTCAATCCCTAACAAACAGAGGTCAGTCCGCTCACAACCACCTGAAACTCTAGCTCCAGGGGAACCCACACCTTCTTCTGGCCTCTGCAGGCATCAACGTGTGTGTGTGTGTGTGTGTGTGTGTGTGTGTGTGTGTGTGTGTGTGTGTGTGTCCAAAATTTAGAGAATTTTAAAGTCTTTATATCCTAATGTCTCTGTAGGGCAGTATTTAGCTTGGTCAAGTACAGTATACACTAATTTTTTTTATTAATGATGAACAGCTATTTCACTATGGACACATAAATGACTTAAGTTCATCAATTATGTCACCTTAACTTTCTAAAAGCAACGAGGGGCTTTTCAAGTTTATGTGCTGTGGGATGTTCTGTATGTCCTGTGGGAGCCCTTCTTGGGTTCTTTGTGGCGTTACCCAGCAGGTCCGCATAGAGGATGATTAGGACTATGGGCCTGAGTGCAGGTGTCTGAGATGGTCTGCACTTGGCTGTGCTGGGGGATGGTCTGTATGTCAAGTTGTTCTGATTGATCAATAAATAAAACCTGATCGGCTGTGGCTAGGCAGGAAGGATAGGCGGGACTAACAGAGAGGAGAAATAAAAGGACAGGAAGGCAGAAGGACTGACAGCCAGCCGCCGCCATGACCAGCAGCATGTGAAGATGCCGGTGGGCCACCAGCCACGTGGCAAGGTATAGATTTATGGAAATGGACTAATTTAAGCTATAAGCACAGTTAGCAAGAAGCCTGCCACGGCCATACAGTTTGTAAACAATATAAGTCTCTGTGTTTACTTGGTTGGGTCTGAGCGGCTGTGGGACTGGCGGGTGACAAAGATTTGTCCTGACTGTGGGCAAGGCGGAAAACTCTAGCAACATTTATGAAGTATAGATGCTGTCCCCAAACAATGCTACCACTTCATCTTTAATTCTGCTATGGACAGGTCTGTGATGGTTGTCACAACTGCCAACTTGACACAACCTAAAATCACCTGGGAAAAGAGTCTCAGTGAGGGATTGCCTGCCTCAGATTGACCTGTGTGCATGCCTGTGGGAGACTGTCTTGAATACACGTGAAATGATGTGTGAAGACAGCCCACTGTGAGTGGCACCATTCCCTAGGCAGGGAGCCTTAGACTGTATAAGAATAAAGAAAGCTAGCTCTATACAAGCATGAATGAATTTATTCTCCCTTTACTCTTGGATGGGGTGTTGACTAATTGCTTTGAGTTTCAACATTGGCTCTCCTGCAATGATTGACAGCAACCGGGAATAATAAGTCAAAACAAAAACAAAAACCCTTTCTCTCCTAAGCTGCTTTTTGTCAGGGCATTTTATCATAGTCCAGAGAAGAAAGGACAAGGTCCTATTATCATGTGGCACAAATTCTTATACCCAGAGACTGATGAAAGCACAGTGAAGACATTTGGATTCTTGAGCCATGAATTTTGGCACTTGTAATTTTTCCTGCATCTTTCTATAATAAATACCCTTGGTTCAAAGTCATTCTCAAAACCATTTTAAGTCAGGCTATTCCTTCCATATGAGATGTCTCAAAAGGACATCTCATTCAGAAAATAAGATCAGCCTGTATGATACCTAGAACATGCCGGCATACGCTAAACACTAAAACGTAATAAAATATGATCAAATATAGTACCTCTTCTCCCTGGACTTGGACCCAAGTCTTTCTCAGACCTTCTGAAAATGCCCTTCACCTTCTTAGCTTGGTTCTCTGGCACCTCCAGGGGGGCCAACAAATTCTCCAAGCTAAAAACCCTTCACAGAGGTGCACGGAAGGGGTGTTCCTCCTTTCACACACCAGCTAGTAACTTGTCCTGCAAATTAACGATTCAGGTCACTGGCAGAAATGCAAGACTTTCACGTCTGCCGAGCAGCCAAATGCCATCTATCCACAGCGGAAGTCCGGGGCCTGACTGTGTCCAGGCTACAGGCTCATTAAGGCTGGGACTTACGAGCAAAAGGGTGGAGTGGATCACGTTGTGCTGTGGTTTCAGGCTGGGGGTTAGAGAAAGGCAGAACCAAATCCAGGACAGGTTTGTTTATGTTCTGTTCACATCCAATCCCTCAGTTCCCAGGGACCTCTCAGGGTGGCTTCTCTGTTCCATCTGGGCCACATTTTAACCTTTCTTTTATTGCTTTTTTTTTTAATCTCTTTCTCCTTTTCTCTTCCTTTCTATTTCTGTTTCTTTGTCTTGAACAGACTCACATATAGGTAAAGCTGGCCTCAAACATGCTGTTTAGCCTAGGGTGACCTTGAACTTCCAATCCACCTGTGTTCACCTTCTGATTACTAGGGTAACAGGCATGCACCATCACATCAGGTTTTACGTAGTGCTAGGGAAGAATTCAAGGGCATGCTTAGGCATGCTATGTAGGCAAGCACTCTATCGGCTGAGCTACATCTCCAGCCCTCATATTTCTCTTCATTTGTGACTGGGTGGTTCAGAACTACATAAGAAATGTATATAAAATGAATACATGGATGCCAGTTTTGCCGGTGATCATCACTGATAGTAACAACATATATCCAGCACCTATAATAAATATCTTTTCAGTTCCTCCAAATGCAGTAACCCATCTTCAGAATATCTCTGTGACATATTGGGTCCATAATATTTTAAATAAGATCATACAGAAAGGAATCATAACCGATTAGTCTCATATAAGAAGATCAACTGTTGGTGATGAACTGCTGTTTGCTTGGTAGAGATAATGAAGTTCTATGCTACTTAATGAGGAAACTGTATCACAGTCCAGTACACATCTTCCACAAGTTTATAATTAATCAAGTAGATTCTATTAATTTTCTCTAAGGTAATAAATTAACTTGACTGTTACTTCAATAACTTTTCGCGTGTTCTCTCTCCCTCCCAGAACCATGGTTTCGGTTGGGTGGCAATGTGCTCTGTGAAACTACTTCCTCAGACTCCCTTGCAGCTAAGGGGGAACAAGTATCAGTCTCTCACAGAAAAGAAATACTAGAATTTTTCTGGTAGTTCTAAGAAACTTAGTGTTTCTGTGATTAAGAGAATTGGCTCAGTACATACACCCTCTTCCTTTGCTCTCCCCCTTCACCTTGTTTAAAACACCAGCAAGCGAACCCAAGTAGTCATCCTTCACTATAAGGAAGGAAGTCACAGTCTAAGGATGCCATAGCAGAGAGGAAGCAATTCCAGCTGCACCAGTCTCTAAATACCACCCTGTAAACTCCTGGCTATAGGAGAATATGCAGCTGTTTGTCAATGCTGAAGTCAAATTAACCCATGGCTATACAGGCATAGTAGCCCATACCATGTAATCTCAGTACTTAAGAGGCTGAGGCAGGAAGGTCATGAGTTCCAAATTAGCCTGAGCTACAACATAGTAAGATTCTGTCTAAACACAAAACAACAAAACAAAATGCAGAGAGAAAGAGAGAGAGAGAGAGAGAGAGAGAGAGAGAGAGAGAGAGAGAGAGAGAGAGAGATGAACTTTTACAAAGCATTGATCTGGTTTGTTTACTGTGGTTATATAACTCCTCATCCTTCAGGCCCACGGGGACCCAGAAAAGAACATGCCCTAGTATACTGGTTAAAGTACCAAGGCTCAGGGTACTTCTATAAGGGACTTATCTAAGGTCACATAACTGATACAGGAGTCACTTGTATATGAGGGGTTTTTTTGTTGTTGCTGTTTTGTTTTTGTTTTTTGCTTTTCACAGTTTCAACTACTCATGGTCACATATGGTTCAAAAATATTACTGTTTTGGGGTAATATTTGGGGTACAAATGAACAATTTAGAAAGTTTAAGTATCTTTTGGGCAGGTGGCTTGGGTCAGCAATAAAGCATTTGCCAGATAGATAGATAGATAGATAGATAGATAGATAGATAGATAGATAGATAGATAGATAGATAGATAAGCATATAGCATATAAACAAAAATATTGTATATTAGAGGGGAGATGGTTGTAGTTGTAAGTCATAGAGCTGGGAGTTCAGTTCAGCTCTTCAAATATCGAGCCCAGTGTTTTTTCAATACAAGTTGGAATCCACAAATACAAAGGCCACATCATCAGTTTCACCACTACCTCAAAGTGCTCGGTCCAATACTGTGAGCCCACAGTGTTAGCAAAGAAAGTGCAATACAGGTTGGAAGACTCTGGAGTCTGAAGCCGCAGATCAAACTTTGACTTAAAAACAAACAAACAAATAAACAACTATTATTTTATTATTATTATTATGATGATGATGATGATTGTTAGTATTAAATTTGTGGTGTGTATGTCTGTATGTCTCTATTTCCAGCATGTGCATGCAGGTACCCATGTAGCCAGAAGAGGGCATCAGGTACCCAGGAGCTGGAGTTCCAGGCAGTTGTAAGTTGTCAGATACAGCTGCTGGAAACAGCCACAAGAGCAGTATGCACTCCTAACTGCTAAGCCATCTCCCCAGCCTCAAACCATGGCTTTTGATGACCCCTCAACAGGCACACAAATAAAGAACTGCATGGAAAGAATTGGAAAGAACCTCGAATATCTTGTTGACTCTGTTTACTGCATCCAGTCAACCTCAGTGCCTTCATTTTACGGCTTCCCTATGAACTTCAACTTTTATTTAGGTTTTTTATGTCTTAAGAATCATTAGTTTTGCCTAAAGCAAAATTGAAAGAAATTAAACAAAATGGGGTTGGTGCATTCTTTTCACCAAAAAATCTACTTTTCACAAAAGTAAAGGAATATTAGCAACTTTTTATGAGCCTGAATAGTCTAAGAAGGAGGAAAAACAAAAACAAACAAACAAATAAAACCTTTAAGGCTTGGGGGTATAGCTTAGGGGCGGAGCATTTGCCCAGTGTGTGGGAGGCTCTGTGTGATGCCCACGCCGCAAAACTCAAACAAAACCAAAAGGAACAAGGAAACCGCTCTGCCTAACAGATACATAGTTGCTATTCATTCTGTTTATGAAACAAAATTATTCTTCCCTCTAGTTCTTGAAAAGTTTCTGAGTATGTCTATCTATCTATCTATCTATCTATCTATCTATCTATCTATCTATCTATCTATCTATCTATTATTGTCCCCAAAAAGTTTCCCAGTAAGGAAGCCTGGGATGGAGCTTGCCTGAACATATGAGGAGGCCACCTCGGCATTCAGCTCTGGAGACCAAGCAGCTGCCGGGCAGGCAGGCCTGCAGACCTGGTGTACAAATGGACTGCCACGACTCTGGGCCACGAGCACACTGGGTAATGGGTCCCAGGTGAGGGGGGGCCGGCATTCTTCACTAAGCTGTTATAGGGCAGGCCTCAGGAGGCAGTCTTGACCAGGTCCGGCCTTTCGGGGTGGGGCGGGGAGGAGAGAGGATGAGAGGAAGAAAGAGGCTCCATTCAATTATCTCCTCCTGGCGTTGCCATGGTAACGGCTCCGGAGGAAGCGGGTCAGAACTTTCTCAGTGGCAGCAACAAACAGCAGCTCTCATTCACCATCACCCAAGCCGGCTGGCCACACTGGCTGCTTGTGCCGGCGGCCCAGGCAGGGACAGGGGGTTGAGGAGGCATTCTTCTGTCACCTGCTCCGGGGACAGGAGGGGGTGGGGAGGCTGGGGAGGCTGCCCCGGAAGGTCAAAGCCAGAGAACTCTGAGTATGAAGGACCCTTCCTCTCCTAGCTAAAGGCGCTCCTGGACACCACCGTGGGAGCCGCCCGCCTGCCCGCCTGCCTGCCTGCCCTACTTCTCTCCCCAGGCAGCGTGAACAATGTGGTGACCTGAATCTGGGTCCCTTCCTTCCATGGTGACTGGGCAGAACCACTGAGCTTTGTCTTCTCCCGGGACACTTTAAATTCTTGGACAGACACGCGTGATGGGTGATGACATTACAAACACAATGAAAATGGGAACCCAAGCTCCCCTGTCTTATCGTATCTCGTTTTGAAATTCCTCAGCATTATCTTAGTCAGACCCCTCATGCCCTCTGCATAAAAAAAAAAAATCCTGGGCAGTTGGCACTACCCCTCGTATCTCATCCGCAGGCTGGCTTTACTTTGCCTTCACATGCCACCCACTTCTGAGCCTGTGGTTTTATCCAAAGCAACCGCATCGGGCACCTGCTAGCGATGACCAGGATGCCAGGAAGCTCAGCCAGGGTCATCATGAACATAGGGTCTCTCAGCGTCAGCTGACTGACCCCCCCGCCCCCCAAACTCTGCCTGTATTTGAGAAACAGAGCCCTTACATCTGGGTGAGAAGACTCTGGATTGGGTAGCATTTCGTGAAAACCCAACTGGATGCCTAGCAATCTGTGGCAAGACTCCAGTCTCCAGGGCTTCACAGCCAGAGATGACTCCATCAGGCCTGCGGGCTGTCTTTTCTACTCCAGGTGGTTCCCAGGTGTGGATATGGATGGAAGAATGGCTGCATCCAGAGACGGACAGGACAGCACCAGCTCTATCCTTTCTCATCTTTTGCCCCATCCTACCCCCCCCCCCCCGTATCTCTAAAGGAAACCAAGCAACAGTGTAGTAAGATTTTTTTTTTTTCCAGTCAAGAATGGGATGCTGAACAATCCCAATCACAAGCGGCCAGGCCACTTCTAGTAGTCTCCTGTCTGTCTGGTCTCATCTGGACAAGGCTATTCACAAGAATACACTTTGACCTTGTGTATTCCCAGGGCACAGGAGGCACTCCTTAAAGGCAGGACGACAGAATGAACCAACAGACCATCAGAGATGATCAAAAAGATGCTCAGGCCTCCGTGAAGCCACCAGACATCCATCTCACACCAATGGTCCTTCCCACACTGTGGGATTCCTGTGCGACCTTCTAAAGGCCTGCCAAGAGCCAGAAGAGGGCCACAGAGCCCTCTTGCCATCTGTCTCCAAGCACCCTTGCTGGTCTCTGTCTTCTGCTTGGGATGCACGTCCTCTCTACTCTGCTGAGAAAACCTGTAGGAAGGTTTTGGCTCACTCCTTAGGAACCTGTGCTGGACATGGAGTATGCTAGCACAGATCACCTGCACCAGGGCTCCTAGAATCCTCTTCCCTGCATGGGTCCCGGTGTGGACCACAGTAGCATTTTCGGTGAGGTGTAGAGGGCAGAGGTGGAGGTGGCTACTTTCTGTGCTTCAAGGTCAGCACAGGCAATGAAGGCCAGGAGCAGCCAGCGGGTGTCATTGCTGTTCCCTTGGGATTTGGGCGGCATGGGACAGCAAGTGGTCTGTGTCACTCAGACGGGTGTTGACTCACAGAGTCAAGGCATGTTGAGGAGAGATAGCAATAACTCCTTCGGGTCCTCTGCGAGGATGGATTTAACGGTCTGCTTGGGGATGTTGAGAGATGCTCTCGTTCCACCCATCCTGGCTGGCTGCCATCTGTCTTGCTCTGCCCACTCTACATGGAACCTTTTAAAAAACTAGAGTACTGATCACTGTTCTGCTGATTGACATTGGAGAAGCAGCCTCACCCAGACTGTGGAACCAGCCCCTACCAACGTACAAGGTCAAATCCCAGAATAAAGAAGGTCCTTACGCAGTTTGGACAAGCAGCTTCACTGAAGCCCTAAGTTACACAAACTTCAACGTCCATCCCCACAAGGCCTCTTCTCTCCTTTCCAAGGCTCCTCTCCCATGATGGTTTTTCCACAGTTTGTTTCTATCCTTCTATTACAAGGATCTAGTGAGTTTATGTTTAAGCCAGAAATGTGCTAAGTGCTTATTAAATTAAGTCTTATTAGCTGCCTAGCCCATCAGGGGTCTCTCCAAAGAATATTACTCTTTTATTCCCCCGGTGGCGAGGTGTCTGCGAAAAACCCTGCCGCCTGCAGACAACCAGACCTGGATATGAGATTCTGATCTTCCCAGCCCAGGCCTTGTGGTCTTAGCTATCATTTAATCGTTCTGAACCTTGGTTTCCTTAACTATAAAATCCCATCCACTTTATAGATTTGTTAGCAGCTTAAAAAGATATTTGGGGGTTGGGGGGAGCGGGCTGGAGAGATGGCTGAGCAGCTAAGAGCACTACTGCTCTTGCAGAGGACCTGGGTTTGGTTCCCAGCACTCACACAGTGACTCACAACCATCTGTGACCCCAATTCTAGGGGATCCTATAGCCACCACAGGAAGCAGGAAAGTGTGTTGTATACTTACCGACATACAGGCAAAACACTCATACACATAAAATAAAAATAAAGGAATATTAAAAAGAAAACAGATACACATGGATCCCTTGGCTAATTCCAGGCAAGTCCCTTGTATTCTGCTGGCAGCCTGCATAGAGATGCTCCGTTTCTGCCCTCCTTCAGCACTGACCCAATATTCTCTTCACTTCTCAGGCAGGCAGGCAGGCACACAGCAGTCACCTCCATGTGATAAACAGCCTTGACAATCACGGCACACACACACAGCCTGCCACCTCGCAGGCAGCCACCCGCCCAGGCACGCGGCCTCCAGCTGAGGTTAGGCCAGCTGGAGCTCACTCACCAGACAGAATGAAGGGCAACAGCCTTCTCAGTGGAGAACAGCTGAGGCAGAGCACACTGGCGACGCAGCTGCCGCCCGGCCCCAGCCCCTGCATTCAGGAATGTTGAGCCCCTCAAATATGCCCTGCCACGGCGGGCACACATGTGGACGCAGATAAACACACAAGCATGGACTCCAGCACACCGACCACACGGGCTCTATGATAATGGCTGTTGTTCCTTAGCGGCTCCCCCAACTTGTGACATTGAAAAGGAGACCCAAGAGTCATGTGGGGTGACCAAGTGACGGTGGCCACTGATTAGCTCTGCATATGGCCCTAGCCAGGAAACTAAGGACAGACACCCTGACAGGCTTCTGCCAGGCGCAGCACAGCCCCTTGAGGTGAGGGGACAGGCTAGGTAGGCACTGTACCAGGTGTATGGACAGCCTGATACTGTGCCTGGTTGATCTATTAGGAGCCCAGAGCTTAGAGAATTCAAATCCATTGTTTCCGATCACATGACTGGCAAAGCCGAAGTGCGGGTACGGATTCTGTTGGGCTCTGGCACTCCTACCAATAACACAGGCAAACCTCCAAGTGACCACCCCCCCACCCCCCACCCTGTGCTGACGTGCTGACGTGCTGACGTCAGCAAATGGAAGGTGCCTGAGGTAGAAGAGCCTCCAGAGACCTCTCAGCCCAGCAAGGCGGAAGTGTACAATGGAGAGCCCAGAGTGGCGAAGGGCCTTGATGAGTCACAGAGGGGCCTTCACTCAAACTCCAGCTTCTGGACAGGCCCTTGTCCTTGTGGCCCCGACCTCAACATAGATGGTAATTAATAAACTGATTAAGGCAAAAGAATATAGAGTGTATATGCTAATAGGTGGCTTTTGGTCCAGCAGAGTTATTTCCTGAACCTAACTTTGCAGTTCTGTCTATACACCCTACACTGTAAACTATAGTTCGAGGACCAGATCATGATGGCCCGGGCTGCCCTGATTCTCTCTGTGGTACTGTGCCCACCTCCCACAACAGAAAGCCTGCAGGAAGGTCAGCCCATCTTCAGACATGCAGGAAAACTGATTCACTTCTTCGAAGGCACACCCCCCCCCCCACATGACTTCCTCCCTTCCTCACACAGACGCAAACCCAGGCCTGGAACATGCAGGCCTATGCCCCATGGGAACACTGGTGGTCCATCTCACCCCACATCCCTGTCACAAACAGGATATAGAGACAGGATGCATTAGTCTCAGCTCCAGAGGACATGGCTTGACCTGGATTTCCTAGCAATCTCAGAACCTCATCAATTCTTTTTAGTGAATCGGTTCTACTTCTGAGGACAAACAACCCCTCCACGTGTGAATTCCCACATCTAGGAAGGTGTTCTAGAGCCAGAACCTAGTCACGTAGGAAGAAAATCAATGTGACATCAGACTATAGACCCTGTCCTTGGGGAACATGCAAAGATGAATGAATCCCCAGCTCCTCACCTAGATAGACCCAAGCTCAGAAACATGCCTATAGAGAAATAATTTACTACAAGGAGAATGATTTCTTACATGTTTCAAAAAAAGTTGAATACAAAGTTATCAAGAATCGGATACAAGGGTCTATTCTTAATGGTGCACTATAACATAACAAATTTTCTTTCAAAAGTACATTTCCTCTCTGTTTATATGGTAAGGCTACAAATGTATAGAGAGAGCAGATGGATGATTGCTTAGGGTTTTGACATCCATAGGACTCTCACAGCTATGGGGCATCAACTTTCTTCTGAGGTGTGAAAATGGTGTAAGATGGATGCGTGTGCTAATGATGACAATTAGCTGTGACTACACGAGACACCATTTTCCCCTTCTGTGAATACACTGTATTGTATGTGCACTAGATCTTAAGCAGATAAAGACAAGAACACATATGTGCACACAGGTATCTACAGCAGCATTCTTCACAAAGTCAAAAAAAAAAAGTGGGAAGGATGTCAATGCCATCCGTCAGTAGTGGATACACAGAAGGCCGTATGGTCATACACAAAGGAATAAGCACAAGCTGTAAAACTGATGACGCAAATGTCTGTGAAACTCTGAACATACTGAAAACTGGTTGAACTGTACTCTCATTTGCCTGTGTGCAGTGTTGCCAAGCAAACCCAGGGCCACACAGGAGTGCTCTACAGTCCCTTACTGTGTCCTTTTCAGGGAAGAACGACAAGACATCTGAATCACAACTCAACAAAGGAATCGCCAAAGAAAAGATAAAAGCACGTCCCCCAACAACTGCTTCTTTCAGAAGTTAGAAGAATTCAGTAACAATGGTATTTTCCATTGTGTTTCTAGATATTGTACCTTTACATGGAATCCACTGTTTCTTCTTAAAGAGGACGAAAATGCAAGGAGGTTTGAACCGGACTGCAGAATGGAATCAGGCGGGGCAAGGGGACAGTCTTTAGAAACAGATGGGAGATTGATGGAAGCCACTATTCTCCCCATTAAATGGTTTTGAAAGTGACCTTTTAGTGTTAATATTCTCAGGCAGAAAGCATGTCTTCATATACTCTGTCAGTTGGGGAGACACCTATTCAGACTGGGTAATAATAAGACCAAAAGGGGGTCTTCTAGACAGCAATTCCGCATCTGGGAACCATCCACTGCCATCGTCCTATTTCAAAGAACCCAGGTCAGGGAGTGAGCTCGAGGTAAGCACTGAATGGGCCCTGAGCACCAAGGAAGAGGCAGAGAAGGAGAAAGCCTTAGAGCTCCAGCCAGGCTGACTCATGTGAGGTTCAAGAATATAAGTCACCAGAGCCATGGGCAAGGGCATGAACTTGAGCCATATTAGACACATAATAGTGATAGATAAGATTACAGAGTACTCACTGTGTGTTAGATAGCTTACTAAGTGAGGTAATTACTATAATTACACCCCATTTAGTCAGGAACTGGCCCCAGGATTGCAGAGCTGCTCAGGGAGTGCCTGAATCCAAACTCAAGAGTCTGGAACCAGGCAGGTCACCCCTACCCGATGGACAAAGGGACCCTACGACTGGATTGACAGGTTTGAATCCAGCTCTGGGACCTTAGGCAAGCTACGTAGTCTCAAAAAAATGGTATCTCCTTCAAAGAGCTCATGAAACATGAAGAAATTAAAGACAATTAAGTGACTACTATAGGAATAACTGGCTCGTCTCAAGGCTGGGTCCAGAAAGACCTCGCCGGGTAAGTAAGCCCATTGCTGAGCTTGGACGGAGCTTGCTCACGTAATGAAGATGAAAAAGGAAGCTGTGATTTAAAACGATGTGTTTGAACATGTCGTTTCTGGCTAGCGGGGCTGTGTTGGCAGGTCATGGAACCCTTGAGAAAGGAAGCGTGGAGGATGCAAGTGGGATCGCCAGGAACCGACCTTTAAGGCTTCAGTCTGCTCCCCGACTTCCAGCTGAAGTGCTTTGGTTCCTGCTCAGCTACCAGGATGTGGCCAGCAACCTCATATTCTCGCTGTCAGGGCGAGGAACTGATGCTGCCATGGTGCCCTCCACATGGGATGGCCTGAATCCCCTGAACCATATGCCAAAATAAACTCCTTAAGCTGCTTCTGTTGGGATATTTGGTCCCAGTGACGCCAAAGTATCTTACGCCAGGGGAGCATCCCACGTGGTCACACAGCCAGTTCAGATGCTAAGCATGCCACGGGACAGGACCTGCCTGAGAAACCTGCCTGGGGAGCAGGTGGCAGGCCCTGAAGTGGCCGAGTGGGAGGAGGACAGGATATGGGACACGGGGCTCAAAGGGAACAGGAAAACAGAGCTGGAGGTGTAGGGAGCAGGGAGAGTCGGGGCCCTGAGCAAGAAGTCAGGTAGGGGCTTCCTGAAGACAGGAAGATAAAGAGGAAAGAGGAAAGGAGGAGACAGTTTCCTGAGCCTGGGGGGGGGGGGAGCAGGGGGCGGTGTTAGGGGTGGTAGGAGGAGTTTGACGCACTAACAAGAGTCTTCAGCTGCCAGATGAGGCAGGAGAGCAGTGCTGAGCCCCGCATATGTGTGAACAGGGCACGCATTGATCACCAACTGCATTCTAACCACGGCTGGAGCACAGAACCCGCTCTACTGCTTTTGGCTCCCTTTAGTTCTCGGCCTTGTCTGCTGCCCTATATATCTGGACGTTTGCTGGCCATAAAATAGCTCAAGTGTAATCCTCGGGATGGAAAAGGGTGAAACTAAATCAACGAATGTTCAACTCTGGTGAAAGGCGTGGTAAGAAACAAGTTATAAATACTGGCAACGGTGAAGTTCTGCAATTTATTTTAGACTTTCCTGCTTCGGTAAATAAATAGATGACTGAGGCTCAGGTTAGATCACGGTGAGTGTCAACCTGACCCCAGTTTCCAAGAGCAGAAGAATAAAGGTTTTAACTGCTATTTATCTAATGCCGATGAACCCATCTGACTCCACCTTCCTTGCTTTTCTCATTGTGACCCAACACCTGACGGGAAGCAACAAGACAAGAAAGATTTGCTATGACTCAAGGCTCAAGGGATCCAGTCCACGGCAGGGAAAGCATGAAGGAGGGGACATGAGGTGGCCAGTCACATGTGTCCTCATCCAGGAAGCATAGAGGGCTGAATACTGCTACTCAGCTGGATATTCAGATTGGGATCTCAGCCCCTGGGACGGCGCCTTTCTAAAGCACCCGATAGACACGCAGAGGTGTGTTTCCATGGTGATCTACATGCAGTCAAGTTGACAACTGATGATTGACCATCACAACCCCTACCTCCTGCCCTCTGGATTTACTGAAGCAGTACAATTGCAAACAGTTTGGAATTATAGTGCTGTGGCCAGAAGCCTGGCTACTTTAGTTGGGAATCAAATCTGGGTTCTGATACTCAGTGGCTGTGTAGCTTTGAGCAACTTAACAGCCTTTCTGTGCTTCACTTCCTGTGTCTGCAAATTAAGGGACCATAATGGACAGAGCCTCACAGTGAGGCACTCATAGTACTGAATGTATATCAAGCACCTGGAAGCACTCTTGGTAGACGATAAACCCTAAACCTCACATTCCTTTTTTTTTTTTTTTCTTTTCCAGTTTGCAACCCATATGAACGATCTCTATGAAAACACTGCTGTGGAGCATTAGTTGAAGATGTGTTACATTTGTTTATGCTGTGGAGCATTTGTTTACTGATGCAAAGATGTGTTGCATTTGTTTAACTCTGTGAAGTTGTGTTCCTTTGACTGTCTAAAACACCTGATGGTCTAATAAAGAGCTGAACGGCCAATAGTGAGGCAAGAGAGAGAAATAGGTGGGGCTGGCAGGCAGAGAGGATATATAGAGGGAGAAATCATGGAAAGAAGGAAGGAGTCAGTCACCCAGCTACACAGCAAGCCACGGAGTAAGAGTAAGATTTACAGAAGTAAGAGAATGGGAAAATCCCAGAGGCAAAAGGTAGACAGGATAATTTAAGTTAAGGAAAGCTGGCTAGAAACAAGCCAAGGTAAGGCTGGGCATTCATAAGTAAGAATAATTCTCTGTGTATTTATTTGGAAGCTGGGTGGCAGGCCCCCAAAGAGTGAAAGAGTTAAAAAAAAAAAACCCCAAAAAAAACACCTCTACAACAATAAAAATTAAAAAAACAAACAAAAACCCAGATGGGCCCCAGAGACTGCTAGCTTCATGGCTTCCTTGAACATATTGAATAGAAAATTCTGGCATTACCTGTCAGGCATCTGGCTCGTTTTCAGATCAGTCTTATACATGTGTATTTAAGACAAATGAAATATCAGCTCTTATGGAAAGTACTAATTTTCCACCAAACAACAACTCTCCCTCTTAAGAATGACATTTGTTCAGGGCAAAAGTGGGTTCAGCTATTGAAACTCTCTTGTGATTCAGCAATTGAATAACTGCTATTTGGGGGGGGGGGGGGGCGGGTACTTTCGCTCATGGTTTCAGAGAGTCTCAGCCTATCACAGTGGAGAGGTAGGAGTCATCGATTCATGGCAGCTGAACACATACATCATGGGGTCTCTTTGCGTCACAGCACACTTAAGTCTACCTGCTGCCAAAGCCAGGGCCTGAACCCATCCAACACTCTGCTTTCGTCCACACACCACCATTTAAACGATGAAAGGTGTGATCCTTTTTCTATAACTCTCTCCCTTCAAATGAGAGCTACCTGTTCCGGCATTGCTACATCTTAGTGCCCAGAAGTCTGCATGCCCTCCATACCAAGTCGGTGCTTGGTAAACAGTAGCTACATGAAGAAACAAAGAGAAGAATCAGGAATAGGGTCAGGAGGGATTCTGGGTAAACGTTCTTAAAGGCATGCCATCCCCACCCCCCTTTCACTGTATTTCCACTCCTTGCCTCGAAGATGTAGCAGCCACTTTGAGGTCATGATGACCCTCCCTCACAGCTCTTATAAAAGAAAGAAAACAAAACCAGAAACCACAGCCTGGCTTCCTGAAGCCTGTTGAGTCATAGGGCCAGTCCTAAGTATATGAATGGAAAGAAAATGGATCCAATAAAAGTGGCATTTCTTTATGTCACTGTGTGTCAGGCTTCCTGATACTCACACTTAACCTAATTCCTGATAGGTATAAAAGATCTTTCCTAGCCAAGAAAAATAAAAGGAAAGAAGAAAAGGCTTTTCCTTTCAGATATCTTTGAGAATAGCTGCTAACGAGAAATTTGGCTCATGTTCAACCCTCACAGTAGCAGACACCAATCCAAGATCAGGGCCAGGATGTGGACACTGTACCTCATCGATAGATAATGTGGATAGTTGTAAAAATTAAAAACTTAGTCAGATGAAAGCTTCCTCGCTTCCTTGATTATCTTCTCAATGAAAGCCTATGGCAGGAGAGTAGGAGCATGTGGCTAACCATGCAGCTCAGGGACAGATCTGCTCTAACACATGCCACACAAGGTCCCATGTCTAATCACCAGTGCCACAAACAAAATAAGACAAACACCACCTGGCTGAAAATCGGGATGAATGAGGGTGTTTGTCCCAGGGGTGACCGGGCAGGAGGATCCAGTTTCTCTTCCCACTGACCTAACTTCCTACTGTCTTTCCCTTTGATTCTATGTTGTGTGGGGAGCCTAGACGCTTACCTCCAAACTAGACAGGGGCACCAAGGAATGTGGTGCCAAGCAAGAGTGCCAGTACTCCTCACTCCTTTTCCTCTCCATGATAGACTCACTCACCTCCCTTGGTCCAAGCTAACTTCCTGGAACTTAAGACTTGAAACCCTGGTGTTAAGTGCCACTGGAAGAAATAATGTGTTTTTAAGAAACAGACCTTGTATCATAATCCATGCTAGATCCCTGTCTTAGCAAAGCTTTTACCTGGGGCAGCAGGGTGAGAAGCATGTGAGTTCTGGCCCCAACAACAACTGGGGGGAGGGGGGTCACTGGATCCAGAAGTCAGCTGATCTTGGTCTTTAAGTTGCCTGTGGCCCCTGAGCCTCTGTCCCACACGAGAAGGCTGTGGTAGGACATGTCTCCCTTTGTCTAGTAAGCTCTCTTACATGCCAAATAAAAAGCAGAAGAATTTTCTGCCCATAAAGCAACACTCTGAGTCAGACTGGTATTTTAGTTGGCAGGCACTCAGCGGACACTAACCAGACACAACCAACGGGTTTGCCAGGCCATCTTCCCCAGCCTCAACAAGCAACTGCAAACTGCCAGTCGGTATGGGGTTAGGAGGCATCCAGGGATTTTCCAGTTGAACATATCTGCACCTGAAAGCCCAACAAATAACTTTTCAAAGTAAACCGTGCATTAAATCTGTTCTAACTATATCCGACTTAGACATTTCGGAGTGATCACTCATCTTTGAAGACAAGGCGAAACCTGAAACCTCTTAGAAGATTTTAATCGAAAAATAATTATCAACTAATGCGTGTTTATCTACTTTATGGCCACCGTGTTAAAAATTGACTCAGGAGAAACTGCTGGATCTAAAACCCTGGTCAAAGTTTGATGAGGGGCAGGCTGTACTCAAGTCTCAGATATTCTCCCCCACAGAATATTTGTTTGTTACCCAGAGAAAAGCATTATTTCTCAGAGGAAAGCCTGACAGATACCATGAGAAACAGATCATCAAAATTCATTATCTCCAATCATGGGATTAGCAGGCATCATGAGCCTCCTGATGTAATGACTGTGGAGAAGAAAAGAAACAAGAAAGCCCTAACATAAAAAAAAAAACTAGCCTACTCAAAAAAAGAAAAAAAAAAGCAAGTTTACAAGAGACTAAGAAACCCTTTCAGACAATGCATGAAAATGCCATGAGTAATTTTTTAAGTGCTCAATTGAAAAAACATAAATGTCTTAGCATCGGGACAAAGAAGAAAGCTGAACTGCAAGTCAGGAGAACTCACTGTAAGTTTTCTTCTCGGTAAATCCCCTGCGGTTCTGTCAGAGAGAGAGAGAGAGAGAGAGAGTGTGTGTGTGTGTGTGTGTGTGTGTGTGTGTGTGTGTGTGTGTCCTGGAGAGAGAGAGAACAAAAGAGCATACACACATCAGTAAATGCTGATTCTGAGTATGGAAGCTTTGTTTTGAGGTTAAAAAAAGAATGCTATAATTAGGGAAGTGAATAAAATATTTTAAAAATTTCAGAATGTTTAGAAAAATACTCAAACCTGAACCAATTAAAAGAACAGAGGCAAAATGGTAGATGGGGGGGGGAGGTGGGGTGAGGGGGGAGTGTTGTCAACAGTAGGTATGGTGCCAATTCTTTTGTTAGCCTCTGAGGAGTCCATCAGTCTCCCCCGGGCCACAGAAGTCCCACCATACTTCCAAGGAAAGGATACAAACACGGAAAACATGAGTCGCCACCACTGAGAGAAAGGAATGCCCAGCTTAACCAAGGCTAACCCTAACTGGGTGAGTCACTTCCCCTTCTTATTTCCTGGAGGACTCAGATGCTGAAGGAACACCTGAGCTCTCTGCCTCCATCACACCCAAGCGATACAGCAGGTCAAGAGAATCCACAGCCCATGTTCTCAATGCTTCTCCAGCACCTCAGTACCGCCATGTTCCAAGTCAGTGTCCGCATACACCCATGGCCTACTGCAGCCTCAACAAGAGGAGGATCCTGGCAGGACCCAAGTCCACTCAACCAAGAGATTCTTATACGCTGTGTGCGTCTGCCTCCCCAACCCTTGCTTTTCTTTGGCTCTTGGGTCCTAACGATATTATTTTTAGTCTTGACCCAAACCTACTCAGCCCCTTTAGGTTCGTTCAGAGCTGCAGCTTTCTGATAAAGCGACATTCACTCCTCGATGCTGTCTCTGCCAGCAGCACACACGTGGCCGGATTAGGCCGAGGGGGCTGTAAAATACACACACACTTGCCCAGCGTGTGCTTCTCATTCCTAAAATACTTCGTTCCTAAACCACTTCTCTGCCTCTCTTGGCACAAAACAGGACAAGTGGCCCTGGGCCAGAGGAAGTGTCTGCTTAGAGATGTGGCCTTTCTTTAAATTTCTTTACTTCAGGAAAGAAAAAAAAAAAATCACATGGAGAACATTCTAGCATGATGGAACAGAGTAGAGAGGGGCAAACTGGTAGATAAAGACATTTGGTTTTGGTTTTTGAAGTTGTCCAAAAGGAACACTGAAAATATAAAACCTAGCATTATCTTTTATGAGAACAGAAATTACAGCGCCTAAGTGAGGACAAGAAAACAAAAATATCCCTCTAACAGAAAAGGTTCATGCACGTGTGCCAGCTTCTCACACATGCATCACATGCTTGTTTTGAGGTAGCATGCCCAAACGAGGTCCGGGGGGGACCTTTCAAAATCATTGCTTTCGTTGGAATGTATTTTTATTTTTCTACTTGGTTCCTTTGTGCTTTTCATCCTCTACTAAAAGCAAAGTTCAAAGAGGAAAGCCTATCCCAGCTGATTTAGCTGCCCTGCCCCTCAGCTCCAGGCATTTATTGGGGACCCCCCTCCTCACGACTAGCTATGCAAAATTAACGGCTCTCTTGAAAAGCCGCAAGCATCCCCAGCCGGCCTGCAAAGCCCACCAACGGCAGACGTACCACCCAGAACACGTTAAAGACTATCACCTCCCACTCCAGCCCAGACGCCTCCCCGGGAGCTCGGACTGGGGCAGGAGGGCGACTTACTTTCTTTCCACTTCTGGTGTTGACACGGCACTGCAGAAGCCAAGGGACTCCTAAAAGAGAGAGAAGGTTCTCAGCGTCAGTAATCGACAACGGTGTCTCGCTCCTACAGAATACCACTTGAGAGAAGAGGCAGAAGCCAAACCAGATGATGAAAGTCGCTGTGCTTACTTCGAGCTGGGACCGCAGCTGAAGTGACGTGGGGCCGGCGTTGGGTTTCTCCTAAAACAGAACAGATGCAGCCTTAATGAGACTCCCAAACGTGGCACACACAGAAAGATAAATAGATGTGTAAGAAGAGATGGGAGGATTTGGGAAGCACTCCGCTGTACAGTGGGAGGAGATGGCAGAGATAAATGGGTTTTCTGGAAAACCTGAAATGCTTCTCAGATGGGAGCGCAAGACTCTTGGAATGGAACTGCTTTACCAAACGTCACTACTGCTATATACTCTGCTCACAGTTTTACTACACACAAGCACCAATCAACAGAGGGACCCTGACGGTTAATGGTGGAATAAGTCTCTAGATACACTGGGCCACCATCACCAGACACTGAGTTTACCGCAACTGTTGAAGCTTATTTTTCAATAACAGCGGAGTTCCAGCCTGATGGTTTTACATTTACTTGTCTATATTTATTGGGGAGGGCACACACTGCTGCCCTGGCATGCATGTGGAGGTCAGAGGCCAGCTTTTACTCCTTCCACCAGGTGGAACCAGGGATTAAACTCAGGTTGCTAGGTAGAGCATCAAGGGCTCTTGCCTGCTGGGAGAGCCATCTCGGCAACTCCCAATCTGATTTTGAAATTCTGCATTTATTCAAAGGATTCAGTAACGTAAGGCTTGTTATAAATGTGTGTTAGAAAGCTGGAAGACTAACTGGATATTATCTCAGCCTTAAAAAAAAAAAATCACCGTATATATTACAAATGAACTGGCCTGCTTGAAAATTTACGAAAGCTCTCAGCTTGCAGGTGATGAATGACATAAAAATGCATGATGCTGTGAGTTTATTGAGAAACATTAAATCACAAGGACAGAGGAATCCGCTGTAGAGATAAAATCCACCATGTCCTATAACACCCTTGTTTTAGAGTAAATAGATGTGTCTCCCTTGAAAATGTAAAACACAAGGGGAGAGAAATGAGTGACATGTGATGTAAACAGTGGGCGGAGACAGGCTTTGGGGGTCTAAGGGTGAAAGCTGTACTAAGGACACATTTGGATGGAATTAGAAGAAAAGAGCCATCCGCAGCGTATGGGGCCTAACCCTGGTGATTCTTCCAAAGAAACTAATTCAGAATCAACACAAGTGTAAACAAAGGCTTATCTTCTCCGAGGCAGGTTCACAAAGTACAACTGAGGCAGGTTCACAAAGGGCAACTCTGAAACAGACATTTAGAAGCTCCCCTGTCCCCTCCCCCCCAAAAAATACCTCTTCACCTGGGCTCACAGCTAACTGCAATCACAATGAAAGCCTGGCACCTCTACCTTCATGGAGTCCCTGTCTCCCCCCATTACTTCAGTATAGTAAAGAAAGGTCACTGTCCTAAACCTGTAGGCATCTTGGATTCTTAGACAGATGAGGATAATTATCTCTAATGGAGAGGCCACACCCTGGAGGAGGAGTGTGGATCTTACAGAGACCAGATCCATCCTCCTATGTCGTGACAGTACCACATCTTCGGACCACCTTCACAGAACCAAGACGAATGTCAAGCAAACCACAGTTTGACAAGGACTGCCCACCTATGCAGACCTCTCATGCCTCTGACACACGAGTCAGCACACTGAAAGATGGGCTTGGAGTCACTGGAACCTTCCCAATGTGGCTACATTGACTAAATTCTCTCTCTCTTTTTTAAGACTACTCTTTGACGGACATATTGAGATGAGCAGCTGGGACTAGCCTATTGAGACTGCTGGGGTCAGGCTTTTGCCCTAAAACTCCAGTTACTGTTATAATATACATATATACATACATACATACATACATACATACATACATACGTGCATGCGTGCGTGCGTGCGTGTGCATGCTGTCAGAAGATATATTTGAACCTTTGATTTCTAAGAAATCTGGGTACTGAGCAAGCCTCAGGCCCCACCCTTCTGCAGCTCCAGAAGGACCAGTTGGGCAGCACTGGCATTTTGAAACTACCCCTTTGAAGTCACTAAGAGGATGGACTAGGGCCACTGGACAGCCCTCCCTTCTGCGACCTTTATCTGGTTCTCTTCCTAACATGGCCACTTCGAAGTCTCCTCTGACTTTGGAATTAGCATACTGGGGATAAATGGCTGAGCCTCGTGCGTCAGAGCTGCCAGAACCCAAGTTATCAGGTTATGGTTACCCACAGCTCAGGTTATCATTCCCCGATCAACTTGGTATATGATAATAGGCACGTGTGGCAGAAGTAGTATCATTAGCTACATTTAAACTATCAGATTTCTTCAATAATAATCTGATTGCAGTAGCTTTAACCATCGTTATATTCTTCAGGACGATATGACATGAGCTTAGGAACTGTTTCGATCACATCAACTAACACTTAGGAAGTGGGCAGGCAGGTCATAGTCATGTCTAGTGGTACATCCTCATGGGCATCGGATTACTAAGTGCATTATTAAAGGTCGTGATGAACACAATCACAAAACACCAGCAGAGAAATTTTGCTGATGGAGAAAGGTAGCAGAGAAACAAGGACAACTTGGAGTAAAGCTAGAGATGTGAGGATGTGGCAGGGATCGAGCCCAAACACGGGCCATCACCATCCATGTGCTTTCTCACGGGGTAAAGGGGCGGGTTGTGGGAACCCGCTGCCCAGCCCTGTGTGTGCGGTGGGTGATGCTGTACTGTATACATTGAAACCAGAAGGAGGGTGGGTAGCACACCATGAAGGCCGGTTTTGTTTCTGCCACAAGGAAAACAATGAATGTGCCAGAATGGGTAGATCTGAGGAGACAATGGTGGGTAACAGCCTGAACGAGAGGAAACATCTTAAGGGACTGGCTGCTCACTCAGTCCCCATGCCACACCCTTGCTTGTGAAGCACCACAGAACTCCACTGCCCTTAAGGCCCTGCTGATTTGGTTTTCTTTTTGAAGTTCTACTTATTTACTTACTTGTTTGCTTGTTTATTAATGTGACAGGAGGGGCGTGAGTCTGCCACAGAGTGTTTGGAGAGGTCAAAGGGCAACTTTGGGAACTGGTTCTCTCCTTGTACTGTGGGTTCCAGGGATGCCACTCAGGTAGCCAGGTTCCCACTGGAAGCCCTTTACCCTGAGCCATCCTGCCAGCCTGTCCTCCTGGTTTTTAGTCTTGCTATTGTCCACAATATTTATATTTCTATACCAAACATGACACATAACTTTTACAAGGCAGTGTTTCTAACATGTCAGAGCTATGTTCAAAGTCCACCTGGTCCTGTGTAGATCCCTGGTGCAATCAGCATTTCTGTGCTTACAGCCTAATCTGGAAGCCAGATACTTAAGCCTTGTAAACAATACACAGAGAACTTTCAAGTTTAAAAATTTTTTAAACAGCACTTTTGGAAGCAAAAATACTATTTGCAAATACATAGAGCTCAAGGCAAAACCAGTTGCTTGCCAAAAATCAACAGATACTCCCATATGTGCTTTCACCTGCTTGTCCAGGTGTACACATGTGCCGTCCAGTTACATTAACAGCACATGGGTCAAATGTAACACTCAGGCATTGAAACTGAACGAATATATTTTGTTCTAATGTGTCCAAGTCTACTACATGATACACCAGACTCCAAACCCAGCTGAGGGCAGAAATAAGGTCTTGGAAAATGGTTTTCATGCCCTGTCGTCGTCATCCCCGCCCCTCCGCCCAGCTGTTTCCAAGTTCTTGTGGAAATTCACATTTCTCTGTTCCTTATTGCCGCCAGGATCCCACGCCAAATGAACTTGACAGCTGGAAAGGAAGGAGGGGTAAACCACTGTGCTGTTCCAAAGGCAGAGAGGAAGGACACCAAGCACCCACCAGCTCAGCTCAGGGCCAATTTCTCCTCCTCCACAGGACCACAGGAAGGAGGTGGAAAAAGTCAGGCTCCACCGCTCGCTTAGTGGAACACAAGGAAAAAACAGAATGCTGAGTGCTGGATGAACGCAGGGAGCCCAGTAGCTGATAGCGGTAAATCTGAAAAGTACTTTAAGGCCAGCCAGATGGCTCAGTAGGTAAGAGTAGGTAAGAGTACTTGTCACCAAACCTGATGGCCAGAGTTCAATCCCTGGGACCCACATGGGATGGAGAGAACCAGCTCCCTCAAGCTGCATTCTGATCTCTCCCTGAATGTTCTGGGTGCGTGCGCACATGCATACACACACACACACACACACACACACACACACACACACACACACGGAAAATGTAAGAGAACATTTCACAGAAAGCTTTCCGAGAGAAAGCAGGGTGAGGATCCCGTTGGCAAGGTCTCAGCAGAGATCCTTACAGAAACAAACAAACAAACATAAACTAGACAGAGAACTTGGGAGGAAATCCACAGGCAAACAATCTACTCTTACTTTGATTGGTTTCAACCTCATTTCCAAGGGACCCACGGCTTCAAATACCACTAAGTTCTTTCTGGACTCATAATGCCAGCCTCTTTCTCTTAGACTTAAACACAAAGATAGCAGCACCACGTCTTAAATTCAAGACTATGAATAAAGTCCTGAGAGTTCAAGGGTGAACACCAGAGCTCTCTAGTTGCTATGGAATGCCTGCCTATGGGTTAACCACCCTTCCCCAGAGCTCACTAGACAGGCTGTCATCAACACTTGGACCAAGGAGAGGCAATGGCAGAGCTAAATCCCACTGCAGCCTGAAATTGGACATCTATAAAACCCTGATTCCAAGGCCTTTAGCACTTTTTAAGCTCAATGCATTACAGTACCCTGGGTGATAGTTTAATATAAGTCACCGGGTCTCACTCCCTACCCCGACTCCCAGGTTTAGTAGGTCTAGAAGATGACACTCAATGCCAACATCTGGCCTTCACATGCACATGTGTGGGCAAGTACCAACACATACACACACACACACACACACACACACACACACACACACACACACATACACACACACGTATGCCTGAAAGGGAAAAAAACAAAACAAAACTCATAACTAGCTGTTACACTAGTTGAGAAAAAAATAAGAGTCTCAGGAGGTTGAGACAAAAGTCAAACTTTAGCCCATGGCAAACTTTTTATAATAAACGCTTGCAAGATCGGATTTATAATGGAAACAGAGCGGAGAAGGCTCCGATGTAATATACATAAATGATATGTTTCTGTTCTTGTGTGGTGATTTTCTTCCCTTCTGAGCATTAATCTTTGAACGACTTACTCTATAAATTATTGAACTTAGTTCAAAAGCAAATGAAATTTAAAATACCCATTTATTGAATGGCAAAAGTGCCATGTTGAAATTACTGTGATTTATCTGTTTCTTTAACGATTCCTGTAGCAAACTTACTTCATTGCTCAAAATTATTACCTGGATGCATAGTTTACTCTGGTCTAAACATAAATCCACCCTCACGGCACAGCAGCAGCAGCCATTAGTCAAGATCTTGTTCGTTCCTTCACAGCCGCAAGGCCAACTTTTTCTCTCTGCGACTCTGAAACTGCTACACTCTATGCTGTACTAATTGTTACAGTGGAGAAGGGAGGAGAAGCATGATTTAACCAGAACAGAGTTCACCCACCCAGCCCAAATGCCTGACTGTATTACACATGGTTCCAGCAGTTCAAACGGGAAGTAGTGACTGGCTCCGTGAAGACAATCCTGTTAATTGTTAACGGATGGTTAATCCTTGCCGATGTGACTGGATTTGGAATGGCCTAGGAGACACGGCTCTGCATATGTCTTTAAGGACACTTCCAGAGAGGTTCGACTAAGCCTCCTGAATGGACTGGGATATCATGTTCAATAAGGGGGGGAGGGGGGGAGCCAGCTGGGCATGCTCACTTCTGACAGTCAGTAGGTACAATATCACCATCCCTCTGGCCATGGTGGACGGTATCACCTCTCAGTGTGACCCAAAGAAGTCCTTCATTTCTCCACTTGCTTTTTGTTGGTGTTGTAGTTTGAGTTTGAATTTTTCCTGTAGACTCGTCTTGTGTTTGAACACTTGGTCCCCAGCTGGCAGTGCAGCTAGGGAAGGTTCTGGGACCTTTAGGAGGTGGAGCCTCACTAGAGGAAGTATGTGACTGGGGACAGGCTCTGAGGTGTTGTAGCCTGGTCTCACTTCCTGTCTGCTTCCAGACTGCTGGTGTGTGATGGGATGACCTCATGCCCCTGCTTCCAGACCTTCCCCGCCATCATGGACTCTATGCCCTCAGCCAGAATAAACCCCTTTCTCCCTTCAGTTGCCTTTGTCTGGGTATTTGTCACAAAAATGAGAGAGCAACTATAATGGTCAAGTAGTTGATCGCAGTGGTGGGAAAAGTAACTGTGGCCACAGAAGTGATGATGTTCATCGCGCATCCATAACTGTGGGTACCACACCACTGCAGCCAGGACACTGCTGCTCCGCCAGGGAGAGAAATTCTTGTTTGAAAACCCAACTCCTTTCCATCACCTACAGAAGGGCTCCCCAGGACTCTCCCCGAAACCCCATACACACACACACACACACACACACACACACACACACACACACACACACACAGCATACAAAGAAAATCTGCATGTAAGCAGTCCATTATGCCAATATTCCCCTACCAGATAGCAATTTTTTTCCTCAGGAAAAGCAAACAAATAAAACTCTCAGAAGAGTACAAACAGGAAACATATTCAGACATGATGGCCAAGGGCAGAACACACATGGTCCTTTCCTAGGGAGTCTGAACACGCTGAGTGATATACCTGGGAAACAGGATGGGGAGGCTGGCAATGTCCCTAAGCACCACAAGTCCACTTCAAAAGGAAGCAGAGACAAGCAGGGTTATATTTAGAGGGCCAAGATGCGAAAGAGTTTTGCACGATACAAACAGATCTGGTGTTTTGGTTTTATTGCTAAGGTTTTGTTTTTTAAGTGGGAGTGTATGTGTTTGCACATGGGTGCGTATGTGAGCATCCACACAGGCCAGAAGAGGACATCAGATCCTCTAAAGCTGGAGTCACAAATAGTTGTGAGCCACCTAACATGGATGCTGGGAATAGAGCTTTGGTCTCCTAGAAGAGTATCTGGTACTCTTAACTGCTGGGTCACCTCTCCAGACCTTCTGCTTTTCTGTTTCTTAAAGACCTAATTGCTAAAGTGGTAAGAATCCAAGTCCAAGGCAGCCACATTTTTCTCTATGGAGCCTTCAAACGATGCATGCAAATCAAAGCATTCCTACTTGACCTTCTTCATTCACTCTATACAATCTGACAAAGACAATCCAGGAGGAGCATTCACCTTTGCCACAAAACCCATAAACTGTAGATGTTAAACCTTAAAACAGGGTTGCTCTGAAGGCCCTTCTTTGAATACACTAAATTTTCCTCAGCACACAGTTGCCCTTAACCACTCATGAAAATGCCAATTGTACTGAAGAGAAAACGTGGTCTTGGGACGCGGAGGATTCTGTAGTGCCTTGCCCTAAATTATATACAGAGCAATATGTAAACCTCCTCAAAGTTCACCAAGTGTTCTGGAGCTAGGGTGAGGGCTGCACCCTACGGGAAGTGGGAACAGGAAAGAAGGAGTCACCAGGCAACTGTTGGTGCTGAGCAAAGCCTGGAGATGTCTTTGAAGGTCATGACTGGAGCCATGAGTGTAAAATGAACTTTTGACAGAACTTTAGGAAGACTGGAAGCTTCACCTCCTCCATTGGCTTCCCTGGACCCCTGGGACTGAGTCAGGTCCTCCCATATCCAGGTGTAATCACATTTTTCTACCAACAAAGCTTCTGGCAACATCAGGTACTTAGGTTTAGTTAGTCACCATTATCTCCAGCCCTACCAAAGTACCTGTATAGATTAAGTATCTAATAAGAATTTGTTGAATGAATGAATGAATAAAAAATATTAAAATATAGAAGGGGGATGTGGAGATCTCACAGTACCAAAAACCAGTGTGTTACACAAAGTAATCATCAATGAAAATTTACAAATCAATTTACATTTCATTAATGAGGTAGATTAATTAATGACTGTAGATTTGATTCATAAAGCAAGAGAAAGGCAATATGCTGAAGCTGTAAAGCCAAACAATGACAGAAACACGCTCAATGAAGGGCAGAAGCCACACCATGCTCTATAAATATCTTCTGCCACATGTGCCCAGGGTTTTGTTAGGGATCACAAACAGCCATTTGTCCTGACTTATCCTGGGATCACCACGGAACACCAGAGAGGAAGGCATTGCCAATAAAATCAAAGAACTGTTTTCTTGAAGATCAGCTCTTAAATAATTTCAATCAAATGGCACACATTAAAAAAAAAAAAGTCAAAGTGACCGCTGCAGTGAGGCGTATTCTAACTACAGAAAGAATGGCAGCAGATGCCTGTGGGTTACCTGCTCAGTGCACCTCACAACCCCCCCACACCACCTAAGCACCCACCAGGGGTGTCCCACTAGTTCCACCCTGCATCTACCTCCCCCTGAGGGCACCCATTGGATCTCTATCCACAAATCAAGCCTGTCTCACGATGAATGGGCATCCCACCTAAGTCTTTATGTTAAAGACTTGATCCTCAAACTAGGGCTCCTGGGAGATGGTGGATTTGTTTTTTAATTGGTGTAGACTAGGAAGTATACGAATTGTGTAATATTCTCTATTCAGTCATTTCCGTTAGCCACTTTCAATGTCCCAAAGTTGAATTCACAGAACGGGGAGGCTGCTCTGAACTGAACTCAAAAGTTTGGGGGTGGGGTGGAATCTTTAGGGAGTGGAGCCCTCAGGAGACATTATGGTGGTTGTGAACGAGACATGGAAAAATGTTCCCCACAGACTTGGGCAATTGAACACTTGGTCCCTGGTTGGGGACACTGTCTGGGGAGGTCTAAGAGGTGTGGCCTTGCTGGAAGAAGTGTCACACTTTTTTGTCACGCTTTGAGGTTTCAAAGCGTGACACCATTCCCAGTGGGCGTTCTCTCTCCCTGCTTCATGCTTGCAGTGTGAGCTCGGCTCCCTGTGCCTGCCACCATGCCCACCACTTGCTGCCATGCCATGGCCAACTCTTACCCCTCTGGAGCCAGAAGCCAGAGTAAACTCTCTGCATACCGCCTCGATCATAAGTGTTCTATCACAGTACAGAAAAGTGACTGATAGAGACCTCGTCAACTCACTGTGGACACGCTCTCACAGCGGCTGGTGGAACCTGGTCACCTTCTCCTCCTGTTTGCCTTTGCCTCCTGACTCGTGAGATGAGCGGATTCCTCTGCAAGAGACCCCTGCCCGAGGCCCGAAGTAGTGTGTCATTTGATTTTGGGCCAGACCCTCCCTCCAAAATTATGAGCCAAATTAACCTTTTATCTTTATAAATTGGCTATCCCAAGTGTTTCGTAATAGTAATGCAACTTAAACTAATATAATCTCAGGCTTCCTTACTTCACGCCTATCATCGTCAGTTTTTACCAGCTACCCGTCTGACACCACACACTGTTTTCAGGACTTCATGGTTTTTTAGTTAGTTTCCCACAAAAGCTTGTCAGATGTGATGCTTTACTACACTACATTCACAGAGAAAAGGCTGAAGCACAGAGAGGTCCTGTCCAAGACACGTGCTGGGAGTGACTGAGTCTCTGGAGGGTGCCTGATGTACGGTGGGTGCACACACAATCCGCTGAACCCTGTGGTTGATGCTCATGCAAAGGGGCTTCCTTCAGCTCCCAGGGCCTCTGTCCTTCTCCACTCCCTAGCCTGTGCCCACCCTTCTGCTCTGTTTATTTTCTAAGGCCTTGCTCTCGTAATGGCTCAGTAACCCTCCTCTTCTCTCTGGACAGGGATGCCGTCTAATCCTTGCTCAATGTTCTACCCGAGTCTCGTCTACTTGCTAGCAGTCCTAATAAAGGGCAGCCATCTAAATGCGGGCTGGACTCAGTTTCCCAGCACTATCCCATTATCTTGTCCTGCAGATCCCAATTACTTTGTACTCAAAGTCTCTCCAGCAGACCTTGCCAAAGGATAGCTCAACCTCCAAGTGGCTCTCTCCTCTGTTTTCTGATCCTGTTGGCAAGAACTGACTTTGGGACAAGAAGTAATCCAAAGGCAAAGCATTTACCTAGCGTGTGTAAAGCCCTGGGTTCTACTTCAGAAGTACGACCACAAAATGAACAGACAAATAACCGACTTTGTCTGGCAAAAGTTAGAAGTGGCAAAGCATGGCATTGAAACGTACTTCGAAATTACTCAAGACCCAAAAGGATGTCTCTCTTCGGACAGCCCACCCCCACCCCCAAACAAAGATCCTGTCCTGAGCCAGTGACATTCGGGGAGGAACTCCTTTCTGCAAGCCACAGAGGGGCCTCCGCCACCTGTCGGAGAGGGCACGCAGTTAATTGGGTGACACTTGTGAAGGGCTTTGCGACATGAAGCACACATGTCATCCAGGATCTCACACATGGCGCTCCACGCCGCAAAATCCAAGAGCTATTTTTAAGATCTACCAGTTGAGCAGACCTTACAAGTGTCTCCTCCTGCAGCCTACTGTAAATTCATTATTCGTCCACTGAGAGAGAGAACCTCAAAAAGTGCTCATGATTGCGGAATGGTACTGGAAAAGATACAGGGGATATTCACATACCACACACACCCCAAACAACAACAACATCAACACAACAAAACCTTAGGAAGCTACACTCCATGCCAAAGTTTTTGGGAAACCCTGAGACGCTTGCTCTGTTCCATGTCTTCTTTCGAAAACAAGCAATCCCAGAGGAAATAAGAGAAGAAGCTGGATGGATGTCGCTTACACACAAACCACTGAATCACAACACATGTGACCATCCCAGGACATACATGCTCCAGGGGCTTCAGGATGGCTCACACAAGAACAAAAGCAGCCTCCCTAAAGCTTGGTTACACTTGCAGGGGCAGTTAGGCCAAGTGTCTCGGTGGGTGTGGGTTTAGGTGTGGTATTGTGTTTACCTTCCCAACCATAATTACACAAAAGCTTTTCTGGCTTCAGGAAAAAAATCAAGGGTTTATTTTTAATTAATGAGGGCAGGCCCCTAATTCCCTCTTTCAAAGGGCTTCCTCTTGCTCAAGGGAATCCTATGAATTAGTGGGGCGGTTTAATGAATGGCCTTTGGCTAAGAGGTTTGAGGGCAGTCCCTCTGGAGTGACGTTTGTCCAATGACAGAGCTACCGATGGCTGCCCACCTTCAACCTGGCTTCTCCTTTAATACAGCGGCGGGCTGGCTCTCGGATGACTCCCATTATTTTTCCAGTTCTTGAAGTCTGCAGGGGCAAGTGCCAGCACGCCCCCAAACCCTTCTGGATTTATCTTTCACTGTCTATACCCTCAGACGGCACTTTGCTCACATAAGGTTCCTCGTCAAACCTGAGTCACGACTCACCTTGAACTTCAGCTGTTTCAGGGGAACAGTTTTGGGTGGTGTTTAATTAACATGACTCCTTCAAGTTTTGCTTTATGGGTTTGGTTTTCTGCCTCAGGTATATGACAAAAAATGGGGGCCCATTGGGGAAAAAAAAGTAAGTCTGTGTCAAACGAACTTCAGAAAAGTCAGGCTTATCTTTTAACTGGAGGAAGGGGAGACACGTGAGGACAAAGCACCCAGGTCCCTTTAGAGTGATCGGGACTTTGCAGACACATGTGACTATCACTGACTCATCACTGACTAATATCAATACCTAACTCCTTTAGCTGCCAAGCACACACTAGTAGCAGCACTAACTCAGGAATTCTGAATTCACTGGCCATTAGAAGCCCTACATGTTTGTCGTCATAAAAATAAGAAACCATGGGGCTGGAGGGGAGGCTCAGCAGTTTAAGAGTACTTGATAGTCTTCCATAGGACCCAAGTGTAGTCTGGTGTGTTTAATCGGATGCCTTTTCTGACATCTGCAGGCTCAGGCATGCACGTTGTACATGTGCATATGCCCAGCACATGCACATACATACAAATTTAAAAATAAACAAATCTCTGGGAAAGTAAGAAAGCCGTTTCCAAGCTGGGCACAGTGGCATATGTCTGTAGTCCCAGATATTTGGGAATCTGAGAAGGGAGCACCGGGTGTGCCCAGTTCAAAGCCAAGCTAGGTAGACCATGGCCAGCCAACCCAATCTCCTCTTTATGAGGTCAGAAGTGTTATATCCCACTGATGAAGCACAACCTGCCACTGTGCGTGGTCCGTGCCTTATAGAGGCTTCTTCAGCTCTTGTAATGGTTAATATTGTCAGCTTGATAGGGTTTGGAGTGGTTGGAGACAGGGCTCTGAACACAACTGGAGGGATTAACCAGTGTAGGGAAGATCACTTTAAATCTGGGCAATGCCATCCCACGGCATTTGGGATGAATAAGGGGAAGGCACCAGCATTCATTCATCTCTTCTCTCTCTCTCTCTCTCTCTCTCTCTCTCTCTCTCTCTCTCTCTCTCTCTCTCTCTCTCTCTCTCTCTCTCTCTCTCAGCCTCCTACAGTCACCCCTGCTCCACCACAATGGACTGTATCCTCTCAAACCGTAAGCAAGATTAACCCCTTCCTCCCCTGCGCTGCCTTTTAGCAGATTATTTGATTGCACCTTTGTACCCAGTGGTGTGGTAGCTCCCTGGGAGCACGTACTTCATCTACTTCACGGCTGCAGGCCGTTTCCAGGACCAGGGCTCAGCACACAACAGGTGTTTAATAACTACATGCTGGATACATGTGCTTAAGAGAGCATTTCTCATAATTAACACTGTTATCATTATGTTTTACTTCCTCCTAATTCCCTCTTTTTCCCTCCTACCTCTGAGACAGGGCTCTGATATGTAGCCCAGGCTAGCATGAAACTTGTAAACTTCCTGCCTCGGCCTCCCTCTTGCTGAGATTAGAGTCATATACCAGAATGTCCAGCTTGAGTCAGCTGCTCACATCACTTAGCTAGAGGCAGCAAGGCCAGGCATTCTACCCCCAGTGTGCCTGCCTGCCTGAACTCACTCTAAGCCACTGATCTACTTAGCACTGCAGAATCACCCACACTCAGTTCCCACTCTGCACCCAACAGAATAGCCACATGTTTGTGCATACAATAAAATTCTGGAAGCTGTTCTCTTCATATGCTTTCTGACCGGGCCTTATGGTCAGCATGCCTGATTTCTGCAACCTAGTGGTTTAATGTTTCTTCTATTTCCTTATGTAACTCTTTTCATTAAATATACAGACCAAAGAACAGAAACAAGCCATATGGATTCACTTCCACCTGTTCTAAATACTAATGACAAATCCTGACCAAAGGAGGGTCACAGGAGCATCCAGCCTGTAAGATGCTAGAGATGTGACGTGGAGCTTTGAGTGTTCTGGGCTAGGTGCCCCACCCCTGAGCTACAATGCCAGTTCCAAGTACTTTCCACTCTCTAGGGGAGGAAGGTCCCAACTCTTTACACAAAGACCATGAAAAAGGGAGCAACTCACCACATTTCTTCTCTCCTTCCTTTTTTTCAATCCTTCATTACCATGCTTTTCCTCTCTTCCCTCCAGCATATGGGCATGTTTAACTCTCCCTTACAAAGGAAAAGAGGGGCTAGGGAAGGGTGGAAGGAAGGAAGGAAGGAAGGAAGGAAGGAAGGAAGGAAGGAAGGAAGGAAGGAAGGAAGGAAGGAAGGAAGGAAGGAAGGTAGCTAATCCCCAACTCATTCATTGCATTCCTCAAAACTATAGTTCAAACTTTTTGTTGTTGTTGTTGTTGTTTTCTTTTTCTTTTTTTGGTTGTTCAAGACAGGGTTTCTCTGTGTAGCCCTGGCTGTCCTGGAACTAGCTGTGTAGACCAGGCTGATCTCTAACTCAGAGATCCGCTGCCTCTGCCTCTGTGCTGGGATTAAAGGAGTGCGCCACCACCACCACCCAGCCCAAACTTCTTGAGTGACTATCCCATGCCCACTACCTCCAACTCCCTCTTGTTGATCATTTGTTATCACATGTCAGGTTAGATGCCCAGGGCACAACAATGAAGAAGTACAGAATGTGCCCTGCAGTATCAGCACATTGCCCCATCCATCGCCATTGGGATCCTCTTACAAAGTGTTTCTGTCTCCCACAGCCTGGTTTCCTGTCAGTTCTGACTCTGTGCTTGGGAGTCCTTCTTGATTGCAGCAACAACTTTGCTCTTTCCAATTATGCAAACGCTATTTGGCTGAGTCCAGCTTCCCCAGAACTCGGTCACTCTCTTTATGTCATTCTCCTCATCCAAAACCTTCACATGTCCCCTCTTAGAAACAGGACATCAGAGTGTGGTGGGACACACCTGTAATTCTAGCACTTAGGAGGCTGAGATAGAAAGAGTTCAAGTTTGGGGCCAACCTGGGCTACACAGTGAGATTCCCATCTCGCAATAAACAAAAGTTAATGAAACAGCTCCAAGTTCTAGTGGAGTGATACGAAACTCTCCCTTTGGTAAGAAATCACCGACTCTAGGTTCACAGCCTAAATGTTTCCCTCCTGCCTCTGATTTTCTTTATTAAAAATCATAGCAATATTCTGGCACACTGGGTTGCTTCCTTTAAAAATACAGCTTTCCCTTTTTTTTATCAATAGTAATAATTTTCCTGTAATTCATCCCTTATATCTGTTTATCCTTGCTTTGGGAATTCATTAGTAATTGAAGTAGCCACGGTACAGATTCCAGTTTCAAAGCCAAGCACCACATGCTTCCTGTGTCTTTTTTTATAGCAGTATTAAGGACACTTTCCTTTGTTTCTGGAAGCATTTGGTGCAGCTGTGGTGTACTGAAGAATTCTACCTTCGAGATATCAGCATGTGCCCAGCACAGTGGGGCAGGCCTGTAACCCCAGCACTAGGGAGTAGAGACAGGAGGACAGGTACTTGGCCACATAGTGAGTTTGGGGTCAGCCTAGGATGCGGGGACCCTGCCTCAAAAAAGAGGAGGAGGAAGAGGACAGATAATTACTGAAAGTTTAAAAGGTTTTATTTTTATTAATTAATTAGTTGATTGGTTTTGTTTGTTTGAGACATTTTTGGGTTTGTTTTGTTTTGTTTTGTTTTTGTTTTTTTTGTGTGTGTGTGCTTTTTTGAGACAAGGTTTCTCTGTGTAGCATTGGCTGTCCTGGAGCTCACTCAGAACTAGCTGTGTAGCCCAGGCTGGTTTCTAACTCACAGAGATCCTCCCGCCTCTGCCTCCCAAATGCTGGGATTAAAGGCATGCGCCACCATGACTTGGCTGAGACATGGTCTTTCTCTATAGTCTTGGAACTCACTATGTAGACCAGGCTGGCTTTGAAGTCATGGAGATCCTCCTGCCTCTGCTTCCCAAGTGATGGAATTAAAAGCATGCACTACCATACCTAGCCTCTCTTTCTTTCTCCCTTTCTTCCTTCCATTCTTTCCGTATGTATGTATGTATGTATGTATGTATGTATGTATGTATGTATGTATGTTTTTGGAGACAAAGTTTCTCTATGTATCCCTGTCTATCCTGGAACACTCTAAGTAGATCAGGCTGTCCTTGAACTCATAGAGATCCACCTGCCTCTGTCTCCCAAGTGCTGAGATTTAAGGCATTGCATCACCACCGCCCAGCTAAAGGAGGATTATTTTTATTCCATGCAGTCTAAAATACCACCTTTTACAGATTGAGTACTCAATTAATGTTGAGTAGATGCAGCTGCACAACGTTATATTCCAAAAGTTTAGTGCCCTGCTAAACTTTTATATGGGTTCTTTGTGTGAGAAAAACTTTTATTATTACATTGTCTTAGTCCCCGGGGTAAACAGTAAACATTCCATCGATATTTAGTGGCTGACTGAATGGCAGGGTAACACACTTGACTAGAATGTGTTGCTTTGCTTAAATAAGAAAATACTGACCTGGGAGACCACTGATTCGGATGGCTGCTCCGCAGGTTCGGGGCAGAGCCCTCACAGGGCACCTCGGGGTAGCTTGTGGCGCTTGGGCGCGTTTGTTAGTGCGGTCTTCTTTATGACCCACGTTAGGAAGAGCACTTCTGAAGCGATGCGGTTGCGTGACACCTTATAAAACACAGCTTCATTTCATGTGGGACGTTACTTTAACTGCAACCTTATAATTAAGGCTAGCCTATAGACAAAAATGTAATGCTGGTAATTATGGTTCCTGGCTTTATAGGCAGGGAGATGACCCTTGCCTCAAGAGGCCCAATAGTGGCAGCTTTAAGAACATCTGCAGTGGATTATTCATCCTCCGTCATGATTGGGCATGGAATCGTTAAATGTGGGTCCTGCAAAGCTCTGCTTCCACGAACTTGGGTTTTTTTTTTTTTTTCCTTCTTATAAACAAACATATGTGTACTTCAGTATTTCAGTAGTTTCTTGCAGTGGGCTCCCTCAAGAACTGCTCTACAAACGCTCTCAAAAATTCGCTCTCCTCAGTGTGTCCACAGCCTCCAGGTGACAGACACCATGAAGATTCCCACAGGCAGTGTGTGTATACGTGTCCAACAGAGAGTGTTCTCTTAGGGCGTGTGGCGAAAGCAAGCCGCACGGTGACCAGACTGTCATTTGACAGACGCCTCATGACTGCCTCCAGCAGCTCAATTTATGACAAATACAAGGAAATCTTCTGTTATTTGCCTTTAAATGTAACTGCAGTCCACAAGGACAATGTTTGAAAAACCTCTTGGTTAAAAATCCTTACCTAGGCCACCAGTGTCAAAACAGCTCTTTTCTCTTTCTTCAGCAATAACAACATTAGACCATCAGCCCTCCGCTTTAAAGGATGCAAAACTGAACTTCAATATTCTGTCGTAAAATTTCTAAGCTCAGTTATTTCTATTCACATAATACCTCTGGTGATGACTCTCTGTTACTGGGTACCCAGTTGACGTATGTATGGTGAGCGGCTGAAAAATACAGGTCAGCCTGAGACACAAGGGACTGTGACATATGATCTGAAGAACACAGGGCTGTGACTTAACACTAGCCCCGTTTATAATGTGAGACAAGAAAAGGAACAGTAAATAATAATATACAGGACAGATGAGCAGATGGCACGATATACGTGCAATAAAATCGCCATGGGTGTTCAGAAAGAAATGCATCTCTTCTCCTGGAGAAACTCGCAAGGGCCAGCAGAGGAAGTGGCATCAGAGCGGCTGGGAATAACAAGACAGAGGGGCAGTGGTGATCCACCCGAAGGGAGGTGCTGAAAGGGAGTCGGGGATTCGCCTTCAAAGCAAATCATTTGGGCTGGGGAGGGGGCTCCGTGGGTAAGGCACTTGCAATGCAGTGCAAGGATCTGACTTCAGATTCTCAGAACTCATATAAGCCAGTGTGGCAGTGAGCATCTGTGACCCCAGTGCACCTATGAGGGGGGGGGGGAGGTGGAAAAATCCCCAAAAGCTGATGGGCCAGTTAACCCGTCCTACAAAGTGAGGAATACCAATGAGATTCTGTCTCACAAGGTGGACAGCAAGGAGACTGACAGCCAAGGCTGACCTCTGACCTCCACACGTGTATATTATCTTGATTACCTTTCTACTGCTGTGAATAAACATTATGACAAAAAGCCAACTTGGGGAGTGAAGGGTTTACTTGGCATACATATCCTGAATCACAGTCCATTGAAGAAAGCCAGGGCAAAAACTCAAACCAAACAGGAACCTGGACGTTGGAACCTGGATGCAGGAGCTGATGCAGTGGCCATGGAGGGGTGCTGCTCACTGGCTTGCTCCCCATGACTTATTCAGTCTGCTTTCTTATAGAACCCAGAACCCAAGTCCAGTTGTGGCTCCACCCACAGTGGCCTGGGTCTTCCCACCACATCAATCACTAATTAAGAAATGTCCTACAGGATGGGTTGTGTACAGCCCAATCTTATGGAAGCATTTTCTCAATTGAGGTTCCCTCCTCTCTGATGACTATAGCTTGTGTCAAGCTGTCCTAAAATTAGCAAATACACTACAGCAGACATGTATGTACACACACACACACACACACACACACACACACACACACACACTTCTTTAAAATCTCTTGATAACAGAACCTGGGGGAGAACTTCATACACCATATTTAGGATGGACCAAAGCCTAAACTAAGAGCTTACAGTAGTGAATTCTTGAAGATAATACAGAGGGGAGGTGTCCTAACAATATATGGCAATAATTTTTGAGGTATGACGCCAAAAACCCCAGGGAAGAAAAAATAGATGGATTGGACTTCATCAGCATTATAAAAGTTTGTGCCTCAGAGGACAGTACCAAGCCTAGGGAATGTCAACCTGGAACAGAAGAAACTATGTGTAAATCAGAGGTCTCATGTAGGATTAATATCCACAATATATAAAGAATGCCCACAAACAACTCAACAAAATAACCAACCCACTCCCCAAAGGGAAAAAAAACACAGGTGTAGATATTTTTCCAAAGACTATATGTCACTTGGACACGAGACACTTTCAGAAACACCACACAACACCCCAAGGTGCTGAGCCTTAGGAAAATGCAAATCCAAACCATGGTGAGATGCCACTCATACCTTTTACCATGGTTTTATTTCCAAAACAAGCTGAAAGTAAGTGTTGATGAAGATGTCAAACAGTTGGCTTTGGAAGAGCATTGGGATGTAGTTAATTAAAAGCAGCCATTCTGGGTATATTCTCCCCCAATGAAACAGATGCAGGAACTCTGATGTATACACTCACAGTCACAGGTAAATGTCAATAACTGGATGGGAAAATATTCTTATTCAATATTAGTCCATCTTAAAACAGAAACTGTGGGCCAGCTAGGTGGCTCCGAGGGGGAAAGCACTTTCTATGCAAGCCTTGAGACAACCTGAGTCATCACGGCAGAAAGAGAGAACCGACTCTACAAAGTAGTCCTCTGACTCGAATACATGGGCCCACAAACATAAAAATACAAACAACATTGAATGGAAACACATGAACTATGAACCAAAGGCTGAGGGGCTCCCAGCTGGATCAGGCCCTCTGAATAGGTGAGACAGTTGATTGGCTTGATCAGTTTGGGAGGCATCTAGGCAGTGGGACCAAGTCCTGTGCTCATTGCATGAGTTGGCTGTTTGAAACCAGGAACTTATGCAGGGACACTTGGCTTAGTCTGGGAGGAAGGGACTGGACCTGCCTGGACGGAGTCTACCAAATTGATCACAGTCCTCGGGGGAGGACTTGTCCTGGAGGAGGTGGGAATGGAGGGTGGGCTGGGGGTAAGGGGAGGGCGTGGGAGGGGGGAGAATAGGGGAACCCATGGCTGATATGTAGAACTGAATGGTATTGTAAAATAAAAAATATATATCACAAAAAAAAAATACAAACAACACTAATCTTTTAAAGTTTATGTGTACATGGGGAGTGGTGTGTGTACATGTAAGTACACTGCCATCAGATTCCAGAAGAGGGAGTCATATCCCCAGGAGCCGGAGTTATAGGCTGCTGTGAAGCGCCCTGCGTAGGTGCTGGGAGCCCAGCTTGGGTCCTCTGCAAGAGCAGTATGCGCTCTTAACCACTCTCCAAGGAAAGTGTGCCAGACGATGCAACCAACATGAATGAACACTGAAGACACTGTGCTAAGGGAAACAAGCCCATCAGAGATCAATACTGCAGAACTTCACTTGGATGTGGCATCTAGAGTGACAGAGCCAGACAGTGGAGAGCGGTGGTTGCCAGGGCTGGAATAGGGTGAAGCGAGAAGTTGCTGTGCAAGAGGAAAGGGCCTCAGCTCTGAAGGGGAAAGGAAAAGATTTCTGAAGGGGGGTGGTGGTGATCTTTGTACAGAAGTGTGAAAAGCACTTTAAAAAAATGGAGAGAGAGGATGGGGTTGGGGAGCAGCTTGGTGGTCGATTCTCTCCCACGTGGGGGAGGGAGTGTTGAGAAGAAGAAGAAATAAACTCAACCAAAAAAAAAAAAAAAAAAAAATTCCACTCTCCTTTCTATTCCTGTTAGCATTCAGGAATTTACACTGGCCTGCCCTCAGGGACCTAGCAGGACACAGCAGCAGCAGCAGCAGCAGCCAAGAAGTGACACTGTAGTTGCTACAGCCACTATGTCCCTGGGCATGCTCTATGTCTCTTTATAGAAGGGAAGCCCAGTTTGCCCCCCCACACACACTTCCTTCTGCCTTCGCTCAGCCGCTGCCTCTGCACCTCCCCCCAATAAACCGCCCACGTGAGCTCTGCTGCATGGGGGTGTGACTTTGTGGTACCCCTTGGCTCCAACCCAGCAAGGTCGCCTTCCGCTGCTAATCTATTGCAAGCCCTACTGTGGTCAACACCTTCTAAACTGCACCCCCCCTCCTCCTCCTCCACCACCCTTCACCCTGTCCAGAACCCCCTTGAGCTCAGAGGCCAGGCCTGGGCCACCACTCTCTCCCTTACTGGCCTGGATCTTTCTTAGTCCCCATCGAGTCCTCGGAGCATCTGTGGGCTGCCTCAGGCAGTGGCATTAGGAATTTGTATGCCAGCAGCAGCACTGTTTAACATAATGCAAGAATTAGAGCCGCGCTAAGCAAATGCCAAACGACTCCTTGCTTATCTCTTGCAGCTCAGAAGCAGGTTTTCCTCCTATCGGTCTGGCTCACACTGGGTCTCTTAATGAAGTCTTTCAGGAGCGTTCTTTGAAGCTCCTCTGGCCAAAACTAACACACAGACAAACAAGCAGGCCACTGCACAGAGGCGAATTGGTGTAAAAAGGCACCTGTGTTCAATCACCGCTTTCACCTCCTTGAGGAAAGCCAGGTGACATGCACCCAGAAATGAGGAAAGTGACCACCCGGAGTGATCTACAGTCCTGTCCTTTCTTGTCCCTGCCATCGGCCCATCAAAGGACGCAGTTGTAAGGCACCTCTTTATCAGAGAAAAATATCTCCAAGGTGTCCCACGGAAGCTTCTTGCCAGCACAGAATGAGATGGGAATCCAAAGGGTATTTTGTCGATGTCTGGTTTCTCTTTTCTTTCTGTCTTCTATTCTTATTTTCTTCCACACACGGAGTAAAGTAACAGCCACAATGTCGGTGCAATCCACGAAGCCCAGTTCTCCTCCAGCTGTGCTGGATACAGAACCTGGCCACCAAGCAGAATAAGTTTCTATGATGAGATGGGGTAGGGGACCTACGTGAAAAACGAAAATTGCACAAGCTTCCAGGGTGAGTGAAGAAGGACAGTGGGAGCCAGGACTTGGGGGGGGGGCGGCCTGGTTGCACTTGACCCAAGGAAGAGAAGGCATGCACCAGGCCCTGGGCTCAGTGGCTAGAGAAGCAGGTGGTGAGACAGGGGAATGAACCTGGAGGGATGAGGATGAGGAGTCATAGGCAAGAGCAAGCAAGAACTGCACTGAGAGCCGAGGAGAGGGAAAGACCACCGAGGGAGAGGCAGCCCCTCAGAAACTTCACCCTCAAGCAGGCTGCACCCTGATGGCGTAGAAGCTCTGGAATAGAGCAGAACTACCCACCTCCTGCCAGATCTCTCAACCCATAACCATGGGGGGAAAGGGGTCAGGGTGGGAACAAGGGGCTTCGTTTCTTTATTCTCCTTCCTTCCTGTTCTCTTTCCCTTTAGAATATTTCCTCTAGTCTACCAGTATCTGCTCACAGCTCATATTCACAACCCACTAACTCACACACATGCACACACACACACACACACACACCCCACCACCACCACCACCACCACCACCACCACCACCACCACCACACCACACCACGACCTCCACCCACACACACAGTCCATGCACACCACGAGCTGTGAGAACGAGAATGTCAGAGCTCGAGGGACAGGTAGGCCTGTGAGACGTGTGGAGGCGTTTCCGTCCAGGGTGTGCAGCAGAGAGGAAACAGGAGGAAGCTGGAAGAACACCCTCATCAGCAGGGTATAAAGTGTTGGGTGTGCTGAGGGCAGACCCCATCTCTCCTGGGGTCAGGAAGAACTCCAGGGATTTCCCAGTCTGTGCCGCCGTCCTTCAGAGCTTGCCATTGGACGGAATGGGATTTGAGTCGGGACCAGAATGCTCATCTAGCACGCGCCAGGCCCTGGGCTCAATCTCCCGTGTGCCCTCCTCGCTCCCCCCAGAAACTAACAGGGAGAAGGTGCATGCAGCACCAACAATGGGGTTGGGGCTATCTATGGTGGAGTGCCCTCACTGAAATGCACTTTTCTTTTCTATTTTAGTTTTTACGGGTTTTGTTCTCACTGAATTCTGGACTTGTACACTTTGATATCTATTATAAGACAACAGCCTATCTCTTAGAACCACATTAAAAAATAGGTTTATAGAAGCAACCCTTAAAGCATGAAAGGGCTTTTTATTACCTAATATACTTTAATTGGGAGCCTCTTCTCCTCTAATTAGATGTGTGAACCTCAACATATTTTACATTTTTATTAGCCAGAAGGTTCATCTGTAATACAGGCACTTCCTTCTTGGAATCATTAATCCTAAAATCTTTTTTGCTTTTAAATGAGCTTCTCTTATGTTTTTGTTTTTTAAAACTAGAGAATAATAGAGAACTTTATTTTTTTATGACAAAAATCTAAATAGCTCCCCAATGCACAGCCACCGTGTCTCATTCATTCAGCAAACACTTATTGATCATATATCCTATATCAAGGCCTTGTTCTGCTCTCAGAGATCAGTGATAGACAACATATTTAGTGTAGGGTCCCACAGAAAGGCGAAAAACAGAACTCAAGGTACTGTGGAATTTTGGAATTAGCAAAAAGGCTGTACAATTTTATGAAAACACCGCAAATCACTGAATTGTGTGTTTTAGGGAGTAAATCTTATTGGGTTGTACCTGTGGAAGTTTGGGAGGGGATGTGTGATGTTTTTACATGACAGGTATCTAGTAAATGTCTTCTAAAGAACGTGATCAGAGGCACACTGAGTAGTGGAGGCCTGTCACCCCAGCACATGGGAGGCAGGACAATCAAGAGTGTGTGTGTGTGTGTGTGTGTGTGTGTGTGTGTGTGTGTGTGTGTGTATGTGTGTGTATGTGTGTATACGTATGTGTATATATACATATATATGTATATATGTATATGCACTCACAAACACACACACACACATATATATATATATCTCGAGCTATATATGCTCTCTGCCTGGGCTATATAGGGAGACCCTGTCTCTATCAATCAAACAATCGATCAATCAATTATTGCATTTAATGAAAATATATCTACCTAAACAGAGATAAATGTGTATATATAAAAAACCTTAATTATTGTTATAGTTGGCATTAATGCTCTGCTACTACTGTGTTTTTAAGTCCCGCCCTGTCATCACCCAGAGTTTAGCTCTCTCACGTGCTGGTCCTGTTTACTGCATGGCATGAGCTGGGAATTACGCAAGCCGTCCCCATCCTTAAAGCATGTGTTTACTACAGAGTCCCAACCTTAGCCAGGAACACTGCTCTCAGGGACCATTCCAGCCAGACTCTCCCTTTCACTCGGGCTCTGACTTTCATCTTGGTCCCATCTTCCTAGGGGTTCAGCCCATCTCCGTGGGAACGGGGGAGAACCAGAGGCTGGAGTCTGCTCTCGGCAAATCCCTGTCCAAGTGTGACTAACCCGATCTTTATCTGTGAGTGTCTTGTCCCATTGTAACAGGACCTCCCTGACACAGGGCTGTGCTTGCTATCATAACAGCAAGTTCCTTGTGATACCAAATTACTAAAACACACCAGAACCCCACTAAGTATTTGATGTCCTGTTGTCACGACATCGTTTCCCAACACGTATTCTCAAGTAAAATGCTGCATGCCATCATTTAGCAGTCTCATCAAGAATTTCTACATAATATACTAAAACTCACAACATGTGGGGAAATAGGATCAACCAAAACAAAGCATTTATAAAATGCCATTAAAACAAATCTGCAACTTTGCATGCTAATTAGTACACATAATTTTTTTAGTTAAAATATTAATAGAACTTTCTAAAATTAGGTTGCCTTATTAAGTAAAGTTCATTGTCAAGAAGAAAGTTACAGGGTCAGCAATATGGCTCAGCTGGTAATGGTGCTTGCCACTAAGCCTGATGACATGCGTTCAATCCCTGGGACCCGTGGTGGAAGGAGATCCAATCACTTGCAAGTTGTCCTCTAAGTTCCACAAGTATGGATGGAACATGTGTGCATGAGCACACACACACACACACACACACACACACACACACACACACACACACTAAACAAATAAATGGAGAAAGAGAAGAAAAACATTTTAAAAATAAAAAACAATAAGTAAAACCAAAATATCTTTATCTTATTTCAACTTCTCAAATGGAATTTTTCTGAAGTCTGTTTCCAGTTGTTTTAAAAGAATGTAAGAATATAAACCAGGGACTGTTACAGTGCATGTGTCCTGGCTAGTTTTATGTCAACTTGACACAAGCTAGAGTCATCTGAAAGGAGGGAACCTTAATTGAGAAAAAGGCCTCCATAAGATTCATTTTCTTGATTGGTGAGTGATGGGGGAGGGCCCAGCCCATGGTGGGTGGTGCCATTTCTCAGTTGGTGGTCCTGGGTTCTATAACAAATCAGGCTGAGCAAGCCATGGGGAGCAAGCCAGTAAGCTGCACCCCTCTATGGCCTCTGCATCAGCTCCTGCCTCCGGGTTCCTGCCCTGCTTGAGTTCATGTCCTGACTTCTTGTGATGATGAACAGTGAGTGACGTGGAAGTGTAAGCAGAATAAACCCTTCCCACCCCAAGTTGCTTTTTGGTCATGTTATTTCATTGCAGCAATAGAAACCCTGAGACAGCATGTCAATAAATCCCAGCTGCTCAGGACCAAAGTGTGAGGATCACCAAGTTCAAGGTCAGCCTGGGCCTAGAACATAGCTAACCCTGTCTGATGATAATGAAAACAACGAAGACGACCACAGCAACAACAATGGGCTGACAAGATGACTCAGGATGCCTGCCACTAAGACTGACAACCTGAGTTAATCCCTGGACCCTATATGGAGGAAGGAATTCCATATATATATATATATAAGGTGTGAAGACCAGAAACTAGAAGCATTTGGCCTGGTTAAGCATTTGGCCTGGTTAAGCATTCAGGCTTTTGAGCAGCAGTTCAGTTGAGACCCATTCCGGATGAGGACTCAGAGGCCTCCAGTCTGAGGAAACAAGACCAGCTGAGGATCCAGCGAGGTGAGGTAGCTGTGGCTTGTTCTGGTTCTCTGATCTTCCAGTTCACCCCAATACCTGGCTCAGGTTTGATTTTTTTTTTTTTTTTTTTTTTTGGTTTTTCGAGACTGGGTTTCTCTGTGTAGCTTTGCGCCTTTCCTGAAACTCACTTGGTAGTCCAGGCTGGCCTCGAACTCACAGAGATCCGCCTGCCTCTGCCTCCCAAGTGCTGGGACTAAAGGCGTGCGCCACCACCGCCCGGCTGATTTTATTACTAAGAACTTTTAAGATTCCTGCTACAATTATACCTTCCACAATTAAGACTTTAAAAGATTAATATTTTATACTATGCTTTATAATTCTGTCCTTCCATAGTATAGCACCCATGGATTTAATCTGTAAATCAAGAAACGACTCTTAGTAGGGCTTCGAGAAGAGAACTTGAGCAAGTGGTGGAGTGTTCAGAGAATTTAGCACTAACTTCCTTATTCAAATCTCCATCTTTGAAACTTTGCAACTTGCTTGTTGTTAAATCCTGTTAAGTCCTAACTTCCTGATTATTTAGCCTTATCAGTAACTAATATCTTTCCAGGTAGGGTGGTACCAGCACTTGGGAAACAGAGGCAAGGAGGATCACTGTAAATTCACACACACACACACACACACACACACACACACACACACACACACACACAGAGTCTGTGAAGGATATTCCTAGGTCTGAGCTAGGAGGCAGCGTGGACTGGAGCATGCCCATGGGGATGGATCACTGGTTTTTGCCTCTGCCTAATAGATACCATACAACTAACTGTTCATACCCACCTCACAAGGTCATTAAGAGAACTCAACAAGGTAAGGGATGTGGAAACCTTAGCACACCTACCGTGCTTTTTAAAATGTCACATTGGTAATTATCAGCATGGTTATTAGCACAGCCCCTTCACTCCTGCTCCTTGCAGCAAATAAAATACCCTGAGGTTGAGACATGCACAGCCAGCCTAACGATGCAGAATATATCAATCGATAATTATAACATCACTGACATGTAAAAGATTCATCAAAAAACATTAAATAGTAAAATTTCCCTTAAGTTAAAATCCTCCCACATAAAGAAATGTTTAATCTCCATGAGCGAAGTGCCTGACTCCAACCAGGAATTCAGATAAAATACCAAAACAGATTCCGACAGATGAAAGAGATCAAAGGAATATCTCAGAGAAGAGAAGCCCACACCCGAAGGAGAAAGGACAAACACAGACAAACACAAACACCCTTTGAAATCACAGATGGAAATCCATCTTCCTCTCGGCTTCGCTGTTAAGAGAGGCATGCCTCTGCCGCCGCACACATTAGAAAAATAATGCGCACCCCCACAAACACATCCAGATGTTCACGAATATTCATGACAGTGCTTCCAATTTGGTTTGGACTTGTCCTTGATTTATTTTTGATTAAGTTCCATCAGCTTCTGCTGGGTCTATGAGATAAATGGCATTGCTGTAGCACAAATTTAGACCATCTTCATATTTTAAGTAATTGCAGAAAGTCTCTCAAACTACCCCTTACAAATGAATAATTTATTCACAGGCCTTGGAATGCCAAAGATAGTAGCAGTTGCCTCACTTCCTGAAAGCTGCACTCCAATTCTCCTGCTAAAGGTGTTCAATTAAGTCTCCACTTGTAATGCAGGGCCTGGCATTTGGGGGAGGTAGGGTTATGAACTGACAGATCAATGGGGTGGGGATATTAGCACTGATTTTCTCTGATGAGCAATGTCACACTAGGGAATATTACAGAAAAGGTAGGAATTGGGCTCTGGGAGTCCTGAGATACACCATCTCAGGACTCTAGCTTTGTCCTTCCAAATCCTGCACACACGGTTGAAAAGCTGAACCTACCGATGACATAAAACAAGTTTTATCAATAGCTCACTATCTTGCTTTCCTCCTCTCAAAGCTGGTTGTGGAGGTACATGCCAGTCATCCCAGGAGGCTGAGGCATTAGGACTGTCAAAAGGTCAAGGGTAGCCTGCTACAGAGCGAGTGCCACGCCAGTCAGGGCTACATAGAGAGACCCTGTCTCAAAAAACATAAGAGGGTGATGAATGAATAAATGAGGAGAGACCTTGAAACTTTCAAAAGGGGGTTCAGGGAAGAGGAACTGCAAATCAAAATACCCTGCTGCAATGGGTACAGTAATCGAAAAAAGAGGCTTCAAAACAGCCAACCATTACACTGGGTATTGAAGCTAAGGAGTAGCATCTCACTAAAAGAGCACTCGCCAGGTACATCCAAGGCTTGAGGTGACATCCCCAGGATTTAAATGGATGAGGGAGAGAGAGAGAGGGGGGGGGGAGGGGAGGGGAGGGGAGGAGAGAGAGAGAGAGAGAGAGAGAGAGAGAGAGAGAGAGAGAGAGAGAGAGAGAGAGAGAGAGAACCAATAGATTTTTTTTCTGTCAGAGCTGAGGGAGGAGATCAACCTAAAACATGGATCTGAAGACCAGGAGGCCAATGGTAGGTAGCCATGATATCATCTGCTAAGATCACAGCCCAGCCCCAGCTAACCTCCACCCTGGATTCTCCATGGACACATCCGTGACCCTATTCCAGATGCTAACTCTCCTCAGGCTCCAAGCTGGACCCTGGAAGATAGATGGCTGGCTACTTGGTCTAGGTCCATCACGTCTTCACCAAAGCTCTCCAATCTCACCTCAGACTATCTCACCAAACGACATGAGAGACATAGCCTAGAAAACTCCTTTTCACTGCCAGAAAACACACAAGCATTCACTGCTATGGCAGAATATCTGAGAAAGCAACTTAGAACAAGGAGAGATGAATTCATTTTGGCTCACAGTGTGAGCGGTCTAAGTCCATGGTCCACCGCTCTTTACCAGCTAGGAATGGTGAGCTGAGCATCATGCAGGGGGCGTGAATATGATGAAGCATGCCGAGGAGGCAAAAAGCAGAGCAAGGAACAGGACAGTGTATACCCCTAAAGCATGAACCCCAGGAACCGACCTCTGCCGACAGGCACCACCTCCAGAGTCCCCCTCGCCATTACTTAAAGTGATGAATTAATCTTTGATCATCAGGACCCTCACGATACAATCACTTCCAAAATGCTCCATCCATTTACAGCCAAGCCTTTTAATTCACGAGCCTTTGGGGGATACTTCGCCATCTAGCCCATCACATCCCTTTAAACTTTGTTTCATTCCAAGACCAAACCGCCTCTAGTGAGTTACAAATTAAACATGTTTTTAAAGTAGCCTGTAATTAGCTTGTGATTAGCACATATAAATTACACTGTAATCTTCCATGTTTAAAAAAAAAAAAAAGGTTTTGTTAAAAGTAAACATTTAGATCACACTACAATTTTGGCAACTTGGTCTCAATATTCCAAGGCTCCAAAAAAAAAAAGTACTGGCCCTGGGCCTTACTGGAAAGGCCTGGCAATGCTGCCATGTGCTTCCTGTTCCAGGGAGCTGCTGATTTTTCCATGGAGAGGCCCCTTGTACTTGAATTTCTTGGCTTTTTTTGTTTCTCCCCAGTCGATGTGAATTTCATTGGCATTCCGGAATTCTGTCAGAGCTACCTAAGCAGAAACAACAAATCACAAAGTGTTCCCTTTCTGGCAACTGTTCGTCTTTAAATATTTTTATTTATTTTCCATCTATTTTTCCATGTGTGTATCCTATGCATGTGTGCTCCTGTGGGGGGGGGGGCAGAGTTTCAGGTAGCTTCTGGTGTTTGAGGCAGGGTCTCTCACTGAACTTAAGCTGACCTGCTGTGGGATGGTCTGTATGTCAAATCGGTTGCTCTGAATGGTCAATAAATAAAACACTGATTGGCCAATGGCTAGGCAGGAAGTATAGGCGGGACTGACAGAGAGGAGAAAAGAAAGAACAGGAAGGTGAAAGGGAGACACTGCCAGCCTCCACCATGACAAGCAGCATGGGAAGACGCTGGTAAGCCACGAGCCACATGGCAAGGCATAGATTTATGGAAATGGATTAATTTAAGCTATAAGAACAGTTAGCAAGAAGCCTGCCATGGCCATACAGTTTGTAAGCAATATAAGTCTCTGTGTTTACTTGGTTGGGTCTGAGCGGCTGTGGGACTGGCAGGTGACAGAGATTTGTCCTGACTGTGGGCAAGGCAGGAAAACTCTAGCTACACTCACCCATTGGCTAGACCAGCTAGCTAGTGAGCTCCAGGGATCTATCTGTTTGTCTTCACCAACTGCTGGCACTAGGGTTACAGACACAAATCACAACTTTTGGCTTTTGCACGCATTCTGGGGGTCTAAACTCAGGCCATCCTGTTTGAGTGGCTGACACCTTATAGGCTATATAGTCCTTTCATCTCCTCAGCCAGGTGTTTCTATTTTAAACAGAATCCATTTGAGGTAGCTGCTTCTTCTAGGCACAGTGTATGTCATCGATGCAAACCAAAACCAGTCATTTCTGACTGCTTGTGAGCACAGAGACGAGGTTGCTGGTGTGTTTTTGAAAACTCTGCAGATCGGTCCGCTCTCCGACCAAAGCATCACACAACGCACAGGTGTCCGTGATTGCGTAAGCAGCCTGCAAAGATGTCCAAGGAAAAAGATGAAAAGCCACACATCCATTGTTGGATTGGCAAAGTCCTTCTTAGTAAACAGAGGTACCGTATGCCAAGATCAAACCCAGCGCCAAGAGATCTGTTTATGGTGACATTCACTCACTCCGTGCAATGCACAAAAACTGCTGACTAAATTGGGACCGGCCACGGGAACACAAATGTGACTTTGTCTGCGAGGAGCCAGAGCAGGGGGCAGTGTTACCATCTGGCTTAAGATATAATGCGTCAGTGTGTTTTGACATCAAGTGTGCGAATCCCCCGGCAGAAATGGACTTCAGACTCCCGTCTCGGGGCCCACTGATTCCGATTGCAATCTGCAAGTCAACAGTGGCCCAAAGCTAGAGAATAATGGAGGCTAACACAAAGCGAAACAAAAACGAAAACAAATGCCTTTCACAGCAGCCAGTTTCGGAGGGTGGGGGCTCCAGCAGGGTAATTCAGGAGTATATGTAACATGGCTCTCAATTTTATCTGATGGAAACCGCAACAGGAACACTAAGGGTACAGTTGTCCCATATTCTCAGCTCTGGGTGCCTTCCCTAGCAACACCAGTATCCTACAGATTAAGTTAGGTGACTTCTCACTCCCTATACTTCCTAGAGTATTTAGGAGCTCCGATGTGCAGAAACTATGCTTTCTACGGACTCTGCTGTCTACATAGAAGAGTGATCAACAGAACACAAGAAAAAGCCCCACACAGGGTGGACTAAAGATATCCATCCACATGAAGCTATGGCAAACAAGAACAAATTCACCTTGGCCCAGAAGGCCAATGGAGGTGAAAAACGGAAATATTTTTGTTTTGTCTTGTCTAAAGGACAAATCAGAATAGCATTATGCTTGATCTCTTTCTGTGTTTGATAACCCAAGGTCTCAGGAAGCGCAACATGGCTGTGTCCTCACGACCTTCAGTCCTCGCTTCCAATGACCCGGAACACATCAAGCTCCCTCAAGGTCTCATTTCCCCTCTCAATCTTTGACCTCCACCCAAACTATGATCTTGACCTGCGCCTTAGTTATTCCACTTTATGCTCACCTCTGCTATCAAAACATGTCGTCAGCCTTCCAAATTCTTTGTATCTGAGACGCCCAGGTGTCACCTCCAGGATGCTTCCAGACTTTCCTACTGAGCCAGGGACCCTCATCTACATTCCTGTGTGCCCTCAAAGTGCCTGCTAGCTCCTCTTATGCCTGCCACACTCTGAGCTCTCTCCGAGGAGAGAAAACATCTGTACTTGGCATCTCTCGAAGAGCTAAAATGCCAAGTACAGGCTCGAGGCTCACTAAATATTTTCAGTTGATTATGCACATAAACAAACTCGACAAATGCTTATTGGGATGGACATAGATATCCACTTGAGAGAACTGCATGACTGTGTACCAAACTGTGTTTGCATTTTTTTTTTAAACCTAAAAAACAAACTCCCTTAAAGAGTCATAAAAGTATTGGGGGAGGAATAAAGACAAGATAAGAGTGACAGGATGCTGGGAACTGCCGAGGATGGGGGCCGTGCACAGGAAACCCACTGTCACGTGCTGTTGATGTGTGTTTGAAATTTCTCTAAATAAAAAGCTAAAATCCCACACCCCGGCACTCATGTGCATAAATATTAATGAAGTATCAATAGTGGGAACTCTTCAGCACTCCTGCAGGAATGTCTAAACTGGGAAGTGGAAAGAAGGACAGGAAACAAGACAGTTCTCTAAGTCACGTAGAGTGACCTACAATTTGTTTTACTTACTCCTCTTAACCATGAGATGGTGACAGACGGGGAAACTGAGGCACCCCCTAAGTCTTCCTGCCTCCGCTTCCTAAGTGCTTAGGATGACAGATGGGTACCATCACACCTGCTTTTATTGGCTGCTATATTACTTAAGAGCTCTATCTGGAAAGATTACATTATCTGGGATGGTTAACTTATTAAAACTTAATCTGAAAAAAAAAACAAAAATTATTAAAATTGCAAGAAATAATAATTAGACCCTAGTGGCATTCCCACACCAGGGACAGTGGTTTTGGTGTCCCTCTTCGGGGTAATCCAGTGCAGTATCTTTGTTTATGTTTCCAGTATCCAAAAACCTGGCTGAGTCTCTACCTGGCTCCCTTTCTCTTGCACACACACATCACCGTGATAACAACTTGGCAGAGACTCCAGGCCAGGTTTCAACGCACACCACCAACTGTAGGTCACCCTAGGTGGAGACTTCTGTATCAGCTCTACGCCACACCAAGGACCACACACAAAGTTGTCTTCCGCAAAACTCCGAAGCCTTAACCTCAAAGACACCTTGGAAGCGAATGCTGCCAGCAATAACAGGCCACCAGGAGCTTATGTCCCCTTTCCTGGCCAGGGTGCCGCTTTGACAGATGCCAGACTTAGCATCACTAGAGATGAGCCCATTATGGACTTGGAAAGCCGCTGTCACTTCTGACTGCCTCTTCTCCCAGCCAAAAAAATAATCGCATGGTACTCAGGGAGGTGCCAAATGTGTGGAAATACGGGCCTCTTCCCTGCTGCTCACAAACGCTAATGTCCCTATCCCCAGCGGAAGCCGCGGCTGCTGTCCAAACACACCATCCCTTTAAGGCCTATTTGGTGCTAAGTAAAAAAAAAAAAAAAAAAAAAAATGCTCCCCGTCGCTACGTGAATCAGAACCTCTGCGTGTACTACGGCCCTCGTTTCCCTCCTCAACACTGGCCCCAGGGACACATGACCAAATGCTGCATTCCAGTCAGGCCCTCGAGAAATAGCTTGCCATCTAGTCCAGAAAGGTAATTACTAACATAATCATCAAAACCTTTTCTTTTTTTCAGGGCTAAGTCAAGCATCGCTGTAGGAAAGCTGTCCTTCCGGCTGGTTTGTTCGCTAGCTGACGCGTAATTAGCTCTGAGGCATCATGCAGGGTCCCCCACCCCTGACATTTCGAAGCTGAACACAAATATCTAAACACCTTTCGACAGAATATTTTTCCCAAATGCCAAAATTTACCCAGAAGATTTAGACTAAAACGAAGCCATAAAACGATTTAACCTGTTACCCCCAAGCTTTCTGTACTCAATGCTGGTGTTTTGCTTTGGACACAGGGTCTCAGGTACAGGAGGGCCTCCAGTTCTCTATGTGGCTGAGAAGGACTTTCAACTCTTGATGCTCTTGCCTCCACTTTTTAAGGGATTATAGGCGTACACCAAAGCCATCTAGTGGAGGTAGTGCTGGGAACTGAACTCAGAGCTTCCTGCATGCTAGGCAAGCCCCCTTATCAACTGATCTACATCCCTGGCCCCCTAGAGGCTGTCTTCTAAATGACTTTGCAACCACATGACACACATTAATCCACTGTTTCTTCTGTGGAGTATCTTTACAGCTTTGGGTGGGTTACTCTTTCTCAAAGCTACCTCTCAGTTGTCTTAGCCAGGGCAACCTAGGAACACAGAGCACAGCTCCTCCAAGCCCTCAGGCTGGAAGCTGTTGTGACGGGTAAACATGTAGGTGGTGATATCTTGTTTGTTTGAAGGAAGGATTAAAAATCTAGAAATAGACTTAAAATTCATATGGAATTTTTTTTTAAAAAGGTGGGGGCGTGCTTAGAGCTGTACAAGACAATGAATTGCCATTGGTCTAAACCATGACAAGCTAATCACCGAGAAAGGCAACTCCAAGCAAGATGCTGGCATTGGATGTGTGGCCTGAAGAATGGATGAACCTGGAACGCATCTAACATGGATTTCTAGGCTCTGGAGCAGTGGGAATGGCACCTACAAATCCATTTGATAACCTGACCACCAGCAGCTCCAACAATAATCACCTTTACTTCTCTGACTTGCCTGGAATTTCACTGAAAGAAGACGTGAATGTGCCCCTCTGGAATCCTACTGATCTCTCTAACCACAGTTTAAAAATGAACAGTCAAATCCCCAGCCTGGTTCAAATTAGCTCCCATCAATTTTACCCACTACCACCTTTGATGGGAACTAATTAAGCTCCTGTGATATTTTTTTTTTCCCCTAGACTGTCTTTTTCTGCTCTGGAAGAGAGCACATCAAATTAGGCCCATCTGTCTAAACAGGAAGAATGCTACTTATCCCACTGACAGGCTTCTTTTCCTACTGAGAAGCAGCCTTAGGGGGTTACCAAATGCCATGGGGAACTATGGTAACCCCAAATCTACACAAGCTAGAATTCTGAGAAGAGCAGTCTAGTGCTGTGTCAGCCATCAACATCTACTGGTTCACAGCCATCATTTCCCTGAACAATGAGATGTCTGGGAAAACTGCATACTGTGCTGTGAGACTACCACTCATTCCAGCTCCAAATGACAAGGATCAAGAATTAAGGCTTGGGCCTCAAGCTCAATGGTACAGCACTTGCTTAGCATGTGACAAGGACCTGGATTCATTCATTGTCAAAACAAAACAAAAAACAATCAACACTAGCAGAGCAGTGATGTACCTAAGTGACAGAGTGCTCGCCTAGCATGAATGAAGTTCTCGGTTCCATCCCCAGCAATACATAAACTCAGCATGGTGCTACAGGTCTATAATCTCAGCAATTGAAAAGTAGAGGCAGAGCCGGGTGGTGGTGGTACACACCTTTAATCCCAGCACTTGGGAGGCAGAGGCAGGCAGATCTCTGAGTTTGAGGCCAGCCTGGTCTACAGAGCAAGTTCCAGGACAGGCTCCAAAGCTACACAGAAACCCTGTCTCGATAAACCAAAAAAAAAAAAAAAAAAAAAGAAGAAGAAGAAGAAAAAGGAGAAAAGGAGAAGGAGGTGGTGAAGAGGAGGAGGGAGAGAAGAAGAAGAAGAAGAAGAGGAGGAGGAGGAGGAGGAGGAGGAGGAGAAAAGTAGAGGTAGGGGATCAGAAGTTCAGGATCATTTCTTCCTAGTCAGTAAGCTCAAGGTTAAGATACATAAAACTCTGTCTCAAAAACTAAATTGGGCCATGGAGATGGCTCAGGGGGTAAAGGAGCTTGTCACCAAGCTTGACAACCTGCAGCTGATCCCCAGGATCGAGGGAGGAAGAAAGATTACTCAGCCATTCACACAGACAAGAGGACAAAGTGTGGAGGAGCCAAAGCCTTGGCAACGATGATGCCCATGTGCCATACTGGTCATGGTATTAGTCTCCTGAGACAGTACTTTTCTGCCTCCAGCTGACATAGCCCAGTCTCAGTCAACTTTATTTAACTAATACACAGCCTTACAAATCACTAAAGCAATGAACAAGAAGGAAAGTGTAAAATGAAGGCTGGCAAGATGACTCAAAAAAGCACTTGTCACCAAGACTGTCTTAAGAAAAAAAAAGGAAGAAGGCCTCTCTCTCTCTCTCTCCCTCTCCCTCTCCCTCTCCCTCTCCCTTTCCCTCTCTCTCTCTCTCTCATACACACACACACACACACACACACACACACACACACACCCCAAATCCATACTTTTCAAAAATGTTTAAGGTAGAGGATGCCATTCTTCAAGAACAGGTTCACGAAGCTCCCTAAGATAAGAAAGAAAGTGTTGAAAATGAGCTGTTTAGGGATGGAGATGCGGCTCAGGCAGTAGAGCCGCTGGCTGTAAAGCATGGAGCCCTGGCTTCTATGCCCTGCACCATGATGTATGCCTATAATCCCAGCACCAGACAAGCAGAGACAGGAGAATCAAAGGTTTATGAGCATCCTCGAATATACCAAGTTCTAGGCCAACGGGGACTATATGAGATTATGTAAACTTCGAGGGAGGAGACTGTGGGACTGAATCCCTGGTTCTGAGCTCCCGCTCCGATGGAGGTCCTGGGTCCTGGGGTCAGTACTGAGTCCTGGGATCAAACAACTGAGATGCAGGAAACTAAACTGGATTCGGTTTAATCTGGTAGAGGTCAGGGATGGGAAATGTGTTTTTCCTGGCAGTGTGCAGCTCAGAACCACCAGTGCAGAGTCAGACACAGGGCTCCACTAACTTCACAGGCAGATGTTTACACGTCAGACAAATGATTTCAACATCCTGAAGTTAGAGGAGATAGTATCTAGAAAGATAATGGCTGCAAGGACATCCCAATGACACCAGAGAACCGCAATAAAGTGTAAAGAAGTAAGAAGTGATTTTTTTCAAATATGATCCAAGATTGTCTTACAGATTTTTTTAATGTTCGGACCAACATTGAAACTCACATGAAACCCCTTATTGTCAGGGGAGAGAAGTTATGAATGACTTCTGGCTTCTTTAAACTTCATTTTCCTTTCCAACGGCTCACTGGCAGAGAATTTACCTAGCTCATACAAGGCTCTAGGTTCAATCCCAGCACCCATTGGGGGGGGGGGGGGACGGGGGAGGGGCACCCAGAAAGAAACGAGGAAGAAAATGAAGTGAAGAACTTGCCTTGGCAAGTCCTCGGCTGTCAGTCAATAAAAAACGCAGCAGCAACTGGCCAACAATAGAAATATCCTTTCTCTTTCAGATTAAAAAGAAGAAAGGTCTAGCCTTTCAACGACTGCACAAGTTTGGTCAAGACTCAATCAAAAGAACAGGGTTGGTCTTCTGGGCATCTGGCATCTCACCACACCTAGCCAGAAGCCGACAGACTGAGCCTCCTGTAGGAAGGACCAAAGAGCGTCCATGGGAACCGCCCATCTCAACAGTAGCCATTTCCCACAGCCACACACTCACCACATCCAGGTCCTGGGAAACTCGCCGTTTCCGAAGCTCCTCCATCCGCTCACAAACATCAGAGAAGCAGGTATTGTAATAATCTGCATACTGCTGTGCCAGGTCGTCAATGTTTCCCAGGGAGCCATCCTGAGGAGAGGAAGCAAGCGAGAAAAGACAGAGGTCAGCTGAGTCTACTTTGGAAAAGCCACACAGCATCAAATCCCCTGCTGCCGAGTGTTATAGAAAAAATAGCTGATATTCACTACCTCGCTGACACATGCCAGACTAGGTTTTACATGTGCGATCGAATTCCCAGGACGGTCCTCGGAAATGGGACCAGTTCTTTTCCTTATTAGCCTGTAGATCCCAGGGCTAACAAGAAGCCAGGTCTCTCTTTGGATCTACTGAGACCAAAGCTACAGTAACCCACTCATCATTGTCTGGCATGGCTGAGGGCAGATACACCAGGAAAGGAAGCGTGGTTAGCAGTCACTATAACAGGCTCATGGACACCCAACCGTCGCCATGGCTGCTCGGCATTTCCCAGAAAGCTACTAAAAGACCCTCATGTCCAAAACTCTGAGAGAATCCTGTGACTCCAGACTCCATGGGAGGGGGCTATGTCTAGAGCACACCAGGCCCCCTCACAAAGAGACAGAAAAATAGAAAGCCTTTAAGTCATTTGTGTTTGCTCGGAGTCGTTATTCATGATTGTCGTCATTAATATTCATGTTATTCATTAGATTTATTATTCATCAGACATTCAGGCACCAGAGCACATGGCACAAGCTCCCCTAAATAAATAAGTAAACATGTCACTTGTCTCTTACCGAGGCAGGTTCCCAGGTAGTGCCGTTGAGTTTACACTCATTTCTGTGATCTCTCAATTACCTAGCCTGGAGCTCATTTCTCAACCTCTTGGTGACACTGGGTTAATGACAGCACCCACCAGACAGTGAGCAAGGACAGAGCACTGCCTCTGAACATGCCACTGCCTGGCACACGGCAAATGTGCGATACTGTCTTACCCAGTGGCATTCACCCTAAGAGGTAATCACATTGCAGTCTGCCTTGAGGCTAGAGGCTAGTGGGTTCCCACAGGCACATGTCGGAACACGCACACAGAGGGTGACCGGGAACACTACGTGTGTTTGGACTATGCATTTCTTCTATCACGTCTTCCATCCAGGAGATACCTCCCCTCTGTTTCTTTACCTCCCACATGTCTTCCCTAATTTGGTAAATAGGTGCCTTGACCAGGAGAGCCCAGAAGAATGTGATTTTGTTAAGGCAGCCATGGAAAACAGAACTTAGAGATGACGTAAAATTCACACCCAACTATCCACACTGCCGACTGGTCGCCAGCCCCTTGGTTGTTAACGTTAGTGCATTGCCTGTATCAACAGATCTCTCCCAGCAAAGCCACCTTACAGATAGCAGAATTGGGGTTAAATGTCTCCTGAAGCCTTTCTGCTACAGCTTAAGCCCTAGTCAGGAGGTCTAAGGCAGGGCTAATGACCATCTCCTCCAACTTCTGCATTTTTTGATTTTAGGAACTACGGGAGGGAAGAAACAGAAACTGCAATAAATGGTTTTCTAGAAACGTCCTTTCCTTTCGACTACTGACACATTCTGCCTTGGAGGGAACTGTCTCGGAGTTCCTAGCACACTGGGTGGAAAGAGAGAGAAATGCAAACAAGGCCAGTAAGGTCGGTGAGCATTTGAGCATGTCTGGGCAAAAGGTGTTCTCCAAATACAGGTCAGCCTGTCTGGAAAACACAGGCTAGACACAGCAGGAGAGGAGAGAGTCCGCCATCTGCCCTCCCGGTTACCAGAAAGGAACCACGGTGAGGTGGAGTAAGGTGGAGATACGGGCGAAGACAAGCACGTGCCCTCCTCAGTGTGTCCTGCTCTCTGACTCGGTGGCATGCGTCAGATCCCCAATTCCCACAACAACCAGGCCTCTAGAGGATACGGGGTTCCTCAGTTTCTAGGTCTTTCCACACTGTGATGCTCTCCTCACCCAGAAATTTCTGTCTTCACCCACCATGGAAACAAGACGCTTGTCAGACTAGTCCCATCTCCTAAAAAAAAACCCAAGCGGGCTCACTGAACGTGTCATACTTCATATGTATCCCTTTGCCTGCTGTTCGTGTGTGTGTGTGTGTGTGTGTGTGTGTGTGTGTGTGTGTGTGTGTATGTGTGTGTGTGTGTGTATGTGTGTGTGTGTGTGTGTGTCTGTGTGTGTGTGTCTGTGTGTGTGTCTGTGTCTGTGTCTGTCTGTCTGTCTGTCTGTCAACCTGTTTGTAAGTACATGTAGTGCCCACTGAGGCCAGAGCAGGGACTAGATTCCCTGTACCTAGAGTGATAAGACAGTTTTGCATCATTTGTGTGGGTGCTAGACACCACCCCTGGGTCCTCTGCAAGAACAGTAAGTGCTCTTAACTCTGAGCCATCTCTCCAGCTCTTGTCTACTGATTTTGAACAACAACAACAACAACCAATCAATCCCCCTCTCTCACACATACCTAAACACCCCAGATTTCCAACTTCTCACACACATATCCAGCATTCAGTCATGAGTGTGGTTCAGCTGGTAGAGTACTTGCCTAGTATACAGAGTCCTAGGTTTGATCCACAGAACCACATAAACAGGGTCCAGTGGAATAGTTCTCAACCTTTGGGTCACGACCCCTTTGGGATGAAGGTTGAACATCCCCTTCACAGAGGTTGCCTAAGACCACCCTGCATATCCAATATCTACATTGCAATTTGTAACAGTAGCAAAATTACAGTTATGAAGTAGCAATGAAAATAATTTTGTGGTTGGGGGGTCACCACAACATGAGGAACTGTATTAAAGGGTCATAGCATTAGGAAAGGTTAAGAACCACTGGTTCAGTGCTTCATGCCTGTAATCCCAGCACTTAAGACATGGAGGACAGGAGGATCAGAAGTTCAAGACCATCCTCAGCTACATTGCTAGTTGGAGACTAGCCTGGGATACATGAGACCCTGTCTCAAACAAACAAAAGGGATACTTAGGTACAACTTTCCCCATTTGTAAACTATGGAATCAGTCGTGACTGACTATTTTCTCAGATTGATCCAGGACACCTGAAAACATTAAAAGACAATCACTTACATAACTAGATTCAAATTATGCTTTTTTTTTTTTTCACTCTCATATGTCCTATGGGCATTTAGTATCACCTATTTGGCTATGAAGCTTCGACTACTGGCCGGTTGCTCATATCAGCCTAAAAGGTGGCTTTTTAGCTTCATTCTGCCTCGCTCAGAACTCCCCTGGTACCCTGGCCCTAAAAAAACCACATCTGTTGCTCCTGAGGAAGCAAACATCTGTTCTGCTCCAATCAGGCCACAGCCAGCCCATATTTCACACCTTCAACTTGGCCATGTGGCCATTCCTCATTTGTGGCTCAGTGGGTAAGAATTTAAAGTGGGGTGGCACAGCTGTCTTTACGAGCACCCAAATCACTTTCCAGATGTGCAGTGAGTCCCTATAATGACTACCTTCATGTGTCCTAATGATTTAAATGCCAAAATGGCGAAAGACTACAAGAATGTAAGCGTGTTTCAAAAGTAGGTCTTGTCTGCCATCTCCACAAAATTGTCTTTTATGTCCCAATCAAATAGAACCATGAAAAGACCTGGTGATTTTCTCTTTATCCACTCAAACTCTAAGCTCTTAAAAAAAAAAATGAAACTAGTAATAATGATGGAGGGAGGAGACCCTGGGCAGTGATGAATTTTATGGTCTTGATGACAGCGAAGCTTTCTGCGGGAAGTCTGGTCTCCCAACTCATCCAGGTGTATGCATTAAGTATGCAAAGCTTTTTATGGGACCATCATCTCAAAATCTGTTCTCTTCTGGGCACTGTTTTTGGGTGGTGGGGGGTTGGGGAAGTTAATTGATGCTCTTGCCTAACTTGCTCTCGTTTGAGACGGATACAAAGCTACTCCAGGAAAACACTGACTCCCACCAAGTATTTGCAACCTGTGCCTGTAGGGGAATTTGACTAATGCTGCTGATCTGCTGCTCACACCACATCTTGCTTTCTGTCTCAGTTTTTGAAGACGAGGTCTCGCTAGGTAGCCCGCCCGGGCTGACCTCAAGCAACATGGCCATCATGCTGCCTCAGCCTCCTCAGTGCTGGAATTCCGGGTGTCGGGTGTGAGCCAACACACCCAGCCTGCATCTTTCTCCCCGGAAGACTCCCATCAAGGGGCAGTGGTAATATAGATAATCTTCTAACAAAAATGTGACTAAATCATGTCTACAATTGCCATCATAAATACCATTCAGAAGACACTGAGACATTCTTTTTTTTTTTCTTTTAAAGTATTCAGTGCTGGGGAGAGACAAGAGAGGAGCCAATGAGTACTCGCTGCTCTTGCAGAGAACCTGAGCTCAGTTCCCAGCACCCCCATGAGGAGGCTCACGACTGACTCCAGCTCCAGCTCCGAGGGAGGCAGCTGACACCTCGGGCCTCTCCTGGCACCTGCACTCGCATGTACAGACCTCCACACACAGATTTTTAATTAAGTATTCAGTTTCTGTTCTAGAATTTATTAGCTGCCTAATCTGTTTCACTTCCTTATTTTGCCTTTTTTCTTTCTGTTTCTCATAAATTACACTCACCCAGTGTATAGCCTGAATTTAGGAAGAAAATAAATTCATTTCCTTCAAAGACTGTGTAAGCAGATTGTTCAAGTTTGAGTCATATTATCTTCCTATAAGAATTTTCTTCCCATTCTATCTTTATAAACAAGAAAGAAAAAAAAAAAAGGCTACAAGCAAGTCCAACCTCTCTGCCCATACTACAGAAGTAATACAGAGTCCATGCCTGTCACCGCCATGTGTCCCATCTGTGTGAATGAAATCTGTGACACACCAGCATGGTCAGTTCAGTGGGTGACAAACCGGAACTTCCCCCTGAGGCCACAAAGCACATTTATATCTCACACTCATCTTACACTGAGCCAGCATAAAAATACCGGGACAAAGGACTTTGAGCAAACAGTTCGGATCCAAGGACTGCTGCTGTGATTCAGGGAAAAGAACAGCTTTGTTCTCTCAACAACTGTTTTAACAGTATTTCTCAGACTTATCCCAACGCACTTTCTGTCTCTGGAAAATGTAACACTGAAGTTCTAGGAAAATAGAAGCCACACGTATGGCTACTTTTGCTATTTCTGCTCTCCTCTCCCCAGATGTCTTTTATGGCTTAGAACATCTTGACGGACTTAAAGAGGGGTGAGAAGACAAAGCAGAGAAAACAGCTCTGAAAACACCAGGAGCTACAGTGATGGATCTTATGAGGATTATATGCAAATGAATGGGAGTGAGCTAGTGGTCTTATATCTTTAAAAACGGTTATTCCAGAGAGAGGAGAGAAAGTGTGTGTGTGTGTGTGTGTGTGTGTGTGTGTGTGTGTGTGTGTGTGTGTGTGTGTGTGTTTGTAGGGCATGTATGCAGTTGCCCAAGGAGTCCAGAAGAGGACATCAGATCTCCTAGAGCTGGAGTTACAGGTGGTTATGAGCCGCCTGATAATGGTGTTGGGAACCAAACTCTGGTCCTCCAGAAACGCAGCTACACCCTTAACCGCTGAGTCATTTCTCCAGTCCCCAGTTTCTTATTTTATATTTCTATAAAGGTAAGTGCCCTATGAGAAAGCTTGTTGTAATTCCTTAGGAGTTGAGGGGAAGAAAGGGAAGCAAATTCCTGATTTGTACTATTTCTCTTTTTCTGTTCTTCTAAGTAAATGCACGATGCGTTTTACAGAATACAAATTATATGTTTTATTTATATTACTCCTGGATCCTCAGAGAGACGAAGATGTGTGAGTCCACAAATGTGTGTGTGTGTGTGTGTGTGCGCGCGCGCGCGCACGCACACACACACACACACACACACACACACACACACACACACACACACACCCTGCAAGCCAAATCCATTAAAAGAAATCACTACAGTACAAGGAAGCCTAGCTGATCTCCTAAAATGAATTCACAATGTGTTTTCCTTCTCAATTAGCTTGCTTAAAGATTCTGAGCAGATGAGTACTTTCAGGAGCCTATCAGGTAAAACTGTTGCGAGCACACAAAAGACTTTATTTAATCCTGCTCTCTGCATTCAGCCTCATCGAATCCTTGTAAGGACCCTACTGAAACCGCCTCTGTCGCCCCATCCCATCCCTTCCTGTGGGTAGTTTAAGAGAAATGTGTTGAATATATAATAATTGATCTCAAATAACTGACTAATCCCTAAGGCATCATTCCTAGTATTTCTACAGATGGTTTGGACTGGAACACAGTTGGGGGGGGGGATTAACACATAACAACTACATATAGACACTAAGGGTAATTCTGAGATCATGGAGATGGGGAGGGAGGCCCTCTGGGAGTGTGTGCACCCGCCCACATGGCAGGTGGCTGGAGAAGGGCTGACTTCATGCCTTCCATTCCCCTCTCCAAAATACCCAGAACTTGCCAGAGTCTATATAAATAATTCTCACTTTAGCAAATGAGGTCCCACTATTGTGTTTAGGTGTGTCCCAGTTAACACTCCCTGAGAAAAGGCAGGATGGAGCACTCACTCATTCCTCAATGCTCAGCTCTGAAGACCAAACTGCTGCGTCCCACATAATCTGGAGGAAAAAAAATATCAGGGGGACAAACGGGGCTATAGAACCCACTCAGTGAGTGTTATATCTACCCGCAAGCATCTGTTAACATCAATTCAATGTATTTTTATCTACAATGTAAGAGTATATGTAGTTCAGTGGTACAGCTTTTGTCAAGCATGTCGGAGGCCACGGGTTCGATTCCAGCATCATAGATACAATGACAAAAACAAAACACACATGATTACATTCTAGGTACAGCAACTGGTATTAAGAATAAAATATAAAAATCATGAAACATGAACATTTATTGATGCTGGACAGACGAACAAAGTGCGTCCCTCAGTTTACTTAATGTGGCTGTATGGCTAAGCCATGGGAATGTATGGAAGGGAGTTAGTAAACTATATGCATAGCATAAGGTCTCTTTGCACTTGTAGCCTCTGAAAGATACATTGTGTTAGTTGTCAGTGATGGGAACCCAACCTCGAAAAGCAGCAGAGAGAGTAGCATCAATAATCTGCTTTTTAAATACAAGTATCAATTCAGTCCCTAGTGCATCCTCGGATTTAGCAGATGGCAATTTCAGACTGAACTCATTTTCCATGTCTAAACTGCCCTGAGCTTAACAGAATCATAGATCTGGAAAGAACAGCATAGCCAGTTGGATGGGAATGAAGTCACAATTTTAGGTCATGTTCACAGATTTTGATGAGGGTGAATCACACTTTTCTCAGGCTGACTTTGGCACCCGAACCAGACAATGTAGACATTTTTATTAAGTATGACTGACCAAGAGCTGATTGGGAAAAACTAGTCTATGATATTCCCAAATTGCAGCAGTAAGTATCACAGTCACGAAACTTCTGACAACATCATTAAACGCTCCACAATATGCGACTTCTTTGTCACTTCTGAAAATTCCGTTCTGCTACAGAAAAGGACATTCTGCTTGGAGTCCGGCTGGCCTTCCGCTCAACCTTTCCTTACTGCAAACGGTGGAACCACCATTCCGGCCAACTCCATCAAACCTGACAGACAGCAGGCATCACACTTGTAACTCCAGTTGTTCAAACTGCTTTGTGAAGCTGCTGCCAGGAAGCCATGTATTTAAGAACTCACAGGGCATGCCTACATGGTCTGCATGGTGTCCGAACTCCAGACATCGGTGCCCATCATGTACTCCCCATAAGACATACAAATATGGCCTAACATGATAATCCTGTTTTGCCTACAAATCATGTGCCAGGGAAGGCACAGAGATGAAACAAGTCAGCCATAATTGAAAACTCTAGTGGTGACATGTCAATTCTGTGACAGTCTCTCTACTTCTCAGTATATGTCAAACTTTCTATTATAAAGGGTCTTTCTAAATTTTGTTTATGGGTTGGTCATCACCAGGAGACCTTGTAGAGTTTTTGAAGCCTTCAGCTAGAACACATTCAATTTTGTTCCCTCGGGATCTAACTCTACAGCAATACCCAACATTTCATCAGTAACCTAAAAAAATACCTATCAGGTGTGTGTGTGAATGAACTGAAAGCAATAGAGTACTCTGCCCTTCCTGAAAGAGAGAACCATGGAGTTCATTCACTAACTATGAATTGGGGGGTTCTCAACTAAACCAGATGTTTTTCTAATGGTGTTGCTTTGATGTATTTGTTTGTATTTGGATGTGTGTGATACCATGCCATGCAGAGGAAAGACAAAAGACAACTTGTGGGAGTCAGTTCTCTTCCACTGTGCGGGTCCTCGGGATCCATCCAACTCAGGGTCATGAGGCATGGCGGCGAGCTTTTCACTTTCTGAGCCATCCCACGGGCCCTAAATCATCATCATCTTAATGCGTAATGGTGAGTTTTTAGTCCATTCTTGTTCTCACGGACCTTAGACTCACAGCGCAAGTCTCGTGAGTCAGACAACAGAAACAGGAACGAACCGCTAGAAACTGTGGTAAATGAAAAGCCGTGGGAAGTGTGTGGTTCCTGGCAGAAGTAACAACTGTAGCTCTGATGTATGAAGAGACAGCCCGGTCTGTTCCAAGAGGGAAAGCATCAGATGGCAGAGGTGTGTCAGGCCGGGGACAGATGAGGAAGCCCAGGTCGGAGGCTGCTTTGTGAATCAATCATTACACATAGCTATTTAAGCTGGGAGACGGAGTCCAAGAATTCCGCCTGACACAGACATGTGCTTTGGGGACAATCAAACCACACAGAACTGAAAGACAGGGGCACCGATCTCATGAAGAGCGCAGTACACATGGGGACTTCCTTGAGGCTTGTGGTGTGGCAGCACCTTGTCCCTCATCCGCTGGACAACTACCACTGATCAAATGAGGAACCGATCCAGGAAGCTCATTGGGTCCTTTCCATTGTGTCTTAATTCTGCCAAGTTAGGAAACCATCCATGCTTCTGACACCAGCATTCATCCCGGAAGGGACCCTAAGAGAACCACTACCAGGGTGTCTATCTCTGTGATCCGTGCCAGAGGACCCCTTCCCATCTTTGTCACAGAAACGTTTGCATCCCAACAGTAAAGGCAAGGTCCACCTGAGCATGAGTCCTGTTTCCAGGAAAAGGAAAGCCTCAAGGAATAAGAATGGCCCATAGAAGAAGGTATCGTGCTGGAGGCAGGGAGACCAGCCATGGATGAGGAGGTCGTCCATGTGAACTCCACTCTGCCAATTACTAGCTGATGCTCCACGGCAAGATACCTCAGCACGAACCTCTCCTTGGACTATAAAGTGTTAGCAGTGTTGCTAAGCAATGGGCTCTGATGGGATGAAGTAAAATACATGTGGTACAAATCTGTAGCCAGCCAGCTGGTACTCGGTCATCCTCCTCCATCATCAGGAAGGTGATGTCCCCCTATTAGTTGGAAGAACCGGGTCACATCACATGGTCGCTCACAGGATTCCAATTTAGTATACACTGAGATACCTAGAATGTCAAGAAGGGTCTTAAATATGGCCTCCTCTGACTACTTCACTTTAAAGATGAGTAAATAGAAGCAAAGGGCCAAAGGGAGTGATTTGTCTCAGAAGACAAGAAACCAAGTTTCTTAAATCAACACAGGAATTATTTCTTAGTATTTCCACTCAGTGCTGATAATGCTCAATATACCAAAGGCCATACATTTTGATGTAAACCTTAGGCTGCTGTTTCTTCCTGCTTTTCTGTCTTCTCCTTTCTCTTTTCTGTTTTGGGGACAGAGTGCTCCTTTATGTAGCCCAAGCTAGCCTGGAACTCGCAGTGCTCCACGTGACCATAGGCTGGTCTTGAGTTCTTATCCTTCTGCTAGTTACCAGGGTGACCATCAGGGATTTCTGTTGGCGTCATTTTGTTTTGTTTTTGTTGTTGTTTTCCTTTTGCTTTTTTGTTTTGAGCCAAATCTCACTCGGTAGCCCTGGCTGGCCTGGAAATTGCTATGTAGGACCAGGCTGTATTTGAACCCACAGACCCCTGCCTGTCTCTGCCTCCTGGGTGCTGGCAGCGAAGGTGTGTATGCACCACCACTATGGCCCAGTACACCTTCTTAGAGGAACAGGATGAAAGGGGAAGTACACTGATGTAGGATGGTTAATTAAGGGCACTAAAGACTTGCCATCTTCCGTGGGACCAACATTAAAACAGTAAGCGTTTGAAACAAAGAGGAGGTGCAGGGAGGGTGGGGGACGGGACGGGACGGGACTTAACAAGTCGTGGTAGTGCATGCCTTTACTCCCAGGCAGATTTCTCAGTTTGAGGCCAGCCTGGTCTACAGAGTGAGTTCCAGGACAGCCAGGGCTACAAGGAGAAGAAACCTTATCTCCAAAAAAAAAAGTCTTAAATAATACCAGAAGCTTGTCTGGCTGAGTCTTTGGCATTCCACGCCCATCGCCTGAGATGGGGGACCAGGAAAGCACAGCTGGAAAGCCTCGGGTACCAGGTGTGGGGAGAGCAAACAAACAGAACTGTGTTGCTGGAGCCTCAGTGACCTGCAAGACACCTTGGACAAAAAGAGCAGAGAGGCAGGCCCCACGCTGAGCGAAAGAGAAACTTCTTGGTCTCATTTGCTGATAACTGTTTTTCAGCTCTTCCTTCAGGAGACACCAGCTGGGGGACATCTTTCCAAAGTCTGGAAGAAACCAATTCTGCCAGGTGCCCGGAGAGCAAACCAAGGATCCCAAGTGACTCTTCTTCCTTTAGTGCTTGCTCATAGAGCCAAAGCAGTCACGTGGCAGCTCCACTGTGCTAAGACTTCCATTCAGAGACTCTAGTTCATGCACAGGTCGGTTTCACCCTAAACATCCCTCTGACCCATAAGGTACAGGGAGCTTCTGTTCCGCAAAACAGCTCTTGCATGAGTGTATGCCTGTTCCAACAGCTGTCCGTCCATCTACCCATACAACTGTGTAAAACATCCCCAGAGGATGGTCAGGCTTGCTTTGTGGTTTCTTGGGAGCTAAAAGTTCTCCCTTGCCACATCACTTTCACTCGGGATGATCTCAGTTTTCATCATAAATGACATTTGCTTTTGCCAAAATATAGCGTGGAATTACTCTGAATAGACATCTGACGCACGTGGGTTTGTTTATATCCTCACGTTAGACAGATCTGAGAAGCTGAGAGTGGAAAGTGCTTGCTTGCTACCCAGTTCTGTTCTGGAAAGCGGACATTCATTCCTCTTAGTCCTGCATCCACAACTCGCCAGTGAATGCACATCTGTTCTTCTAGCTGCCGATCAAGAGAAGGAAAACGTTTTCCTTTTCTCAAGTTGCTCATGAGCTGGGAGTTTACTAAGTAATACCACTGGCTCTTGGGTGTGACATCTAATGTTCTGGTATCTATGGCCCATTTTTGGAAGAGCGATTGATAGAACTATAACGAAGTATGGACATTTTCATCAACTAATCAGTTAACTCTTGGGGTCTAGTTGTTCACGCCAACATCCCCACCTTTTCACTCATGGGCTTGTATTTGCAAGGATGTGAGCTTGTAGAGGAAATGAACTAGTTAAGACATGTCCACCTTTTACCCAGACTATTTGACTCTTCTCAATGGCCCTATATAAGTGTGTGGGGGGGGGGGGGGAGGTTCACTTTCTTCTTTGTGATGAGGATAGAATAAATATTTTTATTTTAATTGTCTGCCACATTGTTGCTGGGGGAGCCTACCAAGAAAATCAAATGTGCTATGAAGATTTACAGGGGCTTGTGGGTGGGTAGGGGGGAACGTTTCTCTTGGTTTGGGGGGAGCTGTTTTTGGTTTTTTTGTTTGTTTGTTTTTTACTCTTTTTAAAGGAAAGTCTGATTCTATCAAGATAAACTGGTTCTCCATTCACAGACACAGCAGCAGTTCAATGATGTATTTTATACCTGGCGATTGAAGGCTGGGTTCCCTCCCTATGGATAAAGGGGTTCCCTCTCTATGAATAAAGCGGGTGGAACCTAACAGACCATGTGCCACTGAGCAGACTCCTTCCTCAAGTTCCTGCTTCATTCTGAGTAAAGGCCACAGTCTCGGGACTGGAGGAATGGCCCAGCAGTTAAGAGCACTGGCTCGGAGTGCTACCCGCCCCTTGGCGCCGCCCCGCATCCTGAAGTAAAAGCCTCATTTTAAGGAAAAACCCTCCCTTTCTTCTCTCTCTTCCGCTCTCTCTCTCTCCATTCCCTCGAGGTGTGTACCCTCGACCCCCCTCCCTCTCTTCCTCTTTTTTCTTTCTGTCTTTCTCTCTTTCCCTCACTTTCTCTTCATCCCTCTATAATCACAAACTCATTTCCGTGTGGATGCAGTGCCGGGGTTGTGAATGACTTGCCGCTGTCCACCACCTGCCGCTACATCTACCCAGCGTGTTTTCCCTCACACATGGGACTCCCTGGTCTGGCCAGCTGGTGGGTCCCCCGCATGCTCTATCATAACACTGAGGACCTGGGTTCAATCCCCAGCACCCACCTAGAAGCTCACAACTGTCTGTACCTCCACTTTCTGGGGATCTGACCTCTTCTGGCTTTTGCAGACACTAGGAACTCAAATGGTACATGGACATGCAAATGGGCAAAACACCCACACACATAAAGAATTAAAAACTTAAACAATAATAAAACTAAAAGAGGCAACATCCCTGCAGATCCTGCCTCATCCCTCGCCTCTAGGAGCTCAGTGTCCCAATCCACACAGGCTGACCCATCCCTCAGCACACCCTGCCTGCTTAGCCTCTGCCGAGCTTTGAGAGTGCCCACATCTCTCTCAGCCTGCACTGTTTTTCCTAGTTATTCACACCTTCGCCTGAAGATGTCCTGCAGATCCCCGGAGTCCCAGTGGGCTGACTAGGGTCACTCAGTTGGTACAGTGCTTGCCTAATAACCGCAAAGCCCTGGGTTGAGTCTCAGCTCTGAATAAGCCAGATAACAACATCCCATATCCCAACTTAGCACTGGGGAGGTGTAAACAAGAGAATCTGGAGTATGGAGTTCAAATCCAGCCTGGGATATATGAGACCCTGCCTCAAAATAAATTAAATATGTAAACAAATTGCAATCTCCCTCCCCTATATACAAAGCCCCATTCTCTACTTTGTATTTTTTCCCACTTTGTACACCTAAAATAGTTTATTACTGTTGGTTTGTTTTTACTATCTCCTCTCCATAACCCAACCAAAACACCGAGTTCCAGCCAGTTGGTGGTGGCTCACACTCTTAATCCCAGAACTCATGAAGCAGAGGCAGGTAGATCTTTGTAAGTTCAAGGCCAGCGTGGTCTGAAGAGTAAGTTTCTGGACAGTCAGAGCTACACAGAGAAACCCTGTCTTTAAGTGGGGGGAAAGTTGAGTTCCAGAGGGTGAATGCTTTTCTGGGTTTTATTCCATGCTTAGGACGATTAGCAGGCTCTCAATATAAGCATATTAAACGTGTGAGCAAATGAACATGGGAAAGAGTAGGATGATCAATCACTAAGCACTGTGGCAGTCTGGGCCCGGGGCAAATGAACGTGAACAATTTATATGTTGCTTCGCGTTTCAAGTTTTCCTTTAAGTAACAAATCTACTTTGCAGCCGTCAGACTTAAAAGTCGCTTGCATGTTTTAATTTCTCCAACTCCCATGTCTTCATTATAATTTCAAATGCCGGTATTAAGTCGGCCGGTGCCTTGCATTTTGTAGATCACCCTGTCCTCTTTGCATGGTTTCAAAAGAAACAAATGGAATACAGTTCAAGGTGTTAATTACATACGCTTATTAAAAATAAACCCTGAGAGTGTCAGTTCTAACACTAACCACTTTTATGTTTGTGTGGTTTATTGGTTTTATGTATGTGAGAAAGTCAAACGCAATAAGCATAATATTGCAAAATAGCTGTTACCAAAGGGAAATTATTCCATTCCGTAGACAAGCCTAAGAACGGCTCTAGTCGGTAAGTCTAAGAGTCCGGGAACAGAGCAAGGGAGACAGGTTTTCACACGCTGGCTGAGACTGAAGGACGGGAGACGGTGTGCCTCCCTCCTTCTGTAACTGTGGTTCAAACAGGGAGCGAGTTATTTGTACTGTTCTAATGTGTGAGAATGAATGAGGATTATTCCAGAGGTTCTGTGTACTCAGATTACAGAGCACATCTGTAGACTAACTGGATAACATCTTGTGTTACAGCTAGAGACAAAATTTTACGCACAACTATGAGTGGGGGAAATTGCTGTGTTAAAGAATATCACAGAATAACCCCTTTTGATCTCCAAGCCAGGGCCACAAATACAGGAAATAAGGATTCTCTACAGGCCATTAGAGTTAACTGTCCCCTGAGGAGGAGCAGATAGATACCTCATTCCCCTCTGGGCCACCGATAGCAGGTGGGCTGTGCCTGAGGTGAAAGAGAAGTGTGTCTGCTGCTTTGAGCTCCATGAATTCAGAGGGATGTCGGGGCTCTGCAGCTACCTGCCTAGAGAGGAGTGCCCACGGGGTCTGGAAAGATTCTGGTTCTAAAATGCAGGCTGGACAGATGGCTCAGCACTGAAGGGCGCTTGCCGCACAGCCGCCAAGAACCAGAGTTCAGATCCCAGCGCCCACATGACCAACCATGCATCTTGAAAACGCTTATAACTCCGACTCCGAGGTACTCTCTTCCGGGCTTCGGCATGTGCCCACAGGCATGCACATAGATGCACACATGGACACAGACAGACACACATATAAATAAACAAATCTCTTTTTTAAAAAAAGAGAGTGTCGATTTCTACTTTACTTCATTTTCTCCTAAACATTAGCCCAACAGAATAAGCAAGCGCCTTCTCTTCCAGGTCCTTTTAGTGGTAACAAAGCCCTTGCAAGGAGAGACACAGGAAAGAGGAAGAGACGTTGTGGAAAACTCTGGTTCTGGGAGACCAGTTATGTTCAACAGCATCTTCAGGACAACCACAGGGGAGTTGCAAAGCACGGGACAGCAGGACAACGGCAGCAATTGGTTTATAAATGCATTTTGTTGTTGTTGTTTAGTCCTCATTTAGTTACATGTTACTAGACTGGGACACGTTTCTGAAATGATGTGAGATTCGAACTCCCAAGCAGAGAGAAAATTCAACTACAGGAAACCAAGATGGAGCAGTCAGAGAGCAGGAGGAAAGAAGAATGCCCAAGGCGGAGTCATTCCCATCTAGTGTTTTCACAGGGGCACAACTCAAGGACCAGAGGACTGGGACTCGGATTTCTAGACCTCTCCGGGGACAACTGCTATGGAAATGTCCCCCAAATCTCTAAGGGCAAGCCAATGCCTATGTGTTTCTTAGAAGAGCAATGAATTCGCCCCATATCCCCCTTGTGTTTGGTTGGGTTTTTCAGGTTTTGTTTTTTGAGACAGGATCTCCTACAGCCCAGGCTAACACTGACTCCAATGTAGCTAAGGCTAGCCTCGAACTCCTAATCCTCCTGCCTCTGCCTCCCAGGTGCTAGGATTATAAACTTACACCATTACGTACACCAGCTGCATTTTGTTTGTATAAATTGTTTTTCAATAAAAGACGCACAAATAGCCGGGCGGTGGTGGCGCACGCCTTTAATCCCAGCACTTGGAAGGCAGAGGCAGGCAGATCTCTGTGAGATTGAGGCCAACCTAGTCTACAGAGCGAGATCCAGGACAGGCACCAAAACTACACAGAGAAACCCTGTCTCAAAAAACCAAAACCAAACAACAACACACATACACACATACACACACACACACACACACACACACACACACACACACACAAATAGACCTAAGGGGGGGAATCACTCAATCTTTCCCAATCCTACTTTCTATCCAAGGAGAAAATAGTAATAGATTGTTTGTTTACCTGTAAATTTAGGGTAAGGAGGGCATTTGGTTTCTAGGATGTTGTTTTGGGGGGTGGTTTTTTGCTTTTTCCTTCTCTCCTGGGAGAACATCTGAGTTTAGTCAACGAAAGGGAAGAACTAGTGAGGTTAATTTAGGATGAACCGGAGTGACCCTGCTACATGTTTTCACTCTGAATCAAGCTCTCATCGTAGCCTAGGCTATCCTTGATCTTCCTATGTAGCAGAGGATGACCCTGAACTCAAGCTCCTCCTGCCTCTACCCTCCTTAGGATTATAAGTGACACGACCTAACACCTGGTTAATATGGAGCTGGGATCGAACCCAGGGCCTTGTGAATGCGGGATACGAAGAGCTCTGTGGCGGAGCAGCACCCTGGAGATCTCATCCTATATGGTTCCATAAAAATTGGCGTGAATCACTGTGTTCCTCCACAACCTGCAGCACACAGCCGAGGAAGCCCACGCCTGGGTGCTTGGCCAGCCCAAACAAATTGTCACATCCTCGGAGCCATCATTTCTTCCTGAGGACAGGGCTCTGGGCTGACCTAGCAGGCCCGAGTGACCCCACCCAAGGCCCTGTGGGAAAAGCCTGGCCTCAACTGCTGACGCAGCTCCTGCCTGATCCTCTGGCAGCCTCCGAGGTACAGTGCCTTCTGAGAGACCGGTGCCAGGTCCAGAGCCCCGATCTACCCCACCCAAGCCCCCGGCCCCACCTGGGCAAGAGAATGAGCCGGGGAACATGCTGGCTGGGAATGTGGGCCTAGGCACACGCCCTAGCTCGGCTTTGGCCAGGGCAGGGGGGCTGCGTGTCATCACATCCCGGTCACGGCACCACGCCCTCCCGAGGAAGGTTTCCTCAGGAAATCCTGACTTCTCCGGAAACACGGGTGGCCCCGGGCCCGAGGATGTAAACAGGAGTCTCATGGTTTGCTCTTTGTTCTGCGTCCTGCAAACCTGCCCAGCCTCTGGCTCAAGAATTTTTTTTTTTTGGCTGCAGTACAACTTAAGGAGTGGGCTGAGCCATGGCTGGTAGAACCAGAATTTACAAGTCCAGAATGTACAGAAGAACTCAGATGCACACAGCCGGTGTCAGGACCAAGGTTCTCACCGAGGCTGGCTGGTTTTGAAAGGGGGCCATTACAGTAAGTGCCAAAAGGGCTAGGGATCTGGCGTAGTTGGTCGAGTGCTTTACCCAGCATACACAGGGCCTTGGGTTGGCTCACCAGCACTGCATAAACCAGGACTGTAATCCTAGCACTGGAAAGATAAAGGAAAGCATGAGGATCCAAAGTTCAAAGTCAGCATCAGCTCCACATGGAGTTGTAGACCAGCCTGGGCTACATAAGACCAGGAATGAATAAAACAAAAGATATACAGCACTGTGGGGATGCGTTCTCTATTCAAGGGTCAGAATGCCCAGAAGGTGTCTCTGTCTGATCTCCATGCATCCCTTGGTGTCTCTTCTAGAGTCCCTGGCACATCAAAATACTCAAGAGATACCATTACATGAAAATTTTTCCTCCCAGGCCACTTCTTGGCTTTCCCTTAGAAATAGGCACACAAGGGCGGCAGTGGTGGCGCACGCCTTTAATCTCAGCACTCGGGAGGCAGAGCCAGGCGCATCTCTGTGAGTTCGAGGCCAAGCCTGGTCGACAGAGCAAGATCCAGGACAGGCACCAAAATTACACAGAGAAACCCTGTCTCAAAAAAATCAAAAAAAAAAAAAAAAAAAAGCAAAGAAAAGAAAAGAAAAGAAAAGAAAGAAAGAAATAGGCACACACATCAGGACCACAGAGATCCGCCTGCCTCTGCCTCCCGAGTGCTGGGATTAAAGGTGTGCTCCACCACCACCTGGCTACATTTGTCTTTTAATACTTCCTTAGGCTCAGGGGGCTCCCAAGGCCAGCTCTGAATCAAGGAGACACTGTGTGTGTGTGTGTGTGTGTGTGTGTGTGTGTGTGTGTGTGTGTGTGTGTGTGTATGTGTGTGTGTGTGTGTGTGATCTTAATGAACTCAGGTTCTATGGAGCCTGATAGAACTTGTGTCTTTGTTTCATCAAGTGCAGAAAGCCATCTCCTTCATCCAGCCCCACTTAGTGTCCGTCCTTTAATTCACCCACCTCACTAGATACAGAACAGAGGACAGATGCTGCCAGATGTGGCCCTTGTCAGACTGGAAGGCAACCTGGCACCTGACCGTCATAGCCACCTACCACCGTATCATAGGCTGGCAATGGCTTGTGTGTCCTTTCAGGGGATGGGAAGGTTGCTGTAACAAAGACCGGCAGATCCACTGCAGGGCAGCGAGATCCAGTGCTGGCGGCAAAGGCAGAATTCCCATGTTTTTATACAAGTTCTCTCTGCTTGATCTGTGGATCTGTAAAATGGGGTGATAACAACAATCCCTACACCTCACAGCACTGGGCTGTGCTCAGGTATAAGAGATAAGCCCGAGAGAGCTGGGGAGACAGGGTCTACCCGCCGCCCCCCCCCCCCCCAGCTACAATGACCTCAGCTAGTAATAACTACTGAGGAGCAGACCCACCCAGGGAATTACTTTTCTGGAGCAACACCCATGAAAAGTCCATCTGAATTTCATCCCAAGGATCAGTGACAGAGTTTTCGGGGCCGGGGGCTGTTCTCTCATGTGGCCTTGAGTTTTCTATAATCCAAGGATGACTTGACCCTCCTGTGGCACCATACTCAATTTATGAGGTGCTGGGGACCAAACCCAGGGCTTCACGCACATTAGGCAAGCACTTTCCTAACTGAGCCTCACTGCCTGCCCCCCGTAGAGATTTCTGACATCGTTAATTAAGCCTGACACAATTCTAACTCCATCGTGACCACCGCAGTGAACTTCTCAACGAAAAACTTCATCAAATTGTCTGAAATGATGCTTTTAAGACCCGGAAACGGCACTAGTGCCATTACTTACATGTTAGTGATTAGCTAGTCAGCGTGGGAACAAGCATCCCACTGTGATGGGCCAGTATTGCGTGCTGTGTGTGTGTGGATCACATTATCCCAGCCATGCAGCCAGGCCCCCGTGGCTGCGGGAGAGGATGGATGACAGGCTTTCTTCAACAGCTGAGAACGGTCCTGTCTGAGTCGGAGAGCCCCCGGGACTCCCACAGAATGACCACGCCTCCCAAGGGTGGCCATACAACTTCTGGCCACTGTGCTTCCTAGGAGGAGCAAGAGACTCATGGGAAAATAAATCCTATTCGAAAAGGTGGGAAGGGGTGGGGGAACGACCGAAGGTCATTTCTACTGGGATAGATGGAGAAAGTAGACTGGAATGATCCGAGGGCGCACGCGTGTGAAGAAGAAGAGCCATCCTTTTCACTCCCCTTGGTGGATAAAAAAAAAAAAAACATGCCTTCCCATCCGCAGGGACCAGGTTCGCCGCCACGCAATCATGGTGTCCTTCCCACCTCACGCTCTCTCTGTCCCATCCAAAGCAGATGCTAGGTACTATCAGTGACTTGTCTGGTTGGAGACAGGGGCTACGTGTGTCCTAGGACTCACCACGTAGCTCAGGCTGGCCTCAAACTTTGTAGCCGTCTTCCTGGCTCGGCTTTCCAAACGCTCCTTCGCACAGCTCGGGGCCCCTTTGACGGAGCGTAAGCCCGTCCCCCTGGCATGGTGGCGCTCTCAGCAGTCTCACAAGGGAACAACCACCTCTGTAACTGTCCCAGCACTTCTGCTCTGTGACACAGGTCACGCTGCCCTCTGCTAACGGGATGGCGTGATCCGAGTTTCCTAGTGCTGCCCAAGAGAAACGGGTCCTCTGCCTCACTGAAGACATTTCTGTGGTGCTAGCACGGTGGCTGGCACAGTGTTAGCATAGTGGTTAGCACAGTGCTAGCATAGTGGTTAGCACAGTGGTTAGCATAGCGTTAGCATAGTGACTAGCAGTGTTGCACAGTGGTTAGCACAGTGCTAGCACAGTGGCTCGGTGGTGAAGCACTTGCCCTGTGCCTGCAAAGCTGACCCCAGGTCTTTGGCGCTGAGACACAGGCAGAGGAACTGAGATCATCGGGAGGACCCAGGCATCTCGGCACAGCCTGTCAGTAGAGCACACAAGAGGCCGAGGCAGGAGGGTTGCTACAGGTCTGAGCCCGTCCTCAGGACGTCTTCCCAGCTGACGGTCTCACCACCGGGGAGGGGGCCGTCACAGCAGGCCGGTCCGCTGGGCAGTGCTAAAATCTCACCCTACGCCTGTTTGAGGGCACTGCGTGCACACCCGCTGCCTAACGCCGCCGCCTTTGATGCCGGTCTGCCCAGGTGACCAAACATCCCACCCGTGTTCCTTAGTTTTCTGGTTCTCTCACCTCCTCACCCTGCTACTCAACCTGCCCACACCTAAGGACTTCACCTCCCTTAAAATTCCACAGCTGCCCACTGCTCCCCAGTCCCAGAACTCCAACCAGGCGCAGGCCACTGACACGTTTCACTTGTAGCACACTGGACTTCATTTCTTAAATGCCGTCAGTGACCTTTCCAAAGTGTCAACTGCTTAAGCCCTCCTGCGGCATCCAAGCATGGGCTAGCCTCAGCATTGACCATCCGGCCCCGGCTCAACTCTTTCATACTCACTGTTAAACAATAATCACCCAATTCAACCCACCCTGGGGATCTGGAGGGTGACAGACATTCTGTCTGTCTTGAAAGTGCTCTCCCATGATAGTCATCGTCCGATCCATTTTCGGTCCTGTCTTTGGCCACTCTGTTGAAATCCAGCTGCTAAGGAGCCTGGATACATAGCTCAGCACTTTTTCAGACGCTGCTGTAGGCCACTGAAATGGTTCAGCTGCTAAGGGCGACTGTCACCGAGCCTGAAGACACAAGTTTTCAATACTCAGGACACATGTGGTAGAAGGAAAGAACGGACTCCCATAGGCATGTGTGGAAATGTGCACACTGGCATGCACATGCGTGCGCACGCGCGCACACACAGTAAACAAACGCAAGTACCCACACAAAAAAGAAAAGACAGGCCAAGTGGCGGTGGCGGCGGGGTGCACGCCTTTAATCTCAGTACTCGGGAGGCAGAGGCAGGAGGATCTCTGAGTTTGAGGCCAGCCTGGTCTACAGAGCGAGTTCCAGGACAGCCAGGGCTATGCAGAGAAACCCTGTCTCTAAATAAATAAATAAATAAAAACAGTCTCAAAACATGTTCTACACTATATATCTCGATCCTATTTTTCTTAACAATGAACTAAAATTTCTCTCTCAGGAAAATTAATCTGCAAGTGAAGACACAAACAGACATGGAGGGTGTGGGGTGTGGGTGTGGAGGGCAAAACAAGGTAATGTAAGATGCCCTAAATGTCCAGAAAAACTCAGATTATGAGCTACCCACTAGTCCCACAACCCATCAGGCTCCAAATAAAAAATAAAGGGAGGGAAGTTGCTCAAAGGTGGAGGGGAGGGGGGAGACGGAGCTCAGGGCCACCACTAACTACCTGTTGAGTTCATCCTCGGGGTCTAGACACCCTAATCAGACAGAGACACCCACCATTCACCGCTCCAAGTCCAGACAAAACCCAGTGAATAAGGCTCTTCTTGCTCCACACCCAGCTCTTCCTGGTGCTGGATCTTAGAATGCATTTCCTCAGCAGCCTCTTCAACACCCCGTCCTCAAAAGTGACCTCTATCCTTCCAGTCGCATCTCTCCTTCAGTTAAAACACCTCTTACCTGAGTGAGCTACATTTGCAGAGCGGAGCAAGACACAAGAGGTGCTTAGGGAATGTGGAAAGAGGCGTTCCTAAGAGGGGGAGATGCAGGTGTGAGATGGGAGCGGGGGAAGAGGGAGACAGTGTGACCTCCCTCACAGACAGCTCTGCAGCTCTGTCCCCCATACCCAGCAGGCCTTGGGAAAAATAACGAGACAGGAGCATTTGATCCAACAAAACCCAACAGGAGCCCAGGCCTCCAGAAAACTGAATATCAAACACATGATACAAGTAGGAGGTATCATAAAGATTCCACAGAAATCAAGTTTATGTGGATGTGAGAAAAAGGGGATTTTACAATGCCAGGAAATGTACTTTTAAAAAAGAAAGAAAAAAATCCGCTCTCTGCATATGACTGCACATACCTGCAAACCTGGCACTCGGGAAGCTGAAGCAGGAGGATTATTGTGTGTTCAAGGCTAGCACCAGGACAACCAGAGATACAACCTAGCAAAGACCCAGACAGTTTGGACCTTCCCTGGCAGGGGCACACTGAAGCAATTGGTGAAGAACATTCTGTCCAGCATCCATCAACTTTTCTTCATGTGGCAATACCGATATCCTTGACTGTGCTGTCTTCATGTTCTACCATGTTTGGGGCTGCCGGAAGTCTTGGGAACGGTGTTGATCCTAGACCTGTGCCGTGCCTGAGGGTAGAACTTACTTTCAACTTGACCCTCCATTCCAGGAAAACTTTCCTCTCCTCTTTATCATTTCCCAGCCCTTAACCAAAGCAAATCTAGCCCCGGGTTTCTGAACAGTGACCGCAGACTCTGGGTGGACTCCGGACAGGAAACATCTGCATTTCGGTACAGTGTCTACACTCCGCTGATGAAGCGTCCACACTCTACTCCGTCATGTCCATCATTAAGTGTGATTCCAAACGACACTTTCATGAGTGGACACCCCACCGTACACTCCAATGGCTTTCTGTAGCCACATGACTGGCGATGACGGGGTGGCAGCTGGGGGCCATCTCTTCAAGCTTCTGGAGACCTTTTCCTCCAGAAGCATGACTCACAGACTTTAGCCTCAATTTTAAAATTTTGCTTTTCCTCTGCAAATCCAAAGTTGGTTAATGGGAAGTGTGTTGGGCTGTGTAATAGTCTCGAAGGGGAAGTGATGAAGGCCTTGGCTTGAGTCACTGGGCTGGAAGTGGATGGTCATGAACAGTAATATTGTTTAGGGAGCAGAAAACTAACAGGATTGGCTACAGATGAGCCAGAAAGCTTGATTTTTCTAACTGCCCATTTTTATATTACTGTCTGAAGACATTCCTTTAAGTGCATTTACCCTGGGCGAATAGTAGGGATTAAAATCAATTTTAAAATGACTGGATGACCTATTCGATTTTAATTAAGATGTCCGGCATAGAATCTACAGGGAATAAAAGATATTATAAACTGTTTCCATTTTCTCCACATCTTCCCTTCCGCTTATCCCTAACCCATTAGCAATCTGGTCAGGAGTGATGTCTGAATTCCCAAACCTGGTATCATGAGCAAGATGTCTACTGAGTGTACGCAGGAATGACATCAGACACAAAGTAGTACCAGGAGGGTTGTCGAGACGGAGAACTGAACTTTCCCACCCACAAGTCTCTAGCGCCCCTTCCCTGACTCAGTGCTCACAGAACACCAAGGGTCAGGGGATGTAGCTCGATAACAGAAGCCATGCAACACCAGAATCACATGTGCTAGGAAGGGTGAGTCTGCCTGTAACTACCATCACTGATTCTCTTCAGGAGACATGATATCCATATCCCAAAATATCAGAGACCCTGCCCCATGCTAGTTTAGCCACACAACCAAGAAGTCAGTTCCAGAACCCAGCACCAATGACACTTTTATTTTTTGGCCTGTGGTAAGGCTTTCTCCCCACACCGTCTCCTAGCTCTCTGCCTTAGGTCATGTCTGAGATGAGGACAAAAAGACAAAACGTTGTCCTCTTCGGAAAACTAAGCTCAAGACAGCTTAAAGGCGTTCTTCAGGCTCCCCATCATTTCTGCTCTTTGGTCCCTCCTCACTTCATCATAAATACACGCAAATCACATTCAGTAGAGGGAGCAGGGAAGGCCATGGGTATCCCTGGACCACGTCTGGAAGGAGACAGGCACACTCTAATTTCCTCCCAAGGCCCAGTCCATTTGTTCGGTTCGGTGTAAACTCTAGTATGAAAATGCTGGCCATGGACCTTTCCTGTCTTTGTGTCTCCTTGCTGAATACTCCAGAGGATTTATCTATCTCCCTCATCCAGTGCCCCACCCAGGCCCCATAAATAGATTTTTGCTGACTCGGTTTCAAAGTGTCTCAGACAGGTTTTTATTGTGTGGCCCTGCTTATCTCTCTTCTCAGTTTTCTTCTTCTCACTGGTCAAGGCGTTGGGCCCGACACAAAGGAATTCTGCCTCCTCCTGCCAGTGAGAGGCTTCATCCCACACCGGCACAATGTCACCGCATCCACCTACAGCTGCCTGTAGCATGCCAACAACCACGCAGCTTCAAACAACTGGACCGTGTATCGTCTCCCAGTGAGTGAGGCCCGAAGTCAGGTTTCCCTCTGAAATCTGTACCAACAGGAGACTTGCTGGCCCCTTCCCAGATAGGGGTGTGCCAGCAAATATTGGGCACTGTTTAGCTACAGATACCTCTGCAGCATGAATCTCCACATGGGGTCTGGGTATCTTTATATGGCACCTTTCCTCTGCCTGTCTGTGACTATGCCCATATATCTCCCTTGTGTAAGAGACATTGGTCATAACTAAAAATCACCCTAATGACCCCATCTTAAAACCTGGTTGAATCTACTAAGAAACCATTTCAAACGACGTCCCACTCTAAGCCTCCAGGAGTTAAGACTTCAACAGAATATCCATACCACTACCTCAGAGGGTCACTGGGATGATCAACCACACAAAGAGACGGGTGCAGCATTTGACACTGAGTATGTGCCCAGTGACAGCGTCTAATGCTGTCCTTATTATTTCCTCGATGACCTATTCTTCTCGCTGCATAGTATCTTTGTTTAAGAGGTTTTAAAAGCAACTCTGAACCCAGAAGGGTGAAGCAATGTAGGAATCCCAAGCCTGGGGAAGCCAAGACAGAAAAAAAAGAAAAAAAAAAATCACAAGTTGAGACCTCTCTAGGGTACAATGCAAAATTGTGTCTAAATAAATAAACAAACAAACAAATAAATGCAAGTCTTTGTGGCAGCCAATTTTCTAAGAAGAATATCCCAAAGCAGACACAAAAATATCACCACCCACCGCACTCCATGGGAAAAAATAATAACAATGGAAGTCCGGGAGGCAAACTGGAGGATGTCCTTTGTCCTGGGAAGAGCTCTGTGGCCTCCAGGATGCCTGGAATGCAGAGCTGTGTAGGAATCAGTAAAGGACATGCTGACGTTTGAATTGCTAAGTTCTTTTGGTTTGTAGAAAAGAGCTTCATTTCTACTGGGCAGCCTCTCTATAGCTCCATAAATATACATATAGAAATTGTGTGTGTGTGTGTGTGTGTGTGTGTGTGTGTGTGTGTATGTATTCTAAATTAAAAGCCGAGAACAATAGAAGGTTAAGCATGGCATTAAAAAAACCAAAAAGGTATTTGCCAACTGTCAACCCATCTAAAGGAGACAGACTTAAGGTTTCTAGTGGAGCTCAGTTGATTCAGTGCTTACTTAGCATACAGGAGACTATGTTCCGAAAATCTTTTTTTTTTTTTTTGGAGCTGAGGATCGAACCCAGGGCCTTGAGCTTGCTAGGCAAGCGCTCTACCACTGAGCTAAATCCCCAACCCCGTTCCGAAAATCTTTTAAAGAACGATTCAGTTTAAAAGAAAGGCAAGCATGACCAGCACCCTCGGTTTTAACAAGTGTGTAAGAAGCCATGTGCAATGTGGCACATGCCTGAGTCCCAGCTCTGCGGAAGGCTAAGGCAGGAGGAGGACCCCAGGAGGTCAGGAGTTTGAAGCCAATCTGTGCACCATAGCAGCATTTAGTCTGAAGCTAAGAATTTCCAGTGTGTGGCTGTATCGAGTTGTACATCAGTGACAAGCAAGCAGTTGTACAGTCCCGGCATGCTTTTCCCGGCATGCTTTTCTCGGTACCCATTAAGGCTTGTTTTGACACAGACTCTCCCAGGCCCACAGAAGGTGGTATGTCACTGCGTCCTACTCCTCCCAAATATATCGCTAAGTCATTTCTCCACCAAAACAACCCTTGGAGCCTTACCAATGGCCTCTGCCAACTCCCTTGCATAATTCTCCGCCTATTTATCTTAACATGACTAGCAAATACAGGATTCAAACCCATGTGCTTTGGCCTGCTCACTTGGTCTTTGGCTGATCCTTGGGAACCATGGGTTACCTACTGCCCTTGAGCGATTCCTGCTCTGGATTCTCTTCTCCCTAGGTGTGAAGTAGCACACCCAAAGCTGCCTGCAAGTCTCTCTACGCAGAGGCAGACAAACAATAGACTTCTGTGTCTTACAGGCTCCAGGTTTTGATACAGCCAAACCTCGGATTTGAAAACTAACCTAAAGCTTGAAACACTGTTTTGGCTAACAGCAGAAGACAGTCTTTCCCAATGTTGGGGAAGTGAGGCTTCCTGTTGTCCAAAACAGAGCCGACTGGAAGTCACGAGACTTAGGGGTGGTATCCCAGAGCTTTCACCAGCAGAGAAACAGCAGCAGGGAGGCAGCAGTTCTCAGTGATGCTCTCCGTTTCCCTGCATGTGGTGAGTTTGCCGCATCGACACACACAAGTGTCCATCATCTCCAGAAACAGGTAGCCGGGTAAAAGGCAGACTGCAGGCCACACCCACCCACCCACGTGCTGCTAAAAAAAAAAAACCAAACAAACAAACAGCAGATACAGTCTGGTTCAATAGCTCAAAGGCTACATACAGGCCCTTACCTCCACGGCTGCAAGCTGAATTCAAGCCTCAGAACCCATGTGGTGGAAGGAAAGAACTGACTCAGGGAAGATGTCCTCTGACCTCCAAACTCCCACCAAGGCATGCGTGGCCTCCCTCCCCGTTCCTCGCCCCCACACTAAACCAAATGAATACTGTTATTATTTCATTATTATTACTTTAGTAAGCAGAGAGTTGGAGACGATGTGTGAACCCTGGTTTCAATTTCCAGCACCCATAGATTGGGCATGGAAAAGCAAGCCTGTAATCTAGAACCCCGGAAGTAGACACAGGAGGAACCTTGGCTATATAGTGAATTCTAGGTCAGCTTGAGCTACATAAGCCCCAGTCTCAGAAATATAATAAAAGGAAAGCACACACACACCACATACAAACACACAAACACACCACACACACATACACACACACCACATATACACACAAACACACCACACACACATATACACACGCATACCACACATACACACCACACACACATACATATATGCATACCACACACACAAACACACACACATACATATGCATACCACACACACAAACACACCACACCACACACACATACATATGCATACCACACACACAAACACAACACACCACACACACATACATACATACACACACACACCACATACACACACACACACACACACACACACACACACACACACACACACAGAGGAGCAAAGCCCACATCATCTGCATCTGATCTACTTCAGAGGGCACTCTCCAAACATACAAGATGAAATTGGTGAACCTAGAAGAACCCTGAACTCGAGATTTGCAAAAGTCAGACTCACCCAACAACTAATGAATTGTGGGTACTAAGACATGAGCGATAAAACACAGCTGTGTTTTAAAACAAAAACTAGGACCTGGAGAGCTGGCTCGGCAGGCAAAGGCACCTGCCACTGACCCTGACGATTCGAGTTCAACCCCCAGAACCCACAGGGTAGGAGGAGTAAACCTCCGTTCATGTGCCATAGCATGTGCACTCACAAACATACACATATGCCATACATAAAAAATATAGAAGTTTAAAATAAAATATAATAAAAAAAGAAACCAGGAAACTCAAGCAGTTTCTGTGGCTAAAGGGCACTGGGTGCCAACAAGGGTGACTGCTGATAGATGTGGCCAGGACAGCCCAGAACTGGCCAATGAAATATGACCCGATGGCTCACACCTGAGTCCCAGCACAGGGGAGGCTGAACCAGAAGGACTGCCCATGAGTTCAAGACTACTCTAGTAAATCCCAGGTCAGTCTAGGCCAAAAGCAAGACCTGTTACCGCACCCCCCCCCCAGTCCCCCACCCCACCTCCCACCCCCGCCAAAAAAAAACCAAAACAAATAAAAAGTATGCAACAATAAATAAAGTGATTCTCCATGTATATAAGACACACTACTACATGTCAGGATAGAATTATATACAAACACAAATGTGCTTAGTCTCATCTCTAAAATAGTATTAGAGCAAAGGGTAGGCCCTGCTACCTATCTCTCCATGGTTTTTGTTTTGGTTTGGTTTGGTTTGGTTTGGTTGTGGTATTGTATTCCCCCAAATATTGTGCATGCTAATAAATTTATCTGGGGTCAGAGACAGAGCAGCCACAATATTAAACATAAAGGATAGGCAGTGGTAGCACACGCCTTTAATCCTAGCATTCCAGAGGCAGAGATCCATGTGTTCAAGGATACAGACAGGCATGGTGACTCACGCCTTTAATCCCAGAAAGCAAGCCTTTAATCCCAGGGAGTGGTGGTAGAAAGCAGAAAGGTATATAAGGCATAAGGACTGGAAACTAGAAGCATTTGGCTGGTTAAGCATTCAGGCTTTTGAGCAGCAATTCAGCTGAGACCCATTCTAGATGAGGACTCAGAGGCCTACAGTCTGAGGAAACAAGACCAGCTGAGGATCCGGAGAGATGAGGTAGCTGTGGCTTGTTCTGGCTCTCTGATTTTCCAGTGTTCACCCCAATAACTGGCCTTGGGTTTGATTTTATTAATAAGAACTTTTAAGATTCATGCTACATTTGGTTGGTTTTTTTTTTTTTGTTTTTTTGAGACAGGGTTTCTCTGTGTATCCCTGGCTGTCCTAGATCTCGCTCTGTAGACCAGGCTGGCCTCTGCCTCCTGAGTACTGGGATTAAAGGCGTGCACCACCACTACCCAGCTCATCTCTCCATGTTTAAGGAGTGGCTTCCTTCCTTTTATCTTCTCTCTTGGTTTCTATGGAAGTGTTTCCGCTATGGAAGGCATCCTGCCTTCTAAAGACACAGACTCAGGATGTGTCACCCTGCTAAGTGACAGGTCTTGACGCAGAACATCATCAGGGTATTAGAGTAACTGACAGGGCTCCGCCGAAAGAAGACACCGTTCTTGGCTAACACTAAAGTTACATCACATAGACTTTACTATACCTTCTCGTATATCATTTATGAATGAATCATCTGACACCTATGAATTCTCGGTTTCATAACATCCTAATCGAGGCAAATGGCTCCTACGCATTCGTTTTACAGGGCTCATGCATTAAAGTACAACCTGGGCACCACAAGAGAACCAGGGTCCACCAGCATGCTTCAGCAGGCAATGGTGACTGTACCCCAACAGGCAGGGCATAATACAAACATTCTTAGAAAATTCTTAATAATTTGCAATTCATAATCAAATGTGCCTTCAAAATGATTTGTGCATGGTCTCTACAGACTTTCCCCCCATATCTCAACTTTCTTCTGGACATTTTCTTTACATTCATATATGTTTCCTTAGATGTATAATAAAAGTTAATCCCAAATAAAAGTGCACATAGGTAGAATGCTTGCCACAGCCACCGAGTCCTGGGCTCACCTCCAGCACCATGTAAACTGGTGTGGTGGCACAAGCCTTATAATCCTGGCACTTGGAGATGGAGGCAGGAGGATCAGAAGTTAAAAGTCATTCTGAGCCACCTAGCAAGTTTGAGACCAGTTTGCGCTACATAAGACCTTAATGCATAAATAAATGCATACACAAGTACCAAAAAAAAGTATGCAGATGAAACATTTTATACATTAGGGGTTAATGGTTTTCCCCGAAACCACAGACACTCAGAAAATAAACGCATTAGTTAACTGAAGGCGGCTTTGAACGTATTGCTTGTTTCTATTAAGTCGCCTATTAAAATGCTCTCACCACAAGCTTTAAGGAGCAGCATGAAGCCTAAACCTGTAGACTGACCCAGTGGGCTCACCATTGAGAGGGCCTAGCGTTCCTCAGAAATCACCTTGCCCTCCCTGCCTTCTACACTAAAACTGAAACTAATAACATGCATCCTCTCTTCTGTGATCTCACTCAAGTTGGGGATATCACCAAGTCAACCTCACAGAAGCTGAGAGAAGAGCGGCGGCTACCAGGGGCTGGAGAAACGGTTCTGTGGTTGAGAGTACTTGATGGTGTTGCAGAAGACCCAGGTTCGGTTCCCAGCACCCACATGGGGTGGGGGGAGCTCACAACCGCCCACAACTCCAGTTCCAGGAGGTGCAACATCCTCTGGCCTCCACCTCAGGCACCTGCACATACGTGTGCGCATGAATTTACAGAGATCCACAAGGGCACATAAATAAAATTAAATATATGTGTTTTTTTAATGGTGGTTAGCAGAGGCCAGGAAAGAGTAGGGACGGAGTGGGTTGGGGAGAGCTGAGTGAAGGGCTGCTGGCAGTAGGGTGACGAGACAGTAATAAGGTACTGTGTGTTTCCAAAAGCTAGAAGAAAGAGCTCTGGACATTTTCACCATAAAAAGTCACAATGTCAGAGGAGCTGGATAGGTTTGATCTGACGTGCATACTACACGTCAGGTTGGATGTTTGTTTGTTTTTCAATGATTATAAAAAATAAATGTCAAGCTGGGCATGGTGGCAGAGCGCATTGGTGGGGCTTGCCCAGCGGGTACGAAAGTCCGGCAGCCCGGCCTTGGTGGGAACACCTGCAATTCCAGCACTTGGGAGTCCTAAACAGAAAGACCTGTGTCAGAGTTATCCTGCTCTATGTAGTCAATTTGAGGCCAGCCTTGGCTACATCAGACCCAGCCTAACAATAAATTAACAAAATAAAAACCTGTTAATTAATGTTTTATGTACTTATAATAAAAATCATGTGATTTTTCCCTTTAAAAAAAAACTTAGAAATAAAACATTCTCACACTGTTGTACCACCTAGACACAATGAGAAGTAAAAATAGCACTCTAGATAACGTTTAAACAGAGATAACATTTTCATTACAAACATCATTTGGCCTCAAGAAAACCCTAGCTATTAAAAGCATTCATGTGTTTTTGCTTTTGAATAAAGAAAATATTTCAAACACATTTCTTGGCAAGCAACTTGACAAGTTAATAGCTTGAGATGATTCATACGTTTATTTTTGTTTTTCTCTCTCTCTTTTTGTTTTGTTTTGTTTTGTTTTTGAAACAGAGTCTTGCTATGTCCATGCCGGCCTTCCATAATCCTCCTGCCTCAGCCTCTCAAGTGCTAAGGTTATAGGAAAGTGCCACAAACTGTGAAACAAAAGTGCCACATTTGTTTCCAAACTGTAAGTTCAAAGGGCATTTGAGCCAGGAGCGGAGGCCCATGCCTTTAATCCCAGAACTCAGGAGGCAGAGACAGGTAGATGAGTTCGAGGCCAGCCTGGTCTACAAAGCAAGTTCCAGGACAGCTAGAAGTGTTACACAGAGAAACCCTGTCTCGGGCGGGGGGGAGAGGGGGGGCGGGCGGGGGGCGGGGGGGGGGGGGGGGGGGCCGCGCGGGGATTTGAGATAGCAAATGCAGAATTGCTAACTGTATTAAAATCCACCAGAAATAGGAGTAATCCTACAGCAGAGATACACATACTTGAGCTAAAACACTCCTTTTCTCTATAAATAACTTAATATAAAACACTATATTTTCAAAGCACACATAAAAAAAAATCATATAAACCATTTTTGGCCGGGCGGTGGTGGCGCACGCCTTTAATCCCAGCACTCGGGAGGCAGAGGCAGGCGGATCTCTGTGAGTTCGAGGCCAGCCTGGGCTACCAAGCGAGTTCCAGGAAAGGCGCAAAGCTACACAGAGAAACCCTGTCTCGAAAAACAAAAAAAAAAAAAAAAAAAAAAACAAAAAAAAAAAAAAACCATTTTTGTTCTAAGTGAAAAAAAGAGTACTTGGCAAACATGAAGGCTTAGACAGAACTACTAAAAGGGACTTAGGATAAATTTTCAAAGTAGCTAGGATGTAGGACACACTAAGAATCAATTTTAGTCTTGAAAGGCATTTAGTGAAAACCTGACCCTCCACACCTCCCTCTGGCACCACCTGCTTCAAAGTCACAGGAAAACCTATTTGGCCGCTCACATCTGCAAGCCTAGTACTCTGGAAGCTGAGGCAGGAGGATGGCCACAAGTTCAAGGATAGCCTAGGTGGTGAGCTCCAATCCAGTTTGTCGTACAGAGTAGGTTCTGTCCCAGAAAGGAGGAAGAAGAGGAAGAGGAGGAGGAGATGGCAATGGATTGAACACTAAAATCAACTGTGCGGGGAGGGCTTCTATTAGACGCCCAAGGAGAATAGCGGGTCTAAATACAAGTGATTCCCATTTCTACCAGACAGCTTCCAAAGGTCTGAGACATAGGCAATTCCTTCAGGGAAAAAAAAAGGCGGGGGAGGGCTATCCCAATATACAATGTTGCTTTCTTCGTCGGAGCTACCCTGCCTGGCAGGGCAGTCTCTTGGACGGAGATGTCTAGATCACATGACCTAATGTGCCTAAAAAGGCAGGGCAGGTTGTCTCCAGGTGGCATCCCTCCTCATAAAGAATTAATGCTGCCCAACAAAGTAAAAGAGACAGCAGGCAGCTGGTTGGGAGCAAGGACAGTGGGAACAGAACTGCCATGCCCAGGTCTCGTTACCAAGCCAATTAAATGAATGAGAATGTTCCTGAAGCATGACAATGCCTTGTAGCTACCAAAATATAGTTTACCTCAAAATTACCAAGAGCTTCGGTTAATTCTTTAAAGCCTTGGCCTTACATCCACTGGTTTAAATGGCATAGTTCCTTCAGAGTCCTAGCCTCCAACCATTTAAATTCATCCTGAAGTCAGGAAGCCGCTCAGAGGTAGACACTTGTCTAGCACATATAAGGCCCGGGGCTTCATTTGTAGAATCAAAACCATACAGGCAAACACCACAGGATTTTCCTGCTACAGTTATAAAAGCCTACTTTATAGCAAGTATGAATTTTTTTTTATTTTTTTTTTTTAAGATTTATTTATTTATTATGTATACAGTGTTCTGCCTACATGCATGCTTGCAGGCCAGAAGAGGGCACCAGATCTCATTACAGATGGTTGTGAGCCACCATGTGGTTGCTGGGAATTGAACTCAGGACCTCTGGAAGAACAGCCAGTGCTCTTAACCGCTGAGCCATCTCTCCAGCCCCGCAAGTATGAATTTTATCAGGTTAAATATACAAGTAGACAATTATCGATACACAGAAGAAAGGAGTCCAACTTCATCTAGAGCAGTGGTTCTCAACCTTCCTGACGCTGCAACCCTTTAATACAGTCTCTCGTGTTGTGGTGACCCCCCAACCATGAAATTATCTTCGTTGCTACTTCATAACTGTAATGTTGCTATTGTTATGAAGCGTAATGTAAGTATCTGATACCTGACCCCTGTGAAAGGGTCCTTTGACCCACAAAGGGGTCATGACCCACATGTTGAGAACATCTGATCTGAAGGAAATGAAGAACTTACTTAAAAAAAAAAAAAAAAAAAAAAAGCTCATTTGTAGCTGGGTGTGGAGGTTCATGTTTGTAAACCCACAACTTGGGTGGCTGAGATAGAAGGGGATATGAGTTTGGGTCTAGCCTGGGCTACACAGAGTTTCAGGCCACATGACCAAACTATAAATAAAAAAATTGTTTAAAAGATTTATTTTATTTCTCTCTCTCCCCCCCCCCCTCTCTCTCTCTCTCTCTCTCTCTGTGTGTGTGTGTGTGTGTGTGTGTGTGTGTGTGTGTGTGTGTGTGTGTTTGTCTATGTATGTATGTGCACTGTGTGCTGGTATCCTTGGAAGCCAGGAGAGGACTCAGGTACTATGGAGCCAGATGTCGAGGCAGCTGTGTTGATCTTTTTAAGTGTTGGTGGGGAACAACCCTTCATTTCTTTTGATGTTGAATAAAATGTTTGGCTTGCCAGAATTAGAGGAGAGATAATGATGGAATGTATATACGTTAGGCCCTCCCCTCATCCCCTCTACCTGGATCACTAACACAGTCTCTAAACTCACAGGATTTTACTGTTGGTATGGTTATAAAAACCTTTCTTGTAAGGGCTTCATTTCTTCCTCCAGAGTCATTGCCAATTTATTACCACCAACAAGCATTTTTTTCTTTTAAGTACTTTTGTATGTGGTGCATTTTTTTTCTTTTGCTTAAATGTATTTTTGTATGTATAGGGGTGTGTGTGTGTGTGTGTGTGTGTGTGTGTGTGTGTGTGTGTGTGTAGGCCAGAGGTCAACAGCAGTTATCTTCCAGAATCTCTCTACCTTATCTTTGAGATAGAGTCTCTCTCCAGGAGCTCACAGTTGACCAGACTTGCTAGCCAGTGTCCTCTGGGACCCACCTGTCTCCACCTCCTTGGAGCTCCACAGTTATGGACGACTAAAGCATGCCAGGCTTTTACACATGGGTGCTGGGACCCCAACCTCAGGTCCTCAGGCCGCTGTGGCAGATATTTACCAACTGAGCTATCTCCTTGGTAACCCTCTTCAGCACCTCCCCCTGCCACTGGGGGCAGAGGTGTTGAACACAGACTGGGTCTTGCTCATGCTAAGTGGGCAATAGAGCACTGTTGTTGTGGTGACCCCCAACCGTAAAATTACTTTGGTTGCTACTTCATAACTATATGGCAACCCCAGCTTCAAGAGGCACTTTTCTAAAACACAGGTGCATCCCATGCCAGATTAAAATTCTGCAATGGCTTCTCCCTGAAGCCGGAAAAATAATGACCAGGTGAGCATCGAATGCTGTGCCCACCTCAATGGTCCGTTCTCTCCTGCTTTTGTCCCCCCTCTCCTTAGCTAGGCAGGCCCTTCACCTCTACCAGGCATGCTCACCCCCGGAGTGCAAAATGAGGACAGTCAGTGACACAGTCACCTAGAAGCTGCTTTTGCTAAATAAAATGCATGGACTCTCTCTCTCTCTCCAGGGCCCTCAGAGGAACTCAAAGCAAGAGGAACGCCCGAGGCCTTCGCCTTCAGGTTGGGCCTGATTCACCCACGGCTCAGAGATAAGTTACCTCCTAAAACCCTTCTTCCTCCTGAGTCACCTTAAGTTCCAGGAAGAGTAAAACCTCCCAAGACAGACCCCCACCCCCATCCCCGCCCCCACCGATGAGGACAATTATCCAGGGCTGCACCCTTAGAGACTAACAGACTTCCAACTTACCAGGCCAGCTTGGAAGACCACAGCAGAGGCAAGAATGAGTCAGCAGTGTCCCGGAGCACACCTTGACCAGGACTGCTTCATTATGCATGCTTTCTACTCTCTGCTTAAACCCAAACCTCAGGTCAGTACCCCAAAGACAAACTTGGGATCTGTCTGGATGTGTTCCTCTTCCCTGGGCGGCCACATTGGGTACACTGCCTTCCTCTATTTTTACCATTACTGGTCTTTGTTGTCCGCACATCTGGACGGGTGTCCAAACCTACTGAGAGGATCCGGCAAGCTTACAGGTGAGGTGTAGAGGCTCAGCCCAGCGATGGAATGCCATCCCCACGCTTGCTGAGGCCTGCCTCCGACATCTAGTCACATTCAGCCACGGAAGAAGGGAGGGCCAGATGATGGAGCATAAGGAACAGAGACGGCAGAGAACGGCAAATGAAAGCCAATGGGCAGGAGACCAAGAAAAGGAGATGACTTGGGAACAGGGGCCTCCTATAGGAAAACAAATGCAACCACCCCACCACCACCACCACCACCTCTGAATGCTTGATTTTTGTAGACCTGCACATCAAGGATTACCTGGAACAAGTCACCACCCTCACTGATGGGGGGGGGGGGGGGCGGAGCTTCAGATCCTCCATGCTAAATAAGAGTTTAGGGCCCTCAGGACCTTCTCACCACTTCATCCTGCATCTTCTGCACACTACTCTAACCACAGGCTTTCAGAATATTTTAAACTAAGGCTCTCCACCTCACCCTGACTCCCTCCCCACCCCCCCACTCCCACCCTGCCTTCTCTGGCCTCAAGTCATAGTAGCTGAGGATGCCCTACAGCTTCGATCCTCCCGCCTGGGTCTCCAATGGAGTGCTGGGATCACTGGTGTGTGCCATCACCCCAGGATGAAGTGATGCTTCTCCCCTGCACGCTAGGCAAGCCCGCTACCCGGGTCCCAGACTCTCAGATTCCAATGTGTAAATTGAACTAGATCATTGGTTGACAGGCTTCCCTCCTGACACCTCCCAAGGGTACATGTAAATGAACCATTCCCCAAGGAGTCAGCATACCAAAGACCCCCTCAGGATGTCACCAACATCTCTCCTCCCCCACACTTGGCCTGACAAAAGAATGGATGCTTTCATTTGTTTTTCTGCTTCCTTCATTTAGGTTTTTGGGGGTTCTGCTTTATTTTAGAACTGGAATAAACAGCAAGACAGCTAAATACAATCGCTCTGAAGACTCAGGCCTACAGTGCCGTTTTCTAGAACTTGCTAAAGACTCACTCAGAGGCCCTTTCTACACAATGGGCATCTTCTGTGAGTGCTGGGAACTGAGGACACACTGCAGAGGCCACAAGGACAGAGGAAGCTTGGGTTTGGGGAGGGGGGAGGTGTGTGTCTTGCAGGATCCTGGGAACAATAAGCGATTACTACACTTCTTCCTGGTTAGAAACTCTGGAGGCCTGGCTCAGTCTTAGAGGCCCTCAGCTACCGGAGGCCAAAATAAATGCCCATTACAATTTGCCACACGGATAATCAGTCCTGGGAAAGAAAAAAAAAAAAAAAAAAGCTTTTCATATCTAACCATATCTAAATAAACTTGGCAATTCCCACTCTTAAAACCAAGTGCTCTCCCCAACCAAGAAACTGGTAAGGGGGGCAGAGGATGGTAAGGAGAGAACCACCACACAGGACTCTTAACCAACTCGGCACTTCTGGGCAGACATCCATGCAAGCAGGTCACAGGGAGAGGTGCCATGCTTTGAAAATCTAGGCCCGGCCACACTGAAGAGTTATCTAAAAGAAAGGCCCATTTCCCAAGAACACCGAGGCTGACTGCTCAGGGCTCACAAACATTTCACAATTTGCCGTTACCTTGGAAGCACCTGGATTTTGGTTTGCCTGATGAAATTGCCCAAATGGTAGCTTTTGCTGGTTCATTAACACCCTCATAAGCACTCCTGTTATAAGGGATATTTTAATGGGACTTCCGTATTTAAAAAGTACATACTTCTCTTTTGACTGTGACACAATTATGTTCTTAGCACGCAGTTAATTACAGGCACTGGAGGCTGAAGACCGAATTCAGCTACTGATCCCACTCTCCAGACACACACAGCAGGGATTTTCATGAGTCATTCTCTCTTCATTCACGATTTCTGTGTTGACTTACTAGTGTTTATGTATTCTATCACTACTTTATTTCCACGCTTTAGACTGTTTTCTTATTCTCTAAGTATTTTATTAACAATTACCCGAAAGCAACTATTTGGGTGCTTAACTGTGCATGGACTGAATTAATTTCCTAGCAAAATGTGTTCTAGCGAACTCAAATGTTCATACCTTGTTTACTGAATTATAACTAATTAATTCACTAATAACTCTGCACCACCACCTTCCCTAGGTTATAACTAATAAATTCCATCCCCACCCCCAGACTTCCCCACATTAGAGAAGTGGGAGGCACCTCTTACAGTTCAGCACTATCAGAGATGGGGTTCTGCTCTTCTACCTAAAAAATGACTATTGGGCTGGGGTCAGCTCAGTCATTGTCACTAACAAGGTACAAGCCATTGGTCAAACCCTTTCAATGGCTGTAGAATCCCACAAATAAAAACACAAAATGAAGGAACTGTGCCTCGTGTTTCCACAAGAAGGGAGTAACCCAAATGTCACCTGCACCTTCATTCATTCCCGAAAGATGCAGTTTTTAACACACACTTGGACGACAGCTCTCTATAGGTAGCAAGATCCATCCTTTTAGCAGGAGACCTCCCCACTAGATATGTACAAGGCAAGGCAGCCAGGACTCTCCTCCTGCAGTTTACTAACAAATGCCCAATGTTTCTCCCAAAGAAAATGGAGATTACATAAAGGACAGGAAAAATGTTTGGGCCACACTGACCTTCTCTCTCCCTCCGGCTTCACACTCAGCTCTCAGCCGAGTGGGAGCAACTATTTTCTTTTCTCCTGCATCTGCTCTTTGAATAACAGGTTTGATCTTCTAGGGCCCCACCCCATCTTTTAACTCAGCCAAAGCACACTCGGCTACCACTCACTCAACAGTGCTGGAATCTGCCAGCCAAAGGAAAGCAAATATTCAGAGTGCTGCGGCCACCTGACAATCCTCCTCCCCAGACAGCACTCAGTACGACTTGCATTTTTTTGCCAGCAAACCCCCCCCCCAACACACACACACACCCAGCCCACACCCTCCTAAAGGATGCAATAAGATGCTATCAAACCAGTATTCTCAGAGACTCAAAATTCACAGAGCGGCTTCTGGGCAAGAACCAGATAAGGTGTCTGCCTGTTGAACTTCAGACTGTCTGTCACCACTTTAAAAACCCGTTCACTGGTTTTCCTGGAATTCCCACTGAGCATCTTATACATCTGAAAGGCTTAGAAAAAAAGATCGAATTTTAAATCCAAAGTACATGGTGTACATACACGGCATACGTACTTAAAATTTGTATCATCGGCAAGTGTGTCTTTTATTATATATTTTAAAGCACGGATAGAAATCTTTAACCCTGGGAAATGGGATACACGGAACTTCAAGATGTCCAGAGAGACAGACTCTAGCTGCGGGGGGGGGGGGGGGGGGGGGCAAATATATAAAAATAGAGCCGTAGTAGGCACTGAACATCTACTATTCATCAGGCAGTATGCTGAGCACTCCATACACATCGACCCAGGGCCTCTCATAAAATCCAAGACGCAAGACTTCTTACCCTGTTTTTCAAATGATGAGATGGAGAACCACAAGAGGTGAATGACCTGGCCAAGGTAATTGCATACAGCCAGTTGGGGATCAGAGGTTTAAACCAGGCTAACACCTTTCCACTTCGGTGAGAACTACAATTGTATTGTTCCAAAAGAGATGCTGCTAAAAAACACCTACTCCTGTGCGAAAAGGAGTACCTCAGAGTAAACGTCGGAGGGTTTTCGGATAAACTACACATCTGGCAATCTGAAATCTTCACACGGGTTAAGAAGTCTGTGTGTAAAAACCCTATCCATCCAACCTGCTACTAAACTCCATCCTCGGTGTATAAGAACTACTTTCTAGAATTAAGGCAAATCCACGGGCGGTTTTAATCACTGGACAATTCAAAAACTCCCATCAACACACTCAGCAATATACGTCCTATTGTTTTCAAATCCCAAACATACCAAACAAATATCCTGTAATTCTACAAACTGGAAGAGCTCCGGGCTGAGCAAGTAAACTCTGTGGTAGTTCTGCATAAGGAAATGGTTGTTTTCCTCTCGTGGGCACACGACAAGCCTTGTGCGGATAAACATCAGCACCGTGAGGCCATGAGGAGTCCACCCGCCAAATATTTACAAGTAGTGTTTACATCTCTTCCTAGCTTTTTCCACGCCAACTTTCCTAAGCAGGTGTCCCTGATTACAGCCGATTGTTCAAAAGGTGCCTCTGATGTGACCGGTGAGTGGTTATTTATTTAATTTTTTTTTCTTTTTAAATTAGAGTTTGAAGCCCTATACCGAGAGAAAACCGCAGAGAGAAGAAAGGGTCCCCAACAGATGGGCGAGGGGGCGAGCCCCGCTTCCAGCGCACGCCTCCCCAGGTAGCTCACCAGGATGCCCATCACGTCGGTCCAGAGGCGGGAGAACGCCTCGGATGTGCCGGCCTCGGGCTCAGGCTCAGGCTCGGGCTCGGGCTCAGGCTCAGGCTCCTGCACGGGTTCCACCTCGGGCTCCGGCTCCGGCGCCGGGCCCGCAGCTCCCGCGTCCTCCTCCATGACCGCGTCCCCGTGCGTCCGGGTCCCCGCGCTACCCACAGCCCGCAGCAGCGCGTCGGCCGCCGGGGCGCAAGGTCCCCGCCCGCGGCGTCACCGGGCCGCGCCCCCGCGTCGCATGCCCCGGGCTCCGCCGGGTACGAGCCCCACGGCCAGGACTCTGCACCTCGATTCGCGCTGACCGCGATTGACAACTCCAGAAACTTTTCCTGGCGGGGCGGGGCGCAGCAACAGGGTAGCTGGAGCAGAGTCGGCACCACTGGCGGCGGCGGGGAGCTCGCGGGGCGAGGGAGCCGGGAGCCCCACGGCACAGGAGCTGTGTTCTGCTATGGGGACCGGCTCCGGGCGGCACGAGACTCGCCCCTCCCGGAAAGTCTCTACAGGGCGGGACAGTGCACGGTGGCGCCTGTGAACCCGGGCTAGCCAGTCCAGTCGGACCCCTCTTTTCAGAATGAGCTCTTCCAACTCCACATGACTCCCTCCCCTCCAGGCTCAAGAAAGCGTTTAGCAACAAAAGGTGCTCTGATGTCAGGCGCTTTGCATGGAAATGAGCCCCGGTCCAGCCCACAAATCGCCTGTTGAAAGCGCAGCCGCGCCGCGGGCCCGGGACCCCGCACAAGTCCCCGATCGCGCCATTCGCCCCGCGCCTTCCGCCCCAGAAACAGCAGAAAGTTAATCTTTAAGCTGCTGGCTGAGTCCGAGTTCACGAGGAGTTAGTATGGTGACAACCAACCCACACCTCGCCGTCGGCAAGTGGAACAAACCCAGGCAATTACAGCCCTGTCTGTCGGCCCAGGCTTCTTGGAAAACAAAGTGTGACAAAGCTCGCCCGGGCACGAGCCATTGTTTAGGTCCTTAGATGGGGGGTGGGGGTGGGGGGAGTGGCATTCTGGCTCCCAAGTGACCGCAGTGCTGTGCACTTACAGGGTTTTCGGGTGATTAAGGGAGACCCTCTTTGGGTTGTAAGGGGTTTGTTTGTTTTTGTTTATTACACGAAAAGTTTTTTGTGTTTTTTTTTTTTAACATGAAAGACACAGGCAAGGGGTATGTTCAGAAAGTTGATTTTATGGCCGTTCAGCCCATGCACACTCCAGCTCTGTGTATGTTTTGCCAAGGGACAATCCCTGAGGGAAAAAGCCCTGAAGAGATTTTTTTTTTCCTGACTTCCCTCCCTTTTCTCCTCCCCCTCCTCCCTCTCCTTCTTCATCTTCACCTTCATCCTTTTTTTCCCTCCTCCTCCTTCACTACTCAAAGAATTTTTCCTAAGAGATGACAGTTTGATTTCGTGGGTAACCACTTTGTGAAACTGAAGAAACCCAAGGAAATTTGTCCCTTGCTAAGGACTTGGGTTAAAGGGTTGGGGTGGGCAAGGGATGAGGTGAGGGACCCCAGGGACAGAAGAATTCTGGTTTCTCCTTTTCTTTCCTAGTTTACATACACGGAATGAGTTGAGCATGTCCTCCGCATCCTCTGGATTGATGCAGTTAAGCCAGATGGTTCCAGATTTCTCTGGTGCTGTTTGATGCTGAGACCTAAAACAAACTCGACTAAGAAATGTGAGTTTGAAAAGAATTGGTCTTGGGGCTGGAGAGATGGCTCAGTGGCTATTCTTCCAGAGGTCCTGAGATCAATTCCCAGCAACCACATGGTGGCTCACAACCATCTGTGATGAGATCTGGTGCCCTCTTCTGGCCTGCAGGCGTACATGCAGGCAGAACACTGTATACATAATAAATAAATCTTTAAAAGAAGGAGCCCTATGTAGCCTGTTCTCCATGTAAAAACCTGGCAAGTGAGTTATGCAAGATGAAGAAGGAGCCCATTTCAGACACCAGTCAGGAGTCTTTCCCTTTTTGAGTCAGATGACCTGGGGCCAAACATAGACCTTTCAATGCTGCAGTTTCCCCATCCAAGAGGAGGCAAGGCCAAGCTAATTGCTAAGCACAGAGGCTAGTATGTTTCTGGGTCATGTAACACACAAGACACATCCATATGACCGCACATTAGCTGGCATTTGGCACTTAGACCTATCTACCCTTTAATCTGCTCCATGGTAAGTTCCTTTCCTGGCACTCCCTTCAACCTGCCTGAGGAAAAGGGATCAACAACATCCTGGGGGAAGGCTGATACCTATGTCTACACTGGCAAATGAGGGTTTTGTTGTATTTCTTAGTGGCCCCTCTACTTCTGGAACATAGATCATTTTGGCCATTTAAAAACAGAAGCAGGCGTGTGTGTGTGTGTGTGTGTGTGTGTGTGTGTGTGTGTGTGTGTGTTCTGTTTGTCTGTTTTTGTAACGGCTTAAGCTTGTATATCCCAGACAGAAAGATCGGGAGTTCAAGACTGGCTTTGGCTATGTGAAACCTTGTCTCAATAGATGGATGGATGGATGGATGGATGGATGGGTGGATGGATGGGTGTGTGGGTAGGTAGATAGGTAGATAGATAGATAGATAGATAGATAGATAGATAGATAGATAGATAGATAGATAAGTTTAATCTCTTTCCTACTCAGTTTCCATAAATTAAGTAAATATGTAATTGATGATTGCCCTAATTCTCAGGCTTTTTAACAATTCCCTTTCCCTTCTCAAAGAACCACCATCATCCTCATCCTCATCTTTCAGCCATATTGGTCTGCATTTGACCCCCACAAACCTTGCCAAGGTAAGGCAAGTATAGACTTTTGAGGGAGTACCCTGAGATTCTACATCCTCCATATTTGCCTTTCTACCCAGGTTCTCTTTCAGCTGACTGGAACTGGGGATCTTGATAAATAGCTTTATTTGTTTGTTGATATTATGTATCTGTGATGGTTCGAAAAAGTGTGGCCTCCGCCATAGGCTCGTATACTTGAATGCTTAGTCACCAGGGTGTGGTGATATTTTATTTGTACTGAAATGTTATTTTAATTTTATGTTAATAAATAAAGTTGCCCTGGGGTCAGAGCTATTAGAGCCATAGTAAGAGCGTGGTGGTTAGAAGAGCTAGGTAGATTCCTGTGTGTTCAGGGATACAGCCAGTATTGGAGACATACGCCTTTAAGACCTGGAGGGCGGTACTTACAGGCAGTGATGAGGCAGTCATGTGGTTGGGTTTACAACCAATGAGAAGGCAGAACAGAAAGATTATTTAAACAGGGACACAGGAAGTACCTCCCTCTCTCGGGGAAGCTAGGAGCACTGCAGGAGGTAAGATTTTATCTCTGAGCTCTGACCTCTCGGCTTTTCTCTTTTACCTTGGCTCTGTGTTTCTTATTTTAATAATACGATTGGTTACATCTACATCTGGCGCCCAACGTGACAAGAATCCATTAAAAACTGCTTGGGGCCGGCTCCCTAGCCGGAGCAGCCGGCTCCCTAGCCCCGGCCCAGGTCTGGGCTCAGGCTGGACTGTGAGCTGCTTGCTTAAAGCCAGTGCTACAAACAGCTCAGGCCTGCCCTGCTGAACAGGGCCCCTGGCTGTAAAGCCAAGCCTTGACTCGGCTCAAGAGGGAACAAGTGGCTGGCTTTAAGCTTTAGCCGGCTACCCCTTCGCTTTCACTTTCGCTTTCGCTTTCGCTTTCGTTTCTCTCTTGCTTTCTCTCTGTCTCTCTGTTTCTTTCTCTCTCTCTCTCTCTCTCTCTCTCTCTCTCTCTCTCTCTCTCTCTGGATTTACACCTAGGACTCTAGGTGGCTTTTTTGAAATTCGCTCGGATTTCTACTGTTCTACGCAGATTTGGTAAGTCATAAAGGAAAAAATGGGTTTTCTGTGTACATTGGAAGAAAATTGGGTTTTGTTTGAAATTTTAGGCAGTCTGACAATGGAACAACTATATGAAAAGATTAGTATTATGGGAATTATGCAGTTAATCACCATGCTTATTCTCATTTTACTATTTAAAAAGATAGTCGATTTAAGTGCCAGGATAACAGCTTTAGAAAAACCTGTTAATTTTAACAGTGAAGTTGGTTCAAGTTTGGATCATAAGGTTACAGAAAGAAAGCCTGTTTTCACACAGTCATCCTTAATTTATCCTGTAACCGTACAGCAGATGCCTGATCAAATGGCTACACAAAATATCTGGGCTCCAATTGAACTGATGGATTTTAAAAGGTTTAAGGAGGCAATAGTATCTTATGGCATGCATTCCCCATATGTAAAGCAAATGTTAAACTCTTGGTCAACATATAATAGGATTATACCACAGGACTGGCGGGACCTTGCACAAGCTGTTCTGGAACCCAGCCAGAGAATTCAATTTCTAACGTGGTTTAAGGAGGAAGCTAGAAACGTAGAAACACAATGGAGGGATAAAGGAATACAAGTTTGTCAGGATCAGCTTATTGGAGAAGGCCAATATGCTTCAATACAAACACAATGTTTATATGATGTTCAAACCGTAATTTTATGTCGAATGGCAGCCTTGAATGCATGGGACAGAGTTGATGAACCAGGAAAAAAACCTGAGTCATTCACAAAGGTTATGCAAGGCCCAAAAGAATCTTTCACAGATTTTTTAGAAAGACTGGCTTCAGCAGTAAACAGAATGGTCTCAGGATCAGAAGCTAGTAAGGCAATAATTGAAGCTTTGGCATTTGAGAATGCGAATGCAGCATGCAAAAGAATAATCAGGCCGTTAAGGGCAAGATCTGCACCTTTGGAAGATTGGATTAGAGAAACAATTAATGTTGAGGTTGATGAGCATGATACGTGGGTAGGAGAAGTAATTTCAAAAGGTTTGAGGAGTGTTAGATGTTTTGGGTGTGGAAAGCAAGGACATTTTAAAAGGGACTGTAAACAGGTCATTCCTAGAAGCAATGTTTCTTCAAGGAACAATGGCAACAGAATGCCCCTTCCTTCTGGAGTATGCAGAAGGTGTGGTAAGGGAAAACACTGGACCAACGAATGTAGATCAACAAAGGACAGACAGGGTAATCCTTTGCCTCAGTTTTCGGGAAACTCCCGGAGGGGCCTCATGCAGGCCCCCATAGCAAAACCAGTTCAAACCTTTCCTGCAGCTGTAGAGGAAATCCCTGCTCTGAGCGATTAAATAACCAAATGACTATTGGAATAAATCATGCTGGTCAGGATGATGAAAAAGAGAGAATAGAAAATTCAGGAGAAAACATAAAGAAAATTTTTTGGCAAACTTCTATTAATGAACAGAGACCAAAATTAACGATAAAAATAAATGGTGTTTTGTTGTCTGGTCTGGTAGACACAGGTGCGGACATTACCATAATTGCACCAGAATTTTGGCATCCAGCTTGGCCTCTTCAGGAGGTAAACGTTCAACTGTTAGGAATTGGGACATTATCTGGAGTGAAACAGAGTGCAAGATGGCTGGAATGTATAGGTCCAGAAGGACAGAGAGGAAAATTAAAACCATATGTCGCTAACATAGCTATGAACCTGTGGGGTCGAGACTTGTTGCAACAATGGAATACTCAGATTAAAATCCCTCCAATCTCAGAAACAAATCATAAACTAGCACATGTTTCTGAGAGAAATATTAGAAGGCATTATTTTGAGTGGTCACCAGCCATCCATATTATACAGGAACAGGGCACAACAACTGATAATCTTCCAAAAATACCAACAGCTCTACCTTTAAAATGGTTAACAGACAAGCCTGTATGGGTTCAGCAATGGCCTTTAACAACAGAGAAACTCCAGGCTTTAGAAGAGCTGGTAGAAGAACAGCTAAATGCTCAGCATATTGAACAGTCAACCAGCCCTTGGAATTCTCCTGTATTTGTTATTAAAAAGAAATCTGGTAAATGGAGAATGGTAACAGACCTTAGAGCAATTAACAAAGTAATTCAGCCGATGGGCTCTCTACAATCTGGAATTCCTTTGCCTACTCTGTTACCAAAAGGATGGCCTCTCATAGTTATTGATTTAAAAGACTGTTTCTTTTCAATACCCTTACAAGAAAAAGACAGAGAAAGATTTGCTTTCACAGTGCCTACTTATAATAATTCTCAACCGGTTAAAAGATTTCAATGGAGGGTCCTCCCACAGGGAATGTTAAATAGCCCAACTCTGTGCCAATATTTTGTACAACAGCCATTGGAAGTGATACGTAAAAAATTTCCTAAATCTATAATTTATCATTATATGGATGATATTTTACTAGCTGACTCAAATGCAGATACTTTAGAAAGAATGTTTGAAGAAGTAAAGAAAATTTTGCCTTGCTGGGGATTACAAATTGCTCCTGAAAAAATACAAAGAGGAGATTCTATTAATTATTTAGGATATAAAATAGAGCTACAAAAAATTGGACCCCAAAAGGTGCAAATTAGGAGAGATAGACTACAGACTCTTAATGACTTTCAAAGATTATTTGGAGATATTTCTCATCTACGAACTATTGTTGGGGTAAAAAATGATGAACTGACTAATTTGTTCAAAACCTTAGAAGGTGACAAGGACTTAAATAGTCCAAGAGAATTATCACCTGAAGCTGAGAAAGAATTGGCCTTGGTAGAAAAGAAAGTACATGAAGGGCACGTGGATCGTATTGATCCAAAGCTGGATTGCATTTTGGTTATTTTACCTTCTAGGCATTCCCCTACTGGAATATTAATGCAGAGGGAAGATATTATATTGGAATGGATATTTTTACCAAATAAACCAAATAAAAAATTAAAAACTTATGGGGAAAAAATCTCTGACTTGATTTGGAAAGGAAAATTGAGACTTCGTCAATTAGCAGGAATAGACCCAGCAGAAATTGTCGTACCTTTAACTAAGGAGGACATTGAAAAATTATGGACAGAAAGTGAACCTTGGCAAAGAGCTTGCAGTAATTTTTTGGGAGAAATTAACAGCAAATATCCCAAAAGCAACAGAATTGATTTTATAAAGAGAGCTGATTGGATCTTGCCTCGAATTGTACGGCAAAAACCCATATCTGGAGTTCGTACATTTTATACAGATGCCAACAAACAAGGAAAGGCAGGTTACAAATCAGAAAATTTAAGTAAAGTGGTACAAAGTCCTTATAATTCAGTGCAAAAATCAGAATTGTATGCTATTCTGTTGGTATTAATGGATTTTTCAGAACCTCTCAACATAGTAACTGACTCTCAGTATGCTGAAAGAGTGGTATTACATATTGAGACTGCAGAATTTATCCCTGATGCTTCAGAATTAACTTCACTATTTATTCAATTACAAGATACAATCAGGAAAAGGAGTCATCCTTTATATATAACTCACATTCGATCCCATACTGGTCTGCCAGGCCCTCTAGCACAAGGCAATGATGAGATTGATAAATTATTGATAGGAAATGTGCTGGAGGCCTCAGAGTTTCATAAAAAACATCATGTCAATAGTAAAGGTTTAAAAAAGGATTTTTCCATAACCTGGCAACAAGCCACAGAAATAGTAAAGAAATGTCCTACTTGTTCCTTCTATAATCAAACGCCATTACCAGCAGGATGTAACCCAAAGGGTACTCAGAGAAATGAAATCTGGCAGATGGACGTGTTTCACTTTGCAGAATTTGGAAAACTGAAATATGTACACCACACTATTGATACTTATTCAGGATTTCAATGGGCAACTGCTCTGAGTTCTGAAAAAGCTGATTCTGTAATCACTCATTTGCTAGAAGTTATGGCCATTATGGGTATACCTGCACAAATCAAAACTGACAATGCTCCATCATATGTCTCTGTTAAAATGAAACAGTTTTTTGCTTATTACAATATAAAGCATATTACAGGTATACCACATAATCCTACAGGTCAAGCAGTTATAGAAAGGTCAAACAGAACTCTAAAAGATATGCTAAATAAACAGAAAGGAGTAACAAAAACCCCCAGAAATAGACTGCATAATGCTCTATTAACTTTGAATTTTCTGAATGCCAATGAGAAAGGAACAACAGCTGCAGAGAGACATTGGGTAATAGAAAAAACTACAGAATTAAATCAGCCTATATACTTTAAGGATGTGCTGACCTCAGAATGGAAACCAGGGTATGTATTACGTTGGGGACGAGGTTTTGCTTTTGTTTCTACAGGAGAAGATAAGCTGTGGATACCATCAAAATTGATAAAGGTTCGATTTGAACAAGAAAAACCTCTTAATTAGAGGAGGTGATAGTTCATCAATCAGCATGAACATCCAATTTAAACTAACTTGTACCTGTAACACATGTCTTTTCATTTAATCAGATAATAACTTGCCAAAAAGGAACATCCCCAAAATTAGTCTTGGGGGAAGGTTTTTGTTTTTGTCTTTTAGGAGAATGAAGGTTAAGGAATCTGAAGGACACAAGACAAATGAGACAACTGAAGAAAAGGGACAAATCATCTATCCCAGGAAACAGAGTATATGGGAGTATATGGCATATGGGTATATATTATCTAAAAAATTTTATGTCTTCTTAAATGTTTGTTTCTGCTTTTCTCTAAAGATTTAACACTATTGGTTTTCTAATAGTCCCAGTTCAATTAAAATTTAAAGCTGACTTTGGAGTTGGAGAATGGCTCTCTCCTTCTTCAAACTCAAGCATGTTGTTAAAAGGAAAATGCAAACTCCCTGTATCATGCCAGAAAGAGCCATTTTCTGCTATGGGACAGGACAAAAGCCAAATTAATTAAGGGACTATTCTATTACTAATCTCAACTCTTTGATTCTATTCTGATTCTTTAAACTTTTCTTAAAGTATAAATTTTATATCAAAATTTACAAGATTGATATATATAAACTTTGTTAAGATAGGAATGGTCATATAGAGTACTAACTAATTCTAGAAAAAAGGCTTCAATTAGCTGCATATATATGTCTTTGTGTTCGAGTCTCTTATCAGTTTTCTGCAGGAAATCATGGCCAGGCCTAACATCAACTGAAGTCTCCAGGAAGAAAATGGGGCCCCACAACAACAACAACAATTCCACGTGGACAATAATAATATCACTGAACTGACAAACATCATCTACAGATCAGCTTTGAACTACAAGGTGCTCAGAGCAATTTTGAGATGACTAGCTGAGATGATCCAGTCTCAGAGACTACTTGAATAAGGACTTGAGATAAACCCTGAACTTTGGCATTATACACAGACTGGATAATAATGAAGGATATAGTTACCTTTCCTAGAATTTGACAATTAACTTAAATTTTTTCTTTCAGGATAAAGATAACTTCGCCCATACCCAGCAGGAAGCAATTTTAAGAATGATGCCCACATTCCCAAAGAGGTGGTGTGGGGCGGGTGGTTTTTTTGGTCTTTTTAATGGGTTTTGGGTCTGGGATAATTTTCATTGTTTAGGGGGGTTGGTTACAAGTTGGTGTCAAGGGTTAGGAAAAAGGCTAAGCAAAGGAGATTAGATTTAAGGTTCTTGTTTAAAAAAAAAAAAGAAAGAAAGAAAGAAAGAAAGAAAGAAAGAAAGAAAGAAAGAAAGAAAGAAAGAAAAGAAAAGAAAAAGACAATTACTAGTTTTAAATACTTTACATTATTACCAACTATTAGGATATAAAGAAATGAAAGTTAGTAGTTAGACATTACAATAGAAATTTTAGTCATATTAGATATGTTTTAAAAATTGAGCAGATGTATTTTAGACAGGTCATCTTCAAACCCTTCAGAGATCTACAGAATATGGCATTTAAAATGTTTTAATAACTTAGAAATTTTTCTTTTTTGAGACATGTCGGCTCCTGGCAGTACCAATCTACTTCAGAGAAAATATGGGCATTGAAGAAACTGCATATGGAGTTAATTTTCATTGTGGCAAAAGTTAGCCACTGGACAACAAAGTATCCTCAAATCAACAGAAAAAATGGACAGACAGAACACGAAACAAAGGACTACCGATTCCTGCCAAAACAAGTGTGGTTATGGCTTTATCAGACGGCATCTTCTGAGGCCAGGACAATATGGCACCATCCCTGAAGTGGCCTTCACAATCTGGAAAAGGTACAGTGCCCTTTTCTTTGAAGGCAGCTGAACAGGCAGTGGGCCGATGGCTTCTGTTGTGCAATGGAACAGCAACTGAAAGCTCACGCCTCTCAATAGTAGACTGGCATTTAATAGAGGGATGTGGAGAAGGGCATGCTTAGATGAAGCCATATATACACAGCCAAGAAGAATGGACAGCTGAATTCAAAAACCATCAACAATTTCCAGAATTTAAAATCCTGAATCATGACACTAGTGGAATTCAGGTGTTTCTGGTACATGGACTGCTCTCACCCAGTGTGAGGTTGAACTGTTGACCTTGTGTACAACCTACTTCACAAATGAGTCTGTCAGATACCATAAGCCTATAGGCTGAAGATGATGCCCCAACACTGTGGAGAAACCTCAGGTGACTGTCCAGGCAGCTGGCTGTTTCTGTCAACTCACAAAATTTTTGGAAGTTGCTTTTGTGCACTTCCTGTTTTTATTTTTGTTAGCTAATATTATTTCCTTCTTGGGTCTCTGAGGGAGTTGAAGATTAGTTAGTTATATTTGAAGATTAATTAGGATAGAAAGTGAATTAGATACATTTTGGACTTACTAAAATAGGATAGATAAGGGAATTATTTTCTCTGATTTGTCAAATACAAATGGACTAGACATCGTTTAGGTATTTGTTACTTGTATATATTGTATATAGTTATTGTACTTTTGTGTATAGTTTTTCTTTTGTTAGTTATAACCTTTTGCCTTTTTTCTTTTTATTAAAATAGAAAAGGGGAAATGTGGTGATATTTTATTTGTACTGAAATGTTATTTTAATTTTATGTTAATAAATAAAGTTGCCCTGGGGTCAGAGCTATTAGAGCCATAGTAAGAGCGTGGTGGTTAGAAGAGCTAGGTAGATTCCTGTGTGTTCAGGGATACAGCCAGTATTGGAGACATACGCCTTTAAGACCTGGAGGGCGGTACTTACAGGCAGTGATGAGGCAGTCATGTGGTTGGGTTTACAACCAATGAGAAGGCAGAACAGAAAGATTATTTAAACAGGGACACAGGAAGTACCTCCCTCTCTCGGGGAAGCTAGGAGCACTGCAGGAGGTAAGATTTTATCTCTGAGCTCTGACCTCTCGGCTTTTCTCTTTTACCTTGGCTCTGTGTTTCTTATTTTAATAATACGATTGGTTACATCTACACCAGGGAGTGGCACTATTTGAAAGGATTAGAAGGATTAGGAGTTGAGGCCTCCTTAGAGTAAGTGTGACCTTGATGGAGAAGTTGTGCTTCTGGGGGTAGGCTTTTAGATTTCCAAAGCCGAAGCCAGGCCCAGTGTCTGTTTGGCTGTCTGTCTGTCTGTCTCTCTCCCTCTCCCTCTCCCACTCTCTCTCTCCCTCTCCTCTCCTCTCCTCTCCTCTCCTCTCCTCTCCTCTCCTCTCCTCTCCTCTTCTTTCTCTCTCTCTCTCTCTCTCTTTCTCTCTCTCTCTCTCTCTCTCTCTCTCTCTCTCTCTCTCTCTCTCTGCCTGCAGACCAGGATGTTAGCTCTCAGCCTCTGCTCCAACGCCATGCCATGTTCCCCACCATGATGATAATGGACTAAGCCTCTGAAACAGTGAGAGCCCCAATTAAATGCTTTCTTATATAAGAGTCTCCACGCTGGGCGGTGGTAGCGCACGCCTTTAATCCCAGCACTCGGGAGGCAGAGCCAGGCGGATCTCTGTGAGTTCGAGGCCAACCTGGGCTACCAAGTGAGCTCCAGGAAAGGCGCAAAGCTATGCAGAGAAACCCTGTCTCGAAAAACCAAAAAAAAAAAAAAAAAAAAGAGTCTCCACGGCCATGGTGTCTCTTCACAGCAATAGGACAGTGACTAAGACAGTGTCCCAGGCTGACTTTGACCTACTAGGTAACAAAGGATGGCTCTGACCTCTTGTCTCCACCTCCCAAGTGCTAGGATTATAGGCATGGGCCATTACACCTGGTGTAATAAATTTTTACTGCAACAAATGAGCAAAAAACTGTCAGAATGTATTCCTTGAGAATGTAGTCCTTTCAGTAAGTTTATTGGAAATCGCTGACACATTGTGTTATATATAACATGGGACTTCATATACATGTTTATACTGGCTTGCTTTGTACTTGTTCTTTCTCTGGGTCAGGATTACCAATTTTCAGGCCACTCCTCCAGAAGTTGCAAAGCTGTTAGGATTCTAGATGCGGCCTGAGTAAGTCATTATAACAACACAAGAAAAGTGTCTAGACCGTTGTGTGGCGGTGAAAGTTCAGTTTTACCATGGAGAGCACAGATATTATTTTGTCTTTTTTTTTTTTCCCCACAGGAACTGAGGATGGAACCCAGGAACTTGTACTTGCTGGGCAAGTGCTTTACCACTGAGCTAAATCCCCAACCCAGAAAGCACAAATATTAGTAAGGAGACCAGTCAAAGTTAGGTTTAAAAACATTTGGCAAATTATTTATCTCGTGTAAAAAAGGGAAATTCCACCTGTTTTCACAGTTCCGAGGTTATTGGTGCTTATGCAAGAATCTTTAACCGGCAGAACCTTGACCCCTTTTCCTGCCCTTCCCCCGCCCCCTCATCCTGTGAGGCTAGACCCATCATACCTAAGGATCTCGGGTCACAAGAAGTAGGTCCTAGCCCTGGAATGTGGTCGCTGAGTCATAAAGCTGCCAGGCTACCTCTGGCCAGGTGTGGTCGTGAGGACGCTGCAGTCAACTTTCTGTTTGTTCTCTGTTGTTCTGGCTGTCTTGTTTGGTGTCTTGTCTGTCTGTTTGTTCCTTTTTTGTGTGCTGAAGATCAAGCCAGCCTCTCACCGAGCTGTATCCCCCATCCCTCTTCACGGTGATGATAATAAAAACAGCCGGAAAGCAGTTATTTGTTTAAATTTACTTTCTCTTGGAAATTGTGCTTAAAACACATTTCATAAACTTTGACATTTCTAAAATGGCACTTCACCACCCAGTACGTCCACCCAGCTCCGTGTGTGTGTGTGTGTGTGTGTGTGTGTGTGTGTGTGTGTGTGTGTGTGTGTGTGTATGTGTATGTGGGGGTGGGGGGGTGTTCGGAGAGTGGGAGGGTTATACATGTCTACTCTCTGCCTAATTCCTTAAAGGCGGGGTCTCTCCCTGAACCTGAAACTCATGGTTTATTTTTTGCTTTTCTTTCCGATAGTCTGGCAGCCAACAAACCCCAGTGATCCGCCTGCGTCTACACTCTATGGAGCTGGGGTTGGAGAGATACACAGATCCATCCCTGGATTGCTGTGTGGTTGCTTGGATCTGAACTCAGGTCCTCAGGCTTCCATAGCAAGCATTCTTACTTAACCATGGAACCAGCTCTCCAGTCTCATCCTTTTTTTTTTCAATACTAGGGATGGAACCTAGCCTCACCCATGTTAGGCAATGGTTCCACCAGTGGGCTGTATCCCTTAACTCATTTTTTCACACGTGAATCCTCCATTACATTTATCTGTCTGTCTGTTTAAGCTACCAGCTTCATCCTTTCCTTCCTTCCTCATCGCTTCCATCCAAAACAGAGATAAGCTCTGCTGACCTGAATCTGGGTCAAATTGATCTGCTTATTTTCTTTTTTTTTTTTTTTTTTTTTTTTTTTGGTTTTTCAAGACAGGGTTTCTCTTGTGTAGCTTTGCGCCTTTCCTGGAACTCACTTGGTAGCCCAGGCTGGCCTCGAACTCACACAGATCCGCCTGTCTCTGCCTCCCGAGTGCTGGGATTAAAGGCATGCGCCACCACCGCCCGGCTGATCTGCTTATTTTCATCTTTACTATCAGCTTCTAAGACAGAGGATTATTATTTCCTACCACGTTATCAATAGCAGTTCTCCTCATAGTGAGGACACAATCACCAACATCAGTGACGTCATCTAGGAATTTGTTCTTCCTGTTGGTTTGGGATTTTTTTTTTTTTTTTTTTTTTTAAGATAGGGTCTCATTAAGTAGACCTAGCTGTCTTGGAACTCCGTATGTAGACCAGACTGACCTTGAATTCACAGAACTCCACCTACTTCTGCCTCTCAGTGCTGGGACGAAAAAGGGCTGCCCCACCACACCTTGGCCCAGCCATCTGTAGATTCCAATTCCCAGGGGATTGTGTTGTGGGCTCGCTTGAGAGCCTAGCACACTCTGGGGAAGCCGGAATGAGAAAAGGGGTGCACTGTTGAGGAAATGGGAAGTCTGAACAGACGATATTGCAAAATTAGACCAGAAGACAGGCGTAGTGGTGCATTCCCTTAAGCGCAGCACTCGGGAGGCAGAGGCAGGCAGGTCTCTGAGTTTGAGGCTAGCCTGGTCTACAGAAGGAGTTCCAGGATAGCCAGGGATGCACAGAGAAGGCCTATCTTGAAAAATAAAAGCAAAATCAAAAACAAAAAAAAATTAGACCAGAGCCAGGAGCTGCCCTCTGACCTCCACAATGGCATAAGTGTGCCCCCACAAACAAATAAACATGTAACTTTAAAATTCACTGATTAAGGAAGTTTTTAGGAAATAAATGAGCTGTAGTTTTGCAGACCTGTAATTCCAGGACTTGAGAGGCAAGGGCATGGAGACCAGAAATTCAAGGCCAGCTTGGATCCAACTTCATAAGACCCTGTCTGAGGAAAAAAAAAAGGGGGGGGGGGCAGAGGGAGAAAAGTGGGCAGGAGAGAGGGGAAAGGGAGGGAAGAAAATGGAATTGCTTATTTGAAGATATGCTTCAGGGGAGTTTGGTTGGTTGATGTGGTTTTGTTTTGTTTTGTTTTGTTTTATTTGGGGAGGGAAGTACAGTCTTATTATGTAGCCCAGGCTAACCTTAAACTCTCAATTAGCTCAGGTTCATCTCCAACTTGTAATCCTCCTGCCTTCCTTGGCTTCCTGAGTGCCAGGATCACATGATCACACACTACCACACCTAGTAAATTTGGTTTCAAAGGGCAGACAATTAAGTATTTACATTAAAATAGACTCTGCAGGAATGGCACATGTTTTGGGAACAAAGTTTTATTTAAATAGTTGTCTTGTTTTAAACAACACATTTCCTCCTGATAGCATATATTAAATCTGAAGGATTATAAATGGCCCAGTTTATGCTTGGCGTTGAAAATGAGCAATGAAAATAGATAAGCCCACTTAATTTTTGCCACTTGTCAGCAATGTCTCATCTCTGGCACTCCCATATGGGGCATTCCACAATGCCTTGGGGAACCAAATTCCAGGGGAGACTGACAGCCTAGAATGTTTTTCTCCAACAAAACTTTCCAACTTTTTTTCTTTCCTCACGAATGCCTGGAAGGTGACCCAAACTCATGCAAAAGCAGTACTTGTTTGGTTTTTTTGTTTGTTTGACTTGTAAATCCCTCTCATCAAGGGATCCTTGAGAGATAGGAAACATGATCTGAGGGCCAGGTTAAAGGGAAATTAAAACAAACGGGGACATGGGCTGGAGAGATGGCCCGGCAGTTCAGAGCACTGCCTGCTCTTCCAGAGGACCTGGGTTTGATTCCCAGCACCCACGTGGTGGCTCACAACCATCTGTAGCTCCAGTTCCAACAAATAGGATTTGACACCCTCTTCCGGCCTCCACAGGCACCAGGTCTACACAGACATACATGCAGGCAAACACCCATACACATAAAATAATCATTTAAAAACATTTCTTTAAGTGGATACTGTTAGAAGAGGCCAAGGGGAGAAGGTGAATAAAGGAAGAATGGAGGCTCTTCGTTCCTCTGAAATCTCTTTCTTTTTCAATTGTATTTATTTATTTATTTATTTATTTATTTATTTATTTATTTATTTATTTATTTATTTTGTGTGTGTGTGTGTGTGTGTGTGTGTGTGTGTGTGTGTGTGTGTGCTTGTGAGCACACATGCTTGTCAGTGCATGTGCATATGGGTGCCTGCAGAAACCAAAAGAGGGTGGCAGATACCCTGGTTAGCCTCCCGATGTCAGTACTGGGAACCACACTTTGGTCCTTTGCAAGAACAGCAAGTGCTCTTACCCCTGAGTCATCTGTCTCTTCAACCCCATCTCAGATCTCTTCTACTCTGAGAAGTGACAATTCTTCCCTGGCCAGTGACTGGTCTTCATCTGTGGTGGTGCCATGGTAATATCAAGATTCTGCCTACAAATGACCCTATCAGATACAACAGTAACACCACAGGTATTTCATTCCATAACCTAAGACCGCACTACTAGCTTTATGTGGTGGAGCATGCCTTTAATCCTAGCACTCGGGAGGCAAAGGCAGGCAGATTTGTGAGTTCCAGACCAGCCTGATCCATATATTAAGATCCAGACTAACTGGAGCTACGCAGTGAGACCCTGTCTCGAAAAACAAACAAAACAACAACAAAAATCAGATTCCTGGGGCTGGCAAGACGGCTCAGCAGTTAAGAGCATGTCCTGCTCTTGCAGAGGATCTGAGTTCCATTCACAGCACACATGTTGGATAACTCACAAGTGCCTACTGCTTGTAACTTCAAATGATCCGATGCCTCTGGCCTCCACAGGCACCTGCACACCATGTGCACATACCACACACGCATGCACATACTCGCCCACAGATACACAGACACATAATTTAAAAATAAATGGGTTTTAAGTCATTTTTTTTTAATCCTCAAATACAGCTCTTTCTGCTTCAACCCCCACAAGCACCAGAATGACAAATGCATGCCATCATGCCCAGGCAGCCTAGAAAATTCCTAAAGCTGTTTGTAATTCTGAACTGTGAGATCCTGAACTGGCACATTATATATAGAGTTGTGTTTTGAATCTGAAATACGTCTCTCCAGGCTCACTTAAACCCTGAGCTCCCAGGTTGTGGTACTCCTTTGAAGGCTGTGGATCCTTCACAAGGTAGGGCCTGGCTGATGCAAATGCATTACTAGAAACAGGTCTTTGGAGATCATTCCTATTCCTGTTTCCTACATACAGGAGCTGCATCCTGTCTGCTGCCCAGTGAAGAGTGTCACACACCCCCACTGCTGTCAGCTCTATCATACCTTCCCCACTATTGATACCAGGGAATTTGATATTCCCACTTGAGTTCTTTTTTTTAAATATATATATATATATATATATATATATATATATATATATATATATATATATGAATGACCTGTCTTCATGCACACCAGAAAAGGGAATCAGATCCCATTACAGTTGTTTGTGAGCTACCATGTGGCTGCTGGGGATTGAACTCAGGGCCTCTGGAAGAGAAGCCAGTGCTCTTAACCGCTGAGCCATCTCTCCAGCCGCATTTGGGTTCCTAGTTTCATCAATAAAGAATTTTAAAATGGACTCAGAAGGAAGCTCAAGAGCCATTGCATCAGAATTTAAGAGGAAAACAGCAAGACAGGCCATCTGTAAATCTAGGCAGCTTTGGGGGCTTCGGAGGTGGGAGAAAAGTGAGAAACGTTGTTGTTTTTTTACTCTTTTTGGGGGGCCCGCCACCCAGCTCCCAAATACATCACACAGGGAAGCTTATACTTAATTACAAATACCTGGCCTTAGCTTGGCTTAGTTTCCAGCTAGCTTTCCTTAAGTTATCTAGGCTACCTTTTGCCTCTGGGCTTTTCTGGTTCTCTAACTTCTGTAAATCTTACTCTCACTCTATGGCTTGCAGTGTAGCTGGGTGGCTGGCCCCTGGAGTCCTCCTCCTTCTCTGGCTACTAAATCTCAGATCTCCAATCCCTCTTCCCAGAGTTCTCCTTCTATATATTCTCTCTGCCTGCCAGCCCCACCTATCCTTTCTCCTGACTTGCGATTGGCTGTTCAGCTCTTTATTAGAACATCAGGTGTTTTACACAGGCACAGTAACACAGCTTCACAGAGTTAAACAAATGCAACATAAAAGTAATGCAACTTAAAATATTCTACTACAGAGAAAATCATGCCTTTTGAGATCAAGGTCAAGAAGGCTGGAATATTCAGCTATGGAAGTCAGTAGGTGCTACATGGCAGAAGAAGGGAAAGCTTCAGAGAAAGAGTGAGAAAGTCCAGAATTTCAGAGAAAGCATGCTTGGGCTTTTGGTCACTATCCAAAACAGTGATTTTTTTTTCTCCCCAAGACAGAGTTTCTCTGTGTAACAGTCCTGGCTATCTTGGAACTTGCTTTGTAGACCAGGCTGGCCCCCAACTCACTGAGATCTGCCTGCCTCTGTCTCCCAAGTGCTGGGATTAAAGGAGTGTGCCACCATTGGCTGACTAAAACAGAGAATTTTTAAAAAGGGAAAGGGAGAACATGCTTAGTGGTAGACTACAGATCTGAGTTGAGAGGACACCTGATTCCAGGTTCTTGTATCCCAGAACAAGGGACTGCACCAGGGATACATGGTAAGATAGATAGATAGATAGATAGATAGATAGATAGATAGATAGATAGATAGATAGATAGATAGATTGATATATGATAGATAGAAAATAGATGATAGCTGATAGTAGATGACAGATGATAGATTGATAGATGATAGTAGATGATTGATGGATGATAGAGTGTAGATAGATGATAGATAGTAGATAATAGGTAATAGATGACAGAAAAGACAGATGATAGTAGATGATGATAGTAGATGATAGGTAGATAGATAGATAGATAGATAGATAGATAGATAGATAGATAGAATTTATGAAGAAAAGAAAAAAAGTCCCAAGAGTGGGTCAGCTAGTTAGCTGAGGATAAGGCCCAAAACCTATTGTGATTGACCCCAGGCATATAGCTCTGTGTAGAATATTTACATAGCACCTGCCTCTCCTTTGGAAGGCACAGACTTTTTCTGAGCATGCTCTGTTTACTGCATGATGCCCACATGAGGAAGGCTTCGTGCTTTCCTCTGCTAACTGGTTCTTTTACAAGTGAACCTGGATGCTTCTGTCCCCAGTCCCCAGGTCCTGCCCTCCTGTGGTGGACGATGACCCTCTGAAACCCTAAGTCAAAGTAAGCCAGGTACTTCGGTCACAGCCATTCAAAAGTCATACATTCGGAAACATATGTTACTGGCGGGAAGCAAGATTCTAGTAGGGCTGTCTACGGGTAAGTACAACCACCAAAAATGTGGGCAGCTAGAACTGATTGCTATTGTTTTTTTAAAAAAGAACCAAAAGAGTCCAACTCAATATAAATTAAAAAAAAATCAAGGTGGAAATTGTCTGCCCTATGGAGAGCCATGAAGTTATGTGAGAGGGACCTGCCTTAAGAAGAAAGAAGATTTGGAGAATGATATTTAGAATTGTGTTCTTGGCTACTTACTTGGTTACTTACACTTCTGGGAATGTTAAAAAAAAATTAAATGTGTTAATAAGATACCAGAGATTGTGTTGATTCCAAGTTATGCAAAGACAGACTTAAAAACACAGCTGGAAAGCGTCTACCACCCAAACTGGCTCATCAATCTTACGTATTTCATAAACTTTCTGAGAATGCCTACTTGGCTTCTGTGACGCTTAAACATGGTTGCCTGGAAGGAGGAAAAAAAAAATCCCCCATTCAATTAAAAATATCTGGTTAAAACTGCTACTTTGCTTCCTTAAGGTGCCATAGGGGTGTGGTACATGGGACAAGGGTCCCACTTCTACTGTGGAGGCCAGAAGAAACTTTTGAATCTCTTTCAGGCTTTGTCCACCTGTCAAACCTGAATGCATGTGCCGTGTGTGTGCATGCCGGATCCCGCAGAGGTCAGAAGAGGATGCTGGATCCCCTGGGGGATTAGAGTTACAGGCTGTTATGAGCCACCATGAGGGTGCGGATGGCCAGACAAAGGTTCTCTGAGAGAGTTCTTGGCTGCTGAGCCGTCTCCTCAGCCCTCTACCTTGTTGTTGTTGAGACAGGGTCTTCCACTGGCCCCGAACTTGCCAAGGAGGCAAGGCTGGCTGGTCCTTGACTCCCAGGGACCCTCCTGCCTCCACCGCCCCAGCAGCGGCATCACCAGCATGCGTGGAGCACCCCTGACTTTTTTTTTCCACATGGGTTCTAGGGATCAAGCTGGGGTCCTCGTGATTTCTCAGCAGGCATTTTACATAACCAGCTATCGCTGCTGCCCTGAATAATTTTTGTTTTTAAAGCGCGGGTGTGAAGTATAACATTCTGTTAAAAATACGTGTTGGCGCAAAAAAAAATGTTTTAAACGGACAGCGTGATATTCCTTTTACTACTGATTTTTAAAAGACCCAGAAATTTACTCTAGAAATGACTAGAGGAGGAACTGCCCATTCCTACCCTTCACTCTCTGTGGCTCTGTTTCATTCTGTTCTGTTCTTCACATAGGAGCCTAGATTTGGGAGCGCAAGAAACTAACATTCATCTGCTGCCCATCCCAAAGAGACACTTCTTTGTTCCTGAATGAAAGAACCCCAACTGTCCCTCCAGCTGTAATCTTCTGTTATTTTGGAATATCAAAACCATAGCTTTCCCTCCTCACGCGATTCATTGTCCCCCCCTTTCCATGTGTGGTAGAGTTCTATGGACTCTCCCCCAAGTTGTTAAAGGATATTTTCCTTTTCTTTCTTTCACAAACGCATTTCCAGTGACTCTCTCTCTCTCTCTCTCTCTCTCTCTCTCTCTCTCTCTCTCTCTCTCTCTCTCTCTCTCTCTCTCTCACACACACACACACACACACACACACACACACACACACACACAAACAAAGACTGTTATTGAAGCTTCTCTGAACGTCCTTACACAATTGCAGATATTAATAAGTGAATTCTGTGAAGAATGCATCAAAAGAGATGGCGCCTTGGGACTGCCTCAAAGAGCCTCTCACATGAGGAGATAGAAGGTTCTAGCTACAGGACAGTGGGGTCAGGATGACCTCTTTAATTAGTGCCTTGATGGAATTTGGTAAAACAATTCCCTGTTTAGTAAAATATATACCACTCACTGTTCCTATAGCCAATGCTGGCCAGAATGTAGCTTGAAATAAAAAAAAAAAAAAAAAAAAAAGTCATGTGGGTGAGCAGGCTCCAGACTTTCTTTACCATTTCTCTCTCTCTCAGTGAATGCAAGAAAGAAAATGTTTTAATGGAGTGTCTAGGCCTAATTTGTTCTCATTTCTCATAAACAAAACAACTAGGTGCTAGCTACCATCTAATGAATGTTCTCGAAAATCAGATGATGTTGATTCTAATAGCAAAGAGACAGTTCACAAAGAACCCTTGTTCTGGAAATGAGGTCATCTGGACAGCCTATCCATTAAGAAAAAGCCTATTCTGCCTTCAGAGGTCACCTATTGGGGCAGGAAATCTTTCAGCCAGCGAACCAACATCTGGCCCAGCTCTTCCAGGCTGAAATGCCAGTTTCCTGATCTAAATGGAACACACATGGGAGAGGGAAAAGAAAAAAGAAAATCTCCATTTGCCCAAGCATTCTTCACGGAAGCGTTGATAAGGAGCCGAGGAAAAAGAGCTGTGCTTTGTATATCAACACAAACCGAACCAGCCAAGGACTTGTATGAAATTTGCATTTCTTTCTGTAACCAACCCAAGAGCAAAGAGACAAATTAATCACTCACTAGTAAATCCATAAATAAACTTGCTTTAGCCCATCACCATTTATACTGATTCATTCCAGACTAGGCAAGAATTTGCTTTTTTCGTTTGTTTGTTCAATTTGGGTGCGGCAGACCGAACCCAGGGCCTCAGGCCTGCTAAGCACAAGTCCAGCCTTCCAGCTACAGCTACATCCTTATTTCCACGGTTTACTTTTGTACTAAGGGGCGAGGGGCCGGGAGGGGGGGGTGCAGGTCGTGCTAACTCAAAGCAACAGGACCAAACTTGAGGGAAAGAATTGAGAGGGTGTTTGTTCCATTTTGAATATGAAAGGTGCCCCTCCCGGCTCACTAATCGAGTAGCTTGTCCCAGGATGTGGCACTGCTTTAAGAAATGGTGGAAAGGTTAGGGATCCGGGCTTAGCCTGAGGAAGTGACGCTGGGTGAGTGAGTGCCTTAGAAGATTATATCTGGTGACTGGTTCCTTCTTATCTACCATGAGGTGAGTGGGCTCAGTCACATGCTACATGGGTTAGGGTTCCGCCACTCCAGCTATAGGACCGCACATGCGCAGTTCAGTAAAGGGGGTCTATGTCTTCCGTCATCTGTGCTTTTCGAAATTGCCCGAATACTGGAGCTTACCTGCGCATGTGCAAGGGAACCCTTAAAAAGCTGGAGTCTGCTCTTTCCTCCCCCTTCCCCCATACTCTCTTTCCTGCCGGCCTGTCTTTCCAGGCCTGGCCACACTCTTTTCTGTCCCCCTCCCCTTCCTCCTAATAAAGCTCTGATCCTGGGTTTTGTCGCGCCTCGGACCTTTCCTCTCACGGTAAAAGTGCCGCACTTAAAACCAACAACGTTGCCATGATGTTTTCCCTCCCCACGGGCCCAGAACTGATAGATTCAATGACTATGGACTAAAACCACCAAAACCCTTCTTTCCTTAAAATATTTCTCTCATGTATTTGGTCACTGTGACAAAAACAAAAAACAAAAGTCACTAACTACTATAATGTTTAATCAACATAAGAAAACCATCTTTATCTTTAGTGGGTGCTGATTGCATGTGTTCTTAAGCCAGCCTTGTCGTGGAGGTTCATTTTGGATTTTAGATTCACCTGCCTCTATCTGCCAAGTGCTGGGATTGCAGGCATGCACCACTACACCCAGTTTATGCAGTGCTAAGGACTGAGCTCAGAGAGGTTCATGCACATCAAACAAGCACTTCACAAACTGAGCAATATCCTCCTGAAAAAAATAAAAAATCACTTTTTCTTTTCTTTTCTTATTTTGAAGACAGAGTTTTACTGTGTAGCCATGGCTGGCTTGGAACTCACCACACAGACCAGGATGGCCTTAAATTCATGAAGATCTGCCTGCCTCTGCTTCCTGAGTGCTGGGACTAAAGATGTGTGCCACCATACCAGCCTTGAATTTCATCTTATAAGGCTATCTGAAAGTGCCCCGAGAGGCTCCATGTGTGGTTCCAGTGGAAAGTGTGTGTTCAGAAGGCCCAAAGCTCTGTCTGAGTTTGATCTTAACGCAAAAAACAAAAAAGCATTTTACATGTCAATTTCCTTTATTAGTACTCTGATCTCCACGTCTACTCCATGGCACATATGTGCATGCATGTACACTCAGATGCAAGCACACACAGGGGGGAACAGAAGGAATATGAAAGGCTAGAGCACATTTATAAACTAGACAAAAAAAAAAAAAAGAAAGAAAACAGAATAAACTACTACTGTGGGGAACTTTAAGATTTAAGATAGAACTCTGCTGAAAATGATGCCTCAGAGATAATGACAGTGATGACAGAGGTGGGTGATTATGAAGATGATGGTGATGGGAATTTGCATTTATGAGATTACAGACATGGGCCTCTCTTTTTTAGACGTCAGTACAGTACACTGTTCAACAGTGTTAATTTCTTTTTCTTTTCTTTCTTTTTTTTTTCTTCTTACCTTTTTAGAGCTTTATTGGGGGAGAGAGAGACGAAGAGCAGAAAGGAATGAGAGGCTTTTTTTTTAGTTTTTCGAGACAGGGTTTTTCTGTGTAGCTTTGCGCCTTTCCTGGAACTCACTTTGGAGACCAGGCTGGCCTCGAACTCACAGAGATCCGCCTGCCTCTGCCTCCCGAGTGCTGGGATTAAAGGCATGCGCCACCACCACGCGGCATCTTTTTTTTTTTTTTTTAACATTAGTAAATGGGCCACTGTGGTGGTTTGAATAGGAATGGCCCCTGTAGGCTCAAGTGTCTGAATGCTTGTCATTAGGGAGTGGAACTACTTGACAGGGATTAGTGGGTGTGGCCTTGTTGGAGTGGGTGTGGCCTTGTTGGAGTGGATGTGGCCTTGTTGGAGTAGGTGTGACACTGGGGGTGGACTTTGGGGTTTCAAATGCTCAAGCCAGGCCCAGTGTCTCTCTTTCTTCCTGTTGCCCACTGCTGTGGATATTGCTCTGTATAAATAAAACACTGATTGGCCCGTAGCCAGACAGGAAGTATAGGCAGGACTAGGAGAGAGGAAGAGGAGAGGAAGGCAGAGGAAAGAGACACCAGCTGCCGTTCAGGGAGCATCATGTAGAGGCAACAGGTAAAGCCACGGAACACGTGGTGACATATAGATTAACAGAAATGGGCTTAGTATAAGAGTAAGAGCTAGACAATGGTAGGCCTGAGCTAATGGCCAAGCAGTTTAAATAATGTAAGAGTCAGTGTGTTTATTTTATAAGTGGGCTCCAGGACTGGCGGGACTTGGCGGGAGCTGGAGAGAAATTCTCCAGCTATATCCTGCAGATCCAGATGTAGAACTCTCAGCTACCTCTCCAGCACCATGTCTGCCTACATGCTGCCATGCTTCCCACCATGATGATAATGAACTAAACCTCTGAAACTGTAAACCAGCCCCAATTAAATGTTTTTCTTCATAAGAATTGCCTGGCCAGATGATGGTGGCATATGCCTTTAATCCCAGCACTTGGGAGGCAGAGTCAGGCAGATCTCTGTGATTTCGAGGCCAGCCTGGTCTACAGAGTGAGATCCAGGACAGGCACCAAAACTACACAGGGAAACCTTGTCTTGAAAAAAAAAAAAAGTTGCCTGGTCATGGTGTTTCTTCACAGCAATAGAACATTAGTTAAGACCACCAGCTCCCTTGCAGCAGAGTTTTCTCAGAGGATCTCCATTCAGACTGTCTTGTCAGCTCTCTGATCTAAAGTAATTCACCACCTTCCACACCCTTAGTACCCTTTACCCCAAACTGAAGGGCATTAAATGAAATGTCCAAGGTCTCTTCCATTCCTGACATTCTGTAGTCAACAAGTCATTGCTTAGATGGTAGGAATGACTTAAGGCTCAAGACAGAAAACAGGCCCTGAGGTTTGGTTTTTAGACACAGAGCCTCATGTACCCCAGCTGACCTTGAACTTACCATGTAGTCAAGGATGGCTTTGAACTACTAATCCTCCTGCCTCTACTTCCCAAGTGAAGAGATTATAGGTTAGGAATGTGCCACTTGGCTTTAAAAGGAGGCTTTGAAAGACTGGGAAGTAAGGGGGAAAAAAACTAACAAACCTTTAGTACTTAGTGCTAGCTATATATATTCTACATAATAGAATAGTTAGCCTACTTAAAAATGCAGACATTGTGTTCTCCCTCCCTCCCTCCTTCTTTCCCTCCCTCCCCCCTCCCTTTTATTTTTTTCAGTGCTACAGGTACTCTATATATTCTAGGCAAGCACTCTACCATTAAATGACATGCCCAGTCCTGAAATGTACACATTGCTGATGACACTAACTCATTCCAAAATTTTCTGCCCAGAAACCAAACCATATCTTCAAAAAGCTGCCAACGGAATGATATAGATATGATAGGATGAAAGGGTAGATTAATGAATCTACTTTTAAAGAGCAACAACTTGTTTGAAATGTTTTACATTAGTATAGATTTTAGCTTATTGATATAAATTTAAAGTTAATTTTGTTATACTGTATATATATGTATGTATATATATATATATATATATTTCTACTCTTGTTTGAGGTATTATGTTTATGTAACTCATTTAGATTGTAATGGATAATTAAGAAATACAGATTAATAATTAGTCTTCTATGATAGTCAAATTTGTAGCCATGTTAGTTAAGTTTTCTAGGTATACATAGATATAATTCTGTTAGGTAGGTAGTCTTCAAACACTTCAAAGACCTACAGAATATGGCATTTAAAATATTTTTTAAAAATTTAGACTTTCTGGACAGGGAGACATATCTGCTCCTGGCAACACGAATTTACTTCAGAGAGGAGGATGGGCATTGAAGACACTCTAGATGGAGTTTATCTTCTTCTTGGCAAAAATAGCCATTTGGGCAAGAAACTGTTCTTGCCTGGACTGCTTGATTGACTGGACCAGCAGGACCCATAGGAAGGTGACCACTGAACTTTGCTTGGCAAAATGGTCCTTTAGGTTCCTGCTTTGCAGAGGAAACTACCAGACATTCTACGGGACACAGAGAGAAGTGACTGAGAGACTGTAGGCCTGTTGGTTGAAGACAGATGCCTCAACTTAACAAAGGAACATTAGGTGACTGTCCAGGCTGCCAGCTGTCTCTGTCTACTCTCACAAGACTCCCAAAAGTTGCTTGTGTCCTTCTTCCATTTCTCAGGTAATATTATATCCTTCTGAGGTCTTTGATGTAGTTAAAGACTAGATAGTTACAATTTCCTTAGTTATGATAAAAGATAAGTTAGATATGAAACCTTAGACTCACAAATATAGGATAGATAGGATATCTTCTTTAATTTTGCCAAATACAAATAGACTAGGTATTATAAATAGACCAAATATTGTAACTGTAATTCTTGCTTGATAATTGTTTTGTTATATGTAATTTTACTATGTGAAAGTTAAAACCTTCCTTTCTGGAAAAAAAAGAAAAGGGGAAGTGCTGTGGATATCGCTCTGTATAAACAAAATGTTGATTGCCCAGTAGCCAGGCAGGAAGTATAGATGGGACAAGCAGAGAAGAGAATTCTGGGAACAGGGAGGCTGAGGCAGAGAGATGCTGCCAGCTGCCATGATGAGGAGCAGGATGTAAAGTACGGGTAAGCCATGAGCCATGTGGCAAAGTATAGATGAATAGAAATGGGTTAATTTAAGATATAAGAACAGCTAGCAAGAAGCCTGAGTCATTAGGGCAAACAGTTTAAATAATATAAGCGTCTGTATGTTTATTTTATAAGTGGGCTATGGGACTGGCGGGAATTGGCGGGACCCAGAGAGAAAAACTCTAGCTACAATGGAATGTGACCGACACAAGGAAAATTATAATTGTTTATTGCTACAAGATTCAAAATGTTGGCAGGATGCAGGAAAAACTATACAGGTTCACATCCATTGACACAGCATTTGACATTGTGGTCATTTATCCCTTGTAAGTTATTGGAACAAAATCAGAAGCCTCACCCAGAAGTTTATTATCAAACTTTATATGCTATTGAAAACTTGGAAAGAAACATCCCACTTTGTAGCTGAAGAATGATCAAATCAATAATGATACCATGTCTTGAAGGCTTAATATTTACAGACCAAGATGTTAATAGAAACACATGTTCAGAGAGTGAGACATTAGCCTCTGTAGGCAAACATTCCTCAGAAATGAAGAGTACGTTATCATGAGCACACAGGTAAGGCGAGCTTACAAGTATCCTACACCAGTGTTCCAAACAGTGTAGTAGGAGATCAGTATATTTTTTTTAAACAAACAAGTGAATACAAAGTGGAAAATTGTTGACACATTAAGATGATGAATTAAATTATTTTTAAAAAGTTGTCTGTTCTGTTACTATGCTTACTTAAAACAAACACTGTGGATGTTAGCAACTAACACTCACTGAGCATTTCCTCTATGAGACACTCCCTTATATGTTAAGTAGCTTGAGTTCTATTTTAAAATTTATTTTGGAGGGCAGAGTCTCTTGTAGCCCAGGATGATCTCAAACTCACTCTGAAGCAGAAGAATGACCTTGAACTCCTGATCCTCCTGGGATTACAGGTACATGCCACTATTTCCAGCTTAATGTTTTGTAATACTAAACATGTGTTACCTTCTAAGGCAGGGCTGCTATTTTTCCACTTTCAGATTCAAGGATTGATGGAGGCAAATTCAATGCTAGGCAGACACAGAAGAAAAAGAGGAAGGGAGGAAGGGAGGGAGGGGAAAGAAGGCAGGCAGGCTGGGGGTAGGGCTGCCTTCACTTTTTTTTGCCCAGGGTACTCTTGAGTAAGAAGTGGGAAAGATTTTGATAGAAATATAGAAGAGAGAGATAGATAGAAACAGGACAGCCTCGGGTGGGTCTGGGTCAAAACCCACAAGCCCTGTCTGTGTCTTCTAAAGGGCTATTTATAGAAATGCCAAGGGGTAGAGCAAAAGACCTCCCCCTTGCACAGCCAAGTGCAGATACTTCCAAACACCTGGTAACCATGGACGTGGTCAATCCATCCCCTTATCCAGCCCTGCTGTGTAGAGCAAGCTCAGATCTCACAAGGAACCCTCTGTGGACCCCAATAGCAGGCAAGTAGACAGACAGGGAGACAGGCTAGCTCAGTAAATGAGTATGGCAGAAGCTGAGGCTTGTAATACTGGTGGTTTAGACCACAAGGTTCCCAGTGAGTGACATAGTTAATAAGTCTCAGAACTCAGTGAGTTTAGGTTCTAGATGCCTGGACTCCCTGTGTAAACACTTGCTAGAACTCGGTTTCTGAAACCAAGGGATAAGGGGAAGGTTGCTCTCCAAACAGCCATAGGAAGTGTACCCTTTTACCTTCCTATGAGAATTCCCCAGTGCCTGCCTGTTAAATCATGGAACGTGTTGTAGAAGGTTTACCTATCGCAGCATTTGCAAATAGGCAGGAATGGCTGTGGCAAATCCCTCACAAATGGAAACCAAACCCATCCAACAACAGTGAGCCCAAACCATTCAGAGTCCCCAGACCCTATCTGAGTATTATTTCTCCTGAAGTTGTACATAAAATGTTTTTACATTAAAAAAATGACAAATACTATAGAATTGTATTACATGAAATATATAGAATATACAAATTCATAGAGACAGAAAGATTAGACATTATCCTGAGACAGAGAAGAAAGGAATATAGAGCAATGATTTCCTAAGTACAGAATCTCTGTTTTGTGTGTGATGGAAAAACCCCACAAATGCACAATAGTATTAGGACATAATATCATGAATGTAATAAATCAATACAATTAATGTAATTAATGAATATCATAAATATAATTATTGAATGAATACTGCGAATGTAATCAATGAATACCACAAATGTAATTAATTTCATGAATGTAATTAATGAATATCATGAGTGTCATTTAAAAAAAAAAGAGTCGCCAGCCCCATACGGCTTCTCAGCATGGCCTCAAAGCTTCTCAATAACAACAAATATTCAGAAACCACATCTTTTGATCCACCTATGGAGTTTCTCTTTCTTGGTTTTTCAGGTCCGATGATTAGCATGGTGTCACAGGTGACCAAGAACTCTTTATTGGAGCGAGTATTACCACGGCCCAGGTTCATAGATGCCATTGGAATCGTGTGTCTGCACCTGAGACAACCATTTAGCCTCTGGACAGTACTGCCAGCAATTTCTCACTAGAAGTTCTTGGATACAGGGTCTACTTTCTTCACTGTTCATCTCTAGATTTTCCCCGAAGAGGCACTATGTTTGAACCTTTGGCTATTTCCCCTGACTCTTCCCCTTTCTGGTTGACTTGGAATCTACTGCAAACTCAGCCAGGTTCTGTGTCTGGTCAAAGCTGTATCCCTAGGTTCATGAATGGCATCATTTTGAAGCATTCCCGTCTCCAGGTTCCTCGGTTTCTTCACCGTTCACTGACAAAACAGCCTAGTTTGATCCCGAATGTCCATATCAACTGTAGATACAGACCTGGTCCCATGATTCTGTAACTCCTGATTGTTTGGGAGACCAAGGTTCTCAGGAAAGCGGTCAAACCCTCTACCTGCATCCTCCCAACAGAAGGAGTCAGGTTTCACTCAAGGACATTTATAATCTATAGAAGAAAACCATCAAACCGTCTCATAAACTGGTTGTGTCAAATACCATCCACTCTTGTGATCTATACAATAAGATACCTCACTTTTAATGCCAAGAGAAGAAAAATGTGAGAGTCTAACTGCACACTGCCCATCATTCCCTGAGAGCTTTCTGCTAATCTCAGATTCATCCCGGGCAAGCCAATTCATCTGGGCACCATGCCTTGAAGTGGGCTGGGGCTGTGGGCCACTCAACAACGTCAGTAACACCATGACATATCATCTGTGCCGTGTACCCACTTAGTTTGTTCCTGGCGGGAATACATGAACTTTTACTTCTGCTATTATCCTCATATCCTGTCTAGACTGAAAACAACTTCTAAGCAACTCCCTTCATGTTCAGTGAATTAAAAAACCAAGAGGTCAGCCAGCCCAATACTGCCCGTGCTAAGACTGGTGGGTCCCTCAGACTCCTTCCTCACTGAAACTGCCAGGAACCCAGGGGAGACACGGAGGCTACATCTAACTGCTTCCGAAACCCAGACCAGGGTAAAGCTCGGGCTTCTGTAGTAAACACTGACTCCACTAACTCATTTGGACAAAATCATGGGAGTTTTAGGTAGCAGTAACATTTGGACTGCATTTTGATTCTGGTTTGAAAGTCTCAGGGCTCCAAGACACGAGTGAACAGAGGGATGATTGTGTCCCCAGAGAAGGGGAAGCATCCACAGGGCCACAGCACAGGCTTTCGGAAAGGGTGAAATGGACAGGCTGCTGCTGGCAGGCTGCTTTGAATTTTGAGATTTTTTTTTTTTTTTTTTGGTCAGGGCAAGAACACTGATTTAACACGGTAAGAAAGCCTTTAACTTAAAATTTTCCTTTTCTCTCCAACATCACCACAGTGTCTTTACTTCAAGAGGGACAAGAAAGAGGATGTGGGCACAGACTACACTTCCTTCTCCTAAGCACCTAGGTGTTCATGGGAAACATTTGTGATTTCTTTTTTATGGTCCTGGAGATCAAACCCAGGGGCTTAGGATTCAAAGCCATTTAAAACTGATAAAATAGTAAGATTTTTTACATCAGGAAAAAAAAAATTCTAAGAATTTACCAAAACTCTAAGAAAGGAGCTGAGCACATGAGCTTTGGTTTCAAGCAGACCAGGTTTAGCTCCCAGCCAGTTCGCCTCTGACATTTACCTTCTTCATGGTGAAAGGGGGCTGGTGATCTTGTTGATGCCACAGTATCAATGAGAAGGGTTAGTAAAGTCAAGTGCAAACATTGCATAAGTGGTTCACAGTAAAGGATCAATAAAAGGATACTAGCTCGCCTTATTTATTTATTTTAATTCATTAATTTATTAAAATGGGCTCTCACTGTATAGCTCAGGCTGGCCTGGAGCTCATTGTGAAGCTAGGGCTGGCCTCAATGTCAAATGGCAGCCTCTCTTCCCCCTTAGTCCACAACCCCCTCCCAAGATCTAGGATTGCAGGCATTGCCACATTAACTAGCACATCTACCTTTGAAAAATCATCTCAAAGAAGAACACTTAGACACAAAGCACGATTCCCTAAGTGATCATAGTGGTCACTCCAACTTCCATTGGCTATGAACGATAAAGAGTAGTCCACTTACTCCCCAGATCACTGTCGGACTAAAAAATAATTTAGGGGTGAAGATGTAGCCTATTGGGAGAGCATGTCTCTGACAAGCCTGAACCCCTAGGTTTGATTCAAGACCTTAAAAAAGAAATCATACACACTATTTCCAGTGAACACCCTTGGTACTTAAGAGAGAAAAGCATGGGCTAGAGAGAGATGACCGACTGCTCTTCCAGAGGACCCGGGTTCAATTTCCAGTACCCACATGGCAAATAACAACTGTCTGTAACTCCAAGATCTGACCGACCCAGACATATATGTAGACAAAACACCAATGTACATAAAATAAGAATAAATAAATTTAAAAGAGAGAGAGAGAGAGAGAGAGGAAAGTGTATTTTGTGCCCACCTTCTCTTTCCTGTCCCTCCTTTTGAGCTAGTTGGAAGAGAAAGAAGGAAAATAGACAGTCCATCATGGTCCAAACTTTTGTTTGAGGAACTAAAATGAAAACATATGCCACTTTGATTACAGGAAAATGACCGTGAATGTCTGAGAAATAATTCTCAGACATCAGGCACGAGATAATATGCTCAGCAGGCTCAGTAAATTCCTCATTACCATATAAATTGTCTTCGAGTCTGATCTACTAGGATATGATTAATAATTGGGATTTGTTTTCTTCCAAGGAGCTGAGTGATTGGAAGAAACCCAATAGAATTTCAAAGTCCATTCCTAAATTCATCAAGTGTTTTTTTTTCCTTTTGTTTTGTACAGATGAAAATATTATGACTAGTGTGCAGGGTGCCATTGGTTGCTGAGTAAGGAGCAGTGTGGCTGTGGCCTTGGCATTGTATGTGTACTCCAGGACATGGGGATGCATTTCCTCACATACGGTTTTATAAAAGGAATGTGCAAAACTCACAGCTGCTTAGGGGCAGAACTTTAGCCCTGCACACTGTCTTGGGGGGGGAATTGTTGGTGGGATTTCAAGGATTCTGGGGCTGGGTCCTTGTCCTCCTTGCTTTCCTTTTTGAGAAGCTCAAGCTTGTTTCTGGTATAAATTTATTTATTTATTTATTTATTTGGTTTTTCAAGACAGGGTTTCTCCGTGTAGCTTTGCACCTTTCCTGAAACTCACTTGGACTGGCCTTGAACTCACAGAGATCTGCCTGGCTCTGCCTCCCGAGTGCTGGGATTAAAGGCGTGCGCCACCGTCACCACCACCCAGCTCTAGTATAAATTTAATGCAACCTGAATTGCTCATGAAAATGCAGACAGGAAAACACTGGGCTCAGGCTAAAGGTGATGTTCAGGGGAACAAGGTTTCCTTGTTGACGTTTTCCAACACTCAGCCTTGCAGGAGGCAGGGGAAGATCAGCAAGTCAAGGGGAAATCGCACCAGCAAAGCAGGTCCTTTGATTTGGAGTTAACGCAATACAGTCAAGCCGGCTGACCCAGTGACAGGCTTTCCAATCTCTGCCAAGAGCAGGTAGCAACTTTGAAGTCCACGGGCCACTGTACAACACACACACACAGAAAGAGAGAGAGAGAGAGAGAGAGAGAGAGAGAGAGAGAGAGAGAGAGAGAGAGAGAGAGACATGTGACACATCACTAAAGTCCTCATGAGTTAGAAATATAAAAAATGACAGCCCATCTGCTCTGCAAATGTCAGCATGCTCCTGCCACCTGTCGAGGGACTGTGGGCTAGTGGAGAATGGGTGCTCTTAACACAGGTTTGTATTTTTGTGCAGACAAAGGGTCACTTCATTCAGTGTCCTGTCCCCCGACACCACCCTCTGCTCTCTGCCAGAAATCCTTGGAATAGCTTTGCTGTGGTCCTTGGTGCCCAGAAGAACACGAGCTGTGTTTAAATACCATGCCCCAGGGATCAGAGGGCTTTCAGACTTGTACGGTCTACCTAGCCAGTGGTATAACTAACAGCTTTGGGGTTGTGAGCCTCGCTCCATCTGCATTCACGATTAAGCACGAAGGAAAAAAAAAAAGATAACCCAGAGGGGCACCACTCTGAGTTCAAATGTGTTTTCAGGGGTGAATCCTGAGATGGCAGAGTGGGCAGAGAGGAGATTCTGAAAGCTTTTCCAGAGGTCTGCGCAGGAGGAACTCATGTCAGAGTCAAGATGAAATGTCTGGGGTTGGGGATTTAGCTCAGTGGTAGAGAGCTTGCCTAGCAAGTGCAAGGCCCTGGATTTGATCCTCAGCTAAAAAAAAAAAAAAAAAAGGAACGTCTGTTTCCAGAGGCCTCTATCACAGGGTCTGATAACATAGTTCCCCTCTCATGACACCTCAGCCCGACTTTAAGATTTAGCCTAGTGGGATCAGGATCTATCCCCAGTTTAATGAGCTGGCTTTTTGGAGCTCATTACCTATGGTGGGACACCTTGCATATCCTTGATGCAGAGGGGAGGGGCTTGGACCTGCCTCAACTGAATGTACCAGGCTTTGCTGACTTCCCACGGGAGGCCTAACCTTTTTGGAGGAGGATTGGGGGGTGGTTTGAAGGGGGAAGGATGTGGGGGAGCGGGAGGAGGGAGAAGGGGATCTGTGGTTGGTATGTAAAATGAATAAAAAAATTTCTTTTTTTCTCTCCCCCCCCCTCCCCCTGCCCCAGCAGGGTTACTTTGTGAAGCTTTGGTGCCTGTTCTGGATCTCACTCTGTAGACCAGGCTGGCCTTGAACTCACAGAGATCTGCCTGGCTCTGTCTCCCGAGTGCTGGGATTGAAGGTGTGCGCCACCACCACTGCCCAGCTAAAAATTGTCTTAATAAAGAAAAAAAACAAAACAAAAAAAAAAAAAAAAAAACAAAAAGATTTAGGTCCTTTGGCCTCTCCTTCCTCTGGCATTAACTCCCATGCCTTTGAAACCACTCTGTAGCCAAGGATGACTTTGAACTTCTGATCTTCCTGTCTCCACTTTTTGAGTGCTGGGATTACTGACATGCGCCATCACACCTGGTGTGCAGTGCTGGGCATCGAACCCAGGGCTTCTTGCATGCTAGACAAACCCTCTGCTCACTGAGCTCCACCCCCAGGTCCCTGGCTTTTCCCCATCCCCCTCAGTTTGGTATTGGTTTTGGTGTGTGTGTCTGTGTGTGTCTATGTGTGTGTGTCAGTGTGCGTTGGTATCATTTGGTGTATCTCTTTCCTCATTCTCTTCATATCAAAGTGTGTTTCTGCCTGACGACACATCTACTTGTCCATCAAGATGCCATCAGATGTCGCTTTCTCTAGAAGATTCTTCGAATTGTCTCTTCCCACTCTGCCACAGTGCCTCTACCTCCTTCCCCTTCCCCTCCCCTCACAACCCTTCCTGACACAGCATCCTGCAAAAGCCACTCCCTAGACACTAATCACCCCGCATTTTAGTTGTTAGTCTCATTGTTGTTCAGGCGAGAGCTGCTTCAATGCAAGAACTACAAACTACAGTGGCTTGGGTCCCCCCCTCCCCCCATTCCCATTGTTATTCTTAGCACCTCACATCATGTCTGGACATTAAAAATGTGCAAAATACATGAGTCGACCCTTCTAGAGTTTTCACTCTATGCTGGGTACGGCTCTTTGCGTGGCCATAGCAGAACCCATCTCCCAAGGCTATTGACATTGACTTACCACAAGAGTAGAGGTGAATTGAGAGCTTGGCACCAGGCTAATGGGCACAGATTTCAGCTCATAATATTTCATGATCTATGCCATTAATTCTCAGAACATGCCTTTATGCAGGGCCACCACTATTTCTTCCTCAACGTAAAGATGAGGAACTCCAAATTTAGGAAGGTGGGGCCAGGGGTGTAGCCCAGTTGGCAGACCGCTTGCCTAATGTTCATGATGCTCTGGGTTCCAGTCCCAGCAATAGGCAATCCTTGGCACTGTGACCAAAACCTGTTAATGATACTAACCCTTGAGAGGCAGAGGCAGGAAGATCAGGAGTTCAAGGTTGTTTCCTGCCATATAGCAAGCATGAGGTCAGCCTGGGCTGCGTGAGACATTGTTTCCAATTATAAATAAAAGAATAAACACATTTAAGACGTTACCCGCAATTGTTTCTGGTCCTTTACTTGGCTTTGAACTGCAGGAGCAGTTTCTAATGATTTCTGACAGGGACTAAGTGCGGTCTGTAGTAGCACCTCAGCACATCTCTTTTTTCCCCCTAAATTCATTTTATTTTTATTTCTACCCTTTAGAGTTCCGCGGGTCAAACCCATGCCTATACTCCACCAATGAACCATACTTACCCACCTAAGTCTGGCTTATGGAGGTAAATTTATATACCACGAAACTCTTTCACAGGATAGTGCCCTGAGTTTTACAGTATGCCTCCAGGGCCTCGGTCAGGATGTAGGGTGTTCCATCACCCCACTGAAGCCCCTCTGCTGTTCAGCCCTTATCTTCTCCTCCTACCCACAAACGCTGGAAAACACTGATCAGATTCGGGGGTTTTACCATTCTGCCTTTTCCAAAACGTCCTGTGCACAGAATCATCTTAGGGACCTGGAACCTTCGCCTGGTGGGAAGCACGTGCTAGCCACCCGGGTTACTGAATGTTATTGGTATTACTCCCCTTCTATTGCCTCCTCGTTGTTCACTGCAGTCTGCATAGGCAATAGGCGATGCAGCTTCGGCTGTTTTCCAGTTTTGTGTAATAAGAGCAAATCCACTGTATTTATATAAAAAAAAAAACCAAACTATTTTATTTATTTATTTTATTGGTGTTTGGCCTACATGTAGATCTGTGTGAGAGTTTCAGATCCCCTGGAACTAGAGCTACAGACATTTATGAGCTGCCCACGTGGGTGCTGGGAATCGAACCCCGGGGTCTCTGAATTGCTGAGTCATCTCCCCAGCCCCAGGTTTCTGTGGGCAGGTTTTCTATGGATCTAAGCTTTTGTTTCATTGGTGACTGTGTAGGAGTGGGGTTGGGAGGTCATATAATAAGTGGATATAGGGAACTGTTTTTGTTTTGTTTTAGATTTTTGCAGTGGTTGCACGATTTCATAGTCCAGAAAGAAGTATGTTGGAGTCCCTTTGCTCCATGTTCATGCTGGCACTTGTGATGACTAGTTTCCATTGGAGTCTCCCGAACGCTGATCTAGCTGCATTTCTAATTCACATTTCTCAGATGACTAAGGACATTTCTCGTAACGACTAATGGGTATCTTTTGATGTGTTCTGTTTAATTCCTTTCCTGTCTCAGAACGTGGGCTTCTTTCTTATTATTTTCATAGCTGAAATCTGAATACAAAATCTGCATCTGTGATTGAACCTGTAAGGAAGCCCCAGTTAAATGTTTTCTTTTATAAGAGTTACTGTGGTCATGGTGTCTCTTCACAGCAATAGAATACTGTGTAAGACACCAACCTAGTCATCATTGTCCTCTGTGCCATCAGGGACTGTATCCCCTGAACCATAAGCCACAATCTCTGTTCCTGTAAAGTACTTCTTTGAGATTTTTTTTTCATTGTTGTTGTTTTGTTATCTCTGTGTAACATTCCTGGCTGTCCTGGGACTTGCTTTGTAGACCAGGCGGGCCCTGAACTCACTGAGATCTACCTGCCTCTGCCTCCTATATCCTGGGGTTAAAGGTGTGCGCCACCACGGCCAGGCTGCTGCTTCTTTGAGATATTTTATCACAGCAAGGAGAGGAGTAGCTGACACAGTGTAGGCCGAATCTTTTCCTTGTTCTAACACATGGGTGTCCAGTTCCAGCAACATGTGTTTAAAAGACAGGCTTGAAGTCAGGTTTCTCTGGTTTTAGAGGCTGGGCGCTTGCCATACACTTTCAGATGCTGTACAATACATACATCTAATTCTTTACTGGGTCTTTACTATTTGCTCTTGGGGAGAAAGGGTTGAGACAGGATTTTATATACTACAAACCAGCCTTGAACTTACTTAGTAGCCAAGGATACACAATAATCCTTCTGCCTCTACCTCTCAAGTTCTGGGATTAAGGCTATACACCCCTATGCCTGGTTTTCTGCAGTATTGGAAGTCAAATCTAGAGCATGGTACATTTGAGGTAGTCACCCCCACTAACTGAGCTAAATCCCCAGCCTTCTTTACTGTGTTCTAAACTATTGAGCAGACTTCTCTTCATCCCCCATGGAAGTGTCTTGGACATAGTTGCTCCCACTAAAAGTCCCTGGCTTGTCTGTGTAAACAGGGTGTGTTTTGAGGAAGAGGAGGTCATCTACCTCTATTACAATTGACTTCCATACTTTAATCCTCACTATAAGGATAAAGTAGCAAGCCTTTCCCTTAGAAAAACAAGAGGAGGCAGCAAGAGCCCCGATCTACTATACTACTGAAGGCATGGAGTTAACTGCGTTTCCTATGACCACATCCCTCCTTAAGGAATGATCATTGGCTAGCCTGCTCTGACAGTGGGCAGGGTTAGCTTGGAGCAATCCGAGGCCAGAAGTCACCATGTAGACCAGGCTGGCCTCAAACTCAATCTTTCCGCCATCACCTCCCAAGTGCTGGGATTACAGATGTCTGCCCCCATGCCTGGCATTCAAAACAGTATTTTTAATAGAGGTAAATACCACCAAGTCTTGTACTTAGCTACATACATATGTACATGTGTGTGCACATAGATAAAACAAACATGTATGGTACACCAGATAAAGAGAGAGAAAATACTGGGAGGTAGTGTTTAGGAAACAGGAGGAAAAGACAGATCCAGATAAAGCAAAGAAAGAGATGACGACAGGAAGAATACTGTGTTTATTCTACATCCTGCTTATTCCTATGACAAATCTCTGAGCGCTCAAGCTGTTGCTCCTCCATATTTTCTGTCCTCTAATATTCAGGACTTATTCTGGGACCAGGCTTTCCCTTGGGCGCTTTTTACACCCAAATCATGAGAGCATCTGAGTTATTTCACGGTAATATTAAATAAAATATGTTTGTTGCATAAATATCAATGGAAAACTCATTAAGCCATGAGCCAAGTGATCAAATTGACTCAATTCAACCAACCAAGCAATTTACTTTCCGGTAAAATAGAGTCACGTTAAATGGACTAAGGGGCTGGGCACAGCTTCTAATAACCTATTCGACAAGCAGCTGCCATTGGCACCACAAGGGAAGTGACAGGTCATTCTGGTAGGGTCACATTCTCAGCACAAACCATACATCATCCTGTGAAGCCTGTGAGCAACAGGGGGTGGAAGGCCAGCGATACAATGGGAGGCGCGGAGCTTTGGGCAGCCATCAACGCTGGCTCATAAATATCCTGCTCCAGGAGGAGCCTATTATTTATGGATTTGGCAGCTCATTATACTGTAAGCTCTTCTAGGGCGGGGCTCCTCTTCCTCTCCCGTCGCCTAAGAAGGTGGTGCCATGAGTGTGGGAAGTGGCCAGTTTTATGGGGCATGGAAGGATGATTCAGAAGAGTTGGACCACGCATGTTTAAAAATACCAAGACCCGGTCATCTGACCTACATCGACTAGAACATACTGTACAAAGTGAGTCTCCAGGGAGACAGCCCTGTGGCTAAGATGATGTGCTCTCAATCCTTGGGTACCGCTGTTTTCTCAGACTTGGGGAGCTGATTACACTGATATCATCTGTGTACTGGTGAACTCAGGTGCGGGAAGGAGCCTGGCAGTTAGGATAGAAAGCCTCCTTCCAGTGGTAATGTTCAGTATTCAGGCATTGTAAAGACCCCAGATATGGTGCATTCCTGGATGTTCCTTCGGGTTCTAGTCCAATGCTTCTCAGACTTTGGCTCCATTACAATCCCCTGGGGGATGGGGGGCAGGGCTCCAGAGTGTCTGATCCTGGTAAATTAGGTCCCGGACTGAGGATGACTAGTTGTATGTAGCAAGTTCTTAGGTGATTACTGCGGGTTTAGGAGTTATGTGTGCCTACTGCAGCAGCCGCTGTTTGAATCTTTTTCCTACGTCTGTTTCTTTAAACTTCACACATCACTGAATTTCAGAATGCAGTGATCACTGGATGGCTCCATTGTATAAGGAAACAGTGTAAGTGAAACCAAAGACTTTTATAGAGGTCGGACTCTTGGCAACCTCAGCTAGTTGATACATACTCGGAATTAAGATGAAAAGGTCTGCGAGTTAGGATAAGGCTACTAAAATTATAATAATCATTAGGGGCAATGTCAGGGAGCCCACTTAGGTCTGTATAAAAAAGGATCAAACACACAGGGAACCTCTTAGAAATATCGTTGCAAAATGACAGAAGAAAGTTGAATTCCCAGAGCAGATTCCTTGTTGTGGAGAACTGACCATCTTGACCTGGTAGTAGTCCTGGCAGTTATCACGACATTACTAGCAAAACACCATAATTGACTTTCAAAACACCATAATTGACTTTCAAAACACCAAGGCCATTCTTTTTATTTATTTATTTTAATTTTTATCCATTCATTTACTCATAGGACAGGATCCTATCTATCCAAGTTTGGCCTCCAACTCACTATGCAATTGAAGATAACCTCGAATTTTTGATTCTCCTGCTTTCCACCTCCCAAGTAATGGGATTACAGGCATGTGCTATTACATTTGGCTTCATGCAGATCCAACCTAGGGCTTGGTGTATGTCAGGCAAGCACTCTACGAACTGATCTACATCCCCAGCCCTAGTAGAGCTATTCTTTTTTAATTTTTAAAAAATAAGCCAATTAATGTTTTATTACATTTATTCATTTGTTCATGCGTGTGTGTGTGTGTGTGTGTGTGTGTGTGTGTGCGCGCGCGCGCGCGCGCGCGCGCGTGCGCGCGCGCCTGCACAGTGCCCACATGAGTGGGTTTGCGGTCATATACATGCCACATGAAGGTCAGAGGGCCACTTTGCAGGTTCTCTCTGTTCACCTTTACACGGGTCCCAGGGATTGAACTCAGGTCATGAGTCTTGCACTGGTTTGAGTTTCTGGGCTGAGCCATCTTATTGGCCCCGCTGAAGCGGCCCTTATACAACTTCCTCCCACTACATTGCAATTTCAAGTAAAAGAAATAGCAACTGGCACTAAGGAACTCTTCCTGAGTGCGACAGTGTGAAAAGACTCAAGGCTCAGCTTTGGACCCACAATGAGAACAAGCTAGAAGAAGGCACTGGTGCTGTGCTCTTCAGTCTCTTCCTGGGGGTAGTGGGGAGCAAGGAGGTTTAGAAACCTGACCTGACTCAAACCAGATGAACTATGCCTGTGATTTTAGGGAGTGGAGACTATAATACTATGAAGAAGTGGCTTCCTAAGTTAAAGGAAGGACCGTACATGGCATTAGGAAGGAACACCTTTCCTAGCTCAGCAAGGGCTGGGAGTTCCTGAAGGAACCTAGGAAGGTTTTGTTTGTTTGTCTCGTGGCTTCTTCCTCTGAAACCCTCAGATGGTCAAGGCAGCAATGGGAGTGACAGGTGGGAAAACTGCTCAAACAGTCTAGGAGAGGCCGCTCCGGTGCAGCTTGGAGCCTTGGAACTTGAGGCTGATTCTGCTGGGTCAAGACTTCAGCGGGTTGATCTCCATCTGCCCCAGGTCCATCCTCCTCCTGTCTTCTGGGAGGATGCTCACCTCAGTGAGAAAAGTAACCGATACCCAGTCTTTTATTATCTAATTCTGTTCGTTCCTCTATTGGAAAGAGTTCTCAATCAACCACAGTCAGAGGCCACCATCCCTTTACTCCCTGGAGCCTGACGGAAGCAGCCATCAACGTAAACGTGTCCGTGACTGTGTAAGAGCTTTGATGGCGCCTGACTACAAGCTCCGGAGTAAGTGGAATCATTGACCTCCTCAGGAGCAGTAGGTTAGGGTGGTGAAGAACTTGAGAGAAAAAAAGCCTGGGCCCACACATATCAATAGGAAGTGATTCTACACCAACCACCCAAAGCATAGAAATAGAGGGTAAAGATGAATACAACCCAAAGAATTGTCCCATCAGAAACTTATTAGTGGAGGATGTAGAAGTTGAATTTTTTTTTTTTTAGATGTCAAGAGATTTTAGTGATAAATGTTGAGTTTCTTTCTGTATCTGTCATGACTCCCTTCCATTCTTTTCCTTTTTGAGACAGGGTCTCATTCATGATGGCCGGCCTGGATCCCCCTGTGCAGCCCACACTGGCCTTGTGTTTGTTTTCGTCTTCCCGTCTCCGTCTCCCCACACCCCTGTGGCTGCTTCAGGTTTCTCAAAGTAGAAGGTTAACTTTTTTGTTTGAGAGGCGTTCCATCTTTGAAGACAGCAGTTGGCAGCACCTACTGCCCTCTGAGTCTGCCCTTAGCTGCATCTCAGATGCCATATTGTTTTATTTTATCTCAAAACATCTCATTTCCGTGAGATCCCTTCTCCAATGCCTTGGCTATCGTACAGTACACTGTTGAATTTTCTCATATTTGCAAATTTCCTTTTGGTATTGACTTACAATAATTGGATTCCCTTGTGGTCAGAAAACATACTTTGTATGATTTCAGTACTTTCCTACCAAGCTTTGCCTTATGGCTTCTCATGAAGTAATGGAAGCAACAGGGACCAGAGAGCTCCATCCACAGGTCCCTGACACTGGTACTGAAGCAGATCCTATACAGTTAGTAAAGGGTGGATCCTATGGTTCCAAAGGGCTCTTCTGATGTGAAAGAGGTGGTCGAATTACTTATGTGTCCAGTCCAACTCTGACTTCACCTATCTCCATTAGCCAAGATCACAGTAGTGAGAGCCGTGTTTGGAAATTAAGTGATGATTTAAAACAAACAAACAAACAAACAAACAAACAAACAAACAAACACTTTGTGCCAGGACAAATCATGTGAAAATGATTTAGTGCAACATTTGGCACCCAACACTCAATTAACTTTTTTCTTTTCTCTCTTTCTGTCTTCCCTTTCAGATAGCAGCCTGCCTACCCTGACATTCGGGGCATCCCTTCCCTCTGAAGATCCTACTCGACTGGTGTAGTTGCTTACAGATTGGTGCTGCTGAGCCTGCCTGCTCCCTCAAACTCTAGGCCCCCAACACACAACAACTTTCTTTCTTCCTCTCATCCCTTTCCCTCCCTGGGAAGCTGCTGAGATCTCCAGCTTGCCCACCCTGTTGGTATTTTGGTTTGGTGTGTGTGTGTGTGTGTGTGTGTGTGTGTGTGTGTGTGTGTGTGTGTGTGTGTTTTCTTTCAAACACCAATACATTTATCATAGAATTTTCTTGTGAGTTGGGTTTATTATTTTTTTTAAAGATTTATTTATTATGTATACAATGTTCTGTTTGCATGTATCCCTGCAGGCCAGAAGAGGGCACCAGATCTCATTACAGATGATTGTGAGCTACCATATGGGTGCTGGGAATTGAACTCAGGACCTCTGGAAGAGCAGCCAGTGTCTTAAACTCTGAGCCATCTCTCCAGCCCTTGAGTTGAGTTTTAAATTCGTTCATCTATGAGACAAAAGAACCTTTAAAACAGACCACATGCTCCCTGATAAAATTACTATTAACAAAGAAGGATTTTGTCATCCTCCTTTCTTTCTTAAAGTAAAACTTCAGAGAACCATCTTTTGCAGGCTTTTAGTTTGTTTCTGTGTCTTTTGGTGTGTTGTTGTTGTTTGTTTATGGGTTTGAAGCTGTCTTGCTATGCTGCTTAGTCTGGTCTGGACCTCCTGAAACTGATGCTGCCGTCTTGGCCTCCTGAGTACCTGGAATCATAGATTACGAAATGCCCAGAGCCACTCTGGGGATCTGGGAATCCTAGCTTCAGCCTGGTTTTTTTACTCTATATGAAAGAAAAGAACTGTTTTGGGGGGAGGCACGGGCTCAATTTGGTTTAGTTTTTTTGTAATCAGGCCTCTCTTTGGGGCTCTGTCAAAGGTCAGACCACTCTGTGAGGATACTACAGAGGGAGCAAGCAGCTGCTAAGCCTAGAAAGGTCCAACTCAATGACCTTGAGTTTACTGTTGTAGACAATAGAAGCCATGAAAATGAGCATTAGCATAAAGCCATCTCTCAAAACTGATCAGACTAATGAAAAGACGACCCATTAATCAATTCATTTCTTGGAACCGTATTTAGGTTTTCAGCCTTCCGTAGTCACTTGACTAAATCACTTCTGGCAGCACGTTCTGGTGATGTAGACACAGCAAAGGGTCCATTCATTTCTACCCCAGTGCAATTTATTACCTTTCGGATAGGAGCTTTCCTGCGCTGCACTAGTGAGGACAGCCAGGGACCTACCAGGTTTTTGTTTCCTTCCTAACACCTCCATGCTACTTTCTGTTTCTAAATGTATGCACTGCATGTGGGGAGAAGAGCAGACTACTTTATTGGGCAAATTTGTTTGGATTAGAGCTGAGACTCCTTGACAGGAGAGATCATCCCCAATTTTTCTTGCACTCTCCTAATTCAATTTTACCTTTCGCCCTCAAGTCTTTATTTTTCTTATTTTTTATTTTTCAGAGACAGGGTTGTCCTTGAACTCATGTGTAGTCCCCGATGACCTTGAACTTCTGATCATTCTGTCTCTAGCTCCACAGTGCTGGGATTACAGGCCTGTGACACCAAGCCTAGTTTTTGTGCCCTGCAGGGGATTGAACCCAGGGCCTCCTGCATACCAGGAAAGCATTCTACAACCGAGTTACATCCTCAGCCCCACCCAAAGACTTCTTAGGCATAAAACTTTCAGGCATATAAAATGTCAGAGATCTCTGTAAAGGAATTTAAACCATCAGAGTATGTAATTCTATCAACATCAGTAAACACTGGCCATCAGTGCCAGCCTATAAAACCATTCTGAGATGGAAGTCCTTATAATGTGGGATTTCCCCACACAGTATCACAAACCATCTTACTTACAACCGTAGTTAAAGATTTACCCATCCAACTAGAAAAAATCATCCTGAGTGAGGTAACCCAAACCCAGAAAGACAGTTATGGTATGTACTCACTCATTGGTGGATTCTAGATATAAAATAAAGAACAATCAGACCACAACCCATAGAACCATAGAGGCTATATATATAGCATGGAGGTCCCTAGGACGACTGTGGCTTATAATAAATTTCAGTTTTACTCAATTATTGAAAAAAAAATAGCCAAATGAATGGAAACACATGAACTATGAACCAAAGGCTGAGGGGCCCCCAACTGGATCAGGCCCTCTGAATAGGTGAGACAGTTGATTGGCTTGATCAGTTTGGGAGGCAACTAGGCAGTGGGACCAAGTCCTGTGCTCATTGCATGAGTTGGCTGTTTGAAACCTGGAGCTTATGCAGGGACGCTTGGCTCAGTCTGGGAGGAAGGGACTGGACCTCCCTGGACTGAGTCTACCAGGTTGATCGCAGTCCTCGGGGGAGGACTTGTCCTGGAGGAGGTGGGAATGGAGGGTAGGCTGGGGGTAAGGGAAGGGGGTGGGAGGGGGGAGAATAGGGGAACCTGTGGCTGATATGTAGAACTGAATGGTATTGTAAAATAATATATATATCTTTAAATATATATATATATATATATATATAGATAGATATATATATAGATAGATAGATATATAGATATATAGATTTACCCATCCACGCTGGGTGGTGGTGGCACACGCCTTTAATCCCAGCACTGGGAGGCAGAGGCAGGCAGATCTCTGTGAGTTGGAGGCCAGCCTGGTCTACAAAGTGAGTTCCAGGATAGGCACCAAAGCTACACAGGAAAAAGCTTCACTTTGCTCCCTTCTGTTTCCTGCATACCGTCAACAGCGTTGAGCCCTGAGCAAAGACTCAGCAAGAATTTACTTCTAAAAGCTTAAAGCATTTCAAAAGCACGCTATACTTTCTGTATGTTTTTATTTATGGAGACTTAATGATACTTCAACTCAAGAGAAAACCTCACATAATTACTTCCCCGACAGCAAACTTACAGATTTGTTTAAAGTGGAAAATTACCACATGAGATCGTATAGAAGGGCTGTGGAAGTTAGCAGCTCAAAGAGTCCTTGTGTAACACATGCAAGGTCCTGGGTTTGGTACCCAGAACTTTCTTCAGAAAGAAGAAGAAAACAAGAGAAATTATGGAAAATTTGAAGTTACAAGTCATTACATTGACTATTTCCTTAAGACTTGTAATTTATAGTCACATACTAGTTTTTATCAAAGGTAGTGGTAATTTATTAACATGGATGCTTCAAGGTAATAGACAGAAAAATATGCATTTTGGGTATAATTCGATCCTAAATATTGTGTGCTCTTTCTCTCTCTCTCCATACATAACACACATACACACTCACATACACCCACACCCACACATCTGAAATTCACGATTTAACTTAACATTTCATTTTACATATTCTTTTGTAAATTTGTAAATATACATATATTCTTTTGTAACTCTGACGACTGCAGTACTAAAGAAAGCAATATCATTCTCATTTCCAAGTGTCACCATCAAAGAAAGTTGCTTCATACCTAAGCCTGGAACTTGCCTCCAACATCTTGTCCTCAGTTAAGGCTATCCTATCATCACAAATAAACAAACAAATGGGGGAAAAGACTTTCCTACCCAGGCCCTGCTGTGACGCTCCACAGGGCCACTCCTTTGTGCTTCCTAAGGTCAGAGGTTCCCTGAGGCAGCGTGCACTGTGACCTAGAGTTTTCCTCTCCCTGAGGAACCAAATGACTGTCTCTCACATTACAGACCTTCACTAGGGTACTCTTCCAGAGGTTTCTTCCGCCTGTCTGTTTAAGAGATCTATAATACAAAAATGCCTCTAACCTATAAGCCCTTCTTAACCAAAGACAGATAAAACTCTAAGTCCCACTTGCCCAAGGACAGATAACTTCCTGGAATGCCGTGTAAGATAATCAGCCAGGTGTTTTCACTCCCACCCTGCCTCAACAGTACAGGATGTGCTTAATCACAGGTAGGCAGGAGGGACATAGGCAGGAAGTACGTCAGGATGTGGACTTGCCCCCATTGGATGAAGGTGGGAAGTACATGGCCTTGTGGGTTCTGCCTTTATAAGCACCCAATTACTTACAGCCATAATTCACAGCCATTCTCTGGGAATCCCAGGTATGGACCTGGCCAATGTCCATTGTCTTGGCCAGTATTTAATAGAATGGGCTTCAAATTTAGCTCAAAAGTTGGGGTGGTGTCTTAGTCCCACCCAGTGGGATCAACATAACCTCATGCAGCTGTTAAGAGCATCTGCAGCTACAGACGTTTGGCCCTTGGCCTTTGCCTGCACAGGCATGGAGATTTGTGCCTTGTGGATGCTTCGGGAGGCCTCAGATCATTTAAGCAGCACCCGAGTGCTGGACCAGAGTGGCAGAGTACACTGGTTTACCAACTAAGCTTTTCCTCTTAGGTGCTTTGTGCTGAGAACATTCTCTCTTCCTTTTCCCTGTCCGTAACTCCTTCCTCACATTGCATCAAAGAGACGCTGGACATGTTTTAGGGCGGAGGTGACACTCTGGACAGAAACAAGGCTGCAGGTCCAGGCTCACTGCCTTGAGAAACCGACAGATAACCCTTTCAAGTTACTTGCTGGGTCTGCTAGTAAATCCTACAGCGCCTTAACTTTCTCTTCTCTACAATGGAGCTCTGAGCTAACATGCAGCCTGTCCGGTCACGTGAGATAATGATGTAAACATTCAGCTGAGGTTGGGCACATTCAGGTGGCATGGTGGCAACAGACAGACTGGCGTAAAACATCCAGGAGCTTCATAAGTGCTAACCAAATGCCACTAGTGTTAAAGTAAAATATGTATTTAGGTATACAAAGCTATCACACAGAAATTGGCATTCTCGCAAATATTTCCTCTTTTAAAACTACAAGGATTAATCATCAGGTCTTTAAAAGAGACTTATTTTGATTTGACGTGTATGGTCGTCATGTATGTCTTTTTTGTACCATGTGCATGACTGGTGGTTATGGAGACCAGACGAGGGCATCAGGATTCCCTGGAACTGGAAATACAGACGGTTGTAAGCTAAGAACGGAACTCGGGTCCTATGCAAGAGCAGTTAGCACTAATCTATTAATATATTACAGAATTTCACATTTCCCGCTTGGGAAAACTCTGAGCAATTAGCCTCCCAACACTTGCAGAGGCGATACAAAAACCAAGTGATGTTTTTGTCTTCACTGGGCCCGGAGCAGAAGAACACAGTCCAGACTACTGGAATGTCAGAAGCGGGTGGCTTCACTGAGAGAGGCAGTGTGGTCAGTGCAGTAACTGTGGCTGCCTGCCAGGTGAGGCTCTGGGTGCTGTCATCATGTAGCCTTGACCTGTGCAGTGCTCTGGTAGAGAGAGGCATGCTGGGAACCATTTCCCACTTGGTGAACTAGACTTCTTCACGTGGGGAGAGGGCTTTTCTCTAGCACTTGGCTGGCACCAGCCTATGGTCTGAACACGCCATAGGCCACCAAGAAGATGGCACTATGGTCCATGGCACAGATAACAAGGTTACCAGGACACAATGGGGGGAATCAAAATAATTTCTTTGAGTGTTATTGCATCTCCCCCCCCCTTTTTTCCTTCTATGGGAGAAGCTAAGAGCAGGGGCCAGAAGGCAGATTCTAGTCATCTAAAAAGCAATGCATCTATCCTGCTCAGAAAAGGACTTTGATTGTTGATTTGTTTGCTTTGGCTTCTTCTCTGCAGAAAGGGACAAATTTTGGGGGGACAAGAGCGAGCGAGAGAGCCAGAGGAATTGATTAGTAGGACTGAGTTAGCAGGGATCCACCCATTTCTGTGTTACCTGCTTTAGAAGCGGGCACCAGAGTCGATGCATGTTAGCAAATGACGGTGCTAAGGTTTTCAGCTCATGCTCTTTGGAAAAGGCAAATGTCAGCATAGCACAGAGAGCTGAGGCTGGAAACCCCTCCTGAGCTGTTGGAACCCTTTCGAGAGAAAATTGGTGCTTTATCCGGGTGCTTCCTCCCACCCCGAAATTCAGCAAGATGTAAACATAATTCAGATTTTTCCAGGCAATTATTTTGTGCCCCCTGACTCCCCTGGGACAAATTAGAGCCTGGGACTGAATCCCACAGACCGAGGTCCACAGCTTGGAACTGCCACTTACAAAGTGTTATTTGAAATGTGGGCCATTAGCAATGGTGCATTAGAGATAAACACAGTCCTTTTGTTGGTAAAGGAATAATGAAAATGACAGTAACTGTGTAGTGTAGACCTTATGGGTCTAGGAAGGTGCTGGGCAAGTGTATAACTAATTGTTGATTCCTCTTCTCTACATCCTGGTGAGAAAGGACCTACTGTTATCTATCCATTTGGGACCTCACTGTAGTGCAGAAGGACCTTCTCTATGCCCTCTCTATGAAAGGAAGGGAGGTCCTTTGATCCCTGCCTTTGAGTCACTAAGGTAAGGGACCAGGATTTGTAAACTGACCCCAAAGTCTGTTTCCAGCCATTTTTTGAATTTGCTACTGGCCTCTTTGCTTTAAACTATTTTTTGATCACTGACCCTGGTCTGTGGTGATATATTGTGTACCCGAATAAACTTGCCTGGGGATCAGAAGACAAAGCCAGCCACTGGATTAGACATAGAGGCCAGGCAGTGGTGGCACACACCCTTAACCCTATCACTCGGGAGGCAGAGATCCAACTGGATCTCTGTGAATTCAGGGCCACACTGGGAACAGAGCCAGGTGTGGTGGCACACATCTTTAATCCCAGGACTTGAGATCTCATGTCTTTGCTTGGGAAGGACACACACCTTTAATCCCCGGAAGTAATGTGGCAGGACACAGAAAGGTATATAAGGCATGAGGAAACAGGAACTCACGCTCTCTAGACTGAGGATTTCCTGGAGGTGAGCTAGTGGCAGCAGCAGTTGAGCTGAGACCCTTAGGGCTGAGGACTCAGAGGCTTTCGGTCTGAGGATTCGTGGAAACAGGACTGGCTGAGGAGTTGGAGAGGTGAGGTTGGCTGTGGCTTGTTCTGCTTCTCTGATCTTTCAACTTTCACCTCAATATCTGGCTCCGTTGTTTTGTTTTTAAAATTTATTAATAAGGCCATTTAAGATTAGTGTTACATCAGGGTCCACTGACCCTGTGGCAGTTCCCTGGCTGTGTGGCTTTGTTTAAATTCTTGCCTGCATCGACCTGTGGCCAACAGTATATCTGCAAACACATTGATAATGATGGAACTGAATCTGTCTGCAAAGTTGAAGTGCCTTACTCCATTAAGATGAGACTGGCCTGTGTTACCTACATTCCTGTGGCGGAACCAGCCTGGGTATGGCAGATATTGGCATGTCATGCTTTTTCAGAAGCTAGAATCCTGCTTTGCTTTCCTCAGCCATTTCAGGTCCTTAATGTAACTCATAGACTTTCCCATGAAACAATGTGGCCACCCATATTAGGCCGGGGGCCATTCAGCCAGGTTATTCTATCTGCCTGGTGAATGGAAATGCTTACAAAATATATAAACATGACCAACATCTTTCAAGTCCAATAAGGGCATAGAATCTTTGCTTTTTTTTCTTCCAAATACAGCTGTCATGACTGTCCTAAGTCAACCTTCAGGGTGATTGGCAGAGGACTGGGTACCATGTTCAGTGACTTGTGGGGAAGATCTTAACTCACTGTACCCGGTAGACAAAGTACAGGATGCTTGTATCCATATTTTAGAGACCATAGATCTAGCACCAGTAATGTGAGTGACACCTCTAATTGTCCTCCCCTTCCAGGATGAGCTGGGTCTCCAGTTCCACAGAGAGGGCTGAGAGAACCTCCTCCTCACAATGCAGCCTGTGTTGGAGTAAGCAAAGCCCGCATTAATCTGCTGCCTTCTGGGAACCCCTTGGGATGGTCCACTTCACTTATCCTCTAAAAGGAGGAAAAGCAAGCGGTCAAGGTCATCTCGAACCCATCACTCAGTGGGCAGAATTGCAAATGGATTGAGGATGCTGATTTCTTGGGGTATGCCCAGAGCCAGGCCTAAAGAGAAGTCTACCGAGCTCTGCTTCAGGAGAGCTATGGTTCTGAGAATGTCTGTAGGACCAGTCCGAGCATCACTGGCCTCCTGTAGGGTTTGGATTATCGGGCATTGGCAGGTCACTCTGTGCTCACTTCATTCTGAACTATGTCTGGATTGAACGAGGTGTTCTAGGTTACTGTAGAGCAGTGGTTCTCAACCTTCCTAACGCTGTGACCCTTTAATGCAGTTCCTCATGTTGTGGTAACCCCCAACCGTAATATTATTTCATTGCTACTTCAGGACTGTAATTTTGCTACTGATGTGAATTGTTATGTAAATAACTGATGTACAGTATATCTGATATGTGACTCCTGTAAAAGGATCGCTTGACCCCTAAAGGGGTTGTGACCCACAGGTTGAGAACCACTGCTCATGGTAACTCTGATTTACTTTTCAGGGCTGCTGTTGAATTAAATAGACTTTTTTAAAGCCTTGGTATAGAACTCGTGAACAGTGTAATTGGCATATCATTTGTCCACATTGCTGTGCTCCAATGCCCATTTACTGGAAGAGCAGACCTGCCAGGGCTCAGCTCTGCCTCTGACCACATCCTAAGTGACAGAGTTCCCATGGGACTCTATATCTGAGCAGTGTGTCCTTCACAGCACTCCCAGGGGAAGAGCCCCCAAAGGCAATTTTTATAGGTGAAGGGCCCCACAGGCCAGTGCATAAACCCCTGCACATGCCTCAAGGCTGAGTGCTGCTAATATCTGCATTAATATTCATATCCCTACATTTCTGTGCAAGGCTCCATTAACCCATAGCCTGGAACGAAGCGGCATGGGATTCCGCAGGAGGGAGCCCCTAGGTAGCTGTGTCTCTCTCTACCTGCGGTGGATGGAGGATGAGCCCAGAATTTGGGGAAGACAGTGGTTTAAAATCATTTTAAAAATTGAATTGGCGAGCAATTCAAATTGGATGGACTAGTTATATAGCTCCCCGAGGCAAGAAATAAGACTCCGGATTCGGTTGTCTCTTCCGGCTGTGTGAGTCTGTGAAAAGACCATTCCAGAAGGCAGCTCTGCCCACCTTCTAATCTCAAGTAACACTGGAAGGCACTCCAATAAGTACATTCCCAAAGTTAGTTCCTTCCTGTCCCAGTCCAGTGTGTTTTACGTCCCCTGCCTGAGTGTGTGACCAGTGCTCAAAATTCTAACTGTTCTTTTTCAGAAAGAGCATGACATAACCAAACCCTCTTACACACCAGAATCAGTGTTTCTTGGCTCTAAACTCCTTTTTTTTTTAACCATAGCCCCCAAAGTCCTCTGGGAAACCAGCAGCAACAGGAATCACAATCACAAAGAGCACCCAGTACACCAAGCTGCGGTTTTATTTCCAGCCCTTGTTTTTGCTTTATTTAATGAATAGGGGAACAGGGCAACGCTCAGTGGATACGTTCCGTCTGGTTCTTTTTTTAACATCTCATCATTTTTTTTACCCCTCCTTACTTAGCATTCTTGGAGAACGCTTAGCCTACTTCACCAGACTTGGTGAACGGTTCTCACAATGTGGATGCAGCAAGCCCCGGGGAGACTCTAGACAAGCACTTCCGGTACTTAGGTGAGTTTGAGCCATCACAGTCCATATGGAGACACCACTCAGGCAGGCAGGGAGAATAGATAGGGCTGGCTTCCCTTCTCTCAAAGACCACCTTCGGGCGGATACCAATCCCATGATGCAGGAACTGAGACTCCCATATCGCAGATCTGAGGCCAGAGAGGCTGAAAGAAGGCAACTCTGCTGTCTGTCTGCTTCCTTTTACGCCCCCCCCCCCCCCCCCCCGCACTGTCCCGCCTTATTTTTGCATTCATCTCTCACCCCTTTAAAAGCTATTTTCAACTGATTTTGCTTGAAGCAAATATGGGCAAATTATTAAGCCCTGGTTTTCAACCATGTCCTAATTAGTCAGTGATGATGCATCCCTGTGGAAAAGGAGATGGTAGTTCTGTTTCCCAGTCTTTGATCCCTTATTTCCTCAAGTATACGTGCACTGGCATTATGCACTTTTAAAAAAAAAAATCTTATCGGTAGATGACTAATTTGTATGCACTAAGAAGTGGAAAGCCAGAGTGCATGTGTATGTTTACAGATGTCATCAAGTAAAATCCAAGAAGTTAAATTAATCTGACACAGGATTAATGATGTACATAATGATTATGTTGCATGGTAGTTAGACGTAAATGGGAAGCATCCTCCAGAAATGAGTGTCACTGGTGTGAATTCACATAGGTTTTCTTTGATAATGTTGTTACCCAACATTATCCACTTATTCATATCAGTTTAAACCAAAGGGAGATTATTGGCTCTCACAGTGGGAATATCAGTGGTGGATCCAGTTGTTTGGAGATGTTACTGAGACACCCCCTCTCCCCTATCCCAAGTCTCATATAGCCCAGACTAGTCCCCAACTCCTTATGTAGCCAAGAATGACCTGGAACTCCTGATCTTCCTGCCCCCACATGCCTGGAGCTTGTATTCCTGGTGTGCACCAGCATGCCTGACCTGTTCGAAATGTCTTTAGTCAAAGCAATTCTTAATTCCAGATACAGAAAAGGGGACAGAGGTGCAAATGCTGTAGGAAAGACAGTGTAAAGGTCAGACTAAGTTTAGCCAGAGCAGAATTAAAATGTCATCTCATTTCTGATTTTGATTAGGAACGGGAAGAAGGCAGCGATGGTCTAGAGTACAGTACATGATTATGGTTGATGACCAATTAATGAATATTTTAGAGACGGTAGCAGAGAGAATGTTGAGTGCCTCCAAGACAAGAAAAGGACACATATTTGAGGTTCTGAATATTCTAATTACCCCGATCTGGTTATTACACATTGAGGACATGTATTGAAATGTCACATTCTAATTCACTGATACCTACTACGAATGCTGTGTCAAATAAAAATGCAGATATGATTTTTTTTTAAAAGGAGGTGTGGAAGGGGGAAATACCATTCAAAGGGAACAGAAAGAAGAAATTCTGAAGACTGAAGACAGAGAAACTCTCCAGGCTTCCCAAATTTGCTGACATCAGCCCAGTTGATGGAGCACAGAGAACAGCCCCCAGACTCAACTCATCTTGGCAGAAATTCTGTTGTACTGGCCATGATTACTATTGATCTCTGTTCTTTTAAGACTTCTTAGTTTATTGACTGGAAACTGGAGTTTAGAAACTCTGCGATAGTTCTCTGAAGATTCTCAGTAGCCTGAACAATCTCTGCTGAGTTGCGTCGTTATTTGAACTGGTGAGAAGAATTATAGGAAAAGGAGTGCAGGAGACACTTGGCTGTCAGCTGTACCAAAGACCAAAGGCCCTGCCTGGAATTTCTTTTTTTCTTTGATTTGTTAAGACAGGGTTTCTCTGTGTAGTTTAGGTGCCTGTCCTGGATCTTGCTCTGTAGACCAGGCTGGCCTCGAACTCAGAGATCCACCTGGCTCTGCCTGGTAGTGCTAGGATTTAAGGTGTGCCGCCACTGCTGCCCAGCCCTGCCTGGAATTTCTTAATGAAATCCGACTTTATTTCCATTCCTGACAATATCTGTGGGTCCATGTTAATTATCATCTCCTATAAGAAGAAGTCTCAGTCAGGCAGTGGTGGCGCACAACTTTAATCCCAGCACTCGGGAGGCAGAGGCAGGCAGATCTCTGTGAGTTCGAGGCCAGCCTGGGCTACAGAGTGAGTTCCAGGAAAGGTGCAAAGCTACACAGAGAAACCCTGTCTTGAAAAACAAAACAAACAAACAAACAAAAAAGAAGCCTCACTGATGTGGGCTAAGCATTGATCTACGGGAACAGCAATGTGTCTTTAGGAGTGATTTTATTTCTCTATTTAGCAGAGTAATAGTAGTAGGTCTCCCCTAGGGCCCATGAACTACCCAGCCTCAGGTTCTTGGCCTTAACATGGTTAGGTATGGCTTCTGTCTCAATATAATGTGGCTGGTCTCACCCATAACATTTATGCCACAATTGTACCACAATCCCTAGTTCTTAACTGGAAGGTAGAAGAGAACTTCTTATATACAATGGAATCAAAGATTAACATCTAAAAGGTGTTGGCTGTGCTCTCAGGGAAAAAAAAACAGTAATGATTTCATAAACATGCAGACTTTCTTTATTGGAGTCATGGCTTTTACTTGTGTGTAACATGTGAATGCTTCCATGACCGATCTGAAATCACTGTTTGGTTATATACTAAAAAAAAGCAGCATCTCCATGTCTGAACCATGACACACATATATAAAACTCATTACCCTTGGGCCAGCGAGATGGCTCAGCAGATAAGGTTGTTTGCTGCTAAGGCTGAAGATATAAATCTGGATCCAGATGGGAGAAGGAAGGAATTGATTCCCAGAAGTTGTCTTTTCACCTCTACGCATGAACCTACACATGCGCATCCACATACAATGAGGAAAGCTCACCGTTTTTGTTCTTAGTCCCTATTTTTCAGATGGTTTTGGAATCCAACAGCCTTATTAGGATCAACCACCTCTCTCCATATCTCTGAAGCTGACTGGTCTTATCAAGCTTATTCACCCATGGCAAAGGCCACCACTGGTGACCACGGACACCAGAGGTTCTCCAGAGGGCTTCCTTCAGACAGATGCACTCAAGGCCTTGAGACAGATGCGGGATGAGTCTGCTCTCCTACCACGCTACTGCCTTTTATCCCGAAGCCACAGAAGAGGAAGACAATGACAGAAATGAAGCGGGAGGCTCTGGAGCCAGCGACCTACCTAGAATCAGGTAGGTTTGGGTCAATCGTGTCTTCGGCAACCCATGATGTTTGCACAGGGTGAGTCACTCTGGCTCCACCTTGAGCCAACACCGTGTGGCAGCTCCAGTTTTTCCCTTGAATTTTCCATCATCCACTCACAACATAAAAGGCTTCTCCAGTTCCCTCCAGCTATGGATGGCTAGGTGACCTGGGCTGGAAAAGCTCCCTAGAATTTCACACCGTATATTGTTTCTCTTTTCTTTGTCTTTCATTGGCACAGTGCAAAGCAAAGGGTGCAGGGATGCCCTTAAATTGTGCCTGCTTGGGACTCAGCAGTTTCCCGTAACCAACTCCCTGGCAGTCTAAAGGTCGGAAGGTGAAATCTCGGTGCCCTGTCTTGTTTGGTGACCAGACCTAGATAACAGATTTTGTCGATGTGCTATGTTCACGGTTAATCTAACTGCTACCAGGATCCATTTTTCTGACTTTAGAACAGACCGAAAGTGGAGTGTGTGTGTGTGTGTGTGTGTGTGTGTGTGTGTGTGTGTGTGTGTAGTGTGTGACAGAGAGAGAGAGAAAAAGCGTGAGCTTAGGCATATGCATTCCTTGTATGTCTGTATATTGATTTGAAGACTGACATGGCATTTATTGAGAAGTAGGAAACTGCAGATTTAAAATATTCTTGAACTCAGAAAAAGGTGGCCAAGGAGCCAAGGAATGCAAATATAGCAGACCAGAATGAATGCAGTGTGTGTGTGGGGGGGGAGGGCAGGGAGTCGACTGAATGGGTCAAACCACTTGCCACACAAGCCTGATGACATGAGTTCAATCCCTGGAACCTGCCTAAAAATCTGGATGTGATGGCTCACGTCGCAGCATTCCTATGTCAAGATGAGGAGGCAGGGTTAGGAGTATGGCCGGAAGCTCACGGGCTAGCCTGGGGTAGGCTGTGCAGCTGCAGAGACTCAGTCTCAAACAAGGTATACAGTAAGAACGATCTTCAGAAAGTTATCCTTTGTCTTCCACGCACTGGCACACACGCGTGTCTCCCCCTGTATGTGCACACTCAAGAATTTATGGAGGGAGAAGTTGTTTCTAAGCAGAGAGATGGCCTTCCTGTTTGGCATCAACATGAATATTTGGCCGGAGCTTTTCCTTCTGCTTACCTCTAGATTTTCAATTAGACTTAGTTTTAAGTGCCTGACTTTTAAAGCCCCCGTAGGCTGCTTCTGGATCAGTCTTCAGTTTGGAACGGCCCGTGTTTCCCCGGATGTGCTGACGGTAAGGAGGGCTCATCTTGTGGGCAAATCCCAGGGCCACTCTGCCGCCAACTCTGCTTTCTCTAAGTGACTGAAAAGCATACTTGACACACACTCCCTTTCTGGAGATCAAGCCATAATTAAATCCAGGCCACCTTGCTGACGGTGGAGCCCGCAGGTGTTGGATTGCTATTTGTTCTTGCAAAAGCCAACAGCTCTGGCTTGTACATGGCTGCCACCGGCCGGGCCAGTTAAGGTGACTCGGAAATGTTTGTTCTGCCTGCCGCTCATTTTGTGTGGTGAAAATGAAAGCCTGCCAGGAGAGTGGACCTGCTTGGAATACAGATGTAAGCATTTCCTTACAAACCTCAAGCACCACTTTTTTTTTCTTTTTTCTCCCAGAGAAGACTAAAGGTTAGTTCCCTATTGGGCCAACAAATAAGAAACCACCGCTAAGCAGTTAAGGATTGGTAAACACAACTGGCTTTCGCAAGGGGGAGATGTCTGGTGGGATGCCAGCGTAGGGCTCCGACTTAACAGCTTTATCAAAGGGAATGTGTTAAATGCTCATTAACTAAATTTACAAATGATTCCCAACTGGGAGGTGTTGCAAACAACAGAGGAAACACACACACACACACACACACACACACACACACACACACACTCACACACTCACTAATTACATGCATGTGTGCACTCGAAGCAGAAAATGTAGTAAACTTGTGCTTGGAAAACAAATCCCAAATTAAGTCATCATAAGTAAAGACATCCAAAGAGAGCAGCAACATATATACACTCCTTCCAGAATTAAGGACGAGTTAAGAATAATTCTTGAATGGCAAGTCTCTGGATTGGCAGGATGGCTCAGTGTACCTGCCTAAGTCCTCAGTTTGATATCTGGAACTCACAGGATGAAAGGTGAGAACAGACTCTGACCTCCACATGAAGGGTGTGGCTCATGTACACCCAAGAGTGCCTGACATGTCACACACACACACACACACACACACACACACACACACACACACACAAATAGCTATTTTCCACCTCAGATGAAGTCTTTTATTCAAAAAAGATTTATTTGTTTGTTCTGTTTTTTTAGTTTATTTATATTTTATGTATATGAGTGCTGTATCTGCAAGCCAGAAGAGGGCACCAGATCTCATTATAGATGGTTATGAGCCACAATGTGGGTGCTAGGAATTGAACTCAAGACCTCTGGAAGAGTAGCCAGTGCTCTTAACCTCTGAGCTATCTCTCAGCCCCCTATTTTATATGGATGTTTTGTCTGCATGTACATCTATTTGCACACCAGAAAATGTCATCTGATCCCATGAGACTACAGTCATAGGTGGTTGTGAGCCACCATAGAGGTGCTGAGAACTGAACGCAGGACCTCTGAAAGAGCAGCCAGTGCTCTTAGCCACTGAGCCATCTCTCCAGCCCATGATAAAGGTTTCTGGGACTCTGCCAGGGAGGCTGTGGCTGAGGTGGCAGAGACTGTAGCACCTCCACACTTAGAGGGGAAAATATGAGGTCCCTGGCACAGTTACAACTGTAATAGGAGAAGGCCTGCTGTTGATGCGTCTCCAGATTCGAGATTTGTAACCAAAGTCCTTTATTTTCCAAGGCTTCAGGAGACCCTAGTCCATACCATCCTCTGGATCTTAGTAGTATCCGGAGGGTAACCCTGGACCTGGATCACACCAGCACCTTCATTACCTTATTGGTCCCTCAGAAGCCACTATGAAGACTCCCATAGGTTACATTGGGTATTGCACAGGTATCCTAGGGGTACTGGAGGGTGACCAGGACCCTCAGTCTCATCCTGATGTCACCAGAGAGCTGGGGCAAAGGCCATCCCTCCACTCTTGTCTCACCTCAAGTGACCCTTTTGCCTGCAGGCTTCTGGGACAACACACCACAGAGACAGTAGGCAGAGGGCTGTGGAAGACTGGACGGCATGATATCCGAGTTGCTGCCTTGCCTCTCCTGTTCAAGTCTCTGGACCTCACTGGGCTACAGTGATTAGCTTGGGCACTTGCAATGGGTGGAAATGGGTACCCTTCCAGGTTTCTATGATGATGTCCTAACTCCAGGTCTCCCAGAGTGTGACCATGCATGGAGACAGGGTTTTGAAATGGATCCTTGTGTCAAAGTGGTCATCATAGTGGATCTTAATTCAGTGGGGATGGTGTCTTCCTAGCATTAGGACATGGACACACATAGAGGGAATAACACATGAGTGTACAGGAAAAAGGTGGCCATCTCCAAGTCAAAAAGAAAGGTTTCAAAAGAGCCAATCGCGTTGGCCTGTCATCTTGGAGTTGCAGTCTCTAGAATAGGAGAAGTAAATTCTTGCGGCGGAAATCTTCCCACTTGTGGTCTTCCTACCTACTAATTAATATAGGAAGCTTAGAGGAGGGCCCATGAATCAGGGACAAGGAGGTCTTTAATCCCATGATGCTGAGAAACGCTTTGTGTAGGTGTACACCTTTTAGAGGAATGATATATTTACACACACACTGCACTCCCTGGCAAGGTCTCGTGTATCCCAGGCTGGGTTTCACATTTGCTACACAGCTGAGGAGCACGTTGAACTTCTGATCCTTCTGCCTATACTTCTGAAGTCTGGCATTACAGGTATGGAATACCCTGTGGTTCTAGGGATCGAATCCAGGGCTTACTGCATGCTAAACGAGTACTCTTATCTACTGAGTCACACTCCCAGGCCAGGGATCTACCCTTTAGGAAGAATTCAGTTTTCTAGAGGGATTCATGATATAAGAAAGCGAACAAGCATTGGCTATATCTAGGTTTTTCTAAAGTCCAAGCCAAACTTCAACCCCACCAAACAGGACCTCCTCAGTCTTTAACATGTATAGGCAACACACGGTTCTGGTAATTTAGGGAGAATCTGGGACAGCTGCTTATTACAGATTCCCCAAATTGTAATCCAGATGTCTGGCCACCTTCATTTCATGAAGGTTGTGCTGAGAACTGACAGAGCGTCTTTGATCACGTGGCTAAGCACAGGGCAAGGGAAGCCAGGATTGCAAGCCCGACACATTCGAACCATTTCACTTTCACCTACAAGTAGAGTCAGGGGGGATGAGCAGATGGTTCAACCAGTGAAGCCATCTACCCTGCAAGAGTGAGGACCAAACTTCAGATCCCCAGCACCCACATAAAAGTCTGATGGATATAGTGACCCATTTGCAGTCCCGGTTTCAGGATGTGGAGAGCAAGCTGGCTACCTAGACTAACCAAATCAGCGAGCTCTGGCCCCGGGTGGAGGCCAGAGAGGACACACAGTGACAACCTCTAATATCTGAACCTGCACCCATGCACATGTGCACATGCGCGCACCCACACACATACACACACACACACACACACACACACACACACACACATATGTACAGGCATACACAACCACACACATATGAAGATGCACATACACATGTCCATACCACATGCATATACATACATGCTTTAAAAATTAAGGTAAAGAAAGCAAGGGTCAAAAATCTTCAATTGGAACCATTAACAAAACTCTGTGCAGACATCATCCATATATAGAACCATCATCAATGAAGCCCTATGCGGACACTGTATATAGATTTCTTTGCAATGCATAGGAGTTATGGAAACGATAAAAAGACACAGCCTGTCATTCATAGCTCTTAGATAAATGGTATGGGTGACACAAACTTGCTTCTTTCAGAACCTTGTAGAGTTCTCTTGTTACCATCCTGGAGAATGGCTTTCTCGTGCCCGCAATGCCCAGAGGTCACACTGTGATGCTGTATATCCTACTCAGTGCTGGGTGGGACTCTTTCTGTTTTTTGTGGTTCTGAGAATGGAACCCAGGGCTTGCAAGGGCTAGGCAGGAACACTCCCAGTGAGCTACACCCCATACCCCTTATTATTTAAGAGAAAGACTGTAAGTTCAAGTTCTAGCCCTTAAAAAAAAAATCTCGGAGAGCAGAAATTTAGATTAATGGCTTCTTTTGGAGCTGAGGGAGGTGAGCTGTGACAAGCCCAGTGCAGCAGTGCAGCTTTCCCTGTACGTGTGACATGCTTTCTAAGTTGTATGCTGGCCATGAGCTTGCTGGTTTTTCATCTATTCTACACAGTCTGGTATTAAATATTCAATAAACTTTTCAACAACCCACCTGAATAAAAGAAAAGTTTACTTAGCCTTGAAAATGTTCATGTCATTGACTAACTCTGCTTTTGGGAGTGTATTGGAAGAAAATAATCTGAACTGAGGCCAGAGATGTTCGTACCAGAAATTCATCGTAGCACTGGAAATTGGAAATAACTTTTAAAAGTCCAACAAGGAAGAAAGACTGGGAAAATTATGTTACTTCTATTACAGACTTCAAAAAAAGATGCTCACAAAGAGGTTTTAGTAGTACAAGGAGCATTTGATAAAATTTTAAATAGAAAATCAGAATATTAAATTATGCATAAAATAAGACTTCAAAGTGCTGGAAAAGACCGAAGAAAAAGAAAAAAAAAAAAAGCCGTAAAGAAAACAGCGAATAGGAAGTATCCCTGGGTTTGTAATTACAGTTCTTTTTCTTGTGTCCAAGTTTTTGTTTGTTTTGCAAAGCTTGGGATCAAAGACTAAAGTCAGATCCTTGGTCACGCTGCATGGACACTGGTGAGCTCTGCCCTCGGCCCCTGAAAGTTTTCATTTTTGTACACGTGAACATGTAACTCATCAAATGGAAAGTTGATTAAAGAATGGCCTGCCTATTGGTTCTTATCATTAAAAACCTCCAGGTAGGTTCTTCTTTTATGCTGAACAGGGTGGCTTCTTGCCCTCGGAATGAAGTGGCTGACTGGGGCAGGGGTAGCGGGGAGGCATTTGGGGGTTTCTGGTCTCTTGTATATATTTTTACTGTGCTTTTTCTTTTCTTTCTTTTTTTATAGTATTTTTTTTTATTTAACTTTATTTCATGTGCATTGGCATCAGAGCCCCTGGAACTGGAATTACAGACAGTTGTGAGCGGCCATGTGGGTGCTGGGAATCGAACCCAGGTCTTCTGGAAGAGCAGCCAGTGCTCTTAACGTCTGAGCCATCTCTCTAGCCCCATGGTTTTTCTTGGTACAGATGACTGTTGTGGGATATCTGTACACTGTGTGAAGATATGTTGCTATGATTGGTTTAATAAAAGGCTAAACAGCCAATAGCCAGGCAGGAGAGATAGGCCGGGCAGAGAGACAGGAAGAGGAGGAGGAATCTAGGTGTGCAACAGTCTCCAGGGAGGGTGGGGGGAATCAGTCATACAGAATGAATGAAAGGTTAAAAAGCCACGAGGCAAAACATAGATTAATATAAACAGGTTAATTTAAGTTATAAGAGTGAGTGAGTCGAGCCTAAGCGAAGGACTAGCTTTCCTAATTAATGATAAGTCTCCACGTTGTTATTTGTGGGCTGGTAGTCCCGACAAATGATTGAGTGTGTTTCCCATGCTTCCCCATGATTGAGTGTGTTTCCCATGCTTCCTCATCAAGCGGAAGGTGAGTGAAAGCTGAAGAGAGTGCATCGTTGGCTTCGTGTGAAGTCTGCGTAGACACACGCTCTGAGTAGGCAGTGCTCTTGTTCTTCTGTGGTCAGATGTTTCTCCTGTGACTGCATGGGTGTGTAGTGTTCACACACACACACACACACACACACACACACACTACCCAGCCACCCAGACTACATTCCACCCAACTAGAGCTCTCTGGAAGGGAGGCATGTGGCAGGAACCAATGGCAGTTGCCTCCAGGTCCAGGTGGCTTCAGGATGACTATCATAGCTGCTGGGGAGGACAGGGGCCTGACCTCTGGTCATCTCTCTCTTCTTCATGGTCTCCTCTTTATTCAGTCCACTCGGTCATTCAAAAGGAAAATGGCTTAAGGATCCACTGACGTCTCAGGGGAAGGCGGCCAGCAAGCTTGTTTTCAAACAAGTGACAGTTCTGCAGGAGAGGAGTGGGAGGCAGTGGGGGATCTCTTCAGGCCTCCTTGGGGTACAGGTGTTTGAATTTCCCCTTCTTTTGTCTTCTCTAGCAGATGTAGGAGGCTTAGAATCCAGAGCTGCGAAAGGGACCAGTGAATTAGGGGCAGGCTCAGGCTGCAGTTTGGAAAAGGGACACCACACTGGGATCCTCATTGATTACTTATTTATTTTAGATGGGGGTCTCCCTAAGCAGCCCTGGCTGTCCTGGAACTCCCTGTGTCGACTGGACTTGCTTCTGATTTGCAGCTATCTACCTGCCTCTGCTTCCCGAGAGCTGGGATTGAAGGCGTGTCCCTCCACACTGGGAGCTTATCTCAGTTTTCACTGAGCGTGTTTCGCTGTGCAAATATACAGTCTTATCAGTACAATGTCCAATGGGCTTAATAAGCAACTTCTCCTATCAAGTCAAACAAATAACACCTGGTGTGCCACTGGTCTCCTGTCTCCACACATATCACCCCATCCTACCCCTCAAAGTGCCCCCCTCTCACCTCTTCTCTCCACACATTTCACCCCATTCTACCCCTCCCGACAACCATTCTTAACTCTTCCAGTGGTTTTTTTTGTTTGACTTTTCCCCCTGCCATTTTCTTTCTCATTTTTAAACCATGAGTTTGTCTTGGTATTTCTTTGTCTTCCTATCAGGGACGTATAGGTGTTATCTACTGACCTTAAATATAATTGACTTTAGTTTTGGTTCAAGCACCAGGCAATACTTCCTGCTACAAAATAGAATAGAGTATTCCTATGTATGGATTTCCTAAACTGCAAGCCATTTATTTCTTCTCAGTATCGCAGATGGGAACTTAGGGCCTCATCTATGCCAGACAAGCACCCTACTTCCTAGATGTATCTCCAGGACTCTGGAACCTTTGAGACAGAGTTTCACTAAGTGGCCCAGGTTGGCCTTGAACTTGTGGTCTTGCCACAGCCTGTTTGTCGAGTACACTGCAGGTCTACCACACCAGGCCCTGTTTACAAATGATATTTAATAGTCCATCTTGCCCTCCCCTTCAGGTTTCCTTCTTCTGGTTTCTCACCCTACTGGTTATATTAGCACCTGTCCTTGAAATGCTCATATGTATCAGGGAAGATGTCTAGGAAGGGTTACGGGCTCTAAGCTGAGGACTTCTGGGAGGGAAAGGGGCCTGGACAGAACCTTTGGACTTCAGTAGAGTCCTGAGTAATTCAAGGCCAGTCCCAAGGGAGAACCAGAACAGATCCGGGTGATGCTCTGGGTGGGGCCAGCTAGCTGCTCAGTTCTCTTGCACTACTCTGATAGTGTCATTCTCTGTGAGGACAGCAGGGGACCCAGCCCCAGCGTAACACACTCCTTAGTCAAGGGATCCTTTAAAGCACTGGTTCTCAACCTGTGGGTCGTGACCCAATGGGGGGGGGTAGAGGGAGGCATTGCATATCAGATACTGTGCATATTTACATTATGATTCATAACAGTAGCAAAATTATAGTTATGAAGTAGCAATAAAATAAGTCTATGGTTGGGGTTTACCATAACGTGAGGAGCTGTACTAAAGGGTCCCAGCATGAGGAAGGGTGAGAACCACTGCTTTAAAGGGAGGCCGGAGTGGTATGCCTCTGTGGCTATCAGGTTTATACTCTAACTTAGGGGTCTGTTCCTATCAAGGGCTTCACTTCAGTATGTGCTATAACCAGATTTCATACTTTTTTTTTAAATTTCTTGGAGCTTTTGTTTAGAATTTTAGTGTGTGTGTGCACGTGTGTGTGTGTGTGTGTGTGTGTGTGTGTGTGTGTGTGTGTGTGTGTGTGTATGTATGCCTGCATATAGGCCAGTGAGCCCCAGGGGCTTCCTGTCTCTGGCTCCTTAGCGCTGGAATTTTACCCACACAATATCCCTGTTCCACTTGAATTTTTCCATGAGTGCTGGGGATCCAGCTCAGGTCCACACACTTGCAAGGCGAGCTCTTCACCCATGGAGCCACGCTTCTAACTGTGAGGCCTTTTCTTTTTTAATTCGCTTGCTGTTGGTTTTGCCGGCCTGGGGATGGAGGTCAGGGCTTCAGATGTACTGGCAAATGCTGTATGCTCTACTGAGCTCCACCCCGAACCTTCTCCTGTAATCTTACTGGGCTGGGTCTTCCAGAAGCTTGCCCGAAGGAGCTTAATGAGACCACTGCTGATAGGTCTCAGACACCACCTGTCAATAATCCTGAGGCCATTGCTTCCTGGTGTCTCACTTCCTGATGGAAGGGCCTGCTGTTTGGATTCCTGTTGCTATATGTCATCTTTCTTTTTCTTTTCTTTTTTCTTTCTTTCTTTTTTCTGTCTGGCTGTTTTTAGGATCTCCTGCTTACCTCTGTTTTGAATATTCATGGTGATGGGTTTTTGTTTTTGTTTTTCCATTGTTAGATGGTGGGCCGATGATTTTGAATCAAGAAACCCATGCCTTTTATTTCGGGCATATTATTATTTTATTAATTTTCTTCACTCACTCCCTTGACCTGGATATATTCCATAATTGATATTTGATCTTTTGGGGGTGGCTATTTCCTTTCTTCAGACTGCCTGTCTTGCTGTTTTGTGGTGTTTCTTGCCTGGAGGGCCTCACTTGTGGATTCACTAGGTAGAAGGCGCAGAGCTTGTTGGGAATTTCCAATGTCCAGCTGTATGTGCAGATTTTGACTGTTGGGCAGATCCCCTGCTACAAGAAGAAGTCGTCCATCTCCTGGGTTGCTGGTGGGCAAGACAGGGACAAGCCCTGTGCAAACCTGGCTGACTGCCTGTTTCTTCCTTGGCTGCCTGAGGGTTGGGTGCCATCATGCATCCCGACACAGTAACTAGCCAGATCTGGAAGTTTATGACCAACTGACTCCTTCCAAGGAAACACGTCCCTCATTCCTGGAATACAACAGCATCTAAGACAAAGATGCAGGGAACAAAAAAACCAAAAAAAAAAACCCAGGCAAATTGGATAAGACCATATTAGACGCCATCTTTGTATGGATTTGGATTCAGAACTCATCCCGGGGGCTGGGAAGACAACTGGCTTTGGTATGATATAGGATTCCTTGGATGACACCAAGAGAAATGAGCCCACGCACACACTTAAGAGACATGGTCTGCATCTGGAGAGAAAGAACCTTCAGTAGCAATAAGGAATACAGGAACAGAAAGAAGAGGTCAGGGCCATGTGGAGGCTCGCGCTGGAGCGGCTGGCGCTGGTGTTGGCAAAGAGCAGGAGTGAAGGAGATTCTGCCATGGCTTTGTCCACTGTGATTATTTTTTTAAACTAAAAAATAAAACGAGACTAAAAAAAAAAAACCAAAAACAAAAAAAACAAAAAACAAAAAACAAGTCCTGCCTAACATCATTTGGGGAGCTAAGTTCAGAGTTAGAGTGTGTAGCTGGTTCTGGGGCATTTTTTGGGGGGGGGGGTTGGGATGAACCTCCCCAGCCTTTCTGTTGTGATGGGAGCAGCTGGCTCAGCCTCTTGGTGGCCCAGGCAGGCCTGAGAGGGTGACAGGAGCAGCAGCTGGGATTCTAATTGCTCCTACCACAGACTTCCAAAGGACCCCCCCCCCCAATTTCAGCCCCCTTCCCTGCACCCCTATACTGCGACCTCTCATTTTGAGACTTTTGAGTTTGAGGTTCTCGTTAGGGGTGTTATTCAGACACCCCTAATTGTTGCTTCTGTCTCCATCAACCTAAATTTTGTTGGCATTTCTTATTCACTCCTTTCAGGACAGAGTAAAACAAAAGGCAGATGGCTAAGATGTTGTGGTTAATGAGAAGTCATGTTTTTGCTACTTTTTTCTGCCAACACACTCTGGGCCAATATGCTGCCTCAAAAATGACTGAAAATATGCTTCTTTTGTAGGATGTGCTTAGAGGAAGCCTCCTATCCCTGGATATTTTTCTTCTTTGGCAGCCTTCTGAACTAGCTTTTCTTTAAGGTAACAAAGGGTTGTCATTCAAACGACATAAATAAACAAAGGAAAACAATTAATGGAGCAACTACTGTGTGCTAGTGTCCAGAGTGTGCGGTTTGTCATCAGTATGTCTCTTCGGTTTCGCAGGACCTCTGCAAGGTGGGCATTTATGCCCATGTTTATGGACAGGCCTCGGGTTTGCATACACCTTCCAGAACATTCTGATTTCTAAGAAATGAACAGCTGGCAAGGTGCAGACCCTGGATTCAAATGGGTTCTCTCATTTCTAACCTGATTACTCTTTCTGGGGCACTTTGCTGTCCATCCTGAAGAAGGTACTGATGTTAGGTGGTAGCAGAATGTGCTTTGTCGGAAAATGAATGGACCACTGGGGTAGCGATCTCATGTGATCTGCTCATCACCATTTCCCAAGCACGAGAACAGTACTTGTCTCCTTGGATGTTTGCATTGATTAACATTTTAAACTAATGCATGGAGGGAGGGAGGGAGGAAGGGAGGGAGGGAGGGAGGGGGCATCACCTCACAGAATGCTCGAGCAACTCCTTCGGTAAGAGGTTTCTGGAAACATGTTCCAGAAACGTTGGGCTTTTGCTTCCTAAGAGGCTGTCCTTTCTAGGTGTCCTACCTACATACAATCTGAGAATTACCCACTTTCAGCTGTGCCATAACTCAGGGCAGCAGCTGTAATGAGACAGAGGAGCTGGCCCAAGTTAGCCCACAATAACCCAACAGTTCTTCAAGAAAAAAATGAGCGTCCATTACATGTTAGGCACCAGACATGGAGGTTTTTATATTTATGGACTTTCTTTTTTATCTTCACAAATGTCCCCCCACTCCCAGGTAGCCACCAAGTAGCTTCAAGCTAGTTCCTTAAATATCCATTTGCCCAATGGGAAGGTGACTCCAAATTCAAGTCTGGTTGATAACTAGATTTCATTTCAGTATCTTATGTTTTGGGGCAGTTTAATGATGAAACAATAAACAAACAAACAAAACAAATGGTTCTTGTTTAGGCACAACTAACTCCATTTGGTGTTTATAATAGGTATTTGTTGAACTGGTGGAATTGGATTCTTTTAAAGACTAGGATTCTTTCACACACTCAAAAGTGCCTTTTTCTGTCTGACCTACTTTTGGACAGCTAAGCTCTTTTTAGTCAGCTTATGGAAAGCCTTTTGATGGAGAACTGAAATTAAATTAACAATTCATTGAATATTTATTTCTAGGACACCTGAACAGATGTGCAAGGGCTCCGGAGGGCACTGAGTTCACACCCGTGGGGGTGAGGTGAGTTGTTCTTCAGTTAAACCGGGAAGGAAGAAAACAGGGATGAAGGCTTGGGCAAATCCATCCACGATGAACCTTTCTTTCTTCTCCTTCACTGGTATGCAAGGAGGATACGGAGCTCTTCTTAGCTTCATGTGACATTTTGCTCCTGATGGGTAGAGGGTGCTATTTCACACTCTTATAAGTCCAAAGTGAAGGTCAGCTGCTGTAGAGCTGTTTCGGAGGCAGAAAAACTTCCTGACCAACTTTCGCACACTCTCACCTACTTATTCACCTAAAAGCCATGTGCAAGTCATCCATCCGAAGGTCACATGCATTGACTTAACATAGGGATGGCAGAGACAGCCAGAGAATCAGATAACCTTGGAAGTATGTGCATAGAAATGTTTATAATATTAAATTATTAATTACATACATTAAATAAAGCATAAATTAAAATATTAATTTCAGACAAATGGAAGAGGGGAGGGTCTGCACAATGTCTGCCTATCTAACATGCTCTTGGGTCAGAATTTGATTTTGGTTCACTGTGGTACCTCTTTGGTAAAATGCCGACTTTTGATATGAGACAATGAGATCAAGCGGTTCAAAGCCATGTGGGGAGAAGTTGGGGCTCAGAATGAAGCATGAGAATCACAGGACTAGGAACCAGAGAAATGGTTCAGTGATTATAAGTGCTGACTCCTCTCCCAGAGAACCCAGGTTCTCTTCCCAGCAACCACATTGCATCTCACAACAGCATGTAACTCCAGTTGCAAGGGATCTAATGCCCTCTTCTGGCCTCTGTGGGTATCGGGCATGCAAGCGTTGTGTAGACATGCATGCAGGCAAAATGCACATATATAAAAAAAAATTGAAAAATTGAAAAGCATAACAGTTATTTCAGAACATGAAACTGTCAAAAACTAATTTAGGAAACAATCAGCAATCACTTTTGTTTCTTTAAAAAAAAAGTCTAAATAAAAAATGATTTTTTGGACTGGAAAGCTGGCTAAGTGGTTAAGAGCACTGGCTGCTCTTCCAGAGGTCCTGAGTTCAATTCTCAGGTGGCTCACAACCATCTTGAATGAGATCTGGGGTCCTCTTCTTGCCTGCAGGCATGCATGCAGGTAGAACACTGTACACATAATAAATAAATCTTAAAAATGATTTTTTGGGTAGTATTGTATGGAGTTTAATGGTAGAACATTTGTCTGGCATGGAAGAGACTTTGGGTTTGAATTCTAGTACCGCCCAAACTAGATATTCTTTTTTATTGATTTGTTTGTTTTGAGACAGTGTCTGGCTAGTTATACCAGGCTGACCATGAACTCATCAAGTTCCTGAGTGCTGGGATGACAAGGAGGGACTGCCACACTCAGAACAACTGTCTTTGATTGGGAAATAATGAAGTACTAATGTAATAGTATCTCTAAAGTTTCAGAAAGAATTGTGAGACATGTCTAGACGCCGTTTGGGATAATGACAGTGTTCTGCCTGGTTATGCTGTATGGAAAGCTGAGGTCACCTCACCTCTCCTCTGGGTAATTTTTTTTCTTATATTTTAGAATCTTCTGAACTCTTTCCCTCACTCACTCTTCTGGGTTTCATTTCATTTTCTTTTGAGTGACAGGAGAGGTGGCTTGATGAAAGATGGAATCAAGCTATTGACAGGTTACATCAAAATGAAGGGGCCCAATGGCCAAAGAGAAGAATCCACAGCTGGAGAGAGAGAGAGAGAGAGAGAGAGAGAGAGAGAGAGAGAGAGAGAGAGAGAGAGAGAGAGAGAGAGCTAAGTTCCTCTTGACTTCACTGTCCAGTGTCTGGTGTCTGGCAGCTCAGGTTTAGATAATTGTTTACTGACACGCATCTCCCACCCTGTGTGGCTCAAGCACTTGGCCAGTTCTTTCTGATGGATTATCATTTAATCCTTACAACAGCACCCTGAGGGCAGGTGTCACTCTCAGTTTACAGAGGAAGAGAAAAAAAAAAAAAAGGTAAGTACCCTTTAAGGCCACCCAGCTGTCCAGCAGAGGACCAGAACCTGTATGTTCCATGTCCATGGCCCCTTTTCTACCCACTGTTCAGTCTTTCCCACATATGAAGTAGAAGCAAAATAAAGATGGACACATTCCGTCAATCTCACACTCACAAGACGAAATTGCTCTTTTGGATTTTTTTTTTTTTTTGGCTTTTCAAGACAGGGTTTCTCTGTGTAGTTTTGGTGCCTATCCTAGAGCTCTCTCTGTAGACCAGGCTGGCCCCAAACTCACAGAGATCCTCCTGGCTCTGCCTCCTAAGTGCTGGGAGTAAAGGTGTGAGCCACCACCGCCTGGCTGCTCATTTGGAATTTTGTACAACTGTCTACCTAGCTTTCCGCCATTCTCGAAACAAAGGACCTTCCCTTCAGTATCCTATCCATCCTTCCACTCTCCATCCACGAATCCGTTACCCTCCTGATGGTGCACACACGACCTCTTGTGACAATGATTTCTTTTGTACCAGGCATTGTAGTAAGTTCTGAAGAAATCCCCATCTTTAAGCAGTTCTGAGCACAGGGAAGGGACAACACAGAAGCAGATATCACAGTATGTGGGAATTTTAGTAGAAAATGGGGCTTATGAGATGTCATGAGAATGCAGAAGTCGAAAAGGAGGACTTCCTAACTTTTCCGAGGATCTGTTTCTTCTACCATTCTACCTATGCAGCCCAGTCTGGTCTTGAACTCTCTATTTACCTGCTTCAGTGTCCTGAGTGCTGGGACTAGAAGCATCCTGGTGGAATGATTTTTAAAGTCTTTTATTACATATATAATTTATGGCTTTTATTACATCTATCTTTATATATGTACATATTTATTATATATAATTTATGGCTTTTTATTACATTTATGTATATATGTACATATTTATTATATATAATTTATGGCTTTTTATTACATTTATGTATGTGTATGCTCGTGCCCATGTATGGAGATCAGAGGCTAACTCATGGGAATTGGTTCTCTCCTTTTAACACAGGGTCTTGGGCATCTCAGGCTTGGCAGCAGACACCCATACCTGCTGAGCCATCTCACTGGCCATGGGGATTGTTTTTAATTGGCGCCCTCAAACCTTTAGATCAGCAGAGAAGACATCTGAAGCTGTGTACAAAGTTTTCTCAGAGAGCTTTGTGGCTCAGGGAGTAGAGGCATCTTGGGACATCACAGGAGACGTTTCAGTGATTTTGATGTTTGAGTGGACTTACCAAGACTTATAAAGGGAAGAACACAGCCCAGGCAAAAGAAACCACAAGAGGAAAAGTATACACAAATAATTTGATTGGACTCGATCCCAGGGGACTCTCTGAGGGTGTAGAGGAAGACAAAGTACTTAGGGCGAAGAGTTAGGGTCCAGATCAAGACAGCAAAGGTGTGTGTGCAAGACCAAGGAAGAATTGCAAGCACATTAAAAACATTCTCACAAGCATTACTAGAGTTCATCGCAAGATTTATTCTCTAATACCACTAGACAAATGCTAAGTCTTTCTGTTCTTTTCCAGAAATTTCTAGAAGATTCTATTCTAGGATAAATTTGCATTCAGAAGCTGAGCTGGGAGCTTGTTTCTGGGTGATAATGTGCTCTGAATTCCAAGTATGGCTTTCAGAACTTCCGAGCAGCAAGAAGTCCTGTGAAACTGAACGGTGACATGGCTGATTAGGGCCCTAACTGTAGATTCCCCAAATACTTAGTATTCAAATTAGGGGGCTGTGACTAAAAAGAGGGGACTGAAGGAAGAGGACGTGGGCCCCAGTGAAAACCTGCTCATTCTGTTGGTGAGGAAGAGGCAGATGGTTGTGGGTTACATTAGAAGTAACAGCAGTTAGATCGACTTTCTAATCATTGTGGAAGTCCCAGTCATACTGCCTTAATGTTATTCCCATGCTTCTGGGGTTGAGGAATTAAACAAGAAGATGAATAAGGTTAGTTAAATTAAGACACAGGGCTGGAGATACAGGTAGATGTTTATCCCCTATATACAAATTCCTGGGTTCAATTCCCAGCCCTGCGTAAACTGATTGTGAGTGATGGAACATGCCCATAATCCCAGCACTCTGGAGATGGGGTGGGTATCAGAAGTTCAAGGTCATTCTCAACTACATAGTTAATTTGAGGCTAGCCTGTGTTACAAAGAGACCCTGCTTCAAAAAAATAAAACCGACCAACCAAATTAAGTCATGCACATAATTATCTCTCCATAGGGAGCTGATCTGCACTGGCTGTTCCTTTAGATTTTGAACTCCTTTGCTAGTGACCTTAGGTAGGTCAGGAATGGTTATTCACGCCCGATGGCCCTCCTTTCAGTCTGTACTGAGCAATACATCTTTTGCACCGTCCAGTACAAAACCCGAATGTGTTCGCTTCCTTCTCTGAAATAAAGCCTCTGTCTCTCGGGCATTAAGAGGGCATAGTCCCATGACACAGTTTCCAGTCGAATTTTGGCATTCAAAAAAAAAACCTTCCCCTTTTCAAGGGCACCAGTCAACGGGCAACCAGTCAAGAGCAGGCAGTCTTTGGGCATTGAGACGAAAACGTTACCTGCCAACTGGGCTGCTCTGGGCCTATTGTTTCTGAGGCCAGGGGAAGGACATGGAACAGAGGGGGTTTGTGCTATCTGCCCGTTCTTTGATGAACACATCTGTACCAAGTTGGAAAGGCAAATGGGCCCTGCCCCTTTCTCCCTCCCAGCTTTCCTTGGAGTTCCTGAACATTCTCACAGGGCAGGACTCATGCCACAGAATCGTTGCTTTGTTCAAACCATAACCACAGTACCATGCACTTCACCTGTCATTTCTGTAGCTGGTCCCTCTGAGTTACTCAACACTGCTTATTCCTAACTTCCGGTTCCACTGTACAAAGGAAGGTGAAAACCCACTCCACAGAGTCATACATCCCCAGTGACATGTCTTCCAGAATCCCAGTCTACCATTGTATTTCCAAGCAACAAGTTTGCCTTGAGCAGTTCCCATAGCAAACATTGCCTTCTCTCTCTGAGAGGCAGCAAAGTGAGAAACAGCTCTAGAGTCAAAACAGTACAGAAAGAATCTTTGAATAGTGCATCCAGTTGCCTGGTGGCTTACAGACCTTTGTGACTTCCTGATTCCTTTTAATTGTCTTCCATGATGACATATATATATACACACATACATACATACACACATGCATAGATGAATCATGACCATATAGATGCATATACATGTGCGTATGTATATATACATACACACACATACACACACACACAGATATAAGGCAGAGAACTTCTCAGTCTTCAATATATTGTTCTCACAGAGAATACTGTTACCCAGAAAGCTGAGAAAGACACTATTTTAGTGGAATATTAAATGGTAAATGGTTTCTCTGCCAGCCTGGGTCCCCAGAGGCTTATAATATGAAGTTCAGAGTCCCAGTCTTCATTCTTAGCATGTGTGGAAGTCTTTTAAAATGATTTTGTAGATAAACAGAGAGTGGAAAAGCTTTGGTGTTTAACAGTAAAAACTTTTTTTGGCTTACAGAACCCTCTTTTATTTTTTTAAGAGTCCTAGAGGAAAATAAAGATCTGCATAATTAAACCAATGTATCTTATATAATAAATAGCAAGTCACACAAATCCAAAGACCTGGCAGAGCAGCTCTGAGACAGAGGCTGCCTGGTTCCTTGGAAGTTTGCTCAATTGCTTAGCGGCCCTGAAAATACTTACAAAAAGGTCCCCACCATTGTCCCTCCATGTCTAATGGTCAGAAGGACGCCAAAACAAAACAACAGAAAATGAAAATCTTAGAACTTGAAAATCCACAGCCTACGTACCCCAAAATCTTGGTCCTCCATGAAGGGAGCCGCTTGTGGTCTAGCGAGCCATACGTTCGCACGGCCCTGGACTTCCTCTCTGACTCACAGATCCTCAGCTCTGATGTCAGGCTCTTAGTGGGAAGCTGTTTTCAATTCAGGGCAGATGTGGGACACTCATGTAGCCCTGGAGATTATGAACTTTTAAACAAATCGCCTGGAGGACGATAAGTCCAGAGGCGGTATCTGCTTCCTGAGGCCTGGCTGGGGCGCCTTCCAAACACTTAACGTATAACACTATGACAGGAAGGCAAGCCTGGCTCGTTAGATTCTCAGCCTGTAAAGCGAAGCCTGCAAACATGCCTGAGAAAGGAGCTTGTGCATACCTCTCAGAGTGCTTAACCAGACCTTGAGATGCATCAGGAACAAACATCAGGAATCGAAACGCTCCTCCCTCCTGGGCCCCCAATACTATCTTTATACCGCTTGGCTCATTATATTTCGATTTTTTCCAAAAGCTGAAAGTGAATTGTTCTGGTTCAGGCTTTTCTTGGCTCATGAAAGGGAAGGGGAGGGCTAGTCCAAGACTTCCATGGAGAAACATCTAGAAATACATTTAACCCGGCAAGTTTAATGTTCTAGAATCTGTGTTCACATGGCACAAACTGTCTGTGTCTCAGTACACATTCTTTTTGGAGGGTTGGCCCATCCTCCAGGTTTACCCTCCTCCCCAAACTCTAGTTGGGGCTTAATATAATTCAATCCAGTTTAATAACCCTGAAAGGAAATGCTATAAAAACATTAATTTTTGGAGCTATCCAAAGGGGAAAATTTTGATATTTTTAAAAAAATAAAATACAGGGTCGGGTGTAGTGGCACACACCTTTAATCCCAGCAGTACCCAGTAGACAGAGGCAGGTGGATCTCTGAGTTTGAGGCCAGCATAGTCTACAGAATGAGCTCCAGGACAGCCAGGGCTACAGAGAAACCCTGTCTTGAAAAACAAACAAAACAAACAAACAACCCCAAACCCAAGTTTCATATAGTGCTTAAACCTGTAAAAGTTGGTGTGCATTGTGTTTCCTTCACACGGATAAGTCTGTGTGTGTGTCACATGGGTGAAGGAGGAGAAAACAGCTGCATTAAAATACATACATTCAGAAGGGCACAATCTAGAGCTATCGAGGTGGCTCAGTGGGCAAACGCACTTACCACAGGAGATTTACAGTCTGAGTTTGGTCCCTGGAGCACTGGGTAGAGGGAGAACATGGAAGTTGTCCTTTAACGGCTACATGAACCCTGGCATGCACACACAAGTGCAACATGCACACTAGTGTAGTTTTTTAAAAACTCTTTGCTCTTTTTACTCTTTGGGGGCCCGCTACCCAGCTCCCAAATAAATCACATGGAGTCTTATTCTTCTTATGCATGCCCGGCCTTAGCTTGGCTTGTTTCCAGCCGGCTTTTCTTAACTCAAATTACGCCCTCTACCTTTTGCCTCTGGACTTTTACCCTTTTCTATTTCTGTATATCTTTTCTTTCCTTCTTCTTATTCTGTGTCTGGCGGGGTGGCTGGGTGGCTGGCCCCTCAAATCCACCTCTCCTCCTTTTCTTGGTCCTCTTTTGCTCCTTTTTCTCCTTCTATGTATTCTCTCTGCCTGCCAACCCTACCTAGTTCTCTCTCCTGCCTTGCTATTGGCCATTCAGCTCTTTATTAGACCAATCAGGTGTTTCAGGCAGGCAAAGTAACACAGCTTCACAGAGTTAAACAAATGAGACACAAAAGAATGCAACACGTCTTTACATCATTAAACAACTATTCCACAGCATAACCAAATGCAACGTATCTTTTTTTCTTTTTCTTTTTTTTTTTTTTTGGTTTTTTGAGACAGGGTTTCTCTGTGTAGTTTTGTGCCTTTCTTGGATCTTGCTCTGTAGACCAGGCTGGCCTCGAACTCACAAAGATCCGCCTGCCTTTGCCTCCCGAGTGCTGGGATTAAAGGCGTGTACCACCACCGCCCAGTCGCAACATATCTTAAATTAATATTCCATAACACACTAGTGCTAATATATGAATAGAAAATAATTTTGTTCCTTAGTATTGCAAATGTGACATGATAGATCTGTGTGCCAAGTTACCAAAGACCCTTAGAGCTGTGAATTCTGTCTTCAAGGGGAAAGACCCAAACTGCCAATCAAACTTACTTAGGGATGTGTGAAAATAATCACCAATTGGTATTACTTGCTTTTTACTTTTTCTATTTACTTGCTCTTTTGACAAGGTCTCACAGAGCTCAAGCTTGCCTTGAACTTGCATGTAGCTGAAGATGACCTTGAACTCCTGATCCTCCTGCCTGTACCTCCCTAGTTCTGGGCTTACAGACATATTCCACCATTTCTGGGTTATCAAGCAGTAGTATAAGGGGTATTGAGAGTTCTGGCTAGGACAGAAAGGGATGTCTCCCTGCATCTCTCTTTAAAGGAATGGACCTAAACAAACCATCCTCAGAGTCAGTTTGTCTATTTGTACAGAGACTGAATTCAACAGATTATTTCTAAAGCCCAAACCTCAAATATCAGTGATGGCATATTAGCTAAGCCCAGGTGGGCCAGAGGGTGAAACTTTTCTTTCTTTTTTTTAAAAAAAGATTTATTTACTTATTTATTTTGTATATAGCATGCATGACCAGGAGAGGGCACCAGATCTCATTACAGATGGTTGTGAGCTACCATGTGGTTGCTGGGAATTGAACTCAGGACCTCTGGAAGAGCAGTCAGTGCTCTTAACCTCTGAGCCATCTCTCCAGCCTCAAAACTTTTCTTTCTAACTGCCACTGGCTTACTTCCTCCCAAAGCCTTCCCCCACCTTGGAGCTTGCATCTATAATGAGAGTAAAGAAAGCAAAAAAAAAAAAAAAAAAGAAAAGAAAAGAAAGAAAAAAGAGGACCTGAGGTATAAGGATACTTACAACTTCATAAAGACTAGGATCCTAGATTTTCTTTGGGTGGATAGGATATTAGAGAAACTATTCCCACAGGTGTAATTTCTAAATTCTGATCTTGCTCACAAGCATCAACAATATATTTACTAAGTAATTAGGATTGGTTTATTTAAAACATTGTTTTTGCATGGAAATGGCTGAGATGGTGGTAATCTAAGCGGATAATTTTAATAAATGGAGGTAAGGTGGAAGGCAGAGTGTTGGGGAATGACCCCTGGCTTATGAGTCAGGAAATCCAAATGCTAGTTAGTTCTAGGGTAGTTCTAGCTGGCCTTGGAGCCCTGACAGTGGCATGTTGTACCAGCTTGCTTTCTGCTGCTGTGACAAAACACTGACCAAAAGCAACTTGAGTGCATGTGTGTGCTATTTCAACTTACAGGTGATAGTCCATTATTGAGGGCAGCCAGGGCAGGCGCTCAAAGAGGAACTTGGAGGTGGGAACCAGAGACCGTAGAGGAACATAAAGGAATGTGGCCTGTCGGTCCATTTCCCCTGCTGCTGGGTCAGCTACCTTTCTTATGTAACTCAGGCCTCCTTGCCGAGATCTCACAGTCCATAGAGGGCTGGGCACTCCTACATCAATTATCAATTGAGAAGATACTTCCTGGTCACGCCCACAAGCCAATCTGAAGGCGGCTAGTCATCAGGCAAAGTCTCCCTCTTGCCAAGTGACTCTAGTTAGGGTCAAGTAGACAAAAACTACCCAGCGCACCTGTTTCCCACCTGTTTCCTCGTCTATACAAAGAAAGCGATTGTCTGTTCATCTTCCTCTAACATCCAAAAGAGAAACTTGGCTGCCTGTGGGATGTTGTGTTTGGTTTTGAATTTGGGTCTCAGGAGCACAAGTAGCTATGCTCATAAAAGGAGTGTCTACCAGTGTAGAGCCCTTATTGGTCCTGATTTTACACCAGGCAAAGATCCACAGCCCTCTCTTGAGATGCTTTTTTCCCCCACAGTCAAAAGAGACACCTTCTCACCCTTCTGAAGGAGCATAGATACGTCAGTAACATCCCGTTAGCAACAATGTTATCGTTACGTTTTTCTTTCCATGTACCTGCTTTCATTTCCTGGCCATGGCTTGATACTATAGGAATATTCTTCAAAATGAACATATATGCCGCTGATGTTGGGTCAGACTGTCCCACCCCATCCCCAAATCCCCATACGAAAGCCTTAGTCTCTTTATCTAGCTTGAAATGTGACCTCATTTGGAGGAAGGATTTTTTAAGGATGTAATGAAATTAGAAGGACGTGACCAGGATACGGCCTAAGCCAATTTGAATGGTGTTCTTATAACAAGGGAAAACGTTGTCACAGATAACTTATGTATGGAGAGCACTATGAGATATCCCCAAGCCAAGGTGGGAGCCGGAACTGATGCTTCCCTCTCAGACCTCAGAGGGAGCCATCCCCAACACCACCTTCATCTTGGGCTTCCAGACTCCACAGCATTCAGGCAATCAACTGTGTAAGCCACCACACTAGTACTTTGCTCTGGCGGCCCTCGTCCTCCAGATGCAACTAGCGTCCTCCAAAACCTGATTTTACAGTACATGTTGTATCCTACTCTGCCCCAGATACGCACCACGCACACATCAAGGCATTTTAGGGCTAGAGGATGGTGGGATCAAAGAGACAAACTCCACGAGTAGGCTGACCATGGGGAATTCTTTAGTAGTCATTCATTCATTTAGTTATTTGGCTTTTCTTTTAAAATGAAAAACTGTTGTGTGTGTGTGTGTGTGTGTGTGTGTGTGTGCACGTGGAGATCAGAGGACAACTTTGGGGAGTTGGGAATTGTTTCTATTACTGTGTAATGTCCAGGGATCAACAATAGGTTCTCAGGGCTGGGTATGGTGATGCGTGCCTTTATTTTCAGCATCCAAGAGGCAGGGGCAGATGATCTCTGTGAGTTCCAGGCCAGTCTAGTCTACATGGGGAGTTCCAGGCCAGCCACAACTACATAGTGAGCTTGTCTCAACACACACACACACACTCACTCACTAAAGTTATCAGGCACCTTTAGCCATGAACCATCTCACTTGTTCTAGTTATTTAATTTTATGTGATCAAAGTACACATGCATTTATGAAATTATATTAAGCCCAAAGTAAGACTGAAATAATTCAAAAGAGCACAACGAAAATCACCATAAATAGAGTAGATGAGGAGAGGACACACACCTGGAATGATTCTGTTCCAGGTGTGCTCTGCATTAGTCCACAAGAGACAGGGCTCCTCAGCTCTGTATCTACAAAGCATGTAACATATGACTCCAGGAACCTATAATACATCTTCTTAAAAACTTTTCTCCAGCTGGGCGGTGGTAGCGCATGCCTTTAATCCCAGCACTCGGGAGGCAGAGGCAGGCAAATCTCTGTGAGTTCAAGGCCTGCCTGGTCTACAAAGTGAGTTCCAGGAAAGGCGCAAAGCTACTCAGAGAAACCCTGTCTCGAAAAAACAAAACAACAACAAAAAAACCTTTTCTCCAAATATGAACCAAGGAAGCAACATGTTATTTCATATCACATAGGTAGGCCATATTTGATTTCCTTTCAAAGTAAAAGGGCCATTGTAGACACAGCTTAGTGGTAGAGCATCTGCTTCAAATGTATGAGGCCTTGTGTTTGATTCCCAGCTCTGAAACAATGAAACAGAAAAGTAGCAGGAGATACTACAAATGAAGATTGCAGACACCAACACAAGCACTTTTTATACACAGTGAGCTGCAATAGTTTCCAAAGATAAAATGCAGACGGCCAAGACCACGGTTCCCAGGTGCAGAATCTGGCAAAGTTCAGAAGGGAGTAACTCCACAAAGCCAGCACAAAGCAAATGCAAATCCCCCAACTGTTAGATTTATTAAAATCAATTTCCAGCATCTTTCTTCTTAAAGAGCACAGAAGAAGAGAGTCTCTCGATACCGACGATGTTTATAACTCAAAGCTTGGACCAAGCAAGACAGACTTCAAACAAAGCAGGAAGTGAGAGGGAGGGAAAGCGGAAGGTTAACGACATAGGCCAGGCAGGTGGATGTGGGCCCAGAGGGGATGGGGTTCCTTCAGGCAGCTTTTCAGGATCTCAGAGAGATCAACTGTTCTCATGGAATTGATGCCCTGGTAAGGAGGAGGTTTAGAGATGTCGGGTGAGGTACAGGCTTCGAGTCAAGTTCTGAAACCTAGATTTCAGCATCTGCGTAACTGTTTTTTTTTTTCCTTCATATATTTACTGCTTGTCTGTGAACTCCCAGCTTGTCTGTACATAATTCACAATTAATCTCATCTGTTTAACTTTCTCACAAGTGTGAAAAGTAGTGCTGGGGCCTGCAGAGATGGCTCAGAGGTTAAGAGCATTAGCTGTTCTTCCAGAGGTCCTGAGTTCAATTCCCAGCACCCACAGGGTGGCTCACAACCATCCACAATGAGATCTGGCATACATGCAGACAGATAAATAAATAAAAAGGAAGCAATGCTGGAAGTTTACAAAATATACTTTTTGGAGGAACAAGAATAAAAATACAGTTATGTCTGCTTCACGTGCAGGTCAATCCCCGCTGTATGCACTTCAAAAAGCCAAGTGTATTATTTTATTTCACAATTCAAACATTTCCTCCCAAATGAAAGGATTCTCCCAATGCATTTCGTGCTGTTCCAATATGTTCTTTGAAGAAAGAATTTCACAACGTTGAAATCCTTTGACATCAATCAAGGTTTCCCTAACTTGAAAGTGGTTGGAGAGGATTCTTCCACAAAGAGAAAGAAACAACTAGCTGTTTACTCACTGTTCACGCAGTTGCTCAACACCCACGGGCCTTCTGTTCTTGGCATTCATGGGGTTCCATGTGGGCTTGGGGTGATTTATGTGTGGGGACTTCACAGAATATCCCTTCCCACTCTCCAGAGATGCTTTAGTACCTTAGTTCTCATCACTGGCTGCTGATAGTGAACTAAGGATGCTAAGAATTTGCTGGCTCCCAGCCTTGCTTCCTTGGCAGGCTGATTACAAGGTATGGTGGGACTCAAAGGTTTCTCACCATTGGGCAAGTTCGAGACATTTTATTTCATGGCTTTAAAATTTTTATGTACTTTTTATCTTTTACTGTTATTCATTTTTGAGATTATAATATAATTGTAACATAATTATAAGAATAATTATAGCATAATTCCTTCCTCTAAACCCCTCCCTATATCCCTCCTTACTCTCTTTCCAATTCAAGACCTCTTTTTTCATTAATCGCATGCATATATGTATTTGTGTATACATATACATTCCTAAACATAACCTGCTCAGTCATAATGTTACTTGTATGTAGTTTTTAGGTCTGACTGTTTGGTATTGGATAACCAATTCCCAGTCCCAGTGGACACATCTACAAAACATTCCCACACAAAAGGCTTAAGGAACGTCTTGGAAGATGGGGTTTAAAGACTGTAAAAGTCAGAAGGTCAAGGGGTTTGCTGTGAGATGGTGTCTCCAAGTAACATTGGAAGCTACATCCATGAAGTCTCACCAACATGACTGCCGCAAACATGAGCTAAACAAGGATGACAGTAATGTGCATTTCAAAGTGGATGTGGAAAAGCCCTCGAGGCCTCAACCCTACACAGAGAACTTTGGGCAACTAAAAAAAGCTGGGAGTGGGAGAAATAGTCTTAGCTTTTATTTTTTGAACCAGGGTCTCATTATATAAACTAGATTGGTCTAGAATTCACTGTGTAGGCCAGCTGGGCTCAAATTCACTGTCCTCCTGGGTTCTGGGATTTGTTAGATATGAACTAGCATTCCTAATTAATTCCTTAATTGCTAATATTGACTAGACATGGGAACTTTAAAAAAAAGTACCAAAGGTTCTGGAGATTAGTTCAATGGTTAAGGGTCCTGCTGCTCAAGCATGAAGACCTAAATTAGAATCCTAGCATCCCATCGAGCAGCTCACAATTGCCTGTAACTCTAACTCCAAAGGATGCCTGGGCATCAGTATACACATGTGCACATACACTTACATATATCTATATATCCTCACACACACATAAAATAAATCTTCAAAAAGCACTACTGAGCAAACACACTATCTTAGTCTAGGGAATGGTCTGGGACATTTGGAGATTTTACTTTCCCATGTGATTTTTAGGTACAGCTAGGCTAAGAGCCACTGGCTCATTTGAAGCAGCAGCCAATTGACTGAGCACATGGAAGGGCAGTTTATGGATTATAAAGGACAGACAAAGGAATACAGGAATATCTCTTTTGAGTCCTGACCACCTGGGTGGAGGTGGGGTAAAGTCTGTTTATTTGAGACAGGGTCTTACTATATAGCCCCGTTTGGCATAGAGCTAGATATGTAGACCAGGCTGACCTGGAACTCATAGAGATCCACCTGCCTCTGTATCATTCTTTTATAGATCAGCAAAGTAAAGCTTGGAGCAGGGAAGTTACTTGCTTGGATGTCCTGTGCTAAGCAGAATCATAGAATTCATTTCTCACGACTCTCTCTGCTCATTTGCTCCTTCCTGCCTCTTTACCTGTCCGGTCTTCCCTTAAGAGTCAACGAATAAAAGAAACCCAGGCCTTGGGTGGTGCATCCTTTTAACATCAGAATCGCTATTAGAAACAATACTAGTGGCAGCTAGCAGTAGGTGCTCTGTGTGTATTATTTTAGTGATCTTCGGCTGGGGAGATGACTCCGTCAGTATAGTGCTTGCCTCAGAGACACTGAGGACCCGAGTTCCATGCCCAAAACCCAATTTAAAAAAATAGCAAAGTAAAACCAAACAATAGCAGCACCCAGACATCCTCCAACATAGCGCCGAGGATCTGGTTTTCTAGGGCTTTTCACGTATGAATTTACCTCTTGTTATTATATCAGTGTTGAGGGCCCAAAGTCAATCAAGCAACAATGTTTGGGTTCTGAGTTCAAAAGGCGGGAAGAACATGGGATTTGATGTGATCTTACAGCACTCCAAAGAGGGAGAAAGATGTAAAAGAACAGTCTCTCCCTCCTCCCAATTTATCACACTGTCCCTGGGTATGGGAATCTGTCATTTTCTGCAAAATGGAGGTTATGTTAAGACAGAGAATATTGACTACTAATGGGTAAGCTTACATGTCATCTTATGTGCAAAGCTTAATTTATCCACAGATATCACAAGCATTTGACTTGTGCGAGATACTTGCATACAATGGTGACAATAGGTCCTCCTACCCTCTTGTAGCATGTTTTCAATACGCATGCAGACCAATGGGTATGAATGGGTATAAGAGCAGATTAGTAAAACAGCAATTATTAAACTGCATTTCGCTTGTGTTTTTAGTCAGGGTCTCATGAGTCAGGCTAGCATCACACTTGCTGAAGGTGACCTTGAACTTCCAGTTCCCCCTACCTTTATCCCTTGTTGGGATTATAGCTGTGCGCCACCATTTCTGGCTTCCCGAGGTTCTAGAGATCAAATCCAGGGCTTCCTGTATGTTAGACACGCCCTCTACTAATGGAATTACGCCCCCAGCCCCAGTTCACGTTAAACTTGACATAAGACGTCCTCAGAGAGAATGGCGAGGATGGGAGACAACACTTACTTTGTAGAGGACAGGGTTTTGAACGACACGTCTTTCTGGGTGTGGAAGGAAGGCATTGCAGTCAAACAGATTTTAAAATTCGGGGGTGGGAGATGTTTGTATAGTGAGATGCTGGGGAGAGTCAAGTATAATGGGGTACAGAGGAAGGAAGAGGAGGTGGGACAGGAGGCCTCGGGCTCTTGAGCAACCACCTTGGACCGTCACCACAATGGCAAGCAGGGTGGATTTTTACCTGAAACCCGGTAAGAAGGCACTGGAGAATTTTAAACAGAGAAGCAGCATGACCTGGGCCTTAATGTACTTCCTGTGGTGCGTGGAGAAAGGAGCAGAGAATATTGAAGACAATAATGAGCATTCTCTACCCAAATGACACATGCTAGAAAAAGCTGAAATTATAAAATCTGCATGTATTTTTTTAAAGCCTTGTTCTTTAAGGACCTACTCCTTCTTCCTCCTATTTTTTTTTAAAGGCACAACAGTTATTCTACATTTAAAATTGGGACTCAATTTATAGACCATCTAGTATTATTAACCTGCTAAACTGAGGTCAGGAACACACTGGCCAGCTCTGGTGTGTTTGTATGTCAAAACAAAAGACGACAGCATCCTTTTAGACTGTTGCCAGTAAATATAAGCCATCCTGCTTCCCTTTTACCAGAGAGAGGAGCTGTTTTGAAAGCGACCTCCATTCACATTTAACCTCATTAGATCCCAGGTAAAAAACAAGACTTTCTGGCTTCCTCATTTTAAACGGGTTGAGTCTAAAGCATGCAGGTAAGGTAGGATGCAGGGCTGATTGGCAGGCAAGCATTGCTTCCCACCACGAGAGAACTCGTGGCAGCCCCTACATACAGAAAGTTAAGACTTCCAACTTTCCCCCTGGGCCAGCCAGAAATGAGTCTTCTACCTTCAGATAGGCTGTTTTTACTACCCAGCTAGACATGGAGACAATAAAGCCCTCAATAATCTGGAGAGTGTCATACCCAGGGGGACTGGATAAATGTAGCATTTTTATAGTCCCCAAAGGTAAACTCTCTTTATCCCATGAGAGGTTCCTTTTCAGATTCTCATTCAAGACAGAGTGTATTTCCATGATCAGGTTATGAACTCCCAAACTAAGGGCCTGTCCCAGCAACTTGGGCAGGCCTTACCGCAGCCACACTCCCGGACAACGTCACAGTCATCGGTTTTAATGAAGGCTGTTAATGTCACCTCCATCAGAATGGTCGCCTTGGGCTGACATGAGAGCCCTGCACAGGTGTTCTTGGCCCACACTGTAATGCAGGTTATTACGCTATCAATGAGGCACAGATGTGCCTTCTGTCTGAACTCAGGGTGGTGTGCTTGCCAAGTGTCTAACTCTATCTGCAGGCCCAGGTCCGTGGGCATCAAAATGCTGTTGTAGCCCAGTGATGCCCAGCACGGCCGTCTGTTTCCCTAGGACAGAAGATTTCAGGGCCTGGGAACATAGCTAGAGTGCTTGCCTAGCACGCAAGAAGCTCTGCACTGGACCCCCAGCACCACACAACCTGGGTGTGATGGCATATGTTTGTTATCTGAGCACTTGGCCAGCACGAACTCCTGGGGGATGGGGGGGGGGTGGGTCCTGGGCTCTAAAGCCAGACTTCCTTAAGGACATGAGATACATCTGGTCATTCTGCTTTTGCTGGGAAAGTAGCGTCCTTGCCTGCATACACACCAGGTTTATTTCGGCATTGCATAGCCACCATGTACCCTAGAAGAGCCAATCAGTCTGTCTCCCGGTACCTTGAGTTTTGCTGTTTGGGGTCTCCTCTTTCCACCCGGTTCTGAAATGTCTGTCGACACTCACTTCCATCACCTCTCCCGAGGGGTCTCGTCCTGACACCACAGAGTTTCCTGATGTTGAATGTCTCCTCAAATTTAGCACACTGCATCTTCTTTCAAACAAAACATGCATTCATTGAGCATTTTATTATCAAACTCGGTCCCCCGGGCTCTATCTGATTTGAAGCTTTATTTTCCTTACAGATAGTACTTGTAGCCGCTGCAGTTGGCCGGGGGGCCTTCTTTGGCACTGCCATATGGTTGTGGATCCCTGGTGCTGAGAATCAGCCTGCCCTCAAGGTGCAGGGAGAGGCCAATGGTGATACTGCATTTTCTCTGTCCCATGGCCTCAACCTGACAGGTTGGAAACGGTGACCCAGGAGGGAGATGGGGTTCTTCTCCCCATGAGGGACTGACTTAGAATTGACCATGACCTTAAGAGTGACCTTGCCTGGCTGTCTGGGAAAATTTGGGTTTTATACAGGAGCCAAAGTGGTAAGAAAGGAGGTCAGTTCCCAGGTACAGTGCAGCTTTTTCATTGACAAGACAGACACTGAGAAGTGTGTGTGTGTGTGTGTGTGTGTGTGTGTGTGTGTGTGTGTGTGTGTGTGAAAGAGAGAGAGAGAGAGAGAGAAAAGAGAGAGAGAGAGAGAGAGAGAAAAGAGAGAGAAAGAGAAAGAGACAGACAGACAGACAGAGATCTCTGAGAGGTGGGATCTGAGTGAATCAAGCTTGCAGTAAAACTAACAGAGAGAGTCAGAACACAGTCTTGCGCTTGTTGTCTACCTCTCCTCCGTTAAGCAAGGATGAAAAAAAGATCTTGGCTTTGAATGGATGTTTTCTTCCCTGTCCTCCTCCTCTGCACCCCACTGTGCATGTCTTCAGTCCCCCCACTTTCTCTTATTCCCATTCCTTTCTGCCCCTCGTTTGACTGATGGTTTCAGTGGCAGCGTGAAGGGGTGGCGCTAACCCCGCTGTCTGCCTCCAGCCTCCCCCCAGAGGGATGTGCTTGCTGTTGGGTAGCACTGGCTGTCATTCCTGAAGCCTGCCTGTGAGCCCTGAAGATTTGGGCCAGCAGCTCTGGGCCCTGGTGGCACAGTGGCGGTTCTACATGGCTGGACTCTCTCTGAAGTAAATCTCTTGACAAGCAATTTGCTTCCACCACCTGTACCTAGAAATCCTTTGCTCCATCTGTGAAACGCAGCCAGTTCCCTCCGCTCCCGGGATCTAGCCAACCCAAAGCCTGGATTTTCCTTCACGCTGGCAGCTGCAGGTGCTGCAATCGGCCTCCTGGCCTGGCCTGACACGGCCTTCCATCACTACCATGGGAGCCTGGGGGTGGCTCCACCACCATGCAGCCTCCACTGAGCAAGCATGGCCCTGTTTGAATTTCTATGTGGTGTCTAACATAGTCTGATCGTCTGCGCAAGTGTGAGGAACAGAAGCATGAAAACACGTTGAAGACCCACAAGCACTCATGGAAAATAGATGCCACACAGATATGCCTGTGACTCAGGAAGGTGTGTGTGTGTGTGTGTGTGTGTGTGTGTGTGTGTGTGTGTGTGTTAGGGACAGAAGTTCTGGTGAAAATCTGCTTAAGGTGAAATACAGTTGAAGTAGGGTTGTGGTTTTTTTTTTGTTGTTGTTTCTATTTTTTTTTTTTGGTTTTTGGAGACAGGGTTTCTCTGTAGCCGAGGATGACCTTGGACTTCAGATCCTCCTGACTCTACTTCCCAAGCACCAAGAGGACAGGTGTATGACGTCATTCCTGGTTTGAGTTGACCTTTTAAGTGAGGCAGTTAGGATAGAGTATCTTTTTTTTCTGATTATCCTAATGACAGAAAATTTGGGCAATATAGTAGCATTTACAAACTGCTTTTAGAAGCTTTGGGAAATACTATAAGGACTCAAAACAAGCACATAAGAAACCATTATACTTACTATCAAGTACATAAATGTTATCATGAGATTGCTTTTGAGGGGCAAGTATAAGAACAGTTGTAACCATATACGTGATATTTAAAATACTTTCTATTTCAAAGAGTGACTCTTTCTTTAGAACAATTAAGCTTTGAGTCTCATGCAAGTTGAAGAGAGCATTGTGATGAATCTATACTCCCCGACTTTTGTTCTTTTACTGTTTTCTGATCATCTATATTCCATGCATATTATAATTCAGCTTGGACTCAACAAAAATGTTAGGTTTTAAATGTACTGCTTTGCCCCTGAAATAAGAACAACAAGGAAATAATTTAAAGAGTTAAGCTCAGTTGGGTGTGGCGGTTCCTACTTATAAACCTAGCACTTGGGAAGTTGAGGCAGGAGGATTGTTACTATGAGGCAGGAACTACATAGTAGGTTCCAAGCTAACCCAAGGCACACACTAACACCCTTGCTCAAAAACAAAAACAAAAATGTCAAGCTGGATGATGCTTCGAGATGATGTAAGAATGTTGACAAATGTCTCCGTTTGGGCCTGACTCCTTGTTTGCACACTGTTGGTGGGGTTCAAGGTCCTTTCCACGACAGCGGAGCCAGACCCTAGCCTTATGTTTCCAGGCACTTCTTCAGCTTTGACTTTATAATTCATCTCCACGACAAGTAAGATACCTTAAGTTAGGTGTGTACTGGATTAAGGTGGTACAACGATTCCAAAGGCAGCCCTGGCTCCCCCATCACGGAGCACACAGCAGCAGCAACAACACAAGCAGCAGTTGTAGAAATAGGGTCAGGGTGGGCCCAAGACCCGCTTTTGAGGTCTTGAGTAGGCAGCTAGCCTATGCATGTGTTTGGCTAGGCTGATAAGGGTGGGGGGCTTTTTGCCCTTGCTTTGAAATAACAAGAAAGAGCAAAAGCTGGACTTCTGTTGTCTGTTTCTCTGAGGTTCACGGGAGTTTAAGGGCAGTTTGTACCATGGGTATGGGCAAGCCTATCCCTTTGGAGGATTTTGGCTTAGTCAGATCTATGTAAAGTTTCCTAATGGGAGGTCCTAGCTTGATTGCATGATTCCAAGCTCTTCTCCAACAGGAGTTGCCTCTGTATTGGCATGAACATCCCCTTAACCTCTAACTCCACACCTCCACAGATAATGGTCTTGGGGGCACTGTCTACTCATAACATATACATGACCAAGTTAGCACAGATGAATAGAGAGGAAAAATCTCAGGTGGTTTGCTTGTGGCCATGACAACCATGAAATGAGCAAACATTTAATATAAGGGTGAGGTCACCGGGACAGCTGCTAATCTCCTACAACAACTTCCAGGATGTGCGATACAAGCCTTCTTGTGACACCTGGTGCTGAGCTTGTTGTTCAAAAATGCCAGAATTATGGCCTTTACGATAAGTGTTTAACTCACATTGAGTTATGCCTTGAGCAGAACTCTGGGAAGTATTAGTTAAAGCTTTCTGGGTTTGGTTGACTACAAAGTTAGGGGCCAAATGGAAGAAGCCCGTCCATTCTTTGTGTGTGCCCATTTTTGCAGTCCCTTCTCAATGCAAGAGACTATTTGGTCAGTAGTTTGGATGACTGAGTAAGATGACCTCAGGATGCTTCAGCCTGATTTGAAGACATTGTGTGATGCTGAACTCAAGAAGGGATTTGCTAAACTGTGAAGCCAAGGAAAGACAGAGAGGGCCCGAAGGCTGGAGAACAATCTCAAGCCATACTATCGCCTCTCCTTCCATTTTCTCCTGGCAAGGTCACACAGAGAAATGACCACTATGACCTCTATGGCGTTGGGAATATCATTTCACGTCTGTGAGTCTCAATTCCACATCTGTATAATGGGAGCATTAGAAACATCGACTCAAGAGCTAGGTAGAAATGAAAGGAGATAACTGAATACAAATTACATAGTGTGAAGCTTAGTCCAGAGCAGGTCGGTAGACACTCAGCTACTATTATTCATACCCCATCAACTTAGGGAACTCATTGCTTCAGTTAGGATTCTTCAGTTTGGCAATTCTGAAAATGGCTCACTGCAGTACAAAGATTACGAGCATTCTAACACTGAAAGCAGAGAACCAATCACTCATTTCTTTAACAAAAATCTTCTATGTGCTCGGCAGTGGGTAGGACTGGGAAGGCAGATACAGTACAGCCCCTCTCTTCCAGCATCTTCAAGTCCAGGGGGACAGATGAATGAATAAAATGCCAAGGTGACATGACATCTGGGCTCTAAGAGATGGCATGGCAGACCTGGGCCCTGAACACCCAGAACTTCTAAGAGAAGAAGGCAGTGAGACTACGTGCCTGCTCAAGTCTGATATTATGATTCTAAAGGATTGGGAGAGGATGGTTGTCGGCAACATCGGCAACATGAGGGATTAGTTCAGACCCTGCTGACTTCCAGCCTGGAGAACTCTTGTCCCTAGGCTAGGTTGTCTCAGCTAAGTGGGAATAAGAGCTTAAGAGATTCTGGGAAAACTTTGTGAGGATCAGGTTCAAGCCAGGGTTGCAGGCTCAGAAGCCTGAAGCAAGTGTGGCAGCATTCATGGAGGATGTTTAGGATGAGAACTAGGTTCTTTCTTCCTCATAGATCCATAAAGCTCTGGTCCTGGCTCTGGACTCCATTCTTAGGAGTGGAATAGTGCTGCCTCTTAAAGACCTTATGGATGATGTTGATTCTCTTAGATTCTGTTGGTGGGAGGGATGTAACAGTTTTATTGAGACATAATTCACAGAGTGTATAATTCCTTCATTGAAAAATTCAGTGGTTGGGCTGGGAGATGGCTACAGAGAGTGGAAAGAGTGCTTGCTGGACAAGCATTTGGATTAACGTTTGGAGTCTTCGCACCCACCTCCATGCTGGGTGAGAGTGGCAATACACTGGGAACCCCAGTGCACACAGGGCAGAGACAGGGATCTCCAGGGCAGAGACAGGGATGTCCAGGGCAGGGACATGGATCTCCAGGGCAGAGACAGGGATGTCCAGGGCAGAGACAGGGATGTCCAGGGCAGGGACAGGGATCTCCAGGGCAGCGACAGGGATCTCCAGGGCAGAGACAGGGATCTCCAGGCCAGAGACAGGAATCTCCGGGCAAGCTGGCTAGCCAGAAGAGGGGAATCAGGGAGTCTCAGGTTTAGCAAGAGACCTTTCCTCAATAAACAAAATGACTCAAATGGAGGAAGATCTCTGATGTCAACCTCAGGCCTCTACATGCCTGCGGGCACACAGACAAACATGCCCACCACACACACAAAATAAATACAAACAACTCAGCGGTTCTTAGCATAGTCACCGAATTGTGTGCCATAATCAAAGTCAGTTTCAGAATATATTCATCACAACAGAAGGCCCAAGCCCCTGAGTTTCTGTCCCTTGTCCTCCATGCTTCCAAACTGGCAACTCTAACTCTGCTTTCATAGCTACACATTTGCTTACTCTGAAACATATCATATAGGTAGATGGTGCAGACGGAATCATGCCCTTTCCCACGTGTAGTTTGTAACCCTGAACTTGAATAGGACTGTGCTTGAAAATTAGCATTTAAAGAAGTAGTTAAAATTAAGTGAGGTTGTGGGGCTGAGGATGCAGCTCAGCTGGTTGAGTGTTTGCCTAGCATGCGTGAAGTTCTGGATTTGCTTCTGATCACCACATAAAAGCCGGGCATGCAGCACACTTCTGTAGCTCCAGCACTTGGGAGGTGAGGAATGAAGACCCAGAATTCAAAATCGTCAAGGGCTATACAGTTAGTTTGGGGTAAACTGGGCATATGTGAAACCCTATCTCAAAAAAAAAAAAATAGGGGAGACGTTCTACAAATTCAGGAATGAGACACTAGTTCAACTGGACTAGTGTCCTCATCAAAACGATAGCTACCAGGAGTTTGTGCAATCAGAGCAAAGGCCATCTTAGGACAAAGAGCAAAAATAGTCATGTACAAGCCAAGGAGAAAGGTATTAGGAGATCAAACCTGCCAGACCAACACCTTCAACTTGGACTTCTAGACTCCAGACTGTGACTAGATTGATGCCCCTGAAGCTGTTTTTGTAGTAGTCTGTGGTAGACCAAATGCTTCTACCCCCTCCAAAATTCATGCGTTGAAGTCCTAACTACCACGGTGGCTGTATTTGAAGATGGGATCTTGATTTGTTGTTGTTATTTGTTTTTCAAGACAGGCTTTCTCTGTGTTGTCCTGGATGTCCTGGAACTCACTCTGTAGATCAGGCTGGCCTCCAACTCAGAGACCCATCTGCCTCTGCCTCCTGAGTGATGGGATTAAAGGTGTCCATCACCACTGTCCAGCTTGAGGATGATATCTTTAATAAAGCAATGAAATTTAAAGGAGAGCTGATAGGGTCATCATCCTTACATGAAGACTGATCAGAGAGCATGTGGACTCCCTGTAAGGTCACAGAGGAAAAGGTCTAAGAAGACACAGTAAGAATATAGCCACCTAGAAGAAGTTTCTAGCATTTTCTAGTCTCCAGAACTGTGAGAAGACACCTATGGTTTAAATCACCCAAACTGTCATTTCTGTTATGGTTCTAGCAGACCAAATATGGATTGAGACTATGGAACTATGGAGTCTGGCTTCTTTCATTTGGCATGCTGTTTGCAAGGTTTAATGCATGATGTAATACTTAACCAGTTTTTAATCCCTTTTTATTGACAAACAATATTCCATGACACAGATACGTGCTGTCTTGTTTATCTGTGTTTCAGGAAGATGGTCATTTCAGTCATTGCTTGTGGTGGTAATCTAATTGTATTGAAATATTATTTTGATTTGTACTGAAATATTAATTTGATTGTATGTTAATAAATAAAGTTGTCTGGGGGTCAGAGCTATTAGAGCCATAGCAAGAGTGTGGCGGTGGTGGCACACGCCTTTAATCCCATAGATATCTGTGTATTCAGGGTCAGAGCTATTAGAGCCATAGCAAGAGTGTGGCGGTGGCAGCACACGCCTTTAATCCCATAAGATCTCTGTGCGTTCAGGGATACAGCCAGCATTGGAGACATATGCCTTTAAGACCTAGGGGGCTGTACATTCAGACAGTGACGAGGCAGTCATGTGTTTGGGTTTACAACCAATGAGAAGGCAGAACAACATACTTTAAAAATACGAACCGACAGGAGGTAGGTCTCTTTTCGCGAAGCTGGGACAGCAGGAGGAAGGGTGAGATTTTAGCTCTGAGCTCTGACCTCTTGGCTTTCTCTTTTACATTGTTTCTGTGTTTCTTATTTAATAAGACGGTTGGTTACATCTACAATTGCTACTGATGGCTATTTGGATTAGTCATGCTACAAATATTCATGTACAAGGTTTTGTGTGGATACATGCTTCTTTTTGTCTTGGGTTTGTGTTTAGGAATGGGATGTTATTCAAAATGACACCCCTATATTTTAGTGTTGGGAACTCTATGGGAACCTGTGGGTACCTTTGAGGAAGTTCCAGAGTCTGAAATGGCTGCTTTATTGTGTGTTCTCACTGGCAAAATGTGAGAACAATTTCCCTCCATCATTTCCAACAGAGTCTGTCTGTTGCTTTGGTCCTGTGAGGGAGTATGAACTGCATCTCATTGTGGTTTGGATCTGAATGTCCCCAGGAGAATTTAGTGACTATTTGTATGTCTTCATTGGAGAGACCTCTATTCAGACCTTTATCAATTTGGGTATTCTTTTATCACTGAATTTCTCTCATTCTTTGTTTTTTTGGTTCAGGTTCCTTAGCAGACATATCACTTTGCATGTGATTTATCCCATTCTGTGATCACAGTGTTACTTTCCCTGATGGTGTCCTTTGAAATGCAAAAGTTTTCACTATTACGCAATTCAGCAAATTAAATTTTGTTACTGAGCATGGCGCTGCATGCCTGTAATCCCAGCACTTGGGAGGCTGGTGTAGGAGGTTCATGAACTTTTGAGCACAGCCACTTACATAGTGAGATATTGTCTGTAGAAAACAAGCAAAAATAGTATTTTTTTGTTGCTTCATTTGTGATTTCATCTTTTAAAAAATCATTTCAAATCTAGGGAAACATTTATTCATATCCTCCCCAGTAGTTTTTTAAAAAACTTTTTACATCTAGATCTACGATGAATTTTGTAAGTCAAAGGAGGTGGGTGTCCATTCTTTAGCCCATGGATGTACAGTTACCCTGCTATATTTGTTAAAAAGGTTGCTTACTTCCCAAGGGTGTCATCTCAGCACTCTTTATGATCATGAGAATCGGATCCAGGACCTCATGCATACAAGGCAAGCTTCCTACCATTGAGTTACCTGCCCAACCCTGCCGGGGTACACTTGATGAAAATCAACTGATCATAAATATAAGAATTCAATTTTGCACTCTCAGTTCTACCTCATGGACCTGTACATTTGTCTTGATAACTGTAGCTGTGCAGTGTGGTGGCACTGTGTTCCCCAAAATATTGTGTACCTTAATAAACTTATCTGGGGTCAGAGAACAGAAAAGCCACTAGTTAGGCAGTGATAGCACACGCCTTTAATCCTAGCATTCCAGAGGCAGAAATCCATCTGGGATCTCTGTGAGTTCAAGGCCACATTGGAAACAGCCAGGCATGGTGACTCACGCCTTTAATCCCGGCAAGCCAGCCTTTAATCCTAGGGAGTGGTGGTAGAAAGCAGAAAGGTATATAAGGTGTGAGGACCAGAAACAAGAAGCATTTGGCTGGTTAAGCATTTGGCTGGTTAAGCTTCAGGCTTTCGAGCAGCAGTTCAGCTGAGAGCCATTCCGGATGAGGACTAGGAGGCCTCCAGTCTGAGGAGACAAGACCAGCTGAGGATCCTTCGAGGTGAGAAAGCTGTGGCTTGTTCTGTCTCTCTGACCTTCCAGTATTCACCCCAATAACTCGCCTCGGGTTTGATTTTATTAATAAGAACTTTTAAGATTCCTGCTACAGTGCAGTAATCTTTGAAACTGGGATATGTGAGTCCTCTCTAGCTTTAGTCCCCACCCCCACCCCCCCTTTTTTTTTTTTAAAGACACGGTCTCATTTATGCAATTCAGCCTTGAACTCACTATGTAGGCAAGCATAACCTTGAACTTGTGATTTTGCTGTCTCTACTCTCCCTGGGTGTTCTGATAATAGGTGTGAGCTACCGTGCCTAGTTTATGTGGTGCCAGGGATCACACCCAGTTCTCACTGTGTTCATGCTAAGCAAGCAAGCCATCTCCTGAGCCAGGTCTGCTCTCTCTCTTTCTCTCCCCATGATGTGTGTGTGTGTGTGTGTGTGTGTGTGTGTAGTACGCATGTGTCTATATATGGGGAACAGGCACTGCCCATGTATGGAGGACAAAGAGTAACTTCCTGTTACTGCTTGGTTTCTGCCTTGTTCACGGAGGTCTCTTACGGCTTCCCACTGTGTATACTGGGGCACTGGCTCCAGAACATCTAGGGATTTTTCTCTCTCTGCCTCTCATCCAGCGGTTGGAGAGCCAGGATGACACACACGCGCTACTAGGTCTGGACTTATGTGGCTTCTGAGATCTCAACTCTGGTTCTCAGCCTTGCAAGGCAAGTCCTTCAGCCACTGAGGCATCTCCCCTGCCCCAGCTTGGTTCTTCTTTATGGATAGTCTTGGCTATTCTGGGTTCTTGATGCTCTCTAGACTTTCTCTGTTGCCTGCCACCAGGATTCTGTCTGCAGCCTGGAGCATCAGGTTGGATGCATATGATCCAGTACACCCACATTAGCTGCTCCCTACGTCACTATTAGTAGTCCTGAGCACCCATTTCTAGTCCCTAGAGCTGGGTCTCATGAGCTCAAGTTCCTAATGACTTCCTTGTGGAGGAAGAGATAGAATTCCAAGCCCAAAGCCTGCTGAGCCGGTATTCCAAATAGGATTGGCACATTAAATCTGATAATTCTCTTTGATTCCCAAAACCTAATCAGCTTTGATGGACAGCTTACCACCAAACCCTGTTGCAGTTACCGTTTTAAATTAATCATAGTCTAAAATAAAATGACAAACAGAAAAACAACACTATACTCAGAATTCATTTGTCATAACTCATAAAATAATTATCAATCATTTAGTACATCACTCAGCGAGACACTTTTTTTTCTCTGTAGAAAGACATTTTTGGATTATTTTTGGGGCTTTGAGAATTCCATTAGTATTTTTTTTGGGGGGTGTCTAGTTCCCTTATGACTAGAGAGGCCAGAAATATTTGTGAGGGTCACAATTAAGCAAATTTATCTGTGCCCAGAAAGAACAATGTATTTACCTGGGTGTATTTTGAAACCAGCTCAGATGTAACAGGCAGCTTTTCTCTGTGGGTTTCCAGACGCCCTTTCTCATCATTCTAAGGGTGCTTAAGACTTGCTGCAGATGTTTGAGTTTTAATCAGCTTGGCTTCCTTCCCACCCTAATGGAACGTGCCACTTCATCTATGGAAACCTGGGTTCTGGTAATCATCCGCCCAGATTTTCTTCAGGTTGACCAGCAAGGGGCACTAAAACAGCGTCTCTCCACCAGCCCTCTAGGCAATCGCAGACCAGGTTTCTGCAGGCGAGTAATTGGGCTAGAACCTGGAAACAGTGCACTCCCCCCGTCAGATCAAAAGACCTGGCTGTAGTTTCTCTGATATTTTTCAAGGGTATTGATATTTTTAAGAGGAGAAAAAAATTCTGATTGGCAGCAAAACAATTCCAAATACAGAACCACTCTTTGCTTGCAAGCCATAATTCTCCTGTCTAGTCAATACTATTAGGAAACCCTGCAGGATCCTGTCATTACTTTTCTGTGAATGACTACATTTTCTTTCCATCCCTGAAACATAATGGGCAAGCCACATAACGAGTCCTTAAAAGGATGAACTACTTGATGTTATGGCGACACACAATTATTACAGAGCCCTACTGGTTGGTCTCTTTATTTTTTTTCTTCTTCTTTCCTTTAAATTTTGCCTGCCTATTTATTTCCACCAGCCACTAAAGATGACTCTTTTATTTGTTTCAAATAAAAGATGTGATCTATATGCTAGGCACTCCTTATGAATAATTCCTTGTCATAACGAGACCCGATGTCCTTCAGAGATTGGCATGAAGTTACTGATGCTGTGCAGTATTGGGTAAAGGGCTTTTCTTTCTCCCTCCTTTTAATTTTAGTTTTTTATCTGTGATTAATCACATCAAAGCACTGAAACATTCAAGGTGATAGAATCTACCCAACATGGCTGATGCAGGTCTGTTGTAGTCTCAGAAGACAGGAGAGCTCCAAGTTCAAGGCCAGCCTGGGCTACATTCATAGACACTGTCTGAAAAAAGCCAATCAAGAAAGAAAAAAAAAAAAAACAGGAGGAGAGAGACAGAGAGAGTAAGGGAGGGAGAGAAGGAGAGAGAGAGAGAATATTTAGTAGTTCATCAAGCTAGATACAAGATCCATTATATTTGTTTTTTTAAAGATTTATTTATTTATTATGTATATAGGAGAGCATGTCAGATCTCATTACAGATGATGGTTGTGAACCACAATGTGGGTGCTGGGAATTGAACTCAGGACCTCTGGAAGAGCAGCCAGTACTCTTAACCTTTGAGCCATCTCTCCAGCCCCTTGTTTTTTTTTTTTTTGATTTATTTTATTTTATTTATTTATCATTTTATTTTATTTTATTTGGTTTGTTCAGACAGGGGTTCTTTGTATAGCCCTGGCTGTCCTGGAACTGTACACCAGGCTAGCCTCAAGCTCAGAGATCTGCCTTCTTCTGCCTCCCACATGCAGGGATTAAAGGCATGCACCATCATGCTCAGCCCATGTCTCTTAATTCTAAAGCAAAGAAATAGCTTTTGGAAGCATTGTCCACATAGTACTACAGAAAAATGCATATAAAGCTAATTAATCCACATTCATGTTCAATTACAGGCCAATGTGCAATACTTAAGACCCATTACATTGCTTTTAAAAAAATGTGTGTGTCAAACAGGCATGTGCATATGCCTGTTTGCATGTGTGAGGATGCACATGTTTTTAGAGGTCTGTGTGCATGCATGTACAGAAGCCTGAGGTTGATGTCAGGTGTCTCCGCAATCACCTTGTTTACTGAAGTAGGGTCTATTGCTTGAACTCAGAGCTCATGGATGTGGATAGTCTGGCTAGCCAGGTTGCTCTGAGGGTGCGTGCCATGTCTCCACCTTCCAAAGGCCAGAATTACAGGCAGGCTGCCATGCCCAGCTGACATTGTGGGTTCTGAGGATCTAAACACTGGCCCTCCATCTTGCACAGCCTGTGCCTTCTCTGCTGAACCGTCTCGTCTCTCCAGCCCTATTACACTGTTTGTAAATGACAGTTCGAGATTTAGATTATTTTGGACCCCTTTTTTTGTAGCCTAGGAGAAAGGTTACATTAAAACCGATAACACAGTTAATTCTTTAGCCTTCTCATTACAGCCCTCTTCCCTCAAATGCAATCCCAACTTGCAAGTGACTGATTACTGAAGGACCCTTAAGAATTTATCAGTCAAATGATGGATAGCTCAAGTAGAATTTCTAATATTTTTTTCTCTCTGTTAGCCAAAAGTAGAAATTAGAGGAGGCAGGGAAAAGGTTTTTAGGGGTTGAGGGAGAGAGATATCAAGAGTGAACAAAAAGACGGAATACGCCAGAGGATATGTGACACCCTAGCTTTTGAGCAACCTCATGGTGTTCTGTTTTAGCTACTGGGAATGACCTTTACACTTGTATACGCCCAGATATTGGGGACCCACGTCCACAGCACCCTGTTCTCTCTGATCCAGGAGATGGATTCAGAGACTGTTAGCGACAGGAATGGCTTAGTGCATGGTCCCTGGGGTTCATTTGAGGCTCTGTGAGTGGGCAAGTTACTCATATACATTGTGCCTAATTTCTCTGTATGGTAAAGATGCCTTTACTCAGTTAGCATGTGTTCAAGAAATGCTGCCATCTATGAGGCACCGCTGAAGCCTCATATCCATGTTCTGAGGGTCAAAGACATTTATTTAGTCTGCGGCAATAATAATAAGGGCTAGTATTCTCGGCAGGGTACCTTATGTGTACGGATATTAACCTATATGCTTAGATAGTTACTGAACCTCTCCTTGCCTTAGTTTTACTCATTTGCAAAGAGTTTTTTTTTATCTCATACATGGACTCTTGTGAGGTTTCATGATGTAATGCACGGAGCAGTCCTGACACACATGAGTGTTAGTTTTCATGTCCGATTTCTCTCTGACAGCCTGGAGATAAAGGCTACTATCACTGTTTTGGGGATGAGTTAACTGAGGGTTCAAGGAGGCAAGATAACTCAGTCAAGGTCACATGGAGGGTAAGCTTCATATTAGCAACCTATCTGTACAGCCCTAAAGCCTATGCCTTTCCCATGGTACCTTGGTGCCGCCTAGAAGCATTCAGTGACCAGCAGGAGGTGACAGTTTACATATCAGCAATCTGTGGCATTTGAATGTGACTTCCAAATCCCTCCAGCTCTCTCCATTAAGTTACATGCTCATACACACACACACACACACACACACACACACACACGCACGCATGCACGCACGCACGCACGCATGCACACCCACACCCACGCATGCAGGCACGCAGGCACACAGGCATGCTTTCTCTCTTTCTTATGCATGTCTATATTTTTTTTCATTTGCTGTTCATTCTAGTAAGGTGTTTGTTTACTTACTGAATCTATACTACTAGGCATGTATTTAACCAACTCTCTGACCACTGCCCTAGACCCTTTATACTTTTTGGTAGACAATCAAATAAATTTGTGTCTTTCATATATGATTCTGTATGGGAAGAAAGCCTTTTGCTGACTTGAATATCTAATCACTCATACATTAGCTCACTCAGTCTTTTGTTTTCTACTCATTCACCCAGTCTTTACTGAGAGGCAGTACTGTACTAGGTACGTTGCTGAGTTTTTAATGAACTGAACACTATACTTTATCAGCATGTGAAGCATTGAATCTGAATAGCACTGCTCATACACGTTAGTCTAAAAAGATAGAATGCAGCAGAAGAAACTGTCACTTGTCGTCTTTGAATATCTCCTGTGGTTGCCATGGACTACCAGGAGAAGATAGTTCTATCAACACCTCACAGCTTCAACAAGATGGACATTTTTTTCCCAGCGTCCTTTATGCATCTTCCCCGTTGGGAACACTCTGCTATACACTACATGGGGTTCTTTAGTGCCAAGTGAATCTCTTCTGAAACCCACAGGGACAGCAACTGCTTTTCTGAATTATTCTTTTCTGATTTGAAAATGAAAAAGGTCATAGGTACTTTGAAAAGCAACACTTTTCTACGTGTTGATGAGGAAGATTTTTGTGGGAAACAGTGGTCCATCATCAAATATAATAATTGCTGGGGCTGGAGAGATGGCATGACCATTAAGAGCACTGGCAGCTTTTGTGTGGATCCAGATTCTGTGCCCAGCACTCATACGGTAGCTCACTACCATTCCTAACTCCATTCCCAGGAGTTCTGATTCCTTCTTCTGGCCTCTGTGAGTACTTCATGCATGCAGCAAGCATATGTGAATGCAGGCAAAACACTCATACACGTAAAATAAAAAAAATAAATCTTTATAAAAATACTGCGATTCTTTCTTAAAAACAACAGACAAAAAGAATAGCTTTCTGCTCTGTATGTACATAAAAATATGGAGGTCGAGTTTGAGAATTTGGACCCTGGTGACATGAACCATACATTTATTCCTCCAAAGGGCTGTAATTATTATTTTATTTATTTATTTATTTAGAGAAAGAGTCTTATGTATGCCAAGCTGGCCATGAACTTGCTATGTAGCTGTGGGTGACTGTGATTTTTCGAACTTCCTGACTCTGCCTCCCTAGTGCTAGGATTATAGTCATGAGCTCCTAGCTTTCCATGCTACTGTGGACTGAATTTCAAGATGTGCTAGGTGACCATTCTACCAACTGAACTACAGAGGTCTCGCAAACCTGTGCTGGCTTTATCATCCCAAAAACTGTAGCACAAATCTTAACAGGTTTTATTAATAAAAACAAATCTGAGCCAGGTATTGGGGTGAACACTGAATGATCAGAGAAACAGAACAAGTCACAGCCACCTCACCTTGCCAATTTCTCAGCTGACTCTGTTTCGTCAGACTGGAAGCCTCTGAGTTCTCATCCAAATGGATCTCAGTTGAACTGTGCTGCTAAAAGCCTAAAAGCTTAACCAGGCTCTAGTTCCTGGTCCTCACGCCTTCCTGCCATCACTTCCTGAGATTAAAGGTGTGAGTCACTATGCCAGGCTGTTTCCAGTGTGGCTTTGAACTCACAGAGATCTGGATGGATCTCTGCCTTCAGAATGCTAGGATTAAAGGTGTGTGTGCTACCATTTTTCTGGCCTCTGTATCTAGTGGCTGTTCTGTTCTCTGACCCCAGATAAGTTTATTAGGGTGCACAATATTTGGGGGAACACAAATATCACCAAGATTTTCACCCTCAAACTGGCCAACCCTGGACATAGCAGCTGGTATCCATGCAGTCAACATGGCTGGATGACAGTTGTCAAGTATCTGCATCGAGTGTTTGGGGTAGACCCACCTTGGCCATGCCCGTGTCCACTGAAGAAGATGTCCTTACACAAAGCTTTGGCTTGCCCCATCATAGTTTCAGGTCTACCCACTGCACGAGGTAGATGTGTTTACCTTAGCCTGATATAATTAGAGCCCTGAGTTCGATCCTCAGACATCATTTATTTCTATCTTGTGTTTATCAAGAAGTCTGGTGTTGATCACACTTACTGCTGGGGCTTGGTACTTCAAAGCCATATCTTTGGGTGATTCTACTTCTGGGGATGAATTGATAATTTAGCCTAGTATGAGTTATTCTGATTGCTTGGCCAGTGTGACTATCCTTTGTAGAGGCCACTCCTGCCGTGGTCCCAACTCTGTGAGACTACACTCAAGTCCACAGCAAATTGAGTAAAGTGAACCTCATGTCCAGACAGATACTCTTTGGCTCTCTTCCTCATTTTCAGTGGGGCTTTTCACCCTAAATACGGTTAATTTCTATCATTTTAAATTTTCCTTGACTCTAGTATTTTTTATTTTTATTTATTTTAAAGATTTATTTGTTTATTATGTGTGCAGTGTTCTGCCTGCATGTATACTTGCATGCCAGAAGAGGGCACCCAGATCTCATTATAGATGGTGGTGAGCCACCATGTGGTTACCGGGAACTGAACTCAGGACCTCTGGAAGAACAGCCTCTGAGCCATCTCTCCAGCCCCTCTAGTATTTTTATTTGCTGATTTATTTTGATTGAGTCTCACTATGTAGCTCATGCTGGCTTTGAACTCAAAATCCTATTTTTTCACCCTCCCTAGTGCTAGGATTACAGGCTTGCCTTACCACACTCAGCTGATTGAAACTGCCCCCCCTTTCCCCCAGATCACAAGCTCCTTGATAGCAGAAGTCACTTGCATTGTGCACACTACTTAGTACAAAGGCACCCTGCACAGGAAGGGCTCACTGAGTGTGTAAATGGGATAATAAAAACTATGTGGTTTCTTTGGGGATCAGCAAGTTTGTAGCAAGACAAACTTCTGCTTAAGTTTACAAATTATTTTTTTTAAAAGATTTCCATTTCTTTTGTATGTATTAGTGCTTGCATGTACATATGTGCATAGCGTGCATGCCTGGTGCCCCAGAGGCCAGAAGAGGTGCAGGAGCCTTTGGAATTGGAATTAAGGGCAGTTGTAAGTCTGCATATGGGTGCTGGGAACTATACCTGAGTCCTCTGCAAGAGCATCAAGAGCTCTTAATCACTGAGTCATCTCCCCAGCCCAAATCATTTATTTATTCATCATGGATGTGTGTATAGTATTTGGAGGCTGGAGATCCTTCGTCCGTCCATTCATGGTCATCAATTACATTTCACACCTGACTGTGGTTGATGCAAAGCATTTCCCTCTTCACTATGGTATTGTATTGTTTTGTGTCAGTTAGATAATTAGGGGACATGGGAAATCCTTTTGTATTTGCCAGGAGTGATGAGAAACTTCAAGTCAAGAAAAAGCCAATCCTAGGTGAAGACCTTTATTGAGAGGCGTAAGGAATAGGAGGAATGGCTGGAATGGATGTCATCAAAGATCACTTGCAGCACCTACAGAAGTCTGCTTTGTGTCTTAGAGCAGTCTACCCAGAGGAGAATTCATGAGCTGAGTGACAGCGACAGCAATCACAATGAAAGACTTCTCCTCGGGGAGCTGGGCAGCTGGCTCTGCTGGCAGAATGTCCGCTGAGCATTGGTACCCGGGATTCCATCCCCGGCATCACACAAAACTGGGGGTGGGGTGCATGTCTGTAATGTGGAGGCAGGAGGGTCTAAAGTTTAAGCTTATCCTAGGCTACAAAGTGAGTTCAAGGCCAGTCTGGGCTGCATGAGATCCTGTCTCAAAACAAAACAAAACAAAACAAAACAAAACAAAACAAAACAAAACAAAACAAAACAAAACAAAACAAAAACAAAAACAAAACCAACCAAACAAAAACCTACATACATCTTTATTTGGGTAAATCTCTATATAGCTATATTTTGTTAGTTTTATTTTGATTTAACTTCACTGCCCCCATGGTATATGGGGGAGAGATAGATAGATAGATAGATAGAGAGACAGATAGAGAGACAGATCGACAGAGATAGGGAGATATAGAGAAATGAGAACAATTATACATAACACACACACACACACACACACACACACACACACACACACACACACACACACACACACACATTAGGGACAAGAAGATGCCTCAAAGCTTAATTCTTATTTTTTTCAAACTCAACACCAAAACACACTACATCCCATTATCTTTAATATTATTTTTGAAAGAAAAACACCTCTAGCTACAAGTTATGCTGACAGTTCTGTACCTTGTCATTCTAAAAGGACAAACCAAGCCGAACCAAGCCAAACCAAACCAAGCCAAACCAACCAAAACAGAGAGCACCGGGGATATTAGCCATGGAATAATTAACTGCTGTCAATTAATAATATGTCAAAATCAGCACTGGCTTCTGTCAGAACGACATTGGGGCCAAGGTGTGTTGGTGAGAGCTTGGGAGGGCCTGAAGGAGAGATTATCTGCCCACCCCTCCCCTCCTCCGACCACGTTTTAACTGGAGCCTGGTGATAAACAGCCTGTGTGCACTCTAATGTCAAGACCCGGTTTTATTAGCGACATTTGTAGTTTAGTTGTTATCATATTTACCTACTCGGACAGAGCCAAGTTTGGGAGAGAAACAGCCCGGGACAGTGCCGGGAAAGAAGATTTAGTGGTGTTTGCTTTCATAAGCGGACAGGAAGTTATCAGGCCGGCAGATTCTAAAATTCTAACCCTCCAGAGTCTCACATATTTTCTTTTTACAAGCAGCTGTTTCTCTTGGGAGGGCTCCTGGCAACCAACTGAGTTGAGCATGGGGCACTGGAATCTGGGCTTGAAAGAGGAATGCTGAGAGACCGCTTGCAACACACACACACACACACACACACACACACACACACACACACACACACACACACCCAGAACTGACAGTGAGTAGCTAACTGACAGTCTTTTGCCTTCTGGTCAAGCAAAACAAGAATCTACTCTGTCACATGGCGTGATCCTTCTCTTATTTTGCCCCCCCCCCTCCATCTCCCCAGGGAAACATGCTTAGAGGAGCCTTGTGGACAGGAGTGCAGCTGTGATCCAGCTGCCTTGGGACAGCAGCCACCGGACACAGAACTCCTGGAGGAACATCCGCACCCACAGCAATCACAGCTTCATCTGCAGTGTGCCCTTGGAGCAATCCACAGTCTCTCTTACATCGTGGCTGACAGTGGACCTTCAACATTGTCTCATTCATTCTGCACTGGAGCAAAGACTGCAAGCAGTCCCTTCACAGCTAAACACACTTGCCCACTCAATATTATTATTGTAATAACTGGTAAAATAACTTGCCGCCACTGTGTTCATCCATCCAGACATAGACACAGCATTCTGATAGGGTTTTCATGAGAGGTCATGGGAAAGGCCATGCGCTGTGAATCAAGACAGCTTCCCTGCATGGTTTGGAAATTATTCTCTAGTGTCAAACAGGCAGGGAGAACATGCTTTTGAGGACAAGAACCAGAAAGAAGTGGGTGGTTAGAGCTAAGCTTTCAAGAGTCTAACTAAGCATGCTCTCCTACTCTGTTCTTTCCCGAGGAGGGGGAGAATGGTTTCCCCTAGTTGAGGGTGCAGGACCAGAGCTGGGAAGGGAGGAGGAGATGAGCTCTGAGGGCAAAGTCCACAGAGATATGCCACCTTCTCTCCTTTGCTTGGTCTGTCTGGAAATGTTCCTGCCTTGTCTCAGAGAACTTTCGAGAATTCTGGGAATGGTCTCGGGTTAGCAAATGAGAAGATGGTTAGAGGGAGGAGGCTCCTCTGAGGCTGGAGTGGTTGTCACAGGAGAGGCTCCACTTAGATAAGTGAGTCCACAGGTCTCCCATGTACTGGTGTTGACTAGTTTCCCTGACCTGCGCAATTTGGAAAACTGCATTTGAGCTAACTCTAACTAGCTGACTTCCTTCTCTCATTTTTCCCCCCTAAACATTATGACTGTTCGTCACTCACCTCCACAGGCTGTGGAGGGACTAGTGGGTGACAAAGCTCAACAATGGCTACCATGATTGGAGAGCTGAAGTTCGGAGCCAGCTCTCAAGCAGGATTCCAACTGTCCCGGTCACATCCAGTTCCAACTCTCCCATTCCATCTGCTAACTGCAGCATCCTGTTTGAACAGGGTGGCCACCCTATGGGGGTCATACCATTAGCAGGGCTAAAAATAACACACGTCATTGCATACTGAGTGCCAACAGGCCAGAGAACTTAGATTTACACAGCTTATAGCCCCAGCCCATTGCCCTTAAGGAAGAAACTAGTTTCCTTTTTTGGTTTGGGCTTGTCAGTGGGAAAAAAGCACCATGAAAAACTGTGTCAAACTTTAGATGAACCAATGGCATGTGGGACTTTAAAATATCCATAGAAATTTCTAGCAAAAGAGAAGAGAAGAGAAGAGAGAGAAGGAAAGAGAAAGAGAGATAATGGAATGCAGTATATGCTTTTCAGTGGTAGCTCTCCTTTTTAATAAGATATCAAGGCCATCTTTGAACCTATAAATAAATCCCTTTGCCAATGATAAGACCCATCTCTGAAAATAAAAAACAAAAATGAAAACAAAACAAAGTCTCCCACTGGGACATGAGCGACAAGTGAAAGGGATTTGGGATGGACACACCCTCACATTTTATTTGACCTTGAGAATGGCTGGGAACAAGAAATTGGAGTCTTTGTTGTGAGCAGAGAGCTTCTGAAATTGCTTGGGCATGAAAGTGTTCCCAGGCAAATTCCATGCTCCCAAAACAGGGAATCCAAAGACAATCAGAGTCTCAGAGGCTATCCTGCCAAGAAAAAAAAAAAAAAAAGGGAACTCTGCCTTTTTGGCTTCCCCAAAGAGTGCTTCCTTCCAGGTTCCCACACAGTGAAGAAGTCATTCACATATTTTCCCACCCTTTCTGGTCCCTTTGAATCATAGGGACCTTATTTTAGTTAGTTATTTGCAAAAGGAAAATGATCCCTTAAAACCAGGCCCAAAACTAGTTTTTAGGTAAAAAAAAAAAAAAAAAAGAAGCCTAATAAAAATAGCAGGATGTAGAATTGTATGAGTGCAAACATGAAACACAATTATGCATAGAAAGATGACTGACAGTTTATATATATATATGTGTGTGTGTGTGTGTGTGTGTGTGTGTGTGTGTGTGTGTGTGTGGTGTATTATATACTTGTTGTCTAGCAGAATAAAATGAGCATGTTTTCTATAACAAGGACACTTTCTTTGGAACATAAACACACTTGGTGCTGAGGAGATATCTCAGTTGATAAAGTGCTTGCCTCTCAAACATGAAGCCTGGAGCTGAATCCCCAGAATCCGTGCATAAAAAAATGTTGGGAGTGGTGGTATGCACTTGTAATCCCCCGCACTGGACAGGTGAGCACAGGGTGTCCCTGAGGCCCACCGGCCAATGAGCTCAGCAGAATCTGCAAGCTCCAGGAAGAGTGGGAGACCCTGTCTCCAAAAATGAGGGGGACAGTATAATGAGGAACACCACCTAGGATTGACCTCTAGACTACACACAGACACACACAGCCCTGCACATAAATTATATAAATATAACATATTTCCCCATCCATGAAAAAGAAAAAGAAAGAAAATTATAAGAAGCTTTGCGGAAGTAATCAGTTCACACACGAAGGAACTCCTTCCTGTTCTTCATCTTTAACCAAATTCTCAGCTCATAATAGTAATACCTAAATATGTATTTGAACACTTGTGAGCTGGTAATGGGGAGAATTGTTACCGATGTATTATCTAATGCAGTAGTTCTCAGGATTCCTAATCCTGTGATACTTTAATACAGTTCTTCATATTGTGGTCATACAATTAGTTTCATTGCTACGTCATAACTAATTTTGCTACTGTTATGAATTGTAACATATTTTTGGTGATAGAGGTTTGCCAAAGGGGTTGAGACCATTGATCTAGTGAAATCCTTACAACCAGATATACATGGTTGACACTGGACTTAGCCCATGTACAGATGAGAAGGTTGAAGTATGAGGAGGCCAAGTCATTTTTTCCAGGCCAGAGGTTTGAACCCCAGCTGTGTGGCTCCAGAACCCCGCCCTCTAAACCAAGCTTGTCCACTTTAGGAAGCTTTGTGATACTGTAGCTTACTCCCTCTGTGATGACTGAGAGGCATTCTAAACTCTCCGTTTAAATATTTATGCAGAATATAAATATGTACCCTGAGACTTTACAATGGGCATAGTCCTATATATTTCTTAGACATAATTCAAAGGGTCTATAAATTTCAAGTCTTAGAAGTAGGAGGAGATGCCATTTGCTTGGTCGTTTTCATCTCCAAGCATGTATTTTAGGAAAGTTCTAGAAGTGCATGCTCAAATTTGTGATAGCAGCATTTGTCCGTGTCTGCTTGCTCAGAGGCGCTTGGATTGTGAGAGGTCTCCCTGTGGGACACAGTCAGCTCTTCATCTATGTTAAGCGATTTGTTAATGTCTGACAAGTAGTTAAAGGCATGGAGGGGAAGACAGGCAGGTCTTGGTTCCCATTTCTGGGCTCTTCTGATTATTTTTCCATCTTAAGGCCAGGAGGAGATAGCAATAATCTTTAATAGAGTGATGGAATTTCAAAGAACCCAGAATCTGACGGCTCTAATTCCAGTGGATATTTCTCTCCCTGAGATGGGCTTTAAATATTTTACAGACTTTTTTTTTTAGAGCTTTCCCCAAATAGGTCTCTGGATGCTTTGAAATGTTTCATTTGTAAGAGAGAGAAAGAGATAAAAACATAACTAAAGAGACAGTGGCTGGGAAGGCAATACTAATCACGTGGGAAAAGAAATCCGCCTTGGAGTTTGAAGCAGATAACCTCTTCTGACCCCAGGTAGAGGATACCACCCCAGGCACAAAATTATTAGCTGTGCCTTTTCTTTTTCTTTGAAGAATATCTCTTCCACTTATTAGATCAGCACAGATCAGGTGACAATAAAGCCAACTGGGGATTAAAATAAAAAAAAAATCTCTTCCTGCCTCTGTTGGGTTGTGAAGTCTCTGGCTCGGAGCTGGCCAATGCTGTGAGCTGCCTTGGCCCCCAGAGGCCCCACACAGTACATGTAGTGTAGGAAGTCCCTTAGCCACTGCAGCCCGGGTGTGGGAAAGTATGTCCAAAACTCAGGGAAGGCAGCCCAGATGCTGAGCACTTGATCTTCTTTGGCTGGAGAGCCAGCTACAAGATCCTGGGTTCCATCACTGTTATTTATTAATGTAAGGGGAAAATAATGACTTAATTGTAAGCCAATGACTTCATCCTAATACCATGTTCTAATCGTTTCTAAAGAAAGCTGCCTTTTTTTTTTCTGTCCCTGCCAACTTGCAAATGAAACAGATGACATTGGAACATGATTATATTCATTAGCAATTATTCTGTGAAAACAAGGAGGACTTGAATTTACCCTTCACATAACCTACATAACTAAAACTGCAGTGCAGTCTCGGGCCAATTGTCAAATGCATGCTCTACCCTGTGGGGAGCATACCCAGTCCCAAGCCTATGTGCATCTGAGTGCTCCCCTCCTTCAGTGAAACCCTGGTTCAGCCTCAAAGAAGGAAAAACCGCAATAGAGGCACCTCGGCTTTGAGCCATCGGAATTTCATTAGAACCTTTGAATGATATTTCTCCGGTTCAACTCTGAAGTTTTCAACATCTTGAGACATTGAACTGATGTGGGTCATACAGAAGCAGTGTGAGGGCTGGTGCATGAGTACTGGTTAGGAGCTGACGCCTGTAGCCTCCTGTCTAGTGTGTACGTGAGCATTCGTGTGTGACTCAAGGCAGGGAAGTGTGTTCTGGATATCAAGGCACTCTCTAGGCATCCTGGGCAGATGACAAAATGTAGGTTGGTCTTTGTGAGTGGGATGAAGAATAAAAAAGCACTCTGATAGAATAACAACATTCCCTAGTATCATGTACGTATGTGTGTTAGGGGTTTGGTTGTCGATGTATGTTGAATTAGTAATTTTTCTATTGCCGTGATAAAACACCATGGCCAAGGCTACTTATAGAAAGGAGGGTTTATTTGGGCTTTTGGTTCCCAGGAGAGATGAGTCGATCACTGTGACAGGTGGAAAGTGTGGTGGCAGCAGGCAAGCATTGAAACTGGGGGAGCAAGCTGAGAGCTCAGAGCTTGAGCAGCAAATATCAGAAACAGAGAGCTGAATTGGAGTGGTGCATAGCTTTTGAAACCTCAAAGCCCAACCACAATGATATATTTTCTTCAGCAAGGCCATCTCCCCTAAACCTACTCCAATAGCACCACCAACTGGGGACAGAATATTCAAATGCCCAAGACTATGGGGGATATGTCATTCAAACCACCGTGTGTGTGTGTGTGTGTGTGTGTGTGTGTGTGTGTGTGTGTGTGTGTGTGTACACACACGATGTTTGCATTTCACGTGGAGGCCAGAGGACAACTTTTAGTATTGTTCCTCAAATACCATCTACCTGGTTGCTTTTTTAAGACAAGATCTTTCACTGGCCTGGAACCTGGCACATCGGTGAGGATGGCTGCCCAACAAGCACTGGGGATCAGCCAGCGTTGCTATTTTAGATCACTAGGCTAGCTTTATTATGTGGGTTCTGGGGTATTGAATTCAGGACTTCATGCAGACACAGCAGACACTGTACCAACTGAGCTATCTTGTCAGTCCTCCTAAAATTATTAAAATGAAAACATCAGTATTGTGACTTGTGTGTGTGTATGTGTGCGCGCGCACACACTTGCGCACGTGCATGAACATGCATGATGTTTATTTGAGAGCCAGTGCCATGGCACTGTGGAGGCCACAGGCCAACTCTGTGGTATTGTTTCTCTCTACCTTTATGTGGGTTTGTGGGCTGAAGTCCCGTCACCAGACTTGCATGGCAAGCTCCTTTACCCACTGAGTCGTCTCATCACTCTCTTAAAATGATTTTTCTGCACCGCTGTGAGCTGATCTGCATATCAGAGCCGAGAGGTTGATTAGTGAGGTCCCACTTTTGTCGATGAAAGAGCTAAAGTGATAAAGGACAGTCATGTGGATACAATGATCTGCTTGGGGTTGATTAACATGTCCAGGCAGGACTCAGAATAGAATCACTCTATCAGAAACCTGCTGCCCGGCTCTAACAACGGAAGAGTCCAGATCCTGAGGAGAATGATGAAAGGTCTGTGTCAGCTTCCTTTCCACAGTGTTCCAGCTGGCGAGGCTCCCTCTAGTCCCATGTTCTTGGTCATGGCAGAGCACTGGACTGGGTCCATGTGAGACAGTCAGCCTTCCCTGTCACCTCCCCCTGGCAAAACACTGAAGGCCGTGCCACAGTGTCTTGACCGCACTGGGGATGCCATCATTTGCTTTAGAAAGTGCCAGCACACCTAATTATTTAACCATCATGACTTCCTACAGAAGAAGCCATCTATACTTTATACTAAGAAGTTTGTTGCTTAAACAAATATGCTTAGGAGTGTCAAGTCCACAGCTTGATGCAAAGCCTGCTTAAACAGGACCTAGTGATAAGAGCTGCCACAGATGGAAGGTCTTATCCTCACTACAACTCAGGATGGAATTTAATTGTCCCAAACGAACATTATTAAAAATGGGATCTTTAAGAAGGGACAATGGGCCTTCATGGGTGATATCAAAGCATGTTGATATAATGATATTATGATACTTTTATAGAAAGGTGAGTTCAGTCCTATTTGCTTTTTCTTCTGTCCTTTCCGCCTTCTGGAAGGTGAAGATTCGGGCTTCCTCCCTACTGGAGAATGTGAAAGGCGCCATGTTGGAAGAAGAGACCAGACTCACTAGACACAAAACCTGCTGTCACTTTGACTCCCCAGACCCAAGAACGACGAGTCAATCAAGTCACATCCTTTCAAAGCTACCCGATCTGTGGTTCTGTCTTGTAGCAGCACAAAACAGATGAAGGCACATGCATAAGTAAGTCTAATGTCCCTAGTGGAAGCAGCCATATGGCATGATAAACTCCTAGGCCAGTGAAGTAGTTGGTGATTGCAGATTCACAGTTTTTGTCTTTGCTTCTATCTGACCTTGGTCCTCTCCAGCTTCCTGTAATCTGCCTGCTGATTTGGTTATAGAATGACAACATTTCCTAGAGTGGCTTATAGAACTGTTTTTAACAGACTTACTGACTTTTCTCCAACTAACCCGGGGTGTAGGTAGAGTTCACAGGAGAGGTGTATTTGCCATATCTCTGTAGCTACAAGGTATCTGAGATACATGACTTGGAGGAAATATTGATTTTTGGCTCATGGTCCCCGAGGTTTCAGTCCATGACCGGCTGGATCCATTGTAGTGGGCCTTTGTGAGGTGGAACATCACAGCAAGAAGGCAATGTAGACTAAAGTTGTTCCTCTTAGGGCAGCCAGGAGGCAGGGAAACACAGAGTGAGGGGCTGGCTGGGTAAGGGAAGCAGGAAAGAAGGGAGAGAGGCAGGGAGGATGAGAGACAGAGGCAGAGGCAGGAAAGGAGGGAGGAAGAAAGAAATATGGCACCTCAGACAAGATACACCCTTCAAAGGCTTACTTCCTCTAATCAGACCCTGCCTCCTAATAGTCCATTCATCTACGGTGTCTAAGACGTTATCAAGGGTAACCCATTATTCGGTTAATGTGCTCATGATTAATTCACCTCTCACCAGCACCACCAGTTGGTGGCTATACCTTCAACCCATGATTCTTTGGGGGGACATTTTATAGACAAACCACAACAAGAAAATATGTATACTTCTGGCAAGGGGCGGGTGGAGTGGATGTATTAAACAAGTATTTATTGAGAATCCACTATATGTCGGGGATACTTTTCTAGTTTTGGAAATATGCCAAGCAAAACTCACAAACATCCACTCTCTCACATACTTCTTCCTGTGTTAGGAATGAGGTGGGTAAGATAACATGACCAAAATAACCGGAAACTTCTGTATATGATCTTATAGAGGCAATAAGTACCATGGAGTGAAAGTAGAAACAGAGTAAGGGGAGTTTTAAGATGGGAAGTTGAATAAAACTTAAAAAAAAAAAAGCCACAAGAGAAAGCTCAATGAAACAGGAAATATTAGAAAGAAACATGGGGGAAAAACGTAGCAAGCAGAGGGCCATCTCAAGTAGACCATTCTCGGCATGGAGCCAAGTACAGCTCGGAGCTCAAGTCACCATGATGCTCAGATTTAACACGTGCCATTCTCATAGCAGGCAGTTAAATGACATCCACTGAAATTGTGTTGTAAGCCATGGGTGGGGGGAGCCATGACCAACCTGTCCTGAGACATGAGCACTCTAGGAACCACAAAGAGGCCAGAGAGAGTAGGGAGAAGTCTGAAAGTGGAGGGCCAGGCATTGCAGGTTCTTTCCACTGGCCACCTATGAGGAACAATTAGTCAATATCATTGCCACCTCCACTCAGAAAACACACTCTCCAATGGCTGGGCTGTGTCTGGCCTGCTCGGATTTGATTCTTTACAACTGAGCTCCATGAAGAACAGAAACAAGCCACAGGCCTTTGCACAGCAAGTTTTAACCCCCTCACTCCCAGAGGAATGGAATACCTGTTATAATGTGGATTGGCTGTAGGATCAGAAAATGTTGAACTTTGCTTTGGAGGATGAGAACAGAAATGGAATAGTGAAATCCTTAATAAATCATGGGTATAAATGCTAAGAGACCAGAATTTATGCAGCATAGGTAGAAGTCACAGACTGCATTCAGTATAAGATCAAAAGTAATTTAATGTGTGCTATGGCATATCAAAAAACAGAGTGATTGAATGTATGATGGAACAGACGATAATGTTACCTTAAAATTGTATAGACATATTAATTTATGAGTGTTGATTTGGTTTCTGGCTGATAGCTGGGTCATCTCCAAATCAACGATCTATTGGTACCCTTGCTGCTATGATCTTACGTTGCCCTCCCTTGAACTGTGTAAAAGTGCAGCTAAGAACTTTGTTCGGCAAGCTAATTGGCCAGAGACCCCTGTCCTTGACTTTCTCTTTCAGAACACATATGTGTCATTGGCTCAGCACATGGGCTTTCTGGTGTGGATTCCATCGCTCAAACCCTGTTCCTATAGCTGTACCACCAGGACACAGGAAGGGGACAATAGGGCATGCCTGCCCTAGAACTTAGCAGCCAAGCCTACTTGTGTCCTCTCTTCATGAACTGACCCTACCTTTCCAAGTTGGCTTTTCTCGGTGCTTTCAAGTAACCAAACAAAGAGTGTGACCCCAGCATCTTGGTCTGGTCTGCGTACTTCGATTTGGTCTGATTCCCTGTCCTCTGGTAGAGCCTGGGACAGGCTCCCGCTTTCTGGCATTTTCTGTCCATACTCTTTGTATGTGAGTAAGAAGCCCAAGGGGCTGTGACGTTTCCAAGGGTCCTCATGCTTGCTCCTTACGTTATGGATCCTGGGGTTGCAATGAGGAAGTGTGGCCACAGATAGACTGAACAGAAAGGAATTATCCTAAGACATGAAAAGAAGAACCCTAACCTACACTGTCCCTACAAGCATCTTCTGCGTTTATCGTGAGTGACATTTCAAAGCCCCCCACCTATAAACTTAACAGAGAGGTTTGAGAGATAAGACATAACCAGCCAAGTGGGAAAAATTGAAGGCCCATTTGGGATGGATAGGAGAGCTTAGCATGAGCCCATGGGTATCCTATGTCTTCATCTGCTATTATTTTCTGCACACAATTACTAGAAACATGTTTATACTGGTCCCTTTGAATAAGTGGGATGAAATATAAGGAGGTGTGGGTCTGACTCATCATACTATGAGAGTCAACCATACGGCCACGGGATATGTTATTACAGCCTAGAAATTGCTGAGTTTATGTACAATTTAGACCAAGCACAGATACATATTTTCAAAATTATACACTTTCTAATCAGTTTTACCATGTTCTGTGGAAAGTAATCATGATTAGAAAAAAACAAGAGTATTGGTTATCCTTCTGTAATTGAGTAGGTCAAAAAGGTCAATAGTGGGGAAGAGTACCTGGAAATACCTTTTTGATTAGAGATATTTATTTTTCTGATTTTGTCTCTTTTTTCCCCCTATTAGTTGATTACATCTGACCCGATTAAGGACTATGGTTATATAAGGTCAGCAATCAGGATCTATTAATTTTCATATAACACACCCGCTTGCCTCTCTGCTGCAATGCACCAATTACCTTTAAAGTTTTTGTTTTTTTGTAGAATTTGATCTAGTTATGTGATTAAAATGCTTATCATTATGACACAGGCATCCCTGTGGTGTCAATCATTGTTTTCATAGGACAGCTGAGCCAGAGTCATATGGAGAAGACTGGGATGCATGTACGGTCAGGTACGTGCTAGCATATTTTCCCAGTAGATTTCATTCTGCTTCACCTGGGCTGTGGACCCAGCCAGTGTGGAGTTTGGAGAGTATTGCAGACGTCAGGAACAAGGTCCTTCAGCACCCCACTTGCCTTTGGTCTAGCTCCAGACCTACCACCCTACTGTCACCTTTTCTCCTAGTTAATTCTTTACACCCAGACAAGCCCATGGTCAGGGACAGACCCTGCCCAGCCTAGGTGTCTTGTGGAGACCTCAGCAGGAGAAGCCAGTGTGGACACTCAGCATAAACCCCCTCCCCAAACTGCACAGTTCAACCTTGTGAAACACTGGGAGCCATTAAAACAATTTTTAGCCGGGCGGTGGTGGCGCATGCCTTTAATCCTAGCACTCGGGAGGCAGAGGCAGGTGGATCTCTGTGAGTTCGAGGCCAACCTGAACTACCAAGTGAGTTCCAGGAAAGGCACAAAGCTACACAGAGAAACCCTGTCTCGAAAAACCAAAAAAAGAAAAAAACCCAATTTTTATTAGTTTCTCAGCTAAGGTAGTTTTAAAAAGACAGTAACTCAAAATGCACATTTCAGTTGTGATGAGGATCACTCAACTTGATTTTTGCCTTAAAATTAAACTTTGAGTCTTGCAGCTACTGAAGAAGTCCTTGCTTTAAAACTGATCACTTTCTTTGTTTCTCTTTTTTGAGTTCCATTCACTTTCTAGCAGACAGGATACACAGAGGGGTGTTTAGAGAGTTTTGATTATTATGTAATCCCTTGTTTAATGCTGTTATGTTGTTCTTCCTTGTAAGTAGCCAGCACCATGAAGATAGCTGGTGGTTTCTTTTTCTTTACCCGCATGCAGCACTGAGGATGGATCCCAGGACCTAAGTGTATCCCAGGCAAGTGATCTCCTATCTGGTGAGCTACATCCCAGCTCTCTTTTTACCCTCCTCTTCCCTCTTAGGCATGGTCTCACTAAGTTGTTCAGACTGACATTGAAAGGAGTTGATTCTTGCCCCTCCTTATATGATCAATGATTGACACACAGAACATATATAGTAGGCATTTTCAAAAGATGTGAGAGGCTGTTGGGATGGATAGAAAAGTAAAAGGAGGAAAGAGAAAAGGCGGGAGCTGGTCGGTGGAAGGCTCTAACCTCCAGGACAGTGTCCCTGCCTCATAGCTCGTGAGTCTGGAACTAACTGAGACAATGGGGGTGACAGTTCCCATTCCTTATCAGAGTTCCGATCTCCCATCCAGTGTTGGAATGTCTTCACTGCATTCCTAACGGTGAGGTCAACAGGCATTGGCTTAATCTTTAAGAAATGGGTAGAGCAGAGTGCATGAAAATCCAATCTATCTACGAACACATTTGTTATGAAGTTTCCCTTTTATATGGAACTGGGACTCCCTGCTCAGTCACTGAATCCATCTGGGGCAATAAGGAATTCATTTTCCACATTAGAAGAACATTTAAGGCTATGAATTCATTTCTTTTATATTTTTATATTTCACAGTACAGATTAAATACCACAAAGTTCTGTAATTTCTCTCATAACGACCTCTGGCTCCAATGCACTTTATGAGTATCCTGCTTAAAGCTCCTGTCCTAAGTTAACCATGAAAACCCAGTGGGGTCAGAATAGGCAAAACAATCACAAAGAAGGTTTCTAGAACACATTACAAAGCTATAGTAATCAAATTAGTGTGGTGTTGGCTTAAGAATAGACTTACTTGGGGTAGAGAGGTGGTTAATTAGGTAAAAGAGCTTCTATTAAGTCCAGCAATCTAAGTTCAATCCCTAGGAACTACATGGGGGAAGGAGAGTACTAATTCCAGCAAATTTTTCTCTAACCTCCACACTCATACTGTGCTACACATGTACACACATGCACACACAGACAGACACATACACCCACACAGACACACAATAAAAATAAATAAATGTAAAGAAGAAAAGGAAAAGCATGGACAGATAGACCATTGGAAAAGAACTAAGTATATACTTGGAGAGAGAGTTGGGTGTTAAGAGTGGTGTGTACTGTTCTTGCAGAAGACCTGAATTTGGTTCCTAGCACCCACATCAGGCGACTCACAACCACCTGTAACTCCAACTCCAGGAGATCCTCTTCTGGACTGCACAGCCCCCCCCCCACATGTCCACATACAGATAAGCACATTTGCACATCGTTTTAAAAAAAATAAAAATTAATATTTAGAAAAAGAATTGTGTCTAGAAACGTACCCTACCATAAATGACCAATGAACTGCTAACAAGGATGTCAAGGTGATTAAATGAGGAAAGAAAAAATATTGCGATGTAATGGAGCCACAAGTTGGATATCCAGATGCAAAAGAATAAAGAACATTTTCTCTTTCAGTGTGGATCCTAAATACAAATATAACTAAAACATTGATAGTCCTGTTACAGACAATGTAAACAAGAAAGTGTGAAGACAACCCGCAGAGTAGGGGGAAAAATAGGAATCATACATCAGCCATGGGACTTACATGCAGAATATGTAAAATAAAACTCCTAAAAAGACCGAGAAAAGCAGGGTATTTATGGACTGTTCAGAACAGGCAATCTACAGAAATGGATGGATGTTAGTGGCTGCTTAGGGGACTCAGGTTGATGAGAATGACTGCTAATGGCAACATGACCTCTTTGAGCATGATACCAATGTTCTAATATCAGATGCAGTGAATGTGGTGTAACTATATTAGACTCCATACGCTTGTCCACTTTAAATGAGTGGATTTTCTACTATTTAAACCATACCTCAGTGATTCTCTTTAACATGCCATGTCCAATTCAAGCCAGGTTTTTTTTGTTTTGTTTTGTTTTGTTTTGTTCCAATCTGACCAGAATTTTCTCATTGGAACTATTTGTTATTCTGAGAAGCTTATACTTAAGGAAAAGATTTATTTTTATTTTTTATTTGTGTGTGTGTGTGTGTGTGTGTGTGTGTGTGTGTGTGTGTGTGTGTGTGTGTGTTTGTATGCATGTGATTATGGGTGCCCACTGAGTCCAGAAGAAGACATTGGATCCTCTGGAGCAGGAGCCACAGGCAGTTATGAGTCACCCACTGTGGGTACCTCTGGAAGAGCAGTATGTGATCTTATAACCAACGAGGTATCTCCCCAGCCTCTGAAGACCCTATGCTTACTTATATATTTATATCGCTGTTGCATTAATCTCTTCATTTCTACCATAAGCTGTATGTCCCCAAGGACAAGAGTCATTTTACATTTTTATGTCTTCATTTTCTTGTAGAGGAGTGCCTTGTTCAAAATATTTAAGTTAAAGATGTTAGTGGAATGAATGTATTTTGGGCTGAATGAATATAGTTTGCATCAGGTTTGGGGTAGTCATTTCATATGTTATATACTCACCCTTCCCAAATCTCTTTCATGTGAACGTTAAGCCAGAACAATGTACCTGGCACTTGGGTAATACCTTTTTTATCTTTTGAATAAAAGTTAAGAGTGTTCCCTTTACTTCAAAGTTTTTATCTTGTTTCTGTCCATTGGTTACTCTGGTGGTGATGACTTCTTTTCTTGGACCCTTTCTCTGCTCTCTGGGGGCTGTCTACTGCTGCTTGCTTTGTGTGGCAAAGTCTTTCTTCAAGATGCCAATAAAACATTGAAGAGGACAGAACGGAGGTCAAAGGCTGATGGGACATTAAACATTTACCTGAAGATAGACTTGGCTCTGGGCTTTAGCTAATCATTCTTTGACCTAGTTCTGTCCCTCTCTGGAAGTCACCTTCCAGAACTCCTTGACCAGATCTGGTACTACATCTTTGATGGGCCATTCTCTGATCATGTCAGCCAGAATACGTATCTCCTCCTATTCAATTTACCATTACATTTTCTTTGTACCATCCTTGAGACATCCCATACTATTTTAGCAGTAGTTCACATGTGCAAATTCTAATTACTCACAAGTGTGCCTCAACGTTCATTCTAGGCCATAATATATGTAAGAGGAGGTATTGTATTTTCCTTAACTCTTTTGCCTCTCTGAATTTTTGGGTGCTTCCTAAGTATTAGAAGTGATAGATAAATAAAATATTCAGTGCTATTAAAAATACCATTAAATCTCAATACTGTCAGGGGATATAGATCTGAAAAATGCATCCTGTATATGCAAATTCTAAAATAACTTGAAATAGTTCTTATCCAAAAAACAAAAAACCAAAAAACAACTCTGGTAGACTAAGTACCTCCCCCAATCTTCTTCAATGATTCATGATATAATTTGCATGTGCATCACAATTACATGTTTAGAGTTCAGTGAATGAATCATCTCATCATTTTCAAACCAGCCCACACTAGTTTGAAACATAATATTTCTTACAATTGCATGTTTCCTTCTCTGTTTCTGCCTGATGTTTGGGTAAGTTCTATGCCTTTTTGTTTTGTTTTGAGACAGGGTTTCTCTGTGTAGTCTTGGTTCCTGTCCTGGATCTTGCTCTGTAGACCAGGCTGGCCTCAAACTCACAGAGATGCTCCTGGCACTGCCTCCCAAGAGCTAGGATTAAAGGTGTGCGCCACCGCTGCCCAGCAAGTTCTATGTCTTTTTATGTGTCAGTGTGTGCACTTAACTTCTGAGCCATCTGAAAACATTTTTTTGTTTGCAACTTGAAAGCACATAACTTCCCATTTATACTGTGGCTAGAGAAGAATTCCAATATCCTCATACTCCTCAACATTTGTCCAACATTTCCTGAGTGTCTACTGTGTTGGGAGTGAAACTCAACAATTCAAATATAGTTTCTACTGCTAAGGAATTTACTTTCTAAAGGAAAAGAGAGACAAAAAAACCCAAACAAAACTAAAAGCTGTTCATAACATTTTTTCTGATAGCTACTAAGGAAATGAAACAATATGATGCCTGAATTCCAGGTCGCTTATTTTAAGGGCTAGAGTGCCCAGAGCCACAGCAAACGTTTTAGAATGGGTAACTTGCATCCCCAAACCTACACTCACACCAATGCATGGGTAGGATTTGCTCTTCTACTTTGCAGCTGCCATGTCTCTCAATGGTCCACACGGAAAGCCCCTGGCATGGTACTATTGGGAGACGGTGAAATCTTTGAGAGGCAGTCTCTAGAGGGAGGTCTGTCTCAGAGGGTGCTCCTTCCATGGAGTATGTGGGACCCCCCCCCCACCTCCCACCTTCCGTTCTTTCTTGCTTGTATCCCAGCCATGTGGTAAATAGCTTTGTTTCATTTTAAGCTCCCTACCATGATCCATTGCATCTCCACGGGACTCAAAGCAACAAAAGCCACCTACCATGGAATGAAGGCCCTAACACTATGTAACAAAATAAATATTTTCTCTTATTAAGTTGACTGTCTCAGGTATTCGCTGCAATAATGGACAACTGATGAGCACCATATCCGTTCCCTTTCCAACAGGTACCTGTGGCCTCGTGACTCACCTACCTAAACCTTCCATGCTCAGTAATCCAAGCTTTTCTGGGTCTGTACCTCTCTTATGGAACATTACAGGTCCATCTGAATCCTCGACCATGGATATGCACAACCTTTCAATACTGGGACACAGTATTGTCATCTACAAAGTTGATGCTAAATATGCACACAAACCACACACACACACACACACACACACACACACACACCCCACAATTTTGCATTGGGCCACATTCACAGCTATCTTGGGTTGCATGTGACTTGCAGGCTTTGGGTTAAATAGGTCTGTGCAGGGGCCAAGCCTTCCTACTCTCCTTGGTTTGCTATTTAAGCAGACGCCTATGACACAATCTTCACTGACAGGACTTGGGTTCTAATAGAGGCACCTTGGAAAGGAGATGAGCTCCTACCACACTGATATCCTGGATGAGACTTGTGCACTGGGACATTTATCTTAGAATCAAAGAAGGCCAGTGTGAGCCCAGAGCCCATGTCAGCAAGAAGAGGCAGAAGGGAGTAGAGGAAAAACCATCTTCCTGATGCTACAGTGGAATGGTCCAGCTCTGAAGATGCTGCACTTACACTTCAAGGCTCTGTGTTAGGGTGATAATGCACTGTCTTTATTTATTTACTTATTTATTTTATATTGTGTGTGTGTGTGTGTGTGTGTGTGTGTGAGAGAGAGAGAGAGAGAGAGAGAGAGAGAGAGAGAGAGAGAGAGAGAGAGAGATTGAAGTGGGTACAGGAGCATGAGGGGTCAGAGATAATCTCTGTTGTCTTCCTCATTTCTGTCTGCCTTGTTTTTTGTGATAGGCCTAGGTCTTGCCTATTAGGCTAGGCTGGCTGATTAGCAAGCCCCTGGTACTCACCTGTCTCTACTTGTCCAATTTTGGGATTACAAGGGTATACAACCACACCTGGCTACCTTTTTTTTTTTAAAAAAACAAAAAAATCAAAAGAGTTCCCACCAAAACAAACAAATAAACAACAAAAATCCCACAAGTTCTAGGGATCAAACTTAGGTTTTCGTGCTTGTGTGGCAAGTCCTTGCCAACTTTAAGCCATCTCCACAGCCTTTGTGTCCTTATTTTTAAAGCCAGTTTATCTGGGTCTCTGTTACCAGCAGCCTAAAGCTCTTTAATAAGATAAAAGAAGATAGAAATGCACATATATAATGAATGACTGATTAAATGTATAGGGAGGCATAATTACTTTCCTATTCCATTCATGATTGTCACATTTATTTTTACTCCAGGCAAAAGAAACTGTATAATTAGAAAATTTCAGGGTTGAAAAATAAAGGTCTGAATTTATTACAATTGAAAAAAAAACCCATCAATTTATTGTATAGTGTAATGATAGTTAAGCAAAAGCTTACAAACTGGCTAACTGCTTAAGACATAATAAGACATCAAATAAGCCAAGTTTTCTTTCAATTCCTTCATTTAATAAAGCATCTGATATGGAGTCCAGCCTTTCATTTTTGTCCGCGGGATAAATGGGGAACACTCATTGCAATCAATTGCCTGTTTATCCCACAAGCATACATTATGTATGGAGATGAGAGGGGGTTACTGCAGGCCTTGACTTGCTCTCTTTTCTTCTACCATAGTTCCTCTGTTGGGTTTATTTTGAAGTAAAATGAAAGCAAAAAAAAAAAAAATTGCTGAGCGATTTCTGTAGGAAACGGCTTTCTCTAAAAATGAAATGCCAATTGTCTTGCAAATATTTTCTGTTTTTCATTTGCAGTGTTCTACTGGCCACTTTGACATCCTCAAAACTCCTGAATATTTATAGACTTCAGTTTTTGGAGAAAGTAAAGAGGCAGTAGCAAGCTCAGTTGTCATCTAGCAATTCCCTCTTTATCTGATGGCTTATTGAACCCAGAGCCTCTCACATCCTGCACCACTCAGCTATACGGCCAATTTCTTCAACTTTTATTTTTGAAGCATTAGTGATAAGAGATTGCATTTATGAAAAGACAAAATCCCAGTCCATGGCTTGTGAGACGGCTCAGTGGATAAAGGCACTTGCTGCTGAGGCTGACAGCCCGAGTCTTATGCCTGGGACTCACGTCGTGGTAGGAGAGAACTGGCTCTCTCAAGTTGTCCTCTGACCTCCACACACATGCACTCCCACAGGTCAATGGGTAAATGTGAAACGTTCACATGTATATTCTTTATAAATTTATTTCTATACGTACAATTCCCACATGTGACCTGTATACTGCACTGGGGTACACAGTGATAACTGAGATCTGTTGTGTGCTGGGCAGAGAAGGAAGGGAGGCCGGTGTTGAAAGAAAATGCCTTCTCACACCTACAGCCTTCCCAAGACTTCTATCAAACCACACCTAGCAGCATTTCTGACCTGCTCACGTTCTAGTTTATTCTCTCTTGTAACAGATGGCCATAGGATGGGTTCTTGCTTGCTTTCCCTGACTAAAACAGGGGCTGTAGGGGTCATACGCAGGTTCCCATGCTCATGTGGCAAACACTTCAATGACTGAGCCCTTCAACCCCCCAGCCCTCATCTGCAAATGAGAAACAAACTGTCAAGACCTTTGTGGGAAGCTATAAGATGATCTTCCCCATCTGTTGGGGTGGACGGGGAAGGTCACATTTTAGGAACAAGTCAAGGGAGGAACAGCTCATTACGGCTCACAGTTTCAGAGGGATTTCAATCTATCCTGGTGGAGAAGGCACCATGGGAACAGCTGCACTCTATGGGAATGTGTGGCAGCAGCTTGTTTACATCATGACCAATCAGAACCGGACATGGGTAGGACCTTCGCAGGAAGACCCGCCCCTAGTGACCTAATTCCTGCAGCCAGGCCCCACCTCCTAAGGCCTCCACAGCCTTGAAGACAGTGCTGCATGCAAGACCGCATTTATGTACTTAAAACAGGAGCCTCTGCAGTACATTTGAGATTCCAACCTTCATAGCTACCTAGAAACATGCTTTGCCTGTTGAAGGGATCAATCTGTCTATTTTTTTCCCCTTAAAATGATCTACTGGGGAAGGGGGAACAAGCATGGTTTATAATTACTTAGGAAACATTTTAGCAACATTTTTCCTATGATTGTAGAAAAAAAAAGCATATCCATTTTCCATCTTAAATCATAGTATAGTACATTGTGCAGGTGTTGGAAAAACTTTTGGAGAGAGACAAAAAAAAGAAAATACACATAGAAATGAAAGTTTGGAGACTTTCCTTTTACTGACTAATCAAGACACCCTTAAACCTGAAATGTTTTCCTTCTTTATCTTATACATAATTCTATAACATCTTGGTGTCAGTCAAGTGAAGTAGTTTAGACTTTATAGAGATGGATGCTTACAACTCCAGGCAAACAACACAGGGTTATTGTAGTTTATTTTTTCAATTGTAACCAGAATACTATATGAGTCCAAAAATTTGAAGAATAAGTGTGATAAATCCACACATCAAAATTTTAGGTCACTTCCTCCAGATTTCATGCTGGTATAGTCAATAAAGAAAAGCCTCCTCTTTGTTTATCTTCTAAGAATTATTTTATTTTTAATTATCTATGTGTATGTGTGCATGTGCACATGAATGTGGGTGCCCATGGTAGCTGGAAGAGGGTGTTTGACCCCCTGGAGCTGATTACATATTATATAGTTATATAGTTGCTTGACTCAAGTCCTGGGTATTGAACTCATCCTCTGCAAGTTCAGTGTGAGCTCCTAATTGCCGAGCCCTCTTTCTAGTCCCCACTTTTAAATTTTAATAAAGAGATAATTTTTATTAATTGCATGCCCTCCTCATCTCATTTCATATTTGCAACCTCCTTACCAACAGAGTAATGAAATTCACCTATGTAAGGGTATGGTATAAAAGTCTATGTATCAAATTTAAAATTTAAAATTTGTTATGTGAAGAAACAGTTTTCAGAAATAGAAAAGCAGTAGTTTAAAGATTGATAGTGGAGACATTGTCATACCAAGTGGCTCCTTCTTCCTTGTACCGGCTGAAACCTCTTTCTGACTTCCTCTTGCCTGAGTGACACCCCGACCACGTCAATAATGACAGCCATGTATATGACAGTCACAACTGTTATCCTTTCAGACACAGAGAGATCTTTACCTTAGTATTATTAGAATTGTGAAATTTTAATTTTACACAATGCTTTGAAAAGAAAATATTTCCCCAAGAATTTAACATAATGTATAATGTGTATACTCCTTATTATAGTCTCCCGAGGGGGGTCATAATGATGCCCATCAATCACAGGTGGGAAAAGTGAGAGAGGTGTTCTACCTAGTCAATCAGAAGCAAAACTGACATCTCCATATATCCAACTAGGCTCTGTGATGATTTTTTTTTTTAATCTTTTGAAACTGAGGATGTGAATACCGGGCATTGTAGAAGCTAGGCAAGCAGCCTGCCACGGAGTACACCACATCCCTCGAGTCTATGCCCCTGAGCACAGATTCTGCCTCTGAGAAATAGTCAGTTCTCAGGTCTCTTTTGGAGGAGTTCTCAAGATTGTCTTCTGCTTGTCCCAACCACACCCAGAAGGACCATGCTATTTGAGGATGAGGCTAGTATTTAAAACGATCTAGCTACCTTTCATCTGAAGATCAGCTTGCCTGTGATCTGTTATTACCCTCATTAGACAGATAGGGGAATGAGAACCGAGAGGTCAGGGGAGCGCAACTGAGACAGAGTTGGAATGGAAAACCCCCAAGAGAAGAAGCCCGAGCCTCAGGCCTCATTGCAAGGGAAGTTGCTGATGACAGGAATCACTTCCGACACAGATTTGAGGCGGGGGCGAAGGACACCACAGGGGAAGCATGCCGGGAAAACAAAAAACAAAACCCTTTGCTTGCAGTAACCACAGTTAGAAGATAATGGAGGCCAAGGGATTTTGTGTATTTATTACAGTTTCTCTAATGTGGAGGATGCTGCATTATCATGTGTACAGTCACCACCGTGCTGTTGCTAGTATTAACTGGACAAACGAGATCCTGCAGGAAGCTGGAAATCTTGCAAGGAGTCAGAGACGGATGGTGCCATACTTCTGGCTGTAAGGAGTCAGCAGTTCTAAGATCAAGTTGAGTGAAGGAGGCATCCAATTGGCACTAAGTACTGCTGGCACCCCTCCCCAAGGGTGAGGCCCTATTTCCCCCTCCAAGCCTGGAGTGAAGAGCCATACCAGGCTTCAGGGTGGCATGCTCTCCACCTAAGGAACACCTGGTTCTTCGTTTTAATTAAAGCAAGAGGGAAAATTGGTGAAGTATTTTCATGTTGCTAGGCTATTAAGCTAAGGGATACTGATTCTATCTGGGAAAAAAAAAATCCTGACTGTTGACTGATCTGCACAAATTGACAACTCTTAAAGAACTCCTAAAGGATTGTCTGTGGAGGAATCCATTTGCTATTGTGGCCTATTGGTGCATGAGAGGAAAATAAAAGTCGTGATGTTCCCACTCTACCAAGTGAGATCTTGGATTAGGAAGAGGAAAAAAAGCTCAATGTGTTTTTGAATTCAAGAAGGCAAATAAGCTTTATAAAGGAAAAGAGGAACATGTTTCAGTTTTGCTTTATGGCAAAGGGAAGAAGGACGAAAGGAGGCTGGGCAAAGATGTAAAACACAATAAAGAAAGCCAGTGTGGGGCTTAGATGGTTCAGTCAGTACAGCGCTTACTGAGCACACACACCATGACCTAAATGTCATCCTCACCATTCACACAAAAAGCTGGGTGTGGTGGCCTGTACTTGTAATCCAGTCCTGGGGAGGTAGAGACAGGAAGATCCTTGGGATTTGCAGGCCAGCCAGCCAAGCATATGGTGAGCCCCAAGTACCAATGAGGAACACTGTCTCAACAACACAAGGTGGACAGTTCTGAGGAATGACATCTGGGGTTGACATCTGGTCTCCACATGGATGACCACATATGTGAGTGGTCATCTGCACACACACACACACACACACACACACACACACACACACACACACACGCACACACACACACACGTATGCATTCATGAACACCAACATCATCTATGCAACCCCCCCCCCAAAAAAAAAAATTAGCCGATACGGGGAACGTGAAGTGACGGCTTGGAGAGCCTTGGGAGACAAGCCTCAGTGACTTCCAAAGGGTCATAATGGACTTGAACTTCTCCTGTCATCGCCCTTTTTGTCATCACTGTTTCCAGTGCCCTTTGAAATTCTAATTAGCCAATTAATCGCTGTGCACAAACACCAAAGTTTACCAAAGGGAAAATTAGGCTCTGGGGTGGTCGCCAAAGCAGCGTCACCCTTTGTCTAGCTGAAACCAAATCAAATCACTCTTGCAGCTACAGGATCCAGGTCGCTTTCAAAAGGAAAGGCTTCCAGACAAAAACCCCAAAAAACCCCAAACCAAAAACCATGTTGCTTAAAAATCAGAATTATTATCTGTCCCCTCGAACCTTTACCCCCAGAAGGCCTTAATTCTACCGTCACTCTGTTCTGTTTCAAATCTGTTCCCTTCCTTGTAGTCAGCAACGCAAATGGGAGGAGACATTGAGTCAGGCACCAGGCAAACTGGGCCAAGGCTTTGTCATGTTAATGCCAGCCACAAATGAAAGTAAAAATTTTATTTTTAGACTTAACCTTGTAAATTTCCCCAAAGCAATTTTTTATTTCCAGCTGATTTATTTGAAGAAAATTTGCTCAGATTTATTGGGTCTGTTAATAATAATAATAATAAAAAGTTAAATGACCTCCCGTAGTTTCTGCTGCTATTTATCGATCTCTTTCAAATTTAGCAAGTGATTCAATCTGCAGAGAGGCGTGTTGAATGGAATGGATCTTGAATCTAAAAATGACGGGAACATTTAGAAATCATTTCCAAGTCCCAGGAAGTAGCCATAATAAATGAGAACAAATTAAATTCACATCACTGGAAAAAAAATTGAGGGATTTTATTTTAATGGTGGACTCCATAGAACTTGTTTATTGGATATAGGCTCTATTGACCACTTTGAAGTAGTCAGCTTGTAGAATGCCTGGCCTTGGCTCTGATGAGTGAAGGGTCCATCATAATCCATCATGGTAACACCCCTTTCAGAGACGTCACTTTGAGAAATTACTTCTGCCACTACATGGGTAATTCACTCCTGCTTACTCCATCTAACTTCTAAAATGACAGTGATTGTCACAGGAGGCAGACAGAAGAGCTTTGCTATCGTTTGAATCTGTCCCCTCCAAAACACAGGTGGAGACTTAATCCCACCCTTGGGGTATTAAAAAGTGGGGTTTTAAGAGCCATTGTCCTTTAAAGAGGACACTGGTTGGCTTTCTAGCCCTTGTTAGGGGACTCGCAACCATCTGTAATTCCAGTTCCAGGGAATCTAATGCCCCCTTCTGGCTCTTGAGGACATTGCATCTATATGGTGTGCATATATATATACACACACAGCAAACACTCATATGCCAAAAATAAAAATAAATCTTTTTTAAAAGGTAGGGTCTTTGAAAAAGCAACTGTGTGTTGGTTTCACTGCAACAGAGAGCTTAATGCTTGCAGAAGAACTGGAGGGAACCAGCCAAGGTCTTTGGTTCCTTTCCCTTCTTCCACACGGGTACTGACAACTCATTCCTTTCTTGCTCTTTTCTCTCTTCCATCATTTGGGGACACAGGGTTCAAAGTACACCATCTTGGAGAAGAGGTGGAACCTTCACCAGACTCTGAATCTGTGGGTGCCTTGACTTTAGACTTCCCAGCATCCAAACTTCTTTTTCTATATTCCATTTCCTGTTCCTCCTTTGTTGTGGTTGCCAGCATTGACCTTCTCCCCATCTCCCTGTGTGAGTGTGTACGGCACGTGCATGGGTGCGTACATAGAGCCCAGCAGAGGACATGTCCTGTCTCAGCTCTCTCTTTTTTTGGTATTACTTTGAGACGAGCATCTCTCATTGAATCTGGACTTAAGCTCAGCCAGCAGATCTCAGTGATCCTCCTGTCTCAGCTCTCCACAGTACTAGGGCTACAAACGCATGTGGCTATACTCCGTCTTTCCCCTGGGTGCTGTGGATTTGGACTCAGTCCATATACTTGTATAGCAAGTTGTTCCTGCTCACTTAGCCTTCTTTCGAATCCTGACTTTACATTTCTCCCCTCTTGAAATTGCTTAGACCTTTTCAACACCATGCACCAGGCAGCGAGACTTCATTGCGACCTCCTGTCTTCTTATGTATATCTCTCCTCTGACCCTTGACCTAGTCATACCTTCTAACCTGCAGCTTTAAGGTGAGTTTTAAATAATAAAGCTCTGCTGTGGACTTTCCTTTGTTTATGCTCTTTCTGAACAACTTCCTTTATACCCTTGGTGTCATCTTCTCTCTTTCATAGCTCACTGTTCATCTCTCATTCAGAACTTCATCGTCTTAAAGCTGAACTCACCACCTTTTCTATAAAGTTCTCCTATGTCTATTCCAGAGCACCGCTGCTATCCACCCGCCTTACAAAGGGAAGCCTCGTGAATATTTTCTTGATTCTCACAGCACACACATATCTACCACCATTCTAGAAGAGCAGTAAGCTCAGTTTGTACCATACAAGTCTCCAGAGCCCAGTTTCTCTGGGAGCCGGGATGGGAAACGTTCTAATCTGAAAGCTGGCAGCCATCCCAAACAGCTCTGCCCCCGCCCCTCCTCCTCACAGGTGTCCTCTTGACCTTATTATTCCGTGACTCATGGTGGGGAGGCTCAAGTGAAGGGTTGCCAACTACACCCCCCTTCCTTCTCTATGCCAAGCTTTATCTGTATCAAATCCTGGCGTTTTGCTTTCTCTTGTGGTATGACTCTTACCCTATATGTTGTTCCAAAATGCAAACACGATCATGTATTTCTCAATCCCGCTAGTGGCTTTTCCCAACTCTCAGACTAAAGCTTAAACTCTCCAGACAGCCTAATGTACTGCCAGCTCTCCTGGGGTCACACTGTTTACACCTCTGCATTGTTACTACCTCCTTCCCCAAATTTTCACATGCTCGAAACAAACTCTCTGTTTGGATCCTCTATATGGTGTTCATAATACTGCACATTCTATCCACCCATCCATCCATCCACCCACCCATCCGTCCACCCATCCATCCATCCATCCACCCTCCTATCCATCCACCCACCCATCCATCCACCCACCCATCCATCCATTCACCCACCCATCCATCCACCCACTCATCCATCCACCCACCCTCCTATCCATCCACCCACCCATCCATCCACCCATTCATCCACCCATCCACCCTCCTATCCATCCATCCATCCATCCATCCATCCATCCATCCATCCATCCACCCACCCACCCACCCATCCATCCATCCATCCATCCATCCACCCATCCATCCACCCATCCATCCACCCACCTATCCATCCACCCATTCATCCATCCACCCACCCATCTACTAATCCATCCATCCCCCCCACCCATCTATCCATCCATCCATCCATCCATCCATCCATCCATCCATCCATCCAGTATCTACTAGAACACCAGAACACCAACTACATCCTAGTCACTATTCTATGCACCACGGAGACATAAATTAAGCAGTCCCAATCAGTTTTCATTCCTTGCATCCAACTCCAAAATGGTAATAGAACAAAATACAAACTCACGAAGAAGAGAGGAATCTAGGGTCGTGGCTTGGAGACACATGGCTTGGAGACCCTTTAGTTAGGGAATGTGGGGTAGGTCAGGCAAACTGAGAAATGACCAGTGAGAAAGACAGGGTCATACACAAATGTAGGAGGAGGAGCTTCCTGATGGTAGCATGATGACTTTAAAGACTCCTGACATGGGAACAAAATGCTTGAGGGGCTGTCAGAAGCTAGGCCAGCCTCTGACCACTGAAAGAGAGAGGGTGGAAAGGAGAAAACCAGGGGGTGAGCTGGGGACAAGGTAAGGATTTGGATTTTTATTTTAGTTAGGATTTTTATTTTATTAAAGACAAGAAAGAAAGAGTCTTGCTATGTAGCCAAGGCTGGCCCAGAGTTTACAATCTTCTTGCCTCTTGAATGTTTTAGCTACAGGATACAACCTTATGCACAATTCTCACCAGAGTTATTATTGTTATTATTGTTATTATTATTATTATTATTATTATTATTAATCACATTTATAGTGGGGGGCACAGCGCAAATCTGGAGGTCAGAGACAACTTGTGGTGGTCAGTCCTCTCCTTCCACCACATGGGTCCTGGGGATTGAACTCAGGTTGTCAGCCTGGTGGCAAGTGTCTTTATCCACTGAGCGATCTCACCAGCCCTTATCTGTATCTTTGTTGCCAGCGTACTGCCCGGGACTTAGTGAGTCCTTTATCTGTTCCGTGAACGACAGAAGGAAAGGGAGACGGGAGCTGTAGCTGAGGTGGTCAGGAAACACTTGATGGTAAAAGCGAGATCTGTGTCTGACTCAAAAGACGGTAGAACTCCAATGGTGCAGATGGAAGGAGAGGAAGCAAGCCCATCTGGGGCAGGAAGCCCCACAAAACCCCACATCGTACTTCCTGCTTAATGTTTTAAAGTCATAAGTCAATCTGCAGACTGTTCGGGAAAGTCTGTTTTGAGCTACAAATTAGGCTAACAAACTGCTGTCTCCTGGTCTGTCATTTCACTCTGACAACTATGCCTCTTAGCGCTATGTTCAGATTCGGGCTCCTGAAACCCTCGCTATTCTGGAATGAGGCAGTGGTACGTGAGAACCAGCCTTGAAGAGAGGCAGACCCCCTTCCCTTTCTGTCATACCATCTACCTTGTGCTGTGAGGAGCCTTGTAACCCTAATGTGGATATCCCAGCTGTCTAGTCTACTGCTGCAGGACTCACACGGACCTTCGGTACTGGCTAATCAATCATCCTTCCAGTTTTGAAATAAATAAGAAGCCCATTGCATTTTTTTGTTTGATCTGTATAAGCAGAAAAATTTTCAAGCAAACGGGAGCCAGAATTTAATTGGAGGCTTGCTTAGTGCTTTGGAGGTTCTAGTTCAATATTATCATGGCAGGGAGCGTGGAGGCCTGCATGGCTCTGGAGCAGTAGCTGAGAGCTACATCTTTGTCCTCAGGCCGAGAGAGAGAGAGAGAGAGAGAGAGAGAGAGAGAGAGAGAGAGAGAGAGAGAGAGAGAGAGAGAGAGAGAGAGACTGGGGGCCTGGCATGGACGTTTTTGAAACCTCAAAGCCCACCCCTAGTGATATTCTTCATCCAATAAGACCACACCTCCTAATCCTTCTAATCCTATCAAAGAGTTCCGCTCACTGGCGACTAAGTGGTCAACTCTATGAGCCTAGGGGAGCCATTCTTAGTCAAACCACCACACCAGCCTACAAATCTAAGCTCTTTCCCCACCCCACAGGCCAAAGGAGCTGCAGCCAGAAGGCTGGAGCAGCCAATGCTCTATGAATTTCAAGAGCAAAGCTAGACTGAAGAAGGGTGTTGACCCCAATGAGTGCGGCTCCTCCTGAGTCGGCCAGTTCTTCCCTGCAAGTGTGGGGGGGGTCCTCCTAAGTTAGAGCAGGGTCTCAAAAATGAAGAGTCTAGCAGGGAGAATAAGAAGCATGTTAAAAGACCAAGGCAAGACTCCTGTTTTTGGAGCAGAGAGTTCACACAGTCAGGGGAGCTTACAAAGGTGCAAGAATTTGCTGATAAAGAACTTGACCTTGGACCTATAAGGGCAACAGGGAGCATGGGCACTTCCCAGAGCATCAGGAGAGATGCTCTGGCACCGATATGTAGGATGCATGGGAAAACGGCAGGTTAAAACAAGGACGGTAAAGTTACTGTAAAAATCTGAGGTTTAAAGTTATCAGAGCTGAAAGCAGTGAGAAAGGGGACGGTGGAATTTCTACAGAGCGAGGGTAATTGATTGAATGTAGGGTTCAGTGAGATGGAGAACCTGAGCCGAAGATGCGTATACAAATCATATGTGGCAAGGCTGTTTGTTTCCTAGTAAATATCTTGCCCCTGTGCCCAAAGCCAAGCCTGGTTGGTCATATCTCCAGTGATCACAGGGCCTCTAGATCAGTGGTTCTCAACCTGTGGGTCTCGACCTCTGATGCGGTGGATGGACTTTTTCATAGAGGTTGCCTAAGACCATTGGAAAACAAAGATATTTACGTTATAATTCATAACAGCAAAATTACAGTTATGAAATAACAAGGAAAATAATTTTATGGTTGCGTGGGGTGGGGTGGGAGCTCACAACATGAGGAACTGTATTAAAGGGTGGCAGCGTTAGGAAGGCTGAGAAGCACCGCTCTATAAGGTCTGTTCCATGACTTTCCACTTTAGCAACACGCTCCACGGAGGAGCTGAGTTCCAAGTCGTTTCATTTGAGGTTGGAAGGAGGATGTTGTCAACTTAATAATAATGTAGGGACCAGAAGGAAAGGATAAACAAGTTTTTTTTTTTTTTTTTTTTTTTTTTTTTTTTTTTTTAGGCAAGCACATTCGTCATGGTCAGATAAGGTGAAATCTGCCATGGAGCCGTGGGCAGTGAAGACTCCAAGCTGCCTGGATTTCCACCCTGTTTTGCCTCCCGCCATCTGTGTGAACTGGAAAGGCAGGGGCAGAACCCCTTCCAAATTCCTGCCGGATTGGGTCTGTTTTCTGTCCAGATAAGAATGCTGGGCAGGAGCAGGAAGCTGCTCTCGAAGGTGCCAGCACCAGGCCTCTGCCTGCCATGCCAGGGAAGCAAAGACAGAGCCTTTGCCTGTCCGAAGCAGACCCTCGCCCACTCAGACGTCCTGGGATGGCCGTGTTGGGAGAGAATCAAAAGTTGAAGGGAATTTCCCACTGAACACTAGGCCTATAGTTGGTGTGACTAAAGAAAAAGAAAAAAAAAAAAAAAAGTTTTATATTTTCCATATTGGAACTTGGCAGGGCCCGTCCCCCTCTTGTTCTGAAGTCATTCGCTTGGGCGGGGCCTCATTGGGACCATCTGTGGTCACGGGCTAACTAACCAGCCGCTTGCTTCCCACTGGCTCCTTTCTCCTCATCCTCCATCCACGGTTGCTTGGCAGCTGAGTTTGTTTTTCTTCTTAATCACGGCATACAGTTTCAAGCAGATGTTTTCAAAAGTGCTTGACTTTTAAGCAGAGTGTTTGCAGTGGCCTCTTAACAGTGTCGCCCGCTTGCACTCCACCCTGAATCTGCCTTGCAAATCAGGACCTTGAGGGTGCGGGGTGGCCTGGGAACAGAGGTCTTCAGAGCAGTGAGCAAGATCTTTGTTGGCTTGCTTGGGGCTGGCGGTTCTTAGAGATGCCCCGGAGCCGTCTTAGCATACCGGGCCCGCCCAGCCATTTCCGGAATGGAACAGGCTCAGTGTAGATTCAAGGGCTGGCAGCCGCTATGTGCCATAGACCTGAATTTGGACCCCCTGGCATGTTCTGGCCATCGGATCTCGGACAGACAAGATCTTACCATAGGGTATTGTGTAGGGATGAAAAAATGGTAACACGGTGAAGCTGTTTGCTTCAGGAAACGACCCCCAGTTATTGAGAGTTATACAGTAAGCCCTCCCTCCACACTTGCCAAATAATAGTATCGCACCTAAGACTTTACTTATTTTTATTGTGTGTGGGAAACATGTGTGTGCCATGGGAGTTGATTCTTATTCTACCACTTGGGTTCTGGGGCTGGAACATCAGGCTTAAGGGTCTAGTGCCCTTACCCACTGATCTCCTCCGGCACCCCATGTCTACATTTGAAAATCCTACGCTGTGGATATTTATTATCGAGTTGTTCTGGACGAAGCTTAGACAGGTTAGTCTGAGTAGTGCAGCCCAAGTGGTAGAACGGCCTGGTTGTGGAGTTTCTGTGAGCTGCTACTCAGTGTTAAATGGAGCTGAGGGCGCGTCAGATAAATGCTTTCCAACACAGGACTTCATTTGCTTCTCCCTGCTGTTTTCCTTAAAGCACCCCGAGGGCAGCCATGACTATCACTGCCACAAGTCAGAACAAGGGGAGCAGAGCCCGACCATGAGGAAGTAAATATGCTGTGGAAAAAGGCTGTCTTCTGAGGTTAGCTCCAGGACTGATTTTGGGGGCTGACATCTTGACCTGTTTCCCTGTACAGTGGAACCCCAACCTCCACCGCCCAGTGCTGAAATGACCCAACGTGGTCGCCTACTAGGAACATTCTCAAGGTAGCAGTGAGCTTCCTGGAAGCCATTCGTCCTGACTCCCGTCCACTGTTTTCCTGTTTTTGTTGCTAGTATTATAAGAACAGTATTGCTGGGCGGTGGTGGCACACGCCTTTAATCCCAGCACTCGGGAGGCAGAGGCAGGCGGATCTCTGTGAGTTAGAGGCCAGCCTGGGCTACCAAGTGAGTTCCAGGAAAGGCGCAAAGCTACACAGAGAAACCCTGTCTTGAAAAACCAAAAAAAAAAAAAAAAAAAAAAAAAAAAAGAAAGAAAGAACAATATCACTTGACACTCTAAGTAATCCAATATACTTCACTGTTTTTTCCCCTCTCTAGCCACGAGCCTTATAATAATAAAGCATTACCAAAACGAATAAACACCAGGAAGTGCAGAAGGACAAGCAAACAAGAAACTTTGAAAACAAAGTGGTAAGGAAAAAAAAAAAAAGGCTAAAAAGTGGTAAAAGTAGATGTGGGAAATTAATACTGCAAATCCTCCATGTCATTCACATTCTGGAAAGTTACTGTCCACAGTTACATATCAGAATACATTACTGGTTGGAGATCTGCCAGGGAAGCTTTTTTTTTTTTTTTTTTTTTTTTGGTTTTTCGAGACAGGGTTTCTCTGTGTAGCTTTGCGCCTTTCCTGGAACTCACTTGGTAGCCCAGGCTGGCCTCGAACTCACAGAGATCCGCCTGGCTCTGCCTCCCGAGTGCTGGGATTAAAGGCGTGCGCCACCACCGCCCGGCTAGGGAAGCTTTTTAAATAGGTGTTTTCTTGCTAGTTCAACCGGTTGGATGCTGCACCAACATTTTAATGTCATGGAAAAAGCCAGGTTTTACATTTGAACTCAAGATATGGAGATACAGTGGAGATACCCCCAAATTTATCACCAGTAATACAGATGCCCACTACAATGTCATATTCTGTCTGGATCAGTGGTGTATGTTGATAATCTAGCACCCAGAAGCTGGACCAGAAAGATCACGAGTTTGAGGCCAGCTTGTTTGAGACCCTGTACCCTTCCTGTCTTCAAATGTGGCTTTCTGTGATGTGACTGAGAATGTCTGTGACTGAGAACGTCATTGTGAAATGATTTTAATCTGTTACAATTCCTTCCTGAGCAACCATAAGTGAGGACAAGCTAATAAAGTGTTTGAGTATATCTTCATGACGATGACCCTTCTCTCTTGAGCACTAAACCCAAAACATAAGGACCCTCAATATTGAGTAGTGTCGTCCCCCACAACCCCGTAGTGGGGAATCGAACCCAGTGCCTCAGGCCTGCCAGGCAAGCACTCTACCAGCAGTGAGCTAGACTCCTAGCCTTGGTGTTAGCTTTTACTGAATCAAGTTGCAAAAGCCCATTTATCTTGATTTTAAACATAGACCTATCAACTTCTTCTCTTCTAGAAGCCCTGGCTTGTTGTGATGTCTATTTTGAGATTTTATACATTTCCCAAGAAACCAAGATTTGCACACAATGTATTGACCGGGCTTCCTACCACATTCCAAATAGGGTGACTTTCCTCCAGACATTTATCGCATATCAGTTGGAGCAAGACAGAGTTTTAGGCTTGAAGAAACATCTGGGAAACCAGCAGCCCCTTTCACAGGCAGCCTGCTTTGCTGCTGGCAGGAGCCCCCAAGGTCTTCAGTTTGGCTCTCTGTTCTGTGTCTGAGCAGGATGAAGCACAGCAGAGTCCTAGTGGAACCAGACTGCTTTCTGTCTGCCTAACTCTCCGGAATGGTTTGTTGTGGAACCAATCTTCTCGAGTCTATCTGTGATGAGCACGGACCAGGCCAGGGACGGACCCAGGCTTGATGTGCAGGCAAATAAGCACATTTACCTTTATTTTGTCTCCCTGTTTAGCAGAAACACTTAGAGCCTGTAGGCTGTGCTGTAGTACCAAGGGGGTTCTGTTCATAATGGAGGCTGGAAATCTAAGCTGTTGGGCCAAGCACTGTGGTCACAGGACAGTTTTTCTCTCTCTGTGTATGTGTGCTCTTTTACTGCTATCTCAGGGCTGGGAGAAATCTCAAGTATACATCTTGGCATATTTCAGGACTCTGTTGAATTAGGTCTCAGTGTTGCTGGATATGGATCTTGTGGGTGAATAGAGCTGTCCAGTCATTATTGTCCCTAGAAACGATGCTCACAACAGCAAAGGCATTTTGAACCAGCGGGGCAGGGTGGGTGGGGCTGTGTTATGTGGATTACCACAACTAACATCCAGAATTATTCTTTAGTATAATATTATATTTAATCCCAGAGAATTAGGCCCAGAGAGATGACGTCATCTATCTATGGTCATGTAACTGAAAAATAATGACTTCAAGACCCAAATCCAAGTTGTATTTGCTCCAGAGACCAAAAAAATACTCAATTGCTAAATTTACTTATCACTTTATTTTTATATATTAACATGAGACTTTGGGGTGTGCATGTATGGAGGGACAGGCAAGTGCATTGTATGAAAATGCCCGTTTGCTTGTTTTAACTTTACGTTCGAAATGCTTGCACCATCGGTTTTCTAACAATTATCCAACAGCCACATCAGAAGCAGTTCGGCCCAGTGTCACGAGGCATGGATACCCCTGTCATAGAGAAAGCTAGCCGGAATATATTGTACTTGGTGTGGAGTGACTGAGCTGTCACAAAGGTAATCACGTAAAAAACAGAACCTGCCACCATCAACTTTGCGAATTTCTGAGGAGGGGTTGTTTTTCCTCCCTGGCTAATGACAAACACACTTCCTTCTATTTATCATTTTCACCTCTGGACCCTGGGGAATCAGGCTATCACAACCATCAAACCAGAGTTATAAAAAGACTAGGAAACATTAAGTTTTCAGAAATAATGGCTTACAACGCGAGTGAATCAAAAGAGCAAGGGGGTGGGGAGCGGGAAATAAACTAGAAAGTTAAGATGCCAGCCGGAGGTTCTTTACGGCAGGCCCTTGACAGTGGCTTGCAAGTTTCAGGGCCGCAGATGATGCAAGGGGATCTGCAGGAGAGATCTGAAGTCTGAAGCACTCACAGACAAAGGAAAATGACAAACGCTGGGACTGAACACGACTTCAGGGTAATTCCTGTCTTGGGACTGGCCACTTGGTTGGTGATGAAGGAGCAATTGAACAGTGCTTCAAAGCTAGGTGGACGAATATTACCCCCTCTATGTTCTCTCAACACCCTCACACACACATGCCCACCCCACCTTTGGCCAGGGAATTCCTATAGCAATAATGTCCACAGTGAATCACTGGATTCCAGGAGTGGAAATGAACTTCCCTCTTGAAAGTTGAACTCTGCTATTAATTTTTTCGTGGCAAATGCAGTTATCCTCTAAAAGCCAAGAATAGAGGGTCTCATCTGGGACCTGTGGACGGCATCCCCTGACCCAGAGTGACAAACTTCTACTGTGGATTTGCATGTGGACTCTCTAGCGGAGAGGGTTCATTGCTCTCAGAAGATCTGTAGGGGAATCTGGGACTCTTTCAAGGGTCTAGACTTGGATGTTCTCTTGTGTCTCTAAAAGATCTTAGAGTTTCAAGGAAATCCCATTTCACTTTGGCTCAGTATTTGTAGGGTTTTGTGATAGCTGGAGGCTGGAACTCAGAAGACTTAACAACAACAACAACAACATCAACAACATCAACAACCACTCAAATAATGGTAGAGAGACAAGGGGAAGACATAAGCCGGAGGAGCCCAGCATGAAAGACTCTCTCCAGAACTAACTCCATGTTCCTTCCAGGGTCATCTGCTTCCTGCTGTGGGGTCCCCATTGGCACAGTGCATGCCATAGGCTGTTAAGCCTGGTGTGTATATTTGGGGGTCAAGCTTGGCACCATTAATTTACTGCAGGTTGTGGGGGCTTGCCCAAATTAATCCCCCCCATAGGTAAGATGGTTCCTGCCTCTGGAAGGGGAATCAAAAAGAGGAAATGAGAGAGGGTAATGGGGGTAAGCATGATAAAAGTAGATTTTATACATGTATGCAAATGCCATAATGAACCCAATATTATGTATATTGAGATATGCTTATAAGCAAGGAAAACATCACAAAAGGTACTGAAATATAAAACCTCTCTTTAATATTAATTTGCCTAGGGCTAGCCAGAAGGCTTGCTGCCCAGCCTGACCACTTGAGTTCAATCCCCAGGACTCCCATGGTAGAAGGGGAGAACCAATTCCACCAAGTTATCCCTCGCCCTCCATACAAGTGGTACTACATGCATGCACCTACCCCACCCCTGACAAAATAAATGAATGTAAAAATTAATTTGCTGGATACAGAATGTAATGCAAATACAAGCAGTGTTTTTTTTTTTTACCATTTCACATAAAATTATGAATTGATAGCTTTTTTGGCTCTTTCCCTCTCATGAACTAAGTGATGAAAACACCTTCATTTCAGCCAACTTAACTGGTGCTGTGAACCATTGGGCAAAGTTCTCTTATTTCATAATAAAAAAAAAACACAGTACGTCTAAAAACAACAGAAAGATGACTCCTGCCTCGTAAGAATCTGTGACAAGGCTAGAGGGATGGCTCAGTCATTGAGTGTCCTACCTCGTGGCTCACAACTGCCTGTGACTCCAGCTACAGGGGATCCAAAGCCTTCGGCCTCTGAGGACATCTGCACACAAGTGGTGCACACAAACTCATGCAGACACATATGCACACACACACACATGCATACAAATAAATAAATAAACAAGTAAGTCTTTAAAAGAAATCTGAGGATAAAATGAGATGAGGAAGAAGTACATGCTTGAAACCCAATCCCCTCTCTGAAACCCTGGGAGTCAGATATACTTACATTTCAGACTTTGGGGGCATTCCACAAATATAGAGCTGTGTGTGTGTGTGTGTGTGTGTGTGTGTGTGTGTGTGTGTGTGTGTCCATCCGTCCGTCCGTCCACATTTAAAGTTATTTGTTTATTGAATTTCTGAAGTCAGCACACAAAGGTTTTTAACATGGTCTCTTCTACGGCTGTATCATTAGCCTCGTTCTGTTGTCTGCTCCCATAGTCCCCTCTCCCACGTCATTCCCCCAACCAAACCGGGTCACCTTCTGCCCCAGAGTCTCCCTTCTGCTTCTTTCCTTTACACACAACCCATTACCTCTTTCCTATCCCCCTTAAGATCTCTTCCTTCTCTCTCAATATCCCTTCTCTAGTTTCATGTCCTACAAACACACACATACCTTGAAATAATCTATCACTCATACATTTAATATTATTAGCATCATCCATAACCAAATAGCTACATTTTTTATAGCAAAATCATATGGCTATCCTCATGATTCACATGAATTCATATGGTTTTGCCATACAAAGGAACGAGTCAATATTACAGACCAATTACACCAATAAGATCAGGTTTTGCATCCAAAATGTTGCTTTCAATTTGTCTTGAAATTTCTGGATTGAAAAAAAAAAAAAAGCAATTACAGACCTCCCTTTTCTCCACAACTGCTGGGTGAAGCCTAATACTTTGTCAATATGGAATTACCAAACCCTGATCGTCCCTACATTCCCCTCCCCTGGCACCAGTGATAGCATGTCTTATGGCTGGACCTGCCACTGGGGGAAAGCGCTCACCTTCAAGTTCATTCTGTGCTCTGCTCCACCTGGTTGACCCTCTCTTCCTGAGGCTCCAGTCAAGGGACAGTTTCTCTCTTCCTCACTTTGTCCCAAACTCCCGGTTCCTTGACACAGCCCTTCTATCCCAGAGCCCGTGGGCTGCCTATGATGCCCTCCAGGTTACTAGAGCTACTTCTGGTGATGTGTGGGTTCACTGGTTAGAGGAACATTTTTTTCCCTAGGAATGAGAGGGGACATTCCTCAGCCCCGTTCAGGTGTGCCCGAGAACTACTTCCCAGCAGCTGAGAGTGACGCAGCAAAGCCACTTGAGGACAGCACTTCTGGCTCCCCCTTCCCCATCCCAGACTGCCCCAGGGAAAGAATGTGGGCTGTGGCATCAATATGACAGCTGAGCGTGACACTTCGGGAGTGTGGTGACAATCACGACAGATGGCAGCTGTCACCAGCCACTTGCATAGCACTATGCCACCACAGAAATCTCCAAGAGAATACTTGCATAGCGACAAAAGCAAGGGGCAGCAGATTTCTCCCATATGCTCTCACCCAGGCTAGGGACTTGGGAATTTCTGAGGCCTTATCTGTAAAATTCAGTCCAGGTCTGTCTGTGATTAGGAATGCGTGAGATAACTCACAGAGCTACCCCAGTAAAAATGGGACTGGGACCTTCCCAAAAGCTTTCTCTCTGCCTTGTGGGGGGGCCTCTGAAGAGTGGGGACATGTTCTTTCTTTCATTTGTACTCCAGTGCAGCTCCAGGCCTGTAGCAAATGACTAAGAAACCATTGAATGAGTGAATGGAGTATACCATTGCTTCTGGGCCTGGAGGCACAGCTTGAGTTCCTCCTCATTCCCATGTCTCCAGTTGGTTGAGATGTTACCAAGGTGATGGTGCCTGGCACACAGCTCCAGGTCCCAAAGCCATCCTTCTTCCTCCAGTGTGGATAAGAGATACTTCCAATGTGGTTGCCCTAAGCTCAGTAATGCTTTCTATTTTAGTGGAACTTCTCTCTCTCTCTCTCTCTCTCTCTCTCTCTCTCTCTCTCTCTCTCTCTCTCTCTCTCTCTCTCTCTCTCTTGATAAAGGGTCTCTAGCTGAGGATGGCCTCTAAATCCATAGGTAGCTGAAGATGGCTTTGAACTCCTGACTCTCCTGCCTCTGCCTCCTGAATGCTCTGGTTAAAGATGTGCACCACCATGCTGGTATGGAGCCCAGGGCTTTATGCATGTTAGGCAAGCTCTCCATCAGTTAAGCTATACCTCCAGCAAGAATTTTTAGCTATAGAGTAATCTATCTTAATAACTAGCATGAAAAGATTTACATTAAAAAAAAAGATGTTTCAACTTAGAAGTAAGATTTAAGTCAGTATTCCTCCCCCGCCCTCAACTGGTATCAATTAGAGCTTAATTTAATCCTAATGTTCCCTGGAGTTCAGGCAGATTATCATGGCCAAACTAATTTTGAAAGATCTTTGCAGACCACCAAATTTACAAAGGCTTCATTCACATGCATTTGGGGGATGAAGTTGGGCTGGATTTAAAAGCCTGTTCAACAGCTGTCTCGAGCTAGTCCCCTTCTGCCCTGTGACCGAAAGAGACCAAGGGTCCTTGCACTTGCTAATGTTGAAAGCAATGATATTGTTTTTAAAGCATTTCCAATTGGTCTCAGTTCCTTTATCCCCAAGACCTGCACCAGGAACAGGCTTGGCCTGTGTGACGACAAATCACAGTTCTTGGCTGGAGCATTGTTACCACACACAGCAATGAGTCCTATTTTTAGAATGAACTTCCTTCCTTCCTTCCTTCCTTCCTTCCTTCCTTCCTTCCTTCCTTCCTTCCTTCCTTCCTTCCTTCCTTCCTTCCTTCCTTCCTTCCTCCCTCCCTCCCTCCCTCCCTCTCTTCCTTCCTTCCTTTCTCTCTCTCCCCCTTCTTTTTCTTTCTTTCTTCCTCCCTCCCTTCCTTCCTTTCTTAATTCATGCACAATGTGGATGTGGATGTACATGCTATGACATCTGTGTGGAGGTCAGGGACAATTTAGTGGAGTTTGTTTTCTCTTCCCATCTTTGCATTGGTTCTACATTTCGAACCCAGGTTGCCAAGCATGTTCAGCAAGTACCTTTACCCAGGGAGCCACCTCACTGGCCCATGCAATGCTTCCTTTTAGTGCTAAATTTCCATAAATCTAACATATGCTTTAATATATATTTAATACCATATATATATGGGTGTGTTTGCTTGTGCATATGGGTGTTCAGTTTTCACCACACATATTGAGACACAATGTTCCACTAGAATCCAGAGCTCCTTGATTGAACTAGACTGGGTACCCAGCTTGCTCTGAGGTCCCCTCCTGCAGAGTTCTGGGACCACACCCACCTGGCATCACGTGGGTGCTTGGGAATCCCGACTTCAGTTCTCATGCTTGCCTAGTGTGAGCACTTTTGCCATCTGAGTCATTGCTTTCTCTTGTCTTCAAGAGAAAGTCTTCACTTTCTCTTCTGTCTTTTATTTCTTTTGGCTATTTCTCAAAGAAACACAAGTGTGTGTGTGTGTGTGTGTGTGTGTGTGTGTGTGTGTGTATCTTACACTGTATCGTTTCTTTTTTGTCTACGTAGGCTAAAAACAAGGGCGGCTTCCAAGGGCAGAATCTGTGATCAGAATCCAAATGCAAGAGGAAGTCAGAGAGGAGACAGAGCGGAAATTACATGGATGAGAAGGGAGGCGTCCTCACCATTCCGATAGGTGTAATAACACAGATCTCCCCAGGAGGACACAAGCTCCAGGTAAAAGGGGCTTTTGGAGCCTTAGACACGGGGGGTCAGGTGTGACAATGGGTGAGCGCAAAGTGGGGAGTAAGTGTGTGGAAATGCTTCATGTTTAGCCTGCGTGATCCAACACTCCTTCCAGGACTCAAGAACATCTGTAAACTTAATTTAGACAAGCAAAGGGAAATGTCTTTGAGTTTCTAGTTTCTGTCTATTCTCTTTTTATTTCAGTAGTGTAAGCTTAAAATTTTCCTGGGCCACATGGATGTGTCTAGTTCATCTCTTCTGGTATCTGTGGTGGAGTGTGTGCGTGTGTGGTGTGTGTGTGTGTGGTGTGTGTGTGCGTGTGTGGTGTGTGTGTGTGTGGTGTGTGTGTGTGTGTGGTGTGTAGTATGTGGTGTGTGTGTGTGGTATCTGTGTGCGTGCTATGTGTGTGTGATGTGTGTGGTATGTAGTATGTGGTGTGTATGTGTGGTATATGTGGTGTGTGTGTATATGTGGTGTGTGTGTGTATGTGGTATGTGTGATGTGTATGTGGTGTGTGTGTGTGTGTATGTGGTGTGTGTGATGTGTATGTGGTGTGTGTGTGTGTGGTATCTGTGTGCGTGCTATGTGTGTGTAATGTGTGTGTGGTATGTAGTATGTGGTGTGTATGTGTGTGTATGTGTGGTATATGTGGTGTGTGTGTGTGTGTATGTGGTGTGTGTGATGTGTATGTGGTGTGTGTATGGTATAATCTAGAAGCAAGAAGCCACAGCTTCTCATTAGCATTTCAGTCCCAGGAGAGGAACGGGGCTGTTCATGATGAAGGCATATTAAGGAATGGCTCCCAGACAAACGCACCTTGTGAGTTCATCTTGAATCAGCTGACATTTGATTCAGAGCGAATCAAAATTCAGGTGATGTATATCTCTGCATTAGTCCCTATTAGTATTAATAGGGAACAGGCATGTGTACCAACACACACATTAGTGAGGCAGACTCCCTGACGGTTTCTGCTTTGGGGTGAAGACTGCTATCATTTGCACATTTGCTATGGTGGAAATAGAACTGTGCCTACTAAAAAGAGTTCCATGCCTCAAGCTCAGCTGGAAAAGACTTTTTGCTTAAAACACAGCAAGTAGAAAGTCTTACAGAAAACGGCCACATCTTATTATTACTACCAACAATTCACTATTTAGGATTTATTCTTATTTATCATCTGTGTTTAGGCACTTTCCATACAGTAGGAGAAAAGCACCTGATAGTCCTTCTTTAATTAATTAAATTAAGATTTTTAAGGCACTGCAGATTGGACGTAGGGTCTCACGCCTGCTAAGTGAGCGCTCTATCATTGAGCCATAGTCCTGGTTGTGAAAAGATTACTATTAATTATTATTACCATTATTATTATTTGAGACAGGGTCTCATGTAGCCTAGACTGGCCTTACACTCTTTGTGTAGCTTAGTGGTAGAACGTTAGCTAGCCTAGCACATGCACGGTGCTGGATTCCATCCTTAGTAGCCAAAGCAAAAACAAAACAAAGCAAAGCAAAGCAAAACAAAACAAAACAAAAAAACCAACCAACCAACCAACCAACCAACCAACCAACCAACCAACCAAGAAACACACCATAAAAGCATGAAGAAATCATGCTTGGTAGTGATTGATGCACTGAGGTAGTTTAGATAAAAATTACTAAATGGTTCCAGAAAAGACATTTTCTCTAGTCCACAAAGCAAGAAAAAGCTAAAATTACTCCCAATGTATTTTTTTTGGATGAAGGGAAGTTCAAGTCAAATTCAAGGCAATAAGGATGTCACAATGTATTACCATTATGTCAGTGACCATGATTTCCATTGCTAAGACTCAGTGTTTCAGAATGTCTTAACCCACTAGAGGTCCGTCATTTACCAAGTCCAGATCCCCCAAGGCTCTTTCGTCTGCCCCTGTCTACTGCCCCTCCTGAGCCCAGCCATCCAGCAGGCATGGGGAACACACACACACACACACACACACACACACACACACACACACACACACATACACTCACATTTCCTCTCTTTTGCCACGTGATGCTCCATGCTACCTTGGAATTCCTCCAGCAATAAGACCATAATCAGATGAGTCCTTTAAGGTCAGGTCTGTAGCACAGAGGTGGAGTGTCTGACTAGCACGTGTAATGTCTTTGGTTTGGTCCCCAGCATTACAGATGTGCATTTTAACTCTTCCACCTGCAGAACTGTGAGGCAAAATGAGCTGATTTTCTACATAAAGCAGCCTGCCTAAAGTCTGGTTACAGTAATGCCAATGCTGGGTCATCTCCCAATTCTAAAATCTGAAAGTAGAATTCCATGAGTGGTTGAATCAACTTTGCTATGCTGTTCCATGAGCTCCAGATAAGTCATGAGTCTCTGAACTCATAACTTCCCAGAGGAGACTGAAATACCTCAGAGAAAGTGGGGTAGAGAGAAGGCTTGGTTGTCGGTTGGGTGTGTGCCACAATGGTGACAGTGTGAGCATCTTTACTGTGACCCTCAAAGGTCTACTTAGATGTGCAGCCAGGGGCACTTGAGGATTCACTACACACACAAGAGAGTGCCAGGGTTTCCAATGAAACAAATTCACCATTGTTGGGCCACAGATTGAACAGGAAGTCTGGGGCCTGGAAACATCTTAAGCAACAGTTTCTGGGTCAAGCAGGTTAATGACAAACCATGAACAATGAATGTGCTTACTCTGAACCCAAACCTTTGACTTTGATTGACAGCTGTCTTAAATGGAACACATAGAAGTATATTTAGGAAACAAAAATACTAACACATGTTAAAGTTTTGAGTATTGTGTGACTGAAAACCAAGAGGGATGGTTAAGAGCACTGGCTGCTCTTGCAGGCTACCTGGGTTCAGTTCTCAGTACCCTCATGGTGACTCACAACCATCTGTCTCCAGTTCTAGGGGATCTGATGCCTTCTTCTGGCCTCTGTGGACACCAGCTATGCATGTAATACATATACACCCATGTAGCCAAACATTTATAGACATAAAATAGGATTAATTTTTTAAAAAGAAAACCAAGAGGAAAATATTTTTGCTACCTATATCTTTGCATTTTTATCTGCCCCACCCTGCACACCTTCATAGGGTTCCTCTCTGTATAGACAGTTCTGTATTCTGTCCCTGCTTCCTTCCATCACACCTCCTTTCAGAGTCCTCTTCCACGCTAGGGTGTAACTCACAAGGGCTAAAGTACTGCCATTTCACAAGTACACTTGACTGTGTAGCATGCTAAATCTGAGGGAAAGGAGAAAGTGTGTGTGTGTGTGTGTGTGTGTGTGTGTGTGTGTGTGTGTGATGAGCGTGTGTGGGTTCACGTGTCATGGTGTGTGTCTAGATATCAGGGAACAACTTTGTGGAATCGGTTTTTTTTTCCTTCCCCTTCATACAGGTTCCAGGGATTGAACTCAGGTCATCAGACTTACTTGGCAAGTGTCTTTGCCTACTGAGTCCTCACTAGCCCTGGGACAGAGATATAGAACCCAGAAAGGATGTTATGAGTAAAAAAAAAAAGAAAGAAAAAGAAAAATCTCAGCATGTAGAGATACCCTGTATGACGTGGTAGCTGCCGGCAATGTGCTAGAGCTGACATTTCAGTAAATTAAAACCATCTAAGATTAAATTTAGTTCTCTGCTCACACTGGTCACATCTCAGGCATGCTGTAGGAACATGTCCCACAGGGTCCTCGATTGGACAGTGCAGAAACGAGACTTGTCTATCAGCACAGGGACTCGGCTGGGGCTTTGGGAACTGTGCCCTACTGGGAAATGGTCGAGTCAGAGTTGTGACAGTGAGTGGTGACTCCCAGGGTAGTCCAGTTGAGGAGTTACAGTTCAGTTGGGCAGGTCTGGCTGCTTCTTCTGTTTTGGAGCAGGGACCCAGACAGAGGCTGGGCTGTCTGCATCTCTGACCAGGGTGGACTGCTTTGAGGAAGGGATGGATCCAGTCTCTACCAACAAACAGACTGGGCATAGGTGGGAGAGACACTCTGGAGTTAGTTGGACCCTGAATAAATGAAACTAGAAAAATAGACATGCATTTACTTTAAACTTGTATTGATGGTTATTTTCAATTTATGGCAGTTTAGAGTGGTCTTAGGCTAGTGAGAAACTTATTTAAAAGATAGTTATTCAAATTTTGAAGCAGAAAATGCTAAAGAAACACACTGAATGAAATCTAGTATAGGGGCAGTTAAACCAAGTACATGACTTTTTAAGCTTTAGGGTGAAACTCAGTGGTCAAGCTCTTGGCTACTGTCGGGGACATCCTGGGCTTGATTCTCAGCATTGTTAAAGTAAGTAAGTAAGTAAGTAAGTAAGTAAGTAAGTAAGTAAGTAAGTAAGTAAGTAAGTAAGTAAATCTGTAAGTGTAGTTCATAAAAACCGAAAATGTGAGAAACAATGATGTGAAAGAAGTATTTGCTCTGAGCTCAGTGCTCAAGTCCCACAATATTTTAGAGGACCACGAAAATGTGACAATTTCATGTTACAACATTCAGGTCAACACTTAATATATAGCATATTGTTTTGACACTAACATAATTGTAGAATTCATATATTTATTTTATAGTAGAAGGGGCCCCCAAATGTGCAAGTGTCTACGGTGTGTGGAAGTCATACCAGCCTATCAGTCAACATCTTGGAGGGAACCTTGAGGTCATGGAACTCAGAAGGCAGAGCTTGCTCAGCATCACCACAAGGGGGTGAGGTGGGGCAGTTGCATTTGAGCAGACCAGTCCAAGAGTGCACACGACAGAAACATCAGCGTCTCCAGTGTGTGCTCAAGGTGTGAATGACATGAGCTCAGTTGTGGGTGAGAACACTGGGTATCCAGGGCACCAGGATGAGGTAGGGAGGACTAGTCCCTGCTCAGATGCTCACTACCTGCTCTCAGGATTGGCTAGGGTGTTGTTGGGGTTGAACATTCAGGGGGAAGCTTTCGGAGATTTAAGGCATACACTATTAGGAAGGCATATGAATATATATATCCCTATGGTCACATCATGGGGATCTAGGGACAGTTATCCACGTGGCCTCCATCAAGCTGCTTATGATTAAAGAGGCACAGAAATGAGAAACAGAGAGACAGAGAGACCGACAGACAGACAGACAGACAGACAGACACACTCTTGAACAAAAAATATGACCTGGGAATGATGTTATATCTCCCCTTTGGGGAAAAGCAGCTTATGGAAAAATTACAGTCTTTCCTGCAGGCAAAGGTTGATGGGAAATTGAAGTTGATTTCAAGACCTCTTGCCATGAACTGCGAGGGCAGAGTACCCATGCCGTTCGGTTCTGGAAGAGTGTGCTTACAGGTCTGGTGTATGGACCTGTCCTATGAGACCCTATGTTTGCTCTCCTGTTGCCAAGTGAGGCCAATGGCATTGAAAAATCACCCTATTATAACTTGTGATAAAAGCAGCAACTACTTAAAGGACCAGACAATAAACCCCCAAGAAGACAAATGGATACAAGAAGATGACTGATGCATGTTAGAAATTGGGGATGCCTGCTGTGAGGAGGCCAGAACAAAGGATGCAGAACAGACACTCCTGTCCCAGGCTCATGGGTGTCCACTAATTTGGGTCACCTGACAGACTTGGGAGAAAGTCAATCACCTATACATGAAAACAACCTGAAAATGGTGATGGATCATGCCAATGCTAGTCATTATGACAAAACCATCAGAAATGGAAAACTCAGAGTGATTTTATGTAATACTGTCACTTGGGCCACAAGTTTCAGAGTTTTGGTCAGAATTATTTTCTCTGGTCTAAATATTTACCATAGTGATGCATCGACTCAGCATAAAGACTATTTTTTTTAAACCCTCAGCTTTTAGGGGTGCTCAGGGTTGCTGTTTAGAGGGCTTAAACAAGCCGTGCAGAGACTTCTTCCCAGTGTAACTGGTCCATTTGATATTATTGATCGTAGCTTTTGCTCCAGTAGCATCCAGCACGTATTCCACAAATTGCTTCCTTCTTAATCTCAAGGGTTTCAGCAAACCACATTTAAATGGCCTGGATAAAAGTGTCATGCCACATTTTCCATTACATCAGAGTCTTGCCAAGTGGGCCTGGGGCTTGGTGGTGGTGGTAATCACTGGCTGCCTCGGTGCCCCCACGTGTCTGATTAACCACAAATACATAATGTGGTTCAGCCATGGAAGAGGCCGTGGTGGTGAGTTAGAGAGCCAGGTCAGACACTCACTGTAATTTTTCTGGCAGCTGTCATCAGTTAACAAAAGCCACACGGAGAGCTTCAGCTGCCAACAGCTTTGAATTGTCCACGTTCATGGCCCCAGAGTAGAAGGATGGTCAGCTAAGGAGGCGTAGGGTTGAATGACCGTCTCTCTACTGGATGGAAGGAGAGCAGATGATGAAAAAAAAATTGGCTTTTGAGAAATTAATAAAGAGCCCAGTGGTGAATTGGAGAGATCAAAATGTATGCTTCCAGCAAGGGAACGGAGCTAGCATGCAGACCACACACGCAATAGTTAGCCCATTTTTTTACTCCACCAAAAACTCACTCTCACATTCTGCAGCAGCTGCTACTGTTTGGATTATGAATAGCAATAAGCCATATGGCATGACAGAAATGAATCACACATATTTTCACATGGACAAATATTATTATTCCCAAACATAAACACGTCCATATAAGTGTTTTTCCTCCTGGGAGGCATACAGCCCCTGATCTCAGTTGTAAGGAGACGACTCCGTACGTGTAAAAATCACCTGCCAAAGCTATTATTGTTAGAATCCCGCACATGCTCTCCCCACGCACGCATGCTTTCCTATCCCTTATTTGTCACCAGCCACACTCAACGTGGTGGAGAAGATCGAGAAGGAAGGGACGGAGAAGAAGGGAAGGGGAAGCGGAAAGCACATCTGTGGAAGGGGATCCACACGGTGCCTTGATTGGTTGTTAGCTGTCTTCACCCAAGACTCTCACAGTGAAGCAGCGTGCTTTCCAGGGGATGATTACGCCGAACACCTAGCAGCCAAAAGCTGGGAGGTGAAGACGGAAAAGGCTTCATGGGACCAACAGACACATCTACACATCTTTGGAAGCGTCTCTCACTGCTCTGTTTGCCTCTTGGTTTTTTGAGACGCAGTCTCACTCTATAGCTCAGGCTGTTCTGGAACTCAGTATGTAGTTCAGGCTGACTTTAAACTCACGGTAATCCTCCTGCATCCGTCCCCCAAGAGCTGGAATGACAGATGTGATCCACCATGCCCAGCTAATATCTTTCTCTTGTTCTGACTTTGTTTCAAAGGCTTCAAGGACAGTGTCTGTGGAAGACAACACAGTCCTCATCTGTGTGTGTGTGAGTTCATGTGTGTGAGTTTCGAGTGTGGGCAGGTACCTGTGCATGAGTCTGTGCATGCGCAGGGAAGCCAGAGTACAGCCTCAGCTGTCATTCCTCAGTTGTTAACCACGTTAGTTTTGAGACAGTGTCTCCCCTTGGCCTGAGACTCACTGTGTAGGCTAGGCTAGCTGGCCAGTGAGCTAGAGATAGCCCTGTCTCTGTTTGCTCAGTGCTAGCATTGTAAGCACAGACTGCCTGCCATTCTGGGCTGTTTTTATCTCGGCTATGGCCGACTAAACTCAGGTCCTCATGCCTGCAAGGGAAGTCTCTATCAGCTGAGCTATCATTCCAGTCTTAAATTTCTAATTTCTTTGTAATCCTTGTCTCCTCCTCCTATATGCATGCATGCATGCATGCGTGTGTGCACGTGTGTGCACACACGAGTGAAAGCGTGTGTGTGTGTGTGTGTGTGTGTGTGTGTGTGTGTGTGATGTGTGCATGTATGTTTGCATGTGTAAGGGCATACTTGGAGGTATGAAGTCCATGTCAGGAGTCTTCCTTGATCACATTCTGCTTCATTCATGTAGGCAGGGTCTCTCGGTTGAACCCAGAGTTCACTACTACTGCTGTTCCAGACGGTCGATTGCTCCTGGAATCCCTGTTTCTGCCTTCTGAGCACTGGAATACACAGCATGCCTATGAGGGTTAGGTATGCTGCCTATAAGGCATGCTGCCATGCCACTGAGTTCTTATGTGGCCTGTGGGGGTCAGAACTGTGATATTCACACATGTAAGACAAGCACCTAACCCAAGTCCACTTTTCATTTTTAAATTGGGTCTTATTCCTTGTGGTCATTTCTGTTTTTCCTCATATTTCCTTTCCCAGAAATTCTTCTATTGTGTTTTTTTTTTTTTTGAGACAGAGTTTTGTTGTGTCACAGCGGGCTGACTCCAAACCCGTGATCCTCCTGCCTCAGTCTATCAAGTGCTGCCATCACAGGCCACGCGCCATCCCCACACTTGGCTTAGAAATTCTGACTGTGTTCCTCATCCTGAGACTCTGCAGCCTGAGTTGTCAGCTGTTCAGCACCTGTATGGAAATACTTTTCCCCTCTCCCTGAAAACCCTTAGCCTTTTGTCTCTGCCCAGCTTCCCGGGCTCCAGGGCACCCACTGGTCCTCTAGGGAGGACTAGAGCGACATAGGTCAGAAGGAATGCACAGGAAGATCAAGCACAGTTCAAAGACGTTTTTAGGGTACCCAGATCCCCAGGCCACCATGGGTCAGCCCCACTAATGTGTAGAGCTATAGCAATGCCCTACTGAGAAACACACTAGGAAACATTTTCATGTTACCTGCTCCACATGAGGACAGTTTTGGGGCCAGGCCAGTGGCTCTGGGTATACAAAGCCTGCACAATCAGGACAGGCATCACCTGGCAACATGGCACTGATGTGTATTTTCTTGCCCACATAGGTCATTGAATGAGAAATCTTGGGTTTGGGGCTTAGTTTGGGGTCCAGCAATTGCATTTTAATCAGCCTTCAGAACACTGGCTGCAGGCTCACTTTGAAAGTCGATGATCATGTGATCATCATTGGTCTCATCTGTACTTGGCAATTCGCTTGTTTGCCTATATTTCTCTTATATTTCAGCACCTAAATGAAACCATTATCTCCACACATTATTGCATTTATTAATCAACATAATTAACATAAGGTATTGTGAGGATCCAATTAGACAATACTTAAAAAAAACTCTATGCCTGCTATACACACGAGTTATCTTCATTAATCTTGTGTGTATCTGTAATGTGTGTTTATACGTGTGAATGGCTATTTATGTGTGTTCACGTGTGAGTGCAGGGATGTGTGGAAGTCCGAGGACTTCCTCAGGCATTGCTCCTCATCTTTAACCTTGTTTGAGATCGGGTCTCTTTTTGTTTGCTGCTGTGTACATCAGGCTGGCTGACCTGTGAGTTTCTTGGGATTCTCCTGCCTCACATTTCAATACAGGGGTGCTAGGATGACAGGTGGTGGTTTCTTGGGATCTAAACCCAGATCGTTATACTTCTGTGACAAGTATTTTACCCATGGGACCACCTCCCTAGCCCCTGTTTTACTTATGGTTATTATGTCATCATTAATACTATTATAATGATATCTAAAGTCAAACATTTTATTTATTTCTTTATTGAGACAGGGTTTCTTATGGAGCCTTTCCTGGAACTCGCTCTGTAGCCTGGGTTGACCTTGAACTCACAGAGATCTGCCTGGCTCTGCCTCCCAAGTGCTGGGATTAAAGGCGTGTGTCACCACTGCCTGACCAAGTCAAACATTTTAAATCTGATCATCTTTCACTGTCAAATCACAGGGTCACATGCTCCTGTAGTATGATTGACTTTCACCTATCACTCACATGTCTCCGTGGCAGATGGAAATACAGAACCCAAACTGAAAATAATATTATCAGTGCCAAGGCTGAAGCATCCTCACCACTGGACAGGAAGTGATCTTGCTGCATCCGGTCACAGCTTGGGAAGGAGAAAGGGAGGATCCCCCAAAGGAGAAGCAGCAGCCACAGAGTTATGTATAAATATTCAAAAAAGACCAGGGTGGATGAGTGCAAGGGTAGAGAGAATATTAGTTTAAAGCTTTTCTATATTTGAAAGATCACAGAGATGTCAGAGAGAGAGAGAGAGAGAGAGAGAGAGAGAGAGAGAGAGAGAGAGAGAGAGAGAGAGAAAGAGAGAGAGAGAGAAACAATATAAACATCAAAACAAAAATCCAAACCATGGAAACTCTATCTTCCATTTTCAATTCAAGGCTGGGTTGAATGTTATGATACAAAAGTGGAAATGCCAGCCTGTGTGAGTTAGTTCTGTACTAAAAGTCACTCAGTAAAAAAAAAAATTGTGACTTCTGTTAAAGTCACTTCTGAAGGAGAGCCAAGAGGCTGCCCTTCATGTTGTTCAAGAATGATAGCAATCACCCTGCCTTGGCACACGCGTGGGTTTCTTGCGAGGACTTCAGCAGGTGTCTTCTGAATAGCCGCCAGAATCACACTGGACAGGAACACAGCAGAGGTCACATCAATAATGCTATGCAGGATGATGGCGGCCCCCTCCCGCTGGCCCCAGGAGCTGGCAGGGATCACACTGCCACTTAGAGCTCCCAGCCAACAGCAATGTCACTCTAACATATTCAAGACAGAGACTCACTGAACCAACAGCTCATGCCAGAGTTCCAGAGAAATAAAGCAAGTTTAGGAGAAGAAAGGGGACAAGAAAAAAAAATACACACATATTCTGCATTAGTAAGTTCTAGTTTAGAAAATGGGGGAGTTTCCAATTCAAACACTTAAGATGTACAACGGTCACATCCACAAACACCGGTTTTTTTTTGGTAAACAAATGATAGTTAAGGAAAAGAAGGAATCCTGGAGTATGTTCTTTGTTGGCATTGTTACGTAGTGAGTACTGTAATATAAGAGAAACCTCCAGCAAGGGTCACAGGTGAGAAATAGCACTGTTCTGGATCCCCCTAGACTCCTGCTCTCAAGGACATGGCTTCCCTTCCTCTTGATTAACAAGCATCTTTCAACAAGTACCATTTGTCTTCCTCTATTTCTTTAATCTTGCCAAAGTTTGGATTCAAAGGACAGCTATAATACCCACCAAAGAATCATTAAGAACTTACAGCAGGCTGGATGTAGCTCACCAGTGTGATCAGAACTCCAAGGCTGAGGCTGGAGGACCATCGTGACTTTGAAGCCAGTGAGAACTATAGAGTGAGAACCTGTCTCAAAAATACCCTGCAACCTGGAGCCAAGGCAGGTGGCTAAGACTGCAGAGCACTCACTTAGCTGACGTAAAGCCCGGGGCTTGCTCCCTCACCCTGAATGAACAGGACGTGATGGCTCGTGTCTGTAATCTCAACATTTAGGAGGGAGAGGAAGGCAGATCAGAAGTTTAAGATCGTCTTGAGCTACATAGGAAGTCCTAGACCAGTAAGGGATACACGAGACTCTGTCTCAAAACCACCACCGCTACCCCCACCACCAATACCAAACCTGGCCTGGTGAGATGGCTCACTGGGTAAGTGCTGCCAAGGTGGAGAACCTCAGCTCAATCTCGGAGACCCACATGGTGGAAGGACATAGTCAACTCTGCAAAACTTGTCCTCCAACCTCCGCACATACACCCTGGCATTTACACACACACACACACACACACACACACACACACACACACACACACACACGCACACACAAAATAATAATAATGATGATGATGATAATAATAATAATATCCCAAACCAAACAACCAAACAACATTGGCAGTTTCCTTTTCAACAAAATAGAAGATTGGTTAGATCAGGGTCACAGTCCCAACACCCGCTCAAACATGGTGGCAAGGAGGAACGTGCTTACTTCACCTATAGAGGGACAGCTATCCTCAACCCAGGCTGACGATTGTGTCTTCTAATTCTCTTTCTCTCTTTCCTTCCCTTGTTTCTTCATTCTTTTCTTTCTTTTCCAGGCAGTGTCTCTTGCAGTCTCTTGAGGCTGGCCTCAAACTCGCCATGTAACTGAGGCTAGCCTTGAACTCATGACCCCCCTCCCCTCACTACTGGGAGTTGATTACAGGCATTTGTCACCATAGGTGTCTCCTGTCTCCTGATTGTTTTGCAAAGAAAGTCTCTGGATTGTTATATGAAGTTTTCTGGATTTAATGTGTGGTTAAAAATGTTTATGAAACAATGACTGTAAAAACAGATGCAGGCCAGCTGTGGTGGTGCACACCTTTAATCCCAGCACTTCCGAGGCAGAGGCAGGCAGATCTCTGTGAGTTTGAGGCCAGCCTGGTCTACAGGGCGAGATCCAGGAGATCCAGGGCTACTTAGAGAGACCTTTTCTCAAAAAACAAAACAAAACTCCACCCAACCAAAGAAGAAGAGGGGGAGGAGGAGGAAGAAGAGGAGGACGATGATGATGATGACGACGACGACGACGATGACGATGATGGCGAGGAGATGATGACCACAACAAAACACAATACAAGTCAGATGGAACATGCTTGCCTGTGGTCCTTTGCAATTTTTGCCTTTTATGATTCAGAATTCCCAACCTGTCTCAGCACTGTCTTGTGAGCACGCAGCCCCTGGACTTTTTTTTCACTCATGGGCCCAAACGATGACTCCTTCCTCTTTGCAGTCACCAAGTGAACTGTGTGTTATAGCCCCTTTTCCTGTAGCCATGACATATTGACATATTTCCTGCTCAGACAACTAAGTAGAGACATGTATGGGAAAAATCCCTCCTCTAGAGCTGAAACACGCTGCTTGGTACACCAACTACCAGAAGGCAGGTAAGTCAGCGAGGATAAACTGGAAGGGAGAGAATCTAGCTGGAGACTGAGATAGGGCAGGAGGTGGAAGAGGCATGCTCCACAGCCACCAGGGAGAGGCCCAGAAGCAGGAATCAGGAAATGGACCATGGTATCTCCAGAGTAGCTAGAAAGGAAGAGAGTTTTGAGGGAGAAAACTTCCAGGTGGCAGAGGTGTCACCGACAAGACCACAGCCTCAGAGTGCTGATTTGCAGAGAATTTTCTAGAAAGGTCTTGGTTAACTCAAGGTGCAGCAGAGGAAGTTGGAAAAAAATATATGCCGGCCTTTAGGAGTGGATCTAAGGAGAAGTAGGCTTCTTTCTTAAATACTCCTAGATGGTAACATAGACAAGATATGCATATTTGGCTAACTGATGCACCTGTACTCTACAGGATTCCATCAGTCAACCCACATTTTACATTTCTTGGTTCACTAATTAGAGATTGCAGACTGGCCTCTAAAACCTTCAAAATGCAATCTATCTTGCCAGATTGACTCCATTTAAACACTTGTCCCTTCATGCTATTCTATTGTCTGGACACCTCTCATGGCTCCCATGAACTACAAAGACAAAACTCCCTCCTTGGCCTTCAGGCATCTCAAAGATCAGCTCAACGTTTTCTTTTTCCAGTCCCTTATAGCCATTTCCTGTCCAACCACTCAGCAGTATGCTATGACCAGGACATGTCTGTAAATGTTATTCCTGACCTCCTATGCCCATACCCCTCCCTATCACCTGTAGTGGGTAGCCATTCCAGCTTTGATCGGGAAGTTCCAACCCCCACTGAGGCTTCGGTAACTGTCACGCCTATAAGGTGGGGCCGAGAGAGGACCCTGAAGATCCGAGATCCAAGATCCGGATGCTCTGGCTCTTTTGGTTCCTGGACCCTGGACACTGGAGGTAGATGGAGCAGAGTTCTCCAGAGAATACTGCTGGACTGTGCCACACCTTTCCCAAACCCTGTTACCAATCCTTTCACTTATAAGTTACCCCCTAGAATAAACCTCCCTTTTAACTACGTGGAGTGGCCTTAATAATTTCACCAATAATCACCTCTTACCCCCCATTCTTTGTCAATTTCTTTTTTTGCAGCCTTATGTAATTCTTGTAGGTCCCACTGACTTCCCTGACATCAGCATCACTATTCCATTTAATATCTAGTCCATGCTTTCCGACACTCAATTATAGATGAGTTTGTTTCCTAATTGTTTCATGCATATATATCTTGTCTCTCAATTATATTTTGACCTTCAGGCGTCCCTCTTCCTCTTTGTTCTCTGTGGAAAAAGCAGATTCAAAACAGAGGTAGAAAGGGATGGATTTCAAGGTTGACTTAAAAAAATGATGACTTGTAGATTCCAGGTAAAGATGGTCACACAGGACTATGTAGCTGGTTACTGTTTTCCAAAATATGTGTGCAAGGATGTCACACCCATTGCTGCTGCATGCTCACTGACTGTCACGCTTGCTGAGGCTACCACCATTGCTTATGTGCCACTGAACCACTACTGCTAATTTAGGTGCAGGGCAGAGATCTGGTCTACCAGCTGTCCTTGGTAACTCCAAGTTGGACTTGGAGACAAACTCTTGGATTTGAATTTCTGGGAGCCGCTATTACCTTCTTGTGGGTAATCATTTTCTAGTCGTGTCCAGGAGGGAACTGAATTTCTAAGTTACAGAAGTATTCTGCAGAGGTGATGACGTACACAAACTCAGGTGTGCTAAGAAACAAAAAAAGGTCCCGGTATTAAGTGTGGCAGAAACTAACAAAACCGTCATGGATGGCAGAAAAAAAAACTGGAAAATAGTGTCCAGTGGCCAACATTCTGTATGAACTTGCCAGCTCTGAGTGGCAGAGGCTTCGGTTGCTCCCTCCCAACCTGCTTTCCAACACAGAGTGTCAAACCTCTTATTAACATTTTATGCCTCACCATCTCTATGGTGAAGATAACAACCTGCTGACCGTGAGAGAGGTGGGGTGCATTAATTATAGTAGAAAGACACTGGGAAAATATAGCAGGCGGGTCAAAAATCCCATTCTGTGGATTCACAGGCTCCTGAGCAGCCATTGGATCATAATGGATTTCAGTCTTTTCTGTGCTGGGCAGGTTCTGTGCCCAGGAGTCTGAGTTGGCAAGTGCTCCATCCATTGCCTGGCCTGGAGGAAGCCAGGGAGAGGCTCTTGAGCACCTGCTAGCTGCCTGGAGCTCTGCGGGTCACTGTGGTGGCTCTTTCACAGGGGAGTCACCACCTACCCATCAAAGAGCTGGTATCAAACTGTAGTGGTAGAGGTGGATCCAGGGCCAGAACAGAGATTCTAGAAGAGACATCTTCAAAATGGCACTTCCCATATCAAGAGAACAGGCTGGCCAGAATTGCATGGTAGAGGTTTCCTTTATAGTTTGCATAGTTCTTTCCTGTGACTGTCTTATTCACTAGCTCTTTGGAGGGGTGGGGACTTGGTGTTGAATGGAAAGGACCAATACAAGCCTTTTGGTCCATTGTACATTCTCTGAATTTGAGCATGGGCCAGGACTATAAACTCTCTAAAGACAGAGACCCAAACAGGGCCTGCTACTGCCTCAGATCCTAGCCTTTTGGAGTTCAAATTCTCTTTTTCACCAGGGCACATGCAAGCAAAATCCTTGTTAGTATTTATAATCTGTAAAGGTAAACGTCATAAAAATGACAACATGAAAAATAAATCAATGGACTATAAGAACAGAGACATGTGGTTTCCAGATGTGCTTGGTAGGTAAATGAGAGAATGAGTTGTCTAAATAAGGGCAGATGTTTGTCCTACATTTGGATGCTGTGGCAGTTTCTGTTTATTCAGATGTTAAAAAAATGAGGTTATGAAATTATCAGGAAAGTGGATAGAACCGGATTAGACTAAGTTAAAAAAACCCTAAGCCTAGAAAGTCAAATAAATTCCTCACGTCCTACTTCACATGCAGATTGTAGCTTCTAAGTTTCCACAGATGTGTATCTATACCGTAGTGAGTGTGGGCAGAGCTCACGAACCTAGAAAGGGGTCCGTGAGAGGGAAAGAGAGAGTTTGAAGAAGAGGGGCAGAGGGGCAACAGAGCCCACACAGTGGAAAGGAAAGCGCTGGGGTAGAATGGTCCAAGCAGGACGAGGGACAAGGAGAAGGGGGAGAGCAGGGTGGACCAGTGAAAGCTTTATTATGGAACTGTCATGAGGAAAAGTGTTCCATTGTATGAAGATGAAGAAATACATTAAAAAAATTCCGAATGCTGATTTAAAAATTGTGTCTTTTAAGTTACACCCTTTGAGAGTAAATTTTTTTTTTATACTCCTGCCAATGCATCACACATTCTGGCTTGCCAGATTAGGGGCAGCAACAAAACATAAGACACTAGAGAAAGTGAACAGCATTTAACGAGGACAATGAGACCACATTTGAAACCAGGGTTTGACACTCTTGGAGTCAACTTCCTGCCATAAAGAAGGCAGCACAGGTCATTCTGATAGACAGGTTGCCTTGTTTCCACCAAAAGATAGGGTATTACACCAACCTAAGGATCACTTATATTTTCAACGCTCTTTTCTCTTTCCAGTGAAGTTTGAATTCATATTAGGAAGGCAAAGAGAAGATAAAAATCTATGCTATGAGACAGTGTGATAAAAATGAACAAAAGAACACTGCCCAGCGTGGGCAGGATGGGATCTGGGATCTTGTAGCTCACTATAGATTGCTTGGGTAGGGGGACTTAAGTTTGTTTGTCTGTCAAATGGGATGACCAGCAGGGCCCCGTAAGTCTAGACATGTTTGCCACCCTGAGAACTCTGCCAGTTCCTCTGAACCAAACACAGCTGTTCGTAACAGGAAGGGTGAGAGGCAGGTCTGAGTTTGTCCAACACACAGTCAAGAAAGTTAGTCTCAGATATTAGTATGCTCCTTTATCATACCCCTCTGATCGCATCGCACACATGTACGTCTGTATGTACACACCTCCACACACACGTGTAGAGACAAACTATTTTAAAAGGGAACAGTTACGAACACCCCTCCTCCCCCAGCAAACCACAATCATACAAGAGTTCTACAAACACTTCATTTGAAACACAAAACTCAAGCTCTTTTTCAATGTCCCCGTCAGCAAGCCTCCTAGCTGCCGAGGTCACACTATCTTGCATGCCAGCAGGCTGTTGAGTATGGTTCATCAATAACATTTGTTAAAAAAAAACAACCCACACCAAACATTTCATTCAAAGCCATTTATCACTAACAGCATTGGGTATCTAGAAGGCATGTTTCACTTAAAAACTAATGAGCAAGACCACAATCTTTTGATTATAAATTCCCCTTTCATCTCATTTTATAAAAAGCCACGAGGAAAATGCCCAGCAGGATGTCCTTGATATTAAACACTTCGTTCCACTTACCATTAGCTTGCTCCAAAACTCAGCTTCCCTTGCGAAAGGCTCCATCTTGGAGGGATAAATTTCTCCTTCTGCTTTGTCAAATGTGTCCCTTGGCTGGCTCAAGTGACTGACCACAGGAGAGCCAACATGTCAGCCCGGCTAACTTTCATAATATTGACGGTTGCATTCTCTCAGACCTGGCAGTCTTGAGAGAAATGGAATTTACATACGTTGGGGTAAGATGGGTGTAGGCTTTCCCACAGTTATGATTCAAAACGGAGATATGTCTCAGCCAAGGAAATAATAATACCACTCAAAAGAGAAAAGCATGTCTCTCATCAGGGCCAATCATGACAGGACAGCTCATATTGCCGCCATGTGCAAAATGGGCCACGCCTCAGTCTCCATGCCAAGAATCTTTCAGTGGGTGGTGTAGGTGCCTTCTGGCATTTTTGTTCATGGCTGACTCTAGTAATTATACACCTCACAGCTCGCGTTAAGGTGTGTACAGTATACAAAAATGTCCACCTGGAATGCAAACAGGAGCGAAACATTCAGCACTCGTGTGGGGTGATGGTAACCAAAGTTGGTGACCAAAGGATCCATTCTCTAACCTACCATTTCAGAACAGGTAAAACATGACTTTAAACAGCCACCTAAGCAGATAGGGGCTTAAAGTCTTCTTATTTCTCTTGACAAAAGGTGGGAGAATATATAACTTCCTCAAAATATCCTGGGGAATTCCGTCTCTGGTGATCATCTCAGAGATGAGTATCTTCATTTTCTCTTAAAACTACAGCTCTAAGGATTGCTAAGAAAAAAAAAAAAGTCTCTACTGTCTGATGAGATGACTCAGCAGGGACAGGAACTGAGTGCCAACCCTGATGACCTGAGTTTGATCCCCAGGACCCGAATGGGGGAAGGGGAGAACTGACTGTCATAGGTTGTCGCCTGACCTCCACACTTAGTCCTTGGCACTTGTGTGTGCCCAAGCATACACACCACCCCCACACTAAATAGAATGTAATGTAAAAAAAAAAAAGAAATGTATTTCTTTTTAAAGAATTTTAATCAATTAATTTTTAATCAGCGTACAAAGTAACAGGTTTCATTGTTGCATTTTTCATACATAATTTGCTTTTGTATGGAAGCAAATCTTTGTATGTACATCTTCCTCCTCTCCCTCATCTTCTTCTCACACCCATACTGCCTCCATGTCCTCTTTTTGCTCTCAGGTCATGTTGGAGCCCACGAGGTTTCCTCATGGCTGTACCCAGCAGGACTGCATGAGAGGTTGATTGGACCATGGGCCTGGGTACCAGGTGACTGTAACTAGCAAGGGGAAGGTCTTTCTCTCCACCCCTTGGCATTGTTATAAATAGACCTTTGGAATAAAGTTCTGGGCCAGTGGATAAAGATCTAGGCCCTCCCGAGTCTATCCTGGTTTTCTCTCTGTTTCTTTACTCTCTATTTCTAACTGTCCCTTATCCCTCATTCCTCAAGGGTTCCTGGGGTAAATAAGTGTGGGGGCTGGTCCCCCACAATGTCAGAAACCCAACACCCCCTCCCCATTACTCCCACACCAAATCTGACAGGGGAGATGCAGGAGAACTATGACCATTTCTTTCTACGGTCTCACAGTCATCCTGTGACCATTCAGCATTTCTTGGATACTTGGCATCTATAAAGAAGTGAAAACCCAGGGTGAAGGGCAAAGTTCACATGCAGGGACTGAGTCTCCTTGAACGGCACGTCCTTGAGTGATCTGACGTCATGCTCCCTTGGGCTGGCTTCCGATTACTCAGGCTTCTCTGTGCTCTGCCCTTTACAGTAAAACATAACTGTGATCCCAGGCTGAGCTGTGCACCAAAGCCTACTGTACAAAACCGGAAGCTGCCACTACTATGGCGACACCCTGAGACCAGTAAGACTGTTTGCCCAGGTTAGTGTAGGTGGGGCTTCCTAAAACACTCAGTCTAAAGACAGGTCACACAGAAAAGGAGTTATTTACATCTGGTACATTTTCTTCCTTTCCTGGGTATTCCAAATCATTGCCATATTAACTGCTTAGATTTATAACATAAAAGCATTGCTTATATGTTAAGAGTTCTGAGGACACAAAAAGCCCTTGGGGAGCAGGGGTGAAGGGTTGGGGGTGGGGGTGGGGGTGGTGGTGCCAAAGGACAGTAACTTTTCAATGAGGGAAAGGTGAGTTTTCTGGAAGGATGCCTAAAAGTCCTCCTGTACTCTTTTGCCCTGGAAGCCTGAACAAGGCTACAATTAGCCTAAGTGCTCCTTTAAGCTCTGAGCCTTCAGAACCTGTTGTGTGGGTCCAGTCGTATAATCAGTCTTCCTCTGTGCCGGTATGCAGCTGGTGCATCAACGCCCCTACTGCGCAACTCCCCTGCCGTGCAGCGAACAACTATCTAGGCCTTTAGGGAGGTTTCCTGTTTGCCACTGGTGGAATTCAATGATCTGTTTGTGTTAATGTGCATTTCATTGAGTATGGCGACACGCATTTTCATGCAGGCATGCTTTTTAAAAACTAAAACCCATTCTCCTACACTGCATACAAAACCCTGAGGTAGACATGTATAGACTTGACTCAGCAATACCTGGATACTTAAAGGGATGCCTTGGCATTTGTCAGCGTTTACAACCTTTGCAAAGCTACCTGTCAAATGTAAGTTTTACAAGCTGCAGATTTATAGACCGTGTTCTAGTAAATTGAAGGATCCAAGCTAATCCTACCTGCCCTCTGATTCACCTGAGGTCACTGGAACACAAAAGTGATGCTGTAGGGAAGTTTTAGACTTCTTCCAAGAGAGCAGTTTTGAACCCTTTGTTGATTAGCAGTGATGCTGACATTTACTCAGTTCCAAACCATTTGCGAGGAAACCAGGATAGAAAGTTGATTTATGTTTTCTAAGAAATTAAACTGATTTTAAGGGCTGGGAATGTAGCTCAATCATAGAGTGTGTAGCATGCACAAAGGAGTTCTAGCCTTAATCCTCAGGATGGCAAACACTGGGCATGGTGGTACATGCCTGTAATCCCAGGGCAAATTAGAAGGTGGAAGCAGGAGGGTCAAAAGTTCAAGGTCATCCGTGGTTACATATGTATTGCACAGACCACCCATGTCCATTACTAGAGTCCCCTGGACCACTGACAAAAGCAATCAGAAAATCCAGACTACAAGTGAGTCCTGCCATGATGCTTTGAGGTCTGATGACGTAAGATAAGTCATGTCTCATGCTTGCCTAAGGGATCTACAGAAGAAGAACAGATGAGACACAGTGAACACGTGCCTAGAAAATCTCTTATGCACAGAGAAGGGTGCAGGCAGACTTCCTTTGCTTTGGAAGGAAGTCTCCAGGACACCAGAGCAAGAACAGGTCTAATGAACACCCTAGGTATGAGTAGAAGGCAGAGTGTAAGTTGAGCTCTGTGTTTGCATTGAGCTATCCCATAGACACGAGGGTTGGTATGTGTCAGGTTGCTATGGCTAGCTGCATTTGGTCCTGCATCTGGCTGTTTTTGAAGGACAGGGCAGAATCTCAATATGCATGGACACTTGGCCTGTTTTCTTGTCTCTGGAACTGGTGAGCAAGGCTAGGAAGAAGAAATGGGAAAGAAAACTCATCACTTTGAAGCAGCAGCAAGAGCATGGGCAGAGGGCTGAGGACAGATGGAGACAAAGTCTTTGCTTGTGTTCTTTGTATTGGGAATTGGCTATAAAGGGTTCCTGAAGGAAAAGGAGAAAGGTCTACTCAGAGGACTATTCATTGCTTCTTCTACAGCCTCAAGAGTCTAGTGAGCCTGAAGTGGTGTGTGCATCTTTTTCTGGACACACATCTGGATAGCAGCTCTAACTTAGAGTGCATTTAACATGAGCCTACAGTATCTACTAATTTCAAGATCAGAGAGAACAGCTAGCCTGGGCACAAGAGCTTCAGGAGGTTCTTGGGAATTTAGGAGGAGGAGAAGTTCTGAATGAAAATATGTTAAGCACACACCTCATCCTTGCACTCTGTAGGCATGAGCATTTTCACTGGAGAGGGAAACTGGAGGCTGGAAGGGTCCCCCAGGTTTCCTATATTCCCTCACCTGGATGCAGTTTAAAAGCAACATGAGTGGAGATGGGGGTGGGAGTCGGGGTGAGTGTGGGTGGTGGGTGGTGGAGGGTTGGGGGGGGAGTCTTTGCCTTTTCCATGTTTTAGAGTTCTACACACATATTTCATTTATCTGCCAGATGGTCAAGTAAGAGCTCACTTATACTAACTTTTTTATGCTTTTATTTAGTTACGTGTGTGTGTGTGTGTGTGTGTGTGTGTGTGTGTGTGTGTGTGTGTGTGTGTAGGTCAGAGGACAACTTGCAAGGGTTGATTCTCTCCTCCAGGCTTGGTGCCAAGAGCTATATTACCTGCCGAGCCATCTCACTGGACTTCTCACTCAGTACGATAGCAGGCATGAAGAAGACATCCAACCGTGACTGAAACCTACGCTGATGCTGATTTGCTTCAAAGTCCATGGCATCTCGGCCTCCAGGGCTCTCTGCTCACACTGAGCTACTACAGCCATGTTCTAACACAGGGTAGAGTCTAAACAGTGACCATCTAAAAAGACATTAGATCCCACTTGGTGAAAGTTGTTAGAGACACTGTGAAGACCCAGTAGTGGTCCATCTGTAGGTGGAGAGTCGAATGCAGTGGTTCTCAGCCTTCCTAACACTGCAACCCTTTAATACAGTTCCTCATGTTGTGGTAACTATCCCCCCCACCACCATGAAATTATTTTCATGGCTACTTCCTACATTAACTGTAATTTTGCTACTGCTATGAATAATAATGTAAATATCTAATATGCATGATATCTGATGTGGGTGTCATGACCCACAGGTTGGTAACCATAGGTCTAATGATTTTTATTTATCTAAGGCCAGAAGTTGTATGCCAAGGTGAAGGTACATGGTGGCTGACTAAAGCAGAAGGACAGATCCCTGACATTCTCTGGCTGTTATCACTGTAATTATTATTTCTTGAAACAGATTTAAAAAATATTTTATATAAGAAATTAAAACTTGGCTGAACATTTGATACTGAAGGACACAGATCATCTTCAACATTTTTCAGAACTGATTGATATTTTGATTATACAATTATAAATTCCAAAAATTCTGCTTCATATGAACACATAAGACTAAGTCACAGAAGCATGTTTAGGGCCATTTCAGAAACTTATGGAAATTCTATCTTAATCACTGGCCAAGCTTCATTGGATGATTTCTAATTTTTTTAAAATTGTATCTTTGAGAGTTTCATAGACTGTGTTTTGATTATAGTCACTCCCTATTCCTCTCAGATCTACCTCCCATCTCCCTACCCCCTCGTAACTTTGTGTCCCCTCACTTGTTTTGAAAACCCACCCACTCCAATCTGTGTTACCCATAGACTCACAGGTGTGGGGTCATCCACGGGAGTGTGGTCAATCGACCAGGGGCCACACCCTTAAAGAAAACCGATACTCCCGGAAGTTATCAACGCTCAATAGCTCCTCACAATAGCTCCTTAGCTCCTCGGTTACAGGCAGAAGCTAATGAGCCCCTCCCTGCCCCAAGCTGTAAATGTTGACTGGCTTGATCTTATTCCGGTCTTGGACAGGCAACCACAGCCATTGTGAGTTCATGAGTGAAGTGGTCCTGTCCAGAAGACACTGATTCACTCCTGCCTTTCTCAGCCTCTCCTCTCACACTCTTTGGGCTCCATCTTCTGCAACGCTCTCTGAGCTTTGGGGGCAGGGGTGGGTGACATAGATGCACCATGTGTGGCTGAGTATTCCGCTGGCACTGATTCTCTGCACTTCGGTCGGCTGAGAGTTTCTGCATTAGTCACCTTCTATGGCACCAAGAAACTTCTCTGACGAGGTCTGAGAGCCGCACTAATCTATGCACACAGAAGCGTGAATTTAGAAGGTAGTTTGACACTGTCATTTTGGATAATGGTAGTAATAGGTTCACCTCTGAGGCCTGCGAGCTCCCCAGTGGTGAGCTGTCGGCCAGAACTGCAGTTCCAGGTACGTGTTTCCTCCTCTGGAGAGGCCTTAAATCCCGTTAGAAAGTGTTTGGCTACCACATGTGTTGTGTTACTATTACACACAGGGGCACATCTTCTTGTAGTTCCCAGGGTTCCCAGTAGGGCGTTATCCTCCACAGCACCTTCTGGTTCTATGAAAGCTAGCCATCAAGGAGGAACTTCCTGGCTAGTTACTAAATTGATTTCTCTATGTCCTGTGGCCAAAGTGCATGGTGTCTCCAGCAATTTTTTTGGTGTATTATATGTGTATGTATAATATATGTGCACCTATTCATGTAAATACGCATGTGCCCATGCACAGGTGCATGTGTGCATCAGAGGAAAACATAGGTGTAGGTCCCCCTTGATTTCCATCATGTTTAAGGCACGGTCTCTCTTTGGCTCTTCACCTCTTCAAATGCTAGGTCCACGAGCTTCCATGAGTTCTCCTGGCTATCTCCCATCTCGCTGAAAGAGCGCTTTGATTGTAGGTAAGTGTCACTGTGCCTGGTTTTATGTGGGTTTGGGTGGGGATTCAAAACTAGTTCCCCATGATGCACAGTGAACACTTTATCCCCACAGCCATCTCCCCAGCCCAAATACATGTCAGATATTTATTCTGAATTACATTTTACAGCTCGAAAGTGTAAATATTAGTGATAGTTTTATTGAAAATTGAAAAGGGATAGTTGAGTGGAAGGGGAATGACCCAGCTATTTGTACCGAAGAGAATTAGAGACATGGAGATTTGTTTTCAGATTCAATGGCAGGCACACAATAAATCCCGGCAATGTTACAACTAAGATCTCCACTTGTCTGACAGAGGAGGCTGCCTGAACTGGGTCACGCCTGTTGGCATGGATACACCAGGGCCACACCAGATCTGCAGCCATTTTGTTTATCTCCTTGTGCCATCTTGTTCTCTCTCCTCAGCCTCTCCCTTGGAGAAACAGCATTTAAAACAATCATTAAAGTAAGTTACCTTTTGAAAGCTTCTTGTATCTGATGGCGTTAACATGTTCTGGAGTCAAATCTGCCCATATAAAAGTGAGCAAGATGCAGTAGAGAAATGTGTTGTTGTGAGAGGGTCTATATTTCTTGGCAATGGTTGCTATGATTTGCTGCGAGCAGTTGTAGAGAATCAGAATGAGGACAATTTGGTTGTATTTATGTTGAAAAAAATCCTCTCTTTGACACATACTGTAACCTCTTTCTGATGGACCAATACAGCAATGCTCAGGCTTGGTGAGGGATGTGCAATTTCCATCCTCAGTGTTTCCCAACAGAGATACCCCAACTTATACAGAGCTTCCCCAAAGGACATTCCACGTGCACAAAAAGACATTGATGCCGGATGGTGGTGGCACACGCCTTTTACCCCAGCACTTGGAGGTAGAGGCAGGTGGATCTCTGTGAGTTGGAGGCCAGCCTGGTCTACAGAGCAAGATCCAGGACAGCCAGAGCCGTTACACAGAGAAATCCTGTCTCGAAAAACAAACAAACAACCCCCCCCCAAAACCAAAACAAACCAACAAAACAAACCAACAAAAAAGGACATTGATACCGGCTCAATTTCTGGTATATTTTCTTGGACTAACAGCATTTCAGCATATGTAGGCCAGAACCTATCCTTTCCTTCTCTACGGAAGCCTGCGTGAAAACTCCACCCTCAGCCCTCTGCACATTTCTTTCCTGTCAGCTCTCCTCTGCTTCCCAGCTCTCTTCTTTTGACCGAGTGCCCTGTGCTCTGGAAGCACATGCCGCAGACACAATCACATGCAGGTGGGGCTCACCATAAAAACAGACATGTGTTTTGATTATCTTGCAAAAGGCATTCTCCAACGGGTATACACTGCTTGATGAGGCCTTAGGATTCACTTCTTGAAAGGTCTAATGTTGATTCAAAACTAATATGAATAGTTGGTAGTATTCAAGGAGAATATATATATATATATATATATATATATATATATATATATATATATACACATACGTGTGTGTGTGTGTGTGTGTGTGTGTGTGTGTGTGTGTGTGTTCTGTTTTGTCTATGTTTGGTAATTGAAATAAAGTCCAGTAAACAAGTTAGAGGACAAGCAATCTTCAACTTTCAATCTAGAAATAGTTCCTCTTTAGACAATTCAGCTATTGGGCATGGATGCATTAGGTAATTTGTCTTACAAACAGGTCCCTGTCTCTTTCCCATATAGGGAGCAAGGAGCCATTTCAGAGTCCAGTCCTATCTGGAAGCAAGAGCAGGAAGGAACTTGCTTACTCAAACTGCTGATACTTGGCATGTGATGTAACTAAAAGGTCCCATAGTACCAGGCTGGAGTTCCCATGATTTCAGAGTTAAGGCTGTATTCAGTTGCTTCCCCCATATCCAGCAGAAGTCTAGGGGAAGAGGTGGTGATCTGGAAATGTTTTAGCAACATCTGAGCCATCTGGCCTGGGAGAGAGCAGGGCCTACCTTCTCAGTTTTAAAACACCTGACATGACCCTGACTATGCAAGCTGTCACAGAGGACCATGATCTTTGGAAGTTGTAATCAACCCACCCAAGTTTATCTTCTGTCCCCCGAGCAGTGGCTCCCCACATTCAAGAACCTCCTAGAAGTTCACTTATTTTTTTTTATACATTAGACAAAACAAGAAGAAGAAGAAGAAAGGTAAGTTATCCTTCCACATGGAGCCTAAAATATCTCTACATCCATCTCCTAGGAAACCAGGGCTTGGAGTAACAGAATGGTTGACTAATTTATGATCTTCTCAGCATAACTTGATCAAAGAATTGATAATGCTTTAGTGCCTAGGACTTCAAAGGTTGTTTTTTTTTTAATTTGTTTTTTGTTGTTGAAGGAACACAAGCCCTCAATAAAAGTGTTCGAAGTCATGTGTGGACTGTGCTCTTATTTTCTGGAATTGTTGAAACGCAAGAAACCAAACTGAACTAGTTTTGAAGTACAAAAAACAAACAACAGCAACAAAAACAAAACACTGACCCCCCCAAAAGAAACAACAAAACCAAAACCAGATGCAAAGCCTCTCAAGCAATTTCAAGTCGGCCCACGATATTTACGAAGGGAAGCAAATCCAAGAGAACGGTTAAGAACCTGTAAGTGCAATAGAGATTATCTTCAGGTGCTGGTTTCCTCTTGCATCCTCTAACTATCTATGCAAATTTAAAATGACTGTACACTCCAGCTCGTTCACCACTACATTGCAGCAGCCCCTGACCCTTCCCATCTAACACACCGGCTTGTAAAGGTGTTGTTCCGGCAATGGCAGAAGGGCATTATCTTGACCTGTGTCTTTGGCCATCCGCTAGTTCCTAGATAAGCGGCCTTTCCAGTTCACCTGTGTGAACTCTGGGCCGGTGGGCATCATAGCCTGGTGTTTTGCTCTCTCCTCCTACTTGGGTGAGACTACACGTGGAGTTAGCCTGGTTTTCACAGCCTCAGGAGGATAGCTGTCACTCATTGCCCAGCGCAGACATATATGTCTCAGGAATTGGGATGTTTGCTTCGTAAGACATCAGTACAGGGCCATTTATAAGAAATGCAATTTCACAGAGAGGAGAGAAAAGGGACATGCTTGTAATTGATGAAGGGGAGGCAAAGACTGCCTTCCTGTTCTCTCCTCATCAACGTGCGGAGATGAGGACAGGATAAATGCACCAAAGGGGCATTAGCTGCAGATTCACTTTCTTGACTTACAAAACCTCTCAAAATAATATAGTAATGAAGACCTCTTCTGTGGATTGTTGGCTTTATTTATCTATCCTACCTCCAGCCTAGATCACAGTCATTTATACACTCTTTGTGGAAGGTGTCACATTTGGTCGCCAGAGTCCAGCACGTTGTATGAATTTACAGAGGGACATGTCCTGTAAAGACAACTCAAATGACTGCTTTTTATCACAGAGGATGTTTCCCGCAAAAATAGCTTTTTGAATTATTTCAGTGATAGACAGGCTCGATTTTGGCTTGGCAATCAGTGTCATTATTTCTAATCCAAGAGGAGGATGGCTCATCTCCAAATGGCTTCCAAGGGCAGCCCTCCTCTGTCGTTTGTACTGTAAACAGAGTCATATGGAGACATCGGTAGGCCCTAGATGACGTAAAATGAAGAGAGGGTGCGGCAGTTTGGGGTGGGCCTGACAGGTGGGACAGAAGACCTGGGTCTGGCGGGGTACCAACCGAACTAGTCAGGTGACCTTGGGCAGGTCATACCTCCACCACCAGTATCCTCTCCGTTACACAAAGTGTAGGAAGATTGAAATGAAATGAACATCTCCTGACAACGCCTACTGGAGAGTCCCATCCACATGCTCTCAACATGAATGAGAACCCCCCTCTTCATTTTGGTTCCCACATGTATAATTTTAGGTTGGGGAGAAAGCTACATGTCATCCCCGCCCCTACAATTTACCCAGGGAACTGAGGCTTCTCAGTTCAGTCTCCCTCATCCTTCCTTCCTGCAGATCACACTGAGTTCCCCACAAGGGACCCGTGGTCTATATCATCCTCATGAACTCTAATCATGCAGGGCGTTCTCATTGCCTTGGTTCACTCTATAGACCAGGCACCTACTCATGATCAGGTACCAATCTCCACCATGAAATCTTCACTCTTTGCTCATTGCTCTTAATCTGCCCCTTTTCCCTGGCTTCTACATATCTCATCTAGAGGACCCCTGCTGGCATTTCCGCTGAATCGTCTGTGGATAGTGTGGGTCTCCTATGAGGGGCAAGGTGCTTCCTGGCACTATCAACCCTAAAGAATACTTCTATCTTTTAAACCTTAAGTTTCTATAACACTATTCTTTCTCTGACTTAAAGCAGATAGGACATGATGAGAAAACCAAGATCAGAAGGAGAAAAACACTTTCAATGAAAGTAGCAATCTTATCTTTTGGGCAGGTGTTTGTGTCCTGAATCTGGAATCCCTTTGAGGCAAGACTATTTTTGTCTGTAATACATGTTAATTAGAGTTCTATGGCAGTGGCTCCGTTTCTCTTATTTTCCTACATGAGAAAGGACACAAATATATTTATTTAAGGCATGCTGGCCCCTGCTGGTAGCAGCTCTGCTACCTAGAAAATTGGGGCTTCCTGGATTGTTCTTTTAATGGCTACTGGGAAGCCACTCCAAAGCTCTTAAAGCTAATGCAAGCCACACTGCCCTGCCTCCCCTTCCACCTTCCACAATGGGGAGGAAGCTGCTGCCAGGAAACACCAAGTGTATGATCCCAACTTTCAGTTCATGCTTCTTTCTACACCACCCAACCTTAGGATTATCCTGCAGAATGCCCACTTGCAAAGCAGGCAGTTGATGTCACTCTGGTGTTTGGACATTTAGTATGAAAGTCTGATGCTTCCCTGCTGAATGCGCTCCTGTATACCTGACTCATGTAACTAGAACCACCAGGATCTCCCTTCAGCAGGGGGTCATGATTTCCAGTATGTGCACAGTATTTATGACTTCCACATCTCCTCATGGCCTGAAAATGACGGGAAAATCTCATGTATTAAGATTTAGTTTCAAGGGAAAAGTGATCTTTGACAACTGTACCTCTTGACTAGAGGAAGGAACCAAGAGGAATGGATTTGCTATTTACAGAGCCAGGGCATTTCAGTTATCTTTCTAACTGCTCATGTATTTACCCAAATTTTATCAAGGGTTTATTAATACTTGAGTCTTAAATATAATTCCAGTGATTAAAGAAAAATTATAAAAATTTTAAATTTTAATTTGTAAAATTATAGTGGTTAATGTTTACTGATAAATTTAGACTCTCAGAGCAGTTTGGCAAAATGATAAATCTAAATTAACTGGCACACACATACACACACACACATATGCACACATATATTTGGTGTATGTCTGCACACTATGGTTATCTGGTTGTCCATGCCAAGATGGCATTCATCTCAGTCAATTGGGGCTGCTATAACAAAATACCATAGACTGGGTAGCTTTCTCATAGATTCTTTTTTCTTTTTTGAGACAGGGTTTCTTTGTTTAGTTTTGGTGCCTGTCCTGGATCTTGCTCTGTAGACCAGGCTGGCCTCAAACTCACAGAGATCAGCCTGGCTCCGCTTCCCAAGTGCTAGGATTAAAGGCACGTGCCACCACCACCCAGCTCTCGTAGATTCTTATGGCTGATACTCTCATGGTTGGGTTCTAGTAAAGGATAACTCAGGCTTTCAGGCATCATGGTAGGAGAAAGTAGGAGAGCCTCTGGGGTCCTTTTTGTAAGGGCATTCTGAGGGCTTTACCTGTGAGACCTAATTACCTCTAAAGACTCCTAATACCACCACTTGGGGGTGCAGTTTCAAATATGAAATTTGAGGGTGACACTAACTTTCGGCCCATTGCACTGTCTATTTATGGTCATGGCCCTGGTAACCAAGATCCCTTAAATGTCCACATCTAGTGACATGATTTGACACAACGGTTAAGTGAAACTGGAGGGAATCTTCCCATGTTAGAATTCCAACCTTGCCTTCTAGGGCCACAGCGACCTCATTCTCTACAGTCAAAGCTCCACCCAAAACATGGGATGACAAGAGGCTTTCCTGCCTCTTATCCTCTGGCCTTGGTCCCTTTTCCTCTTGATGACACTCTACACTTGTGTCTCCAGTTGTTCACTTTTGGGGGTGGAGTGTATGTGTGTGCATAGTCTATGTGATCCAGTTTGCATGGTGTGTGTGAGCGAGTTCACCTGTTCTCCGCCCTGTTCCTTTGAGAGCTCTCGCCAGATCTGGAGCCAGGCTGGTGGCCAGCAAGTCCTAGTGGTCCTGCTGGCTCCACCCGCCCCTCTCAGCACCAGGGTTACACGTGTGCACGTGGCCACACCCGGCATTTTATCCAAGGGCTGGTTTCAAAGCTGAGGTCTTCATGCCTGCACAGGAAGCACAGGAAGCCACTGAGTCATTTCTCTGGCTCTGACCCATTTCTTCCTTTCTTTTCCTTCCTTCCTACCTTTCTTCCTTTTCTCTTTTGTTCTTCCTCTTTTTAAATTTTTCTTTTTACAGTAGCAATGGCTTTCATATGTGCCCGTGTGTATATACGGACACACATATAGGCTTGGACACGAGTGGAGAGTGAGCCAGGCTGTAAACTCGGGAAGGCAGGAGCTGTGGCACCTGCTGTCATCTCCTGAGGTAAGAACTCCAGTGTTGAGCACTGCCATTGGCCATTTCCTAGGGAGATTACAGGAAAAGCCTCACGGAGGGGCCTGGATCTTTCGCTCCTTAACAAACGTGTTTGTTTCTCCAGAGACACTGTCTGCTTATCCTGCAGCTTGCCTGTTTCCTAGTCACTACCAATTAGCATAATTACTATCTCTAGGTCTCGCCCTTTATTGATCCTGGTAGTTAAAGCAGTTTACAGTCAGAGACACACTGACAGCCGGCACAAATGACTCACCAGGACCTCCAATGGCGTGCTTTGTTCTTTTTCTTGCAATTGCCCCTCTCTGCTTTTGTTTTCAATTACACTTTCCCTTTCCTCCTTCTCCCCAAGTTGGCTGCAGCGGAGGCGCAGGATATCCCTTAGCCCAGGGACAGAGCCCTGGGTAGACGTTTACAGCAGAAGCTCCGTTTTGATGCAGACTGATGTGAACGACCTGTCAACTCTGTGTGCAGTCTGACACAGAGTTCAGCCAGGTATTTACCAAATGCCACAGCAGCACCATACAGAGGGTTATTGGACATTTTTAGTGAATAGGAGGGGTTGAGGCTGGAGTCCCCAGGCTCTGAAAAGACTCTCACCAAGATGCTATTGAGGAAATGAACTAACAGTAAAGAAGCTGGTGCAACACCAGTCCGGATCCTGAACAATCGTTAAGAAAGGCATCTTTGAGCTTCCAGAAACCAGAGGTATGCAGTTACATTATTGATATAAAGAGGATTAGTTCTAATTTAGATAAGAAATGCACCAAGCCAGGGACTGTGCTAAATACTATTCACATATTATTACTGGTCGAGTCTGCCTTATGCATCTTTGCATACACATAAAATGAGCTTGCCGGAACAAAATGGTGCCAGGAAGCTCAGGTGAGGCCCTCTGAGGGCAGGTATCTCAGAAGGCCCAGAAGGGCAGGAGGGCAGATGGCTTGGATTTCGCGAGCCAATTCTGACTGGGTTGTAAAGGCTAGTGGGAGCCTGGCTTAGGAAGAATTTGGACAGGCTGTCCGGTGCGGGGCAAGGATGGGTATTGCTTAACAGCTGGGTGCGTCAATCATAGGACCAGTACACTTATGAGATTCTGAGCCTCCCTAAGCCTGGTGAGAAAAAGGCTTTGATGCATGCATGATATTTTCCGTGGCACAAGAAGGGGAGGAGGACCCCTGCCGTAGATTCTGCATCCATGTCTTCCTGAGTTCATCCTTGGCCAGACTCCAGCCAAGAGTGATGCCATGGCTGTCCCCTGGCTCTTCAGTTGTCACTCTTTGTTGTCTGGTAACTGATGGGAGTTGGCTGTCAATACTCTTTCCTGTTAGATTTCGTCTCCTTGTCACTGGCGTCTAAACAGCCAAATGTGCTTTTAGCTTATTAAAATGACAAGGAAAACGCAAAGTTCCCTTTTAGCAGTGGAGACCCGGAGAGCTGGGGAAAGGGCTCAGTGGATAAAGCACTTTTGGCAAAGTTTGAGCACCTGGGTTTCAATCCTCAGAAGCCATCGAAAGCCAGCTCAAGTAGCATATGTTTGCAATCTTGGTGTTCCTATGATGGGATGGGAGGTGGAGACCGGGCAGTCCCTGGAAACCCATGGGTTTGGTACACACTGGCATACCCAGTGGCAAAAACAGAGAGACCCTGTTTCAAATGAGGTCAAAGGTAAAGACCCAAACCAGATGTACACACACACACACACACACACACACACACACACACACACACACACACACAAAGAGATAGAGCTGAAAAAAGAGAACTGGACAGAAATTTGAATGCTGTGATTCATTTGAATGGTAGAGCATAGACATGTATTTAGCACTTTATCTGTTGATTCACATGTACTCACATATGTAAGAAGTAGGCATTAGGCTTTATTTTCATTTAGTAGGTAGTTAATATAACGGACATTGGTTTTACCTGCCCACCATCCATGCTCTTTTGTTTTGTAGAGCAGCCTGACCTTTTCTAAGATCGCCAGCCCTCTCTTTGCATTCACTCAGCAGCAGGGAGCTTGCATGATTCTGAACTGGCCATCCAATACCTTCTGTCCTTCTCATAGCTACTGGCTGGTTTAGGAGTTGTTGAGGCTTGAGTTGTGTGGGGGTGATATCTCCAGTACTGTAGGATGTGTCCTGACTGGAGATAGATTATTTTTCCTTGCAGTGCTGGCCATTGAATGCAAGGTCTTGAGTACAGTAGGCAAATAGTCTACCTCTGAGCAATATTCATAGCCCTTGGACATAGGAGCTTGCCAGAAGCGAGGAAGTTTTAAAAACTCACGAGAATGGTTCCAAAGTAACCAGAATCCTTACTAAAAAGAGGATCCTCAGGCACTCAGAGAGGGATGATAATATGATGACTTAGAAAGAATGCTGTCTCCAAAACCAAGGTAAGGAGGAGCTAGGAGAAAGGAATGGAGGATTCTCCCTCATTGTCCTCAGGAGGAAGCAAGGGTTTTGATGTCTTGATCTTGGACCTCTGGTCTCTGGAAGTGTGAGACCAGGAATCTCTATGCTCAAGGTCCCCAGCATGTGATCCTTGGCTACTCAGCCTTGGATCTAATGTGGGAATGATCAAGAAACTCAAGTGAGGTCAATGAAACTCGGACCAGGACTTTCAATGAAGCAGCTGGAAAAGTGAAGATATAGTTTCTTTTCTAGCTGTGAGGAAATAAGAATAGAGCTTCTGGGGTTTCCATGGAGATGAAACCTGCTGAGGTAGATGCAGTACAGAAAGACACAGAGGGAGGCTGAGTGAGCAAGAGGTCCTAGGAACATGTTGGAGCCACAAGTTTAAAGCATGTTCAAGTAGCTCCCAGATCTTGAACTTTCCATTACACTGGCCAGTAAATTCTCTGCTTTTGCTTCCTTCAGGCTGAGAGATCCTATCAGTTTCTCAAAAGGGCCCCACTGAAAGTTCTTAACCAACTTGGAAACTGTCAGAAGGTTGAGAGAGCCAACTCTAGCTGGTTCCAATTGTTTCATGAATATTGTAGTCGATAGAGAAAGGAAGTATTTTGTTCTATGAATTCTGTATTATAACTACAAAGTGTTTTACCCACATGGACTGGGGACTCCTTCTGAGAAGTCATCACAGAGCATGTACAGTGACATGAAAAGAATATGTGTTCAATATCAAGGTGTGAGATTAAATAGACTCATTCAAATATGACCAGTCAAATCTATTTTCCCCATTCCTTACTTCACTCTTCTCATGTTATTCTCAAATGGTCCCCTAGGAGACAGATACTTCTAAAAATGATGGCTTTATAAATGTCACTTAACAGTAAAAAATAAAACTTCAGGATGTTTCCTTTGAGTTCATGGATTGCAGACTATTTTTACAGTCTCTACAGTGGACCACTGTGTAGGTATATTCAGAAAGCCCATTTTTCCCTTTTGAGAAAGAGTTCATAGATGCTGGCAGTGGGTTGATCCTGGAGATGGGCAGACATTGAGGGAGATCCTACAAGGCCAGATTGGGGCTATAAGTCTCTGTATAATTGAGGATCACCAGTGAAAACCTGGCCCGAGATAGTTATGACCCCAAGTGATTGCCATCTGTTGATTATTGGTCTCGGTCCAATTCTTCAGGCTGGTAGCCACATTAAAAAGGCTATGCACATATATTAGCATCAAAATAATGAACCACATTGGTATCTGTGCCAAGGACGGAATGAATGGGCCATTTAAAACACATTGTCCATTCACGCCTAAAGGTGACCTCTGTGATTATTCTAGGGCAATCTCTCTGAGGCTTTGCCTGATTTAGAGTAAGAATTTGACTTGCTGCATTCTGGGATAAATCATAGATTATTAAAAAAGCAGAACTTATATATATGCTTATATATACATATATTACACACCTATGTGTCATCTCATTAGTTATTTTTGATCAAGGATACGATTTATCAAGAAATGGCATAAGGCAGCTTGTAGAGTCACATATACTACATCAATCTTCTACATTTTATCTAAAAATAAAAACAAAAATAAAGAGGGACAACTGCACATGAACAAGATGGCATGACTGGTAATGTTGCCATGTAGCACTATGCAGTGGGCAGGAGATGCAGCATGTCATACAGTCCTAGAGTTTTGCTTGTGGCCAGTTTTCTAGTATAAACTATGAAAAGGTGAACTTGATCAGTTACAGGACTCATCATCTTATAGTAAAGACGAAGGAGCACATAAAATCCCCATTAATTCAGGTAAAGAAAAACTGCCCAATACAGAGACAGACAGAACTTTCCTCTTCTTTCTTCCCCTAGCACTTATGGAATCTAAGAATCATGGCACTTCTCCTTTACAGGACCTCCATCCCACTTCTGCATCTTACATACAAAATTGTATGCAACGTGTGTTCTTTTCCCCAGCTCTCGCTGTGAGCATGTACTCTTTTGTTGCTTTATCTGCCTTCTTCGGTGCATCACAACAACACACTGGTGCATGTGTGTGTGTGTGTGTGTGTGTGTGTGTGTGTGTGTGTGTGTGTGTGTGTGTGTGTCTAGCAAATATTGTTACCCTTTAACAGATGAAGTCAGACCAGGCATGGGAATAACACAGCTTGGGAGAAGGTGAATCAGCCTCTCCAATCCCTGTCCTATCTCTGGCAATCTGCAGCTTTCAGAGAGGATGCTAAAGGGGAACTAAGAAAGTGTCACTAGTTTCTGATGGCTAGACTTCGGGAAAGCAGTGCCCTAATGCAATGGGATGTATTTGTGACTCTTGTTAAGAGACCATGTATGGGATTAAAAAGTTTATTGTCTATCATCTTTATTGCACGATACAAAAGCCTAGGTAGGCTCTATCTTGTTGAGATAGAATGTAGAAGGGTTTAGGGGAGCACCTGCGGTTGAAGTTCAGCATGCCAGAAACAGTGAAGGATGTTGCACAAGATGCATTGATGACAGAGCCAGGCTGGTCAGTCACATAGTCTAGACTAGCGGTGCCTATGGAACTGGTCATACATAGTTAGCTCTCCCCAGAGAGAAGGCAGCGACTGAGACAGCATCACAGCCAACGTCCTGTATTTATGGCAGAGTGGACCAGTAAGTTTTTTGTTTGTTTGTTTTATAAAGGGTGCTACAGAAAAACATGGAGGTCATCCAAAATCTTGCCGCAGAGCTATTGGCTTTGCAGCACACCAGTACACCAAAACAAGTTGTCACTGGTAAGTCTGGGAAAAATTGCTATGGCTTGAAAAAATAAAGGCAAATACAGCACTGAACTCTGAGAATGTACAGCAAGGATAACACACACACACACACACACACACACACACACACACACATACTATATACATAAACACATACAAACATATACACACAGACACATACACAGAGACACACACAGAGAGACACATATACACATGTACACAGAGACACACATACACATGTAGACACACACATATATAAAATATATATATAATATATATCACACACACACACACACACACACACACACACACACACACACACACTATGTATATTACCCCAGGCAGCATTGCCACTTGTTTAATAGTTAGCTTCTCCATGTAGGTCATGGTTCCCCGTCAGATCCCAGAGGTCCAGATGGTGGGAGCCAGCCTGCAGGTGTTCTGAAACCTGACATGGCGACACACGAATGCACATTTGTTTCAGGAAGGTGATGAAATAGCCAGAAGTGGTTATTGGATGTAGGAGGAGAAGGCTAGCTATGTCCGCAAGAACCTCTCTAAGGTGAGGGAGGACCAGCACTGCGGCTGGGGTGAGAATTAGCAAGCAACGACCGAGCAAAAGCTGGACAGGACTCATGCTCCGGTCTATCCACCCCTCTGGCAATGAGTGTCCTGGATGAATCCCTCACAAGTCTGTTTATGCACCGTGGAGCCAAGACCAATGGATCTGTTTGCAGATGCATCTAATTACTGTAATGGAGAGTCTTCTCACCCTCCCACCTATAAACTTAATTGTATGCACACCCATCTTTCTTACTAATCTCACCCACAGTTGTCCTTCCTTCCCCTCAAAGCCAAGTTTAAAGGCTTTCCTGTTCCTCCCATTTCCTCTTGAGCTGTTACCATTGACAACTCTTTCCTGTGTCCTGTGTCAGTCTCAACTAGTACATGCTCCTCCAGTTTTTTTCTCAAACAATTGTTATCTTAAAGAAAACTTCTCATTCCAGCGCTTGATACGCCTGTGTGGAGCTGAGGCAGGGGAATCAAGGGTTCAAAGTCAGTCTGGGCTACCCAGAGAGACTGTCTCAAAACAGACAAACAGGGAACCTAAAAACCTACAATACTCTGCTCACTCACAGTTCTTTTCTATTACAGCTCCTTGAGAGATCTGAGCATGTTATCACCATACTCTTAGCTGCACGATGGAGCCACCTGCGAAGTTTGGTTGCCTGGGATGCAGACTGACTTCTGATAGTTTTTGGAGATTGTGGGGTGACTGCAATATGTAGTCATGGTCTATTTGTTTCTCAAGCCATTTTAGTGTTGGCTTATGATCACTTTAATTCTCTGTGATTTCTCCTGCTTAATTAATCTATGGTATAACCACAGAATTCCATAACTATTTTTCAGTCTGCTTTGGTGATCCTTTGGTAATGGTCCGACTATTGACTTCTGGATGTGGTTTTCAGTGCCATGACCTTCACACCTACTACCCAACATTTCTATTTCTTCTCATATTAAGATGGTACTGTTGGACATATAGGATGCACTACTCAAAGTTACAGCACTCCATCTGTCATTTGGGAAACCAGCTGAAGCAGGAAGCTCACTCTTCCCCTCCCTCCTCTATTGGTGAAATTATTAAGGCCATTCCATGTATTTAAAAAGGGAGGTTTATTTTGTGGGCTAACTTACAAGTGAAGGGATAGGTAACAGAGTCTGGGAAAGGTGTAGCACAGTCTGGCAGTGTTCTTTGGAGAACTCTGCTCCGTCTACCTCCAGCATCCAGGGTCCAGGAACCAAGAGAGCCGGTGCATCTGGATCTCAGATCTTTAGGGTCCTCTCTCATCCCTGCCTTGTAGGCGTGACAGTTACCGAAGCCTCAATGGGGGTTGGAACTTCCAGATCAAAGCTGGAATGGCTACCCACTACACTCATTCTTCTCCCATGGAGAACATAAAATTCATGAAGGTCCCGCTCTGAAACTTTCCTTCCCATTACCCTAAAGGGCCTCTAGTGATGGGGTCCTTTCTACCCTCAAGAGAAAGAATATCACTCAGAGATGCCACGAATTTGAACAAACATACCTTGCTCAGCTTATCAACATGAGATCGTTCTCTTTTGTTCTCCAATCATATTTCAGTGTGCCTGTGCATAAACAGCTACAGATTTCCTTGTTTCTCTGGATGCTTGTTTTGGAAGGCTCCATGTCATGTGGAACTTAGGCTCTGTCAATCTGTGTGTTCTCTTCTTGCTAACGTACCTCTTAGATGGGCTTCAGCCCAAACCCTGTAACGGATGAGGAATGAGGACAGCGCTTGCCCCCTAAAGCACTAGGCTTGACAGTCATCCAAGTCACGGTCAACATTCTGCTGGAGCCTTCCATTGTCAACCTGCCTCTCAGCTTGGCTGTTCGGAACTCAGTCTGCCCCTCTGCTACATCTCTACGGTCTGACTCTGGGTCTGACCCTGTAGCTGAGGCTCATGGGAGAGGCTTTCCTTGCTAGCCTTTGTGACTGCAATCTTGACCCTTTCACATTTATCTTCTCTAATGCTTTCAATAAAATAAAATGTGCCATGCCACTTGCCTGCTTTAAGCTCACCTTTGAGTTCTATTCTCCTGGCATTGATAAAAAAACTGTTGGGCTCCCAGTAGGGAGTCAAGTAGCTCCATCACAGGGCTTCGGCTACTTTTTCAGGACTACCATTCTCCCTTCCTCCTGCTGGACCTACGTCTGGCAGCAGCGTGCTCCCAGTAATTCCGGCTCAGCTCCCTGGCACTGCCCGCATCACATGTATAACCACTCACCATTCCACTGTTTTCAGCCTGCGCTGATGCAATGGACCCTGGTACTAACTGAGTGGACTGTACGGATCGGCTCAGTGAACAACTCAGCTAATATTCAATTCCGTCCCGACTGCTGGGCAGAATAGCCATATCTGACAGCTAATTTCCAAACAACTTTTCTAGAGTGATTAACAAAGGCAGTCAAAGATGAAAGGAAAATCTAAAACACAGCGATGCTGATACCCTAGAGCCAGAATGCAGGGTCAGGGATCAGGGGTAGGGAGGTGGGGGTTGGGGGTGGGTGCATGTGGGTGTTTCAGGGTAGGAGGTGGGGGTTCAGGGCTAGGGATGGGTGCAGGTGGGTGTTTTGAGGGGGATAACTGCCTTTACAAATGGACTTTGCTCTAAGCATCCAAGGTTCTCTTTCAGGTATAATTTTGTGCATATAAGAAATCATTTCTTTTAGACAAGTTCAATGCCGTATATGAGTTTCATTACAGACAAATAGAAGGTAATAAAGCTCCCCAGAGACAAAATAATAGCATGAAGATGTTTTTAGATATGGCCTGGCTCAGCATTTGATTAAGGACTATATTTAATCCAGAAGGGAAGTAGTTCAAACACCCATGTTCTTTGAAATAGGAGGTTGATGATTTACCTGGAAAAGCCTAAAGAATGAAAGGTTTGTAGGGAAAGGCATCTTACGGAAACAAAAGGAAATGACTTTTGTTTAATGTTCATTGTGTTTCCCCTATTATGTTTAGGGAATGATTTCTTAGGAGTTAATTTGATTTTCAGGAGGTGAATGGCCATAATGTAGCTTTGTGGTGGTGCCTTCTGTGAAATACTGATTTAATATTAATGTGAAGAAATGTATATTTCTCTGGCCTAGACATCTACTTGTTTGGGAGGAATTCTGCTAGGATACTATGGAACCACCCTCCATTAACTGTGTACTTCTGGGTCCAGACTGCTAATTGCTGATATGTTAATTAAAACAATTCTTGTGCATCCTTGCTTCATGAAGCTGTGCTAATAAAACTTTACTCAGTCATCTTTGTATGACCACTCCCCATCTCTCCCAGATATGAAGAATGAGACCATTAGGATTATTTGTATGCACATTCCTGACAACCAGTTTGGGGTTCTATAATGATAGAGAACAATCGACAAACATTTTCTGGGAAGCTGTTTTAATTAAAGAAGAAAATCCTTCTTTTGGCTTAACCATTCAGAATTAAGCACAGGCTGCTTGCTGGTAAAAACACATCTACTTAATCCTACTTAGGGATTCTCCTACCATCTGTCTGTCCACAAGATGGCAGTATGTGTTTCTGAGATGATTTTGGTCTTTTGTGTGCAAATGCGGGTGTGTGTATGGGAGGGGGTAAAAAAATTTTGCTTTAGGAGAAAAAAAAGTATTTATTTGATGTTTTATAATTTCATGTCAACTAAACCCAGTAGCATATAATTAGTTTTAAATGCTTTCAAGTAGACAGTTACATTGTTGATCTCAACAATTAAGCTGAGCATCAGCACAGAACCATATAGCTGAGTTCCCCCTCAACTATGTGACTAAAAGAATGAAAAAAAAAAAAAGGTTAATGTTTGGTTTTAAGAAATGATGTAGTTCTAACTTCACTCGATAATAATTTGCAAACACATAGGTTCACTTCAAATCCTTAGGTGAGTGAATGCTATATGCAAAAGTTTTGGTTATAGAATATCAGCTTTGGACATAGAATACCTGGAAATCAAATTAACTCCTGACTAGAACTTTCTCCCGATGAAGGTTTAAGTCAGCAGAGAGTATCAATGTCTCTTCACTCAGTCACTACACAGGAAATAGGTAACATAAGGGCGTTATGGACAATGAGCTGAGCCACTAAAGTGGAGGTTATTTTTAACTGAGGGGAACTAGGGAGGATGTTTTGGAAAGCAGAGCTCTCAACATTTGCCCTGGAAAAATGAGTGTGATCCGGCCTTGCCAGTCATGCACTTGTAGGTGTGGGAATAAATCACAGGTCAGGGAGGAGGAGCCAGGATGTACATCAGCGTGCTAGATTGTAAAATAGGACAGCGAGGAGAGCGAACTTAACTGCTGAATGCCGGGGTTAGAAGTCTGGTTTTATTCTGGAGGCAGTGACGAACCACTGAAGAGTTTTGTGCTAAGAGGTTTCTACCTACAGTGGCTCCGGAAGAAGAACCTGGAGTCTGAGCTTGATGGATTGAAGTGATAAAGAGACTAGCTGTGCGATTATGTATGGGTCTAGAGAGAGGCAGTAGATGGTCATGTCCAACATGGAGTCCCAAGGATGGGACGATTAACTTCATCTCTTTAGGTCGCTTTCCTCATTAAGAACAACAACATAAAAGAGCTGGACTAGGTGGGTTTTTTTTCCCCCCGGTTCCAAACCCCACAGGGATGGCCAGGAGATCCACCAGGTGGAGAGACAGGACAATGGATGTAGATATCAGCAAGGCGGGCAGAGTACCACCTGGTCTTGGACTGAAACAGGAATAAAGGGTCTTTGGCAGGGAGGGGAGAGGAACGACAGGCAGAGTCATTTCATTCCGCTGGCTGCCTAGAAAGACAACTGGCCCTCAGTAGCAAGAGCCATGCCAGCATTGGAAGGCTGTATCTGCAGTGTAGACTCCACTATAGTGCTATGCTACACACTCCATGATGTTAGATATTAACTGGCATCATTTGTATCATGTAAACAGGAACAAAATTAGCACTCAAAGATTTACGTAAATTATCTGCACAGATATCCAAATGGCTTTTTATGGGTACATCTATTCTTCTGTTCTACATGAACACAGCCTTCAGCACATCTGTCCTTGTCAGAGAAGGAAAGGGCCTCTTCAGTGAAAGGTTAAAATGGGAGCAATAGAAGACATTCTTTGTACAGAAGCGGGGCCCTGTGGTTGCACCTCCTGGGCCTGGCAGTGAACTGCTCTCCTCTAGGGGTAAAGCAGGAGGCTTAAGCCACCACACCTGCTCCTCAGTCACAGTCATACAGAGGGAAGTGTGCAGGAAACACAGCCTTAGGAATCTCTTGCCAAGGACCAATCTGCTGCCTCAAACATATCCTCACAATGCAGGCAACCCAGGGAGAAGGATCTCTCCCTACCAAGTTCATATGAGATGGCTGAGGGTACGGGACAAATGTGAAGTTATCAATAGTTATCAGAGAATGACTGAAAAAAAGAGTGCCATTTCCAGGGTTGTCATGGAGCAAGCTCAGACAGTTTCAGGCTAATCCCCTGGCCCATATACGGCACAATGATGACTGATGCCCAGAGGGGCATGTGGTGGCGGAAGGGACCCTGGCACTCTGCCAGATCATCAGATTGAAGTCTGTTTGACGCCGTCCAGTACTGATCATGGAATGTGAGGTGGGCACTTCCATTTAGTGTGCTGGGTGTTCAAACATCAGCATTGTACAACCTTGATCTGTCTTCACAAATAGCCATTCACCAGATAATAAAACAAATATATGTATTGTAAAGATAGGAATGTATACGCCTCAGTATATGAATCCAGAGCCTTTCTATCTAGGTTAAGTGCTTTTATATGCAGCTATCATTTTCAGATACTGGCACTCTAGACAGTTTGAGCTCCGTGTCTATATTTGTAACTGTGGAAGAATCTGCATTTGATCTCTAAACCTTTCAGAAAGTTGAAATGCCTTTCCTGAGGGTTTGGATGGCTCAGACATCAGCTTGAAGACAAATATAAAAGGTATCATTAAAACTTAAGATGACTGGGGCTGGAGAGATGACTCAGTGGTTAAGGGCACTGACTGCTCTTCCAGAGGACCAGGGTTCAATTCCCAGCATCCACATGGCAGCTCTTAACTGTCTGTGACTCCAATTCCAGGAGATCTGATACTTTCACACAGACATATATGAAGGCAAGAACATCAATGCATATTTAAAAAAAAAAACACTTGGGGTGACCACCACACATTTCTTTAATTACAAAAAATTAGAGTGTGCTTAAATTCACATGTGTGCATGTGTGTGTATGTGTGCATGCTTCTGTGTGCATGCATGTGTTTGTAGTGTACATGTAGAGGTCAGAGGCCAGAGGACAGCCTTGAGGAGTTGATTCTCTCCTTCTACCTTGGTTCTTTTATTCTACCTTACATTGGTACTGAGGATTGAACTCATGTTACCAAGTCTGTGGGGCAAGCAACTTTACTCATTGAGACAACTTGCCAGCCCTCTTAATATATTAATAATAATAACTGAAGTATTTCTTTAATGCCAATAATGTAAACAGACTGTGTCATTTCTCTTCTTCCTTTAGTGTGAAATGTGTTTCTTCTAATTTAAATACTAATGAAATGCATGTGCTGGCTAAAAGCAATGCTGTGTACAATGCAGTGGGACATCAGAAAAGACAACAAGCTGCTAGGAGGAAGGAGGTAGGGGAGAGGAGGTTCTCTGAAGACAGCATCAAGGGCTGAACATTCATTTGGGAAAGGCAGAAGAGGAAAACTGGCTGAGCTAGTGGATTTAGCTTTCTGACTCTGGATCAAACATTCGGAACCCAGTCCTTCCTTTAGTTCTCAACCAGCAGAGGCCACACAGAGCCGTAGGAAGCTGTCTGCTTCACTTTGCCTCCACCCTACCTGAGTACCACCATGCAGAAACCATGTCTTGACTCTTTTGTCCCCCAGCACCTATTTTGCCAGATCTTGGCTCAGGGGGCACATTTGCAAATGTTTTGCAAATCAGTGAATCAGCCATTGCTTCCCCACAAATACTTTCCAAGTGTTCACAGATTCATACTCACCATAAAAAATAACAACACATTGTAGGATGGTGAACTTGATGGTGCTTAGTCGGTTTAAGTAAGAGTCATGGTATGAATAATTTTTGTTTCCTGTTTTCTCCCCCTCTTTTTCTTTTCTATATGTTTTAAGTATCTATTAACTTCAAGGAATAAAATTACAGAATGTCAGAAGAATCCTGCAGGTGGTTTTGGAGAACTCCTTTCTGTCCCATACCCTCGACCAGACTGCTATGGCCCTTGCCTGACCATGAACTCTGAGGGGGATGCATCACACCTCCAGGTGCCCATCTTAAGCAGGCCTGTTGGCATCATACTGATCTTTATTATCTGGTATAAATCTGGACCCTTGTATTTCTGTCTCTTGGCTCTAGCCTACAAAGAAGAACTCCTTTTATTATTTAGAAACAGTGTTCTGCTAAGGAGGCCAGGGCGTGCTTTCACTTGTAATCTTTTTTTATCACATGTAGTGATGGGCATAAAACTCAGGGTCTTGCACACGCCAGACAAACACTCTATCACTAGTCTTGAACACAATGGCCTTTACCATCTCTAAAAGCCTAGATCAGTCTGCCCTTCATCCAGTATTTTCAGACTAAACTTTGGTTTTTTCATCATTCTGTATACATCTGGATGCTCATCTCAAACAGTTGGATGCTGATGAGGCTGCAATCTTGAAACCCGAAACAGGTGGGGGTGGGGGTCTCATCAGTTTTCAGTCTGTGGTTTGTGGATCATTTGATGGGGTGACAGGTAGCAGCCCCAGAAAATCCATTCGTTCAAAACCAGACAAACTGTCCACATGATCAATCCCCATCTCTCCCATCTCCAGACTCATGGCTCCCATGTTTAAACTCACATCCAAATCACCCAGTGGGGATCCAAGATGGCTGTACCCTGCCCTCATTTTCTGATGCTGTAGGTCTATTGAGACTATTTATAACAAGTCCCCAGGTGATGCTGCACTGCCAGTCTGGGGTCCACACTTGAAGAACTACTGTCGTGGGCAATGCCATGAAGCTGAGCTAGTCTTAGACAAGTAACAGCTTCAAAGTGAACTGTAAGTTTAGAAGCAAGACTAGTATAAAGGAAATGGGTGGCCTACCAAGGATGAAAAGTGTAGACTGTCATCCTTAGGGTCATGTAGGTACAATGTTACACAGATGAGTCAGCGGCCTCCAGAAAGCTGATGACTGGAATACTCTTCAAGCCACAGTGTGGCCTCCATGGCAGGCTCCATGGCAGACACTCAGAGACTCAAATATCCTTTGCACATCTAAGAGAGTTCCTAGTTGATTCATCATCCTGGTGGCTGCTGAGAGTCCTTACTACTGGTGCAAAACAGTCAAGTGGCCACAGTGAGGTCCCTCTTCCAAATGTGGTACCCAGTAGAACACTAGTCATTGAAATCCAGTTACTCATGACACCTCAGATGGAGTTAGAATACATTACATTAGGTAACTTAAGTCAGGCATATCTGGGAAGTGGTGCCACACACCTTTACCTCCCAGTACTCAGGAGGTAGAGGCAGGAGGATCTCTATGAGTTTGTGGCCAGCTGGTCTACAGAGCTACTTTTAGGACAGCCAAGACTACGCAAAGAAACCCTGTCTCAAAAAACCAAATTAAACAAAAAATAAGCTAGCTCAGAAAGATGAATATCATGACCTCACTCATATGTGGAATCTAAAGTAGTTAAGCATATAGATGTTGAACATAGACTGTTGGTTACTGGAGCCCGAGGAAAGTAGAGGAAAGGAACGAGAGGTCAACAGGTCAATATTAGAGTTAGAGATGAGGAATACGCTCTGGTATTCCATGCACAGCAGGGTGATTACCATCAGTATTAATGAAGGAAATATCTCAAAATATTTAGAAGAGAAGATTTGAGTATATTCATCATAATGGCATGTTTGAAGTTTAAGGTGATGGATAGGCTAATTACTCTGAATTGATCACTACCTAACATATACACCAATCAAAACATCACACTGTTCTCATCAATGTGTACAATTATTATATGCCAATCAAAAGCAGTAGGGGCTGACATTTGAGGTATTCATGGGTTTTTGATATCAGAATGTCCTAAGATTTTGGCTTAGTGTCTCTATAGTGGATGGACTAGGAGCAGAGCCACCATTGAAGAGTTTGGAGAAGACGACAAAGACATGCAGCAGTGTTATTATAGCAGAGTTACATCCTGACAACTGTTTGAAGTGTAAATATGAGAGAGTAGATTTAAAAACTACATCCAAATCCTTAAATAATAGAAGTGATTTTTTTCAAGAGGAAATGGAGTCATGCATGATATAGTATGTTACAATAAATAAGGGCTATGATTCATGGACTCTTCTCCTATTACTTCTAGCCTCAAAACCTTGCCTGTCTCCCAGGAGACAGCATGTAAATAAGTGATGCTACAATGCAGAAAAATACTGCGGAAAGGTCTAGTGCAGTGGTTCTCATTCTTCCTAATGCTGCATCCCTTTAATACAGTTCCTCATGTTGTGGTGACCCCCCCAACCATAAAATTATTTTTGTTGCTACTTCATAATGTAATTTTGCTACTCTTATGAATCATAATGGAAATATCTGTGTTTCTGATGTTCTTAGGTGACTTTTGTGAAAGGGTCATGCCAATCTCAAAGTGGTTGTGACCCACAGGTTGAGAAACACTAGTCTAGAGAGAGGTAGCAATGAACTGTGTGATAATGAAGGAGGGAGTAGGGATTTTTTTTTTTATGTTTCCAGTGAAATGATTTCAGAATGATCACTCTACCTCTGAGGAAACCGGAAGGTGGTAGGTGGAAGTTCCAGGTACAGAGGGATGGAAGGAAGAGAAATAGTTGTCACCAAGCCCCTGAGACCTGATCTTATACTTGGCCCCACTGCCGTTGGATTCAGGAGGTCACTGCTCCCTTAACCTCCTCCTCTATAGTGTGAAGGAAATTCAACCTCAAGTTGGGCAGGAATTTAAGGGTGTCATTTGTCCAACCCTCTTGCATCAGGTGGAATTTTACCATCCAAGATAAATACACAATGACAATCCTATTTTGAAGCCTCTGGGTATGAGGGCTCCCAGCATTGCTCATCAGTGGACCACTTCTTTCCCCTCATCTGTCACTTGAAACTCTTTGTCCATTTCAACCCAACTACTTCTTGCCATTAAGCCAAAGAAATGACAATAGACTAGACTTCCAGGAGTTTGAAATGTCTCTCTGTAGTTTGGAAGGTTTTCCTGCGTCCTGCCCGGTCCTGCAGCTGCTCAGACCCAAGGAAACACACAGAGGCTTATATTATTTACAAACTGTATAGTCTATGGCAGGCTTCTTGCTAGCTAGCTCTTATAACTTAACTCATTTCTACTAATCTATAAGTTGCCATGTGGCCATGGCATTACCGGTCTCCTGGCATCTTGCTGTTCCTTCCATGGTGGCAGCTGGCGTCTCCCCACTCCTCTCCTTTCTTTTCTCTGTATATCTTCTTGGACTTCCCACCTGCCTCTAAGCTGCCTTGTCATAGGCCAATGCAGCTTTATTTATCAACCCATCAGAGCAACACATATTCACAGCATACAGAAAGACATCCCACAGCATCTCTCTTTAAGGTGTGTTAGGCACTGAGCCACAATTCATATTTTCAGAGGTGAGGATGGAGCATGACGTTCCTCTTTAGGAGAGGAAAGATGCTCATGGTTATGCAGTTCTGAGCAAGTGGCCTATTCTAGAATGGGAATGGGGGTTTGCTGCTCATTAACTCTGTATTCTAGTGGCAAGGGTGACCTCTGTCACTAGATGAATAGAGGAGTAATTTATTTGCAAGATAACTTTAGTACCTGGAAGAACTGAATATTCTTCAAATACCTAACCCCATAAACTCAGATTGATTCCCTGAGTCAGGAAAAGAGAATTGGTTTGAGGTTTTTGTGACTTTATTCATACAGTGACTTTCTAGTTTACTCACCACTGAGCTGAGTGACTTCGATAACACACGTTAGATCCCATATAGCTCTTAAATGGTCTAAATTTCTGGGTTTAGAGTGCCAAATGTAAATGAGATCCTTAGTGTTCTACTCAGATTTCCTTTTGTTTCTGCAAGAGAAATGGATGCCTCACATCCACAGCTGTGCCTGAGCCCTGCCACACAAGGATGTGCTGTCCACCACATTGTGTATTCAGGGCTCATCACACTAACCTGAGCCTGTCACCCCACATCTCAGGCTAATTTGTTCTAATCCCATCAAGTTTTGAGCCCTGTGGATGAGATTTCCCATTGGCAAGTTCAAGGCTGATTAATGAGCAATTTCAACAGGGAACATGGAAGGATGTTACCTGGAGTAATTCACTACATCCAAGCTAGGAAAAAAAATTAACCTCTCAGGAGACACATGGTCATGTTGGACTTGCAGAGTTCAGGCTGAAGGTTCTGAGGTTTGGAGCTGTCTGGTAGCAAGAGGGTGGCTGTAGCAGGTGTTGCTCGCTGTAATACCGAATGAGGTGGTTGGCTAGCTCTTTCTCCATGAAGGGTTCTTTTCAGCCCCAAACCACCTTGCATAATTTCCACGCCGCTGGATCAGAGTCACGGTGGAATATGGTTATTTTCCTTCTGGGAAGCAATGCCCAGGATGACACTGGAGCCTCTTGCCTGCCTTGAATCTACGGTTCCAGACTGCCTTCTTCAGAGAATACACACAAAGACTGGGCTGATTGGAACTGAGTTCAAAAGCATGGCCTATATCCCAGTGCCTCAAAGAGATGCTGCTGCCTTGAAGTTAAGGAGAGCCTGCTGTGCTTCTAACTTTTCTAAAATTTCAGCTCTGCAACACTTTTCCGTGAGCAGAGCCAGCCTTATTTTTAATTTGTCCTTCAGAACAGTGAGCATTTTAGACTGGAGTTTGGTTTGGGTTAACTATCCACGGCTCATTCAAACCCAAGGGCATGATGTGTCACCATACTCCAGGGCTTCGGTTCACAGTGTGGGTCCATGGTGGAGAAGAAAGAATTTTCAGTAGCAATATCAACAACCCCCTCCCCAGGCATTTCCAGGTTCACTAATTTGAGCTCTGCTAAACAGACTTTTAATTCAGATTTCCCAGTGTTGGAGCGGAGAATGGTTACCTCTAGTGATAACAAGGTCAAGTATGAAATTTGTAGCTACCATTTATTGAACAGTTTTACTGAGTATACTACCAGGCATTGTGACAGGAAGTTCAATAATATTATCTCTAAAGAATGTGTGTGTGTGTGTGTGTGTGTGTGTGTGTGTGTGTGTGTGTGTGTGTGTGTTTAGGTGCCCACAAAGGAAGAAGGTGTTGGCTTCCCTGTAGCTAAAGGCACAGGTTGTTGTGAGCGGCCTGACATGTGAGCTGGGCACTGAACTCTGGGTCTCTTGCAAGAGCAGCAAAGTGCTCTTAGCCACTGAGCCATCTCTCCAGCCTCCAATATTATCTCTCAGCCCCAAGACCAGGGATACAGTGAAGACATTGTTATCCCACATTCCGGGCAATCAGACAGAATCTTTGAAAGCTAACTGACTTCCAGAAGCCTATGTAGTAAGGAGGTAGCAGGCGGGAGATTGAACCCAGTACTATCAGATCTCATAGCTTATTCTTTTTCAGTCCTCTCCCAATGCACCTCTGGAGTAGAGTATCTCTCTGCTGTCAAAACTCTTTCTAGTCTTAGTGATGTTCTGATATTTCATCCCCAGTTCTGACTGTTTCTATACAGAAGCAAAACATGCGAGCATCTCCTTTATATGAACAGAAAACGTGTCTATGATTATTTTCAAACACTTGTCATTAGTGTCTTTTAAACACAGGCATCAGTTTAATGTCAAAGCAGGGTCTTTATGTATTGGGCCCTTGGTACCAATAAGCTGAGATTATATACCACTCGGCTCCTGTTTTACGACAACAGGGTCTCATTCTCCCAGATATTTCCATCAGCCATCCATCAGTGCGATGCACATCACTCACGTAAAGAACACATTTCCATCAGACCTTTTCTCACTCCACAGATGGCAATTACAACGTTAGGCACCAGCAGGCTATAAAACGAAGAGCTGAGAAATGATTAACTTTTTAGACAGTTGTCAGTTCTGCTCTTAAGAAGCAATAGAGGTAGTAATATCATTCCTCCATGTATTCTCTGGGATACAGGCTAAGGATGAGTTTGCTTGGGCTGCTGTGACAAAGCATCATAAACTGGATGCTTCACATGGCTAATATTTTAGGTTTCACAGTTCTGCAGGCTGTAAGTTCAAGATCAAGAGGAGACAGAGTTGATTCCTTCAGAGGGCTGTGAAGGACAGTCTGTCCCACGTCTTTGCATTTGGTGGTTTGCTGACCATCTTTCATAAAGTTTTATGTATTTTTACTGGTTACTGAGGATTGAGTCTAGGATGTTGTGCATGCTAGGGATGTTCAACCACTGAGCTTTATTGGCAACTCTCTTTTTATATTTTGTCTTGAGACATTCTCGATAGGTTGGTGTCCAGGCTGACTTTCACCTCATGATCACCCTGTCTCAGCCTCCTGAGTAGCTGGGATTGCAGGCTTGTACCACCAGGCCCGTACTTGTTGGTTATCTAATAGTACCACCATGGACTCTGCTGTTGTGTTCACAGGGAATTTCCCCTGTGTGCATGATTGTGTCCAAGTCATCCCCTTTTAGGGAGAGACATAAGATCAACTTGCCATTGTGATGGTAACTTCAATAATACTATTCTAAAAGAATGTGTGTATGTGTGTGTGTGTGTGTGTGTGTGTGTGTGTGTGTGTGTGTGTGTGTGTATTGGGCCCTTGCTACCAATATGTTGAGATTATATACAGCTTGATACCTGTTTTACTATAACAGGGTCTCATTCTCCTAGATATTTACAATGAGTGAAAGCTCATCCTAGCTGACCACAACCAAAATAACCTCCTTTCTTTCTTTCTTTCTTTCTTTTTTCTTTTCTTTTGGTTTGTCGAGACAGGGTTTCTCTGTGTAGCTTTAGAGCCTGTCCTGGAACTCACTCTGTAGACCAGGCTGGCCTCGAACTCACAGAGATCCACCTGTCTCTGCTTCTTGAGTGCTGGGATTAAAGGCGTGCGCCACCACCGCCCAGCTACCTCATTTCTTAATAAAGTTACACTGTAAGGTACTGATATGGGGGAGGGTGAGAATTCAACACTGATGTTTTGGGGGAGTCACATTTCAACCTCTGTGAGGTTTACTGGATAGCAGATGAGATGGTGTGTGTGAAGATGTCAACCCTGAGCACACACTCTCTACCATCTGTATTGTAGAGTAGGGACCAACTTAGTCGCTTGGAGGTACCTTAGGCACCTGGGTTCTGTGTGATAGAGCCACAGACCAGACTGTACTAGACACATGTGCAAACATGTACCTTGTCACAGAAGGTAGAGAGACTGCTGTTTCAGAAAAGCACAGTCTGTGGCTGAGTACTGGGGACTGAGCATGGAAACCTTCCTGGGACCCCTTCGAGGCGTTTAGTGAGATGCCTGCGACTCCTGACCCGCTGAGAACCACATTGTGATCTGCTTCAGTGCCGTCTGACGTGAGGGGGCTCTAGGACTTCTTCAGTCAAATGGCAGGAAAGGACTGTTTCAGAGGAGGGCGTCACTCAAGAGCTTTAACAGGTAGATTTCCGGCCCCATTTATATAACCATTTGAGGGCTTTGTGATTATTATTTAGGAATAAGCATGAAGGACAGTGAGGCAGATATAAATGTGTTTAGTGAAAAACTACATCTTCGTATGTATTGGCTTTATGTCTCTGTAATTTACGTCCAATCTCATAGGCACTGATGAACAATAGCAGAGTAAGGGGGGTTATGACACTCAGCTAGTGGCTTTTTTATACCAAACAGTACAAGTATATTCAACTTCTTATACCATAAGTCAACAGACTCTTGGTGTTTTGAGTCAGTGGCATCTGGCCTAAATTGGCAATAACCACCCCGTATTACAGCTTACTGTATGCTTTATGCTCAGGATATGAATTATTATTAGTTTCTAGCCCCTAATATGGGGGGGCATCCTAGAGCACATAGATTATCTAGATAAAGGCAATAGCCTGTCTTCCTTTTTTCTTTCCTCTGTCTGTCTCTGTCTCTGTCTCTGTCTCTGTCTCTGTCTCTGTCTCTGTCTCTCTCTCTCTCTCTCTCTCTCTTTCTCCCTTCCTCTCTGTCTATCTTTCTTTCTTTGAAGCAGGTCATCACTCTAGAGCCCAAGCTAACTTGGAACCACTCTGTAGCCCAGGCTGCCTTTGAACTTACAGTGATTCTCCAGCCTTAGCCTCCCAAGTGCTGTGATTACAGGCATGAAATATTATACTAAGCTATAAATTTTTAATTAATCCCTGAAGTTCGTCATTGCCTTTAAAATTTTTAACTACATGATGGCAGTCATTGGGAAAATACCATAGGTAGTTCATGAGATATGAAAACAAATTCAGGTATTGTATAAGTAGACAGAAATCAACTTCTCAATAGTCTATTTTATGCTGGAAATCTAATTTTCACATCCTAACTGTAGCACAGGACGTATCTCTTTATTATTGATCTCTATATCTGCTTTTGCTTATTTGCCTGTGTTGGGCATGTGTGTGCATATGTGTGCATGTTTGTGTACAGGTGAGCATGCACATGTGTATCCATGCATGTGGAGGCCTGGAGTCAACTTCGGCTGTATTCCTAGACTCTCTTGCTTCTCTTTATTGAGGTGAGATCTCTTGATGAACCTGGAACTTAGTGATTCTCGATGTTCTAGCTGGCCATCTTGCTTCAAGATTTCCTGTCTTTGTTACTGGAGTACTGATTACAGGTGGGTTTCAAATTTGTTTGGTTTGTCCATGGGTTCTGGGTTCCAAATCTGTCTGGTTTGTCTGTGAGTTCTAGATTCCAAATCTGTCTGGTTTGTCTGTGAGTTCTAGGTTCCAAAGCTGTCTGGTTTGTCTGTGAGTTCTAGGTTCCAAAGCTGTCTGGTTTGTCTGTGAGTTCTAGGTTCCAAAGCTGTCTGGTTTGTCTGTGAGTTTTAGGTTCCAAAGCTGTCTGGTTTGTCTGTGAGTTCTAGGTTCCAAAGCTGTCTGGTTTGTCTGTGAGTTCTAGGTTCCAAAGCTGTCTGGTTTGTCTGTGAGTTTTGGGTTCCAAACTTAAGCCTTCATGCCTTTGGGGCAAGGACTTCATCCCGAGTCATCTCACCAGATTGACACTTTGACTTTCGACACTCCAAGTCCGTCTTGTCTGTATGTTGTTCTTTCCATCATGAATTCTGGGTACCCCTACTTCCTCCACAACTGCTGATAGAATGTTCTAGAAGGAAAGTTGCCAGAGGCACATCTGAAATGAGGCCTCATTTTCTGTTACTGCGATGGAGACTTCTAAGATCTGAAGAGTTTAATGTTCCTGGTGGGGACACTCTTCCTATGACAACACCCTAAGTGACTAAGTTCCTAGAGAGTCATTCAGATAGCACTCCTCTCCCCATCCCATGAAAATGGAGGAATGGTAATGTCCTAGCTCTGCCTTAGGGCTGGAAATGTGTTAAAAGAATGCCTGGAAAAGCCATCTTTAACAGCTATAGAATATCAATGAAGGATTTAGTATATTTGAGGATTCTGGTTATTTACAGACGTCTTAGGAGGAAAGAAAGAACACAAGGTGCTTAGTCTTTGATTGTGGATAAACTATCAACGTGTGCTTCCAACTCATTTTGTATTTCTCAACCCAAAAGTGTATTTCTTTTGCTTGTATTTCTCAAGCAAAAGTGGTCTTTTGCTCCTTAAGCTTGACATAGTCAAATAGAAAGTCATGGGCTGTTCTTTGCTTTGGGCAGTTATCCCATAATACTTCCAAATGGAAGGAATATTCCATCTACTTAGTTACTCAAGTTAGACACTTTGCTGACACTTTCTCGACTCTTCCTATGACAACTGACAGCTGTTGTCATGCTCTGTTCTCGCTGAATGTTTTCAGACTCGTGACTGTCTCCCATTTGACTCACATCTGCCAAGTCAGACTATTGTAGCAACATACTGGCCTCTGGACTGGCTTTCCCAGGAGCAGCACTGACCTCTCCCTTCCACGGATCTTTGCTTTCACACTACCAAATATATCACCAAAGAGGCATTATCTTTTGGCTTAAAATCCCCACTCTTCCTCCCCCTACAGCGTAGAGTTCAAGCTCAGCTGGGCACACAGATCCTTTCCCCAGGCCTTCCTTTCTAGCCTGACCGCCTCTGTTTGATGCTTTTTTAGGAAACAAGCCTTGTGCTTCCACACTTGAATGAGGTTTTTCTCAGCTGCAATTCCATTCTTCTCTCCTAAAACACACACACACACACACACACACACACACACACACACACACACACAAACACACACACACACACACACACACACACACACACACACACACACACACACACACACACGCCAGCTCACGCCCTTAGGCTATCCCGAAGCTACCATTTATTGGCTAAAACAGCTAAGATTTGTCTAAGTGTGCCTGGCATGATTGTTTCCTTGCCCCAGGTGTCCACAGCTTCGCTACTCTGGCTCATAACAGAACAAAATGGAATTCTTTGCTGGCTTCCCTCCCTAGGATCTTTCTTTGGGGTTAGTGATGATGAATTATTCAGTTTTCAATTCCTCGGACTTCTCAGCAACATGATAGGTATCATATTTGATGAATGGATGAAGGAGTGAATGAGTGAGTCCGTTCAGCCTACCATTTCTGTGACATTAGTAGCTGTTTTCCTTGGGACCCCTCTCTGCAGATTCTGAGTAAATTAGGGAAGCTGTGAAGACATCTATCTTGTAAAACTACACACTATAGGCACAGAAAGAGACAATTGGAATAATGGAACAGGGAGCCTACAAAGAGGCAACCACAACCTTGAGTAATGGGATTTCTTCCTCTTTAGTCCACAGGGAAAGGATGTGCTTTACAATAAATGATACAGGGGTTGTTGGCCATTGGGGTGAGAAAAGATGAAACTGAATGCCTATTTATTACTATACATATTATTTAATTCCAAGTGGAGTGAAAATTTAAATGTACAAAGAATAATTATTAGCATGAAACTTTAAGAGACTGTGAAAAAATTACTTTTATGATCACAAGATCAAGAACAATTTATTACCTAAGAGATAAATGCAAGAAAATCTAAAAAAAAAACCTTGCAAAATGACATGTTAAAATTCAGAAAGTCTCTTCTTGAAATGAGAGCACAAAGAAATGCAATTGACAAATGATAAACTTGGGAAAGATTAAAAAATTGTGACTAGAATTCTAATATGCTACTTAGGACACAATCTCTCTCTCTTCTCTCTTTATCTGCTTCTCCACCACCCTTTTCCCTCTTTCAAGGTCTCCCATTATCCCAGACTAGCCTGGAATTTACTAAGGATGACATCAAATTTTCCTTCCTTCCTTCCTTCCTTCCTTCCTTCCTTCCTTCCTTCCTTCCTTCCTTCCTTCCTTCCTTCCTTCCTTCCTCTTTCTTTCTTTCTTTCTTTCTTTCTTTCTTTCTTTCTTTCTTTCTTTCTTTCTTTCTTTCTTTCTTTCTTTCTTTCTTTCCTTCCTCCTTTCCTTTCCTTTTCTTTCTTTCCTTCCTCCTTTCCTTTCCTTTCCTTTCCTTTCCTTTCCTTTCCTTTCCTTTCCTTTCCTTTCCTTTCCTTTCCTTTCCTTTCCTTTCCTTTCCTTTCCTTTCCTTTCCTTTCCTCTTTCCTTTCCTTTTTCCCTTCCCACCAGTTTCAAACATTAGCAGGCGGCAGAAGCTCTTCAGACCTGGAAGAAGTCAAGATCTTGAGAAAATACGCACATCTACATGTATACATCCTAATTTATTTTTTAAGGGTCTTACTTTGTAGCCCAAGCTACTTAGACCCTTGCTAAAGAGTCCTGGCTGACCTTGAACTTAGGATCTTTCTGCTTCATCTTCTGGAGTGCTGGAATTACAGGTGTGTGACATCACCAGTTCATAAATAAGTTTATGGGCATCAAATACTGAATGAAAAGAAGACAATGATGTCTTTACATAGTGCATTAATGAAAATGTATAGAATCTTGATTGCCTTCTTAGCTACAGCATGTATCCTGCTTTTAGCAGTAAATTTAGAAAGTTCACAGGCAAAGTATACCAGGTACACCCAGTGTAAGTCAAGGGACATCACAAATTTTCATTGCGTAAGGAGTTCTCCCCATTGCAATGAAAAGCACTGTATTTAACAAAGACAATTTTTAACTCGTCTTCTCTTGAAATGAATGGAGGATGCTATTATGGAGGTTGATGGTTTTTGCCTTTATTTGGGTACTGCTTGAGATTAATTGTAGCCAGCCCCACACGTTCACCCCACTGCGTTGATGTTAACCTACGCTACTCAGCTGCCATTAGCGCATGCTATTAGCAGTTATGTCGCCTCCATGACTACTCATGCTGAACTCATGTGTAATAACAATGAGGTAGACAATTAAGGGAAATCCATCTTACACAGCACCACTGAGAAACACCTCTAAGGTTTTCCCCGGTGACATAAAATGCTCCAAAAGTTATAACAAGGGAACATCCAATCTCTGCAAATGGCTCTCATTGTCACTTGCTTTACTTTCAATACCTACCATTGGGAAGGAATGTACTTTCATCTAAGTTTCAGACTGTACTTACTGCCGGAGAGGAGTTTCTTTGGGATGACATTGAACTGAGTTTTTGCTCTTTCCGGTTCACATCGTCGGTGGGGGGTGCGGGGATAGGGCATCCCCAACCCAGCACGAGTCAACCATAGACATTTGAAATCTGCTGATTATCATGGGGTTTCGAGACTCTCCTGGGAAAGGCTGCTGACAGGGACTGTGTCAGCATGTCAGAGCTAACTCCCCTGCATTCTGCCTTGAATACTGTTTTGAGATTAAAAAAAAAAAAAACCCAGACTCAAAGAATTCAAGAACTATAGGACAATATACATATAGTCCATTTCTTATTGGCTGCATCCCCAATTCGAACAGTGCTTACAATTCATTTTCCTATTCACAGACCCAAAGGCAGGACAGCAGGAAGAGCTGTCGGATGAAGAACGCTGTCCCCACCAATTACATCGTCTGTCAGCCTCACACCTGCTTTCTTTCCTTTACCTTTCTGTTGTAGCTAGAACTGCCCCCACCCCCGTCCCCGCCCTCTGAAGGAAAGAAAGGCGGGAAGCGAAAGGAGCAACAATTTAGCTGAAGGTCAACTGGGACCCCCTGCTAATGGCTGCCTCTCCTCCCATCAGTGATTGCGGAGAATAGGAAATCAGGCCAAATCCACCGTTGTCATCAAGGAGCAAAAGCTGGCGAGCCAGCACGTGCCCCTTAGCTGCCTTTCCCTTTGAAGAAAAATAATTACCACGCTTAAGGACACAGTTCAGGGCAAACACCTTCTTCAGAGCTCATCAGCGTGGAGGACAGTGGGTTGTAGCCCAGCAGAGCTGGTCACCCGTCATGAAAATGACCTGTTCCCCTCCCATGCCGGTGTCATATGATCTCTTTTCCCTAAACCGGAGACAAGGGAATCTGAAGATCACATCATTCAGCTCCATATGCTGAGGTGACCTGTGGCTTCTGGGGTTTGTATGAAGGCCTGGGACTTCCTGTCACTAAGAACGGGAGGCAATGAGGGCGTACGAAAAGGCACCTGCAGACTCCCTGGGTCTCAAGCCCAGTGCCCATCCCCATCCAGGTCTGTTTTCAGCACACAGCTAGTCCGTCCTGGAGGCTCCTCAGCTTGCGGGAAACGAGTCAAGGCCACCAGGACAAGTCACACGGAAGGACAATGCTACTGTACAGAATGCACACAGGCAAGGGATATCTTCAATTTACCTTTACATCCAGGGCAAAGCAGCTTTACGAATAAAGAAACAGATTTTCTGAGAGGCTAAGGTGAGGGATGAAGTCATGGGGCAGGGGTCAGATCTAGGAGCTGACAGCTTACACCTCCTTTGAAGAGGAGGACATTTCCAGCTGAAAATTTGCGTTCAATAGCTGAAAACATGTGACTCTTAGGAAATAGGATTTTAAACATATCCCTCATTTTTTTTTCATTTACTGACAGCACACAATCACTATGGTAGATAATAAATTATTAGAGTGTAAGAGAAAAAATGTTAATGCTTGTCACCATCTATTAAGCATTTCAAGGCTTTGAGCTTCTACAAGGTTCTTGGGGTGGAGGTGTCAAAGACTTTTTACATTTTTAAAGGAAGTATTTGATTAGCAATTCAGCATAATGTTTTATTTTTTGCTTATCGACAACCATCAATCAAGTTTACTTAATGTATGAGTTTGATGATAAACTAGTAACATATGCTTACACTTTGGCTTCAATTTAAAAAGTGAGAGACCTCTGGGTGTGGTGGCACATGCCTTTGATCACAGAACTTGGGAAGCAGAGGCAGGCAGATCTTTGTGAGTTTGAGGCCAGCCTGGTCTACAAAGCGAGTTCCAGGATAGCCAGGGCTACACAGAGAAACCCTGTCTCATAGAAAAAAAAAGTGAAAGACCACGAAGGTCCTTTTGGTCAAAAATACATATCCAGTATAAAATAAAGAAACTCATCTCACAGGGTCTCACTGCTAGATGAAGAGCTACAGGCAATCAATGGCTGCAGAGAGAGGGAGAAACAGGCTTCCCCAGGGATGGGCTTCCTGACAGGTTGCCTAGTCCCAAGTGGTAAGCCCTAAATACATGTACATAGAAGTAACACAGAAAGGACTTAGGGTGTGTATGTATGCATGTATGTATGTATGTATGTATGCATGTATGTATGTATATGTATACACACACACATATATATACACATATGTATATAAAATGTGTCTGGATGTATATGTATGCAACAGTAATAAAGAAGAGGAGGTCATGAAAATGAAGAGAAGCATGGGAAGAATTGGAGAAGAGGCAGGAGGCAATGATATAAATGTAGTACTCATGTACTAAATTCTAAAAAAATTTAAACAAAAACCAACCAAACAAAAAAACCCAAACAAAAACAAAACAAAACAACAACAACAAACCAGGGAGAAGGAATTCAGATAACAGAATTATTTAGCAAGCCAACAATATCCTCAGTAAAATAAGTACTGACAATTATAGACACCTAATTTGGGAGGGCATTTAATTTTTTTGTTCCTCAGCAGCAAATGGATTATGAAGAAATGTTAGTAAAATATTGCAGCCCCAAATAAAGCATTCAATTAATTGATAAGTATGTCCTGTCTAGCTGGATTTAATCATTTCATGATATATACCTATAGAAAAATCACATACATACACATACATAATTTTTATTTGCCAATCATACTCTAATGGTATGTATGTGTTTATTCTGCTAGATGATAATTGTGTGTGTCGAGTCTTAAGTGAAAATCACCAATAAGTTCACAATAGCCTAAAAGGCATTATTAAAGATCTTAGTAAAATAAATTGTGTGTGTGTGAGTGTGTCTGTGCACGTGTGCATCTATGCGTGTGAAATGAAAAGTACTCAGTCACTCAGAGATATATAACTAGGCATAGAGTCTTTGGCAGCACAAGTTTAGCTTTGGGAAATTCTTCTTTATCTGGACTAGTCTTAAGGAAAAGGCCGGTCTTGTTTTCTTCTGTTCCCAGTCGCTGATTTTGGAAGCCAAGAACAATGGCTCCATTGCGCCCCCTTGCGTTAAGTCTTTGCTTCACAATTCTGAAAGTCTAAAGTCTATCTTCATTTTGCTTTGAAGGGCTGAATTCAATATTATAGTGTGTTCAAAAGAAAAAATATTGAAAATTCAGAGGAAACACCAATCTATGATCTATGAAATTCCACCACCAAGCCAATCTCAGTCCATTTATAAAGCTCCACACTGGTTTTAAAGGTACTGGACAATGACTGTACCATCATAGAGGAAGTACCATACAACGTGGCATCCATTCACCATTTTTATGAATGTTTATAGTGTGTATGTACATGGTATTTCATTCCCTGGGAATCAGAAAATATAGTCTAATTAGATAAGAATAAATAAAAATAAAAAAGAAAGAAAGAAAAAAAGAAAATACAGTCTAGTCAGACCCATGCAATACAATTTCATGACATCTTTTTTTTTTTTTTTTTTTTTTTGGTTTTTCGAGACAGGGTTTCTCTGTGTAGCTTTGCGCCTTTCCTGGAACTCACTTGGTAGCCCAGGCTGGCCTCGAACTCACAGAGATCTGCCTGCCTCTGCCTCCCAGAGTGCTGGGATTAAAGGCGTGCGCCACCACCGCCCGGTGACATCTTTTTTTTTTTAATATACAAGAAAACATTTTATTATTTATACCTTCAAATTTCCTGTGGCCTTGAGCTTATTTATATTTTTAAATAGTTTGGCTTTATTCTTTGGAAATTTTATGCATTTATACAATGGGTTTTGTTCATCTCCACCTACCATTCCCTGGATCCAATTTTCCCGGCACTCCTGACCCCACCTTCTTATCAGTTCCTGTCCGAACAGTTTTTCTTGTAGACACCAAGCCAGCCTATAAATGCCACAAACTCTGCAAAACGTGTTCATTTTCATTCTGAAGTGATATCCCATATTATAGACTATTTTGTTACTTTGGATTTGTTGTCCCCAGAAGTGACATTAAGCAGTTGATGATTTGATTTTTCCTCTGTTCTCATGGCCCCAGATGGACTACAAATACAATACAATCAGTCCCTGGCATATGATTGAACACACTACAAAAGTTTATATATAACTTAGTCATTTGTGACTCAAAACGCTTTCCCCCAGAGAAACTACTTAAGAAATGATAATAAGTTTCCAAGGGTACCCCCAAATCAGTTTAACCCATATTGAGCAGAAAATTCTACCAGGAGGACTACCTCTATCACATTTGGCCATCATTTATTAAATTATTTGTTTGGCAGAATGAATATTTAACGGTTAGGACAGCCAGAAACAGACCTCCCCTCCTTCAGCATGGTCTAAAGGGCACCTGACTATGGCTGGAGGAATGCAAGGGGACTGAGTGACCAGGCACACACTTCTCTCCCTAATCACTACCACATCCTCATCCCTGTGCAGGTCCCTCAGCATTAGATGTCCTTTCATTTGGGGTCACAGAAGCTGAAAGATGTTGCGGCATGCTTCAGGGACTCTCTAGATATGTGGCCATAAGAGACTATGGTATTATGAGAAACATCCCCCCTTCTCCCCCTATCTCCCCCTCTCACCACCAGACATTTATTAGCTAGAGTGTTGGTTCAGCTCTTCTGCCTGATTCTTGGGATGTAGAAGATACAAAAATGATTAAGAAAATGATTAATGAAAATGATTAAGCCCGTGGGGCTCACCGTCTATGAGTCACAACTATGTGGGTAGGTTAATATTAAATATAGCAAACAGTAGGTGACACCAGGAAGCTTCTAGAGGGCTTAAATGTATCTAGGGACAGATAATGAACACAATCAGAAATTAAATTAGAATGAAGGCCACACTTCATAGATCAAAAAGTAAACCAGAAGCATGAGGCAAGTTGTATATATCATTCCCTGACCACGGAACTCAGGTTTCTCCATTGAATCTCCCCTCCCCTCTCTCATAATACAACCACAACATGGAAGGCAACTGGAATGCTTTTGGCTGTGGAAAATATATACGTTAAAGACAGGGCAGACTTTTAATTAAGTCCTGCTAGCTTGCTCAAAGCTCTCTAAAAGGCGAACAACACAGATGCTGTAAGCATGCAAGGGCTAAAGAGATAGGGACAGGTTAGACAAGAGACACTGGCTGAAATCTGGAACAGAGAGAAACAGTCCTAGCTGGGTAAGGCAGAGTGGCTCTCCCTGAAGTCAGGTATCATGGCCGCTGGAGGAAGGAGGGGCCCTGCTCCAGGCCTTTGCTCCGTGTCCCACTTCCTCCGCAGAATGCGGCTATCTGGGTTATGGCTTCCAGGCAACAGAGGTTAGAGAACAGGTTGGAGCATGGAGTCTGATTGCTATGTGGTCCTCAGGCCAGATGAAAGCATCATTTGTGCGTGTGAACTTCTGGCCAGAATTTTAACACTTCCCTCTTAGATGTGAGTGAGACAGCCAGGGTTATAGGTCTATGTGAGGAAACCCACAAGCAAGATGGAATGTTACGTTTTTTGTTTGTTTGCTTTTTTTTTTTTAAATAAAAAAAATCTACTTATTTTTACTTTTGTGTCTGAATGTTTGGCCTGTCTGTATATGTCTACATAATACATGCCTGGTGCCCTCAGAGGCCAGGAGAGGGCGCCAGATCCCTCAGAACTGGCATTATGAATGGATGGCATTATGGATGGAAAGCCTCTATGTGGGTGCTGGGACCTGAACCCGAGTCCTCCTTAAGAGCCTCTAGTCTTCTCAACTGGGGAGGCATCTCTTCAGCCCCTAAACTCCCAGAGTTTTTCAGAGAATGGGAGAAGAGCTCTAAAGGCTCACCATGAATGAATAACTTACAAAGGCATCCATTGTGGGGGTGGGGGGAGAGGAAGGAAACAGAATAAACAACTTGATACCATGAATCTTTCATATTGTCTGTTTGGTCTGGATACGAAACGTCGTCACAGGTTCATGGACTCAATGCTTGGTGCTGGACTAGTGGTGAGCTTGAGCGCACAGGGCAGGGTGGGCGGTTCTCCACACATTAGGAGGTGATTGGGAGGAAGCAGGTCCCCAGGGGTAACCTTTGAAGGTTATTTCCGGTCCTCAGTTATTTCCTTCCTCCCAGCTTCCTGTTAGCCATAATTGAGAAACTCCTCTTTAGCAGCCTCTGACACCATGGTATTCTGCCCGAACACTTGGCCAAGCAAGTGTCCACAGAGCCCTCCAAAACCAGGAGCAGAAATCAATCCTTCCTCCCTTGTTTCTGCCAGGAACTCTTTCACGTCGACAAGAAATAACTAGTGTAAGCCGTTAAGAACTGAAAACAAAAGATAGTATTAATAATGAGCTGGGCATTGGTGGCGCACGCCTTTAATCCCAGCACTTGGGAGGTAGAGCCAGGGGGATCTCTGTGAGTTCGAGGCAAGCCTGGTCTACAGAGTGAGTTCCAGGACAGGCTCCAAAACTACACAGAGAAACCCTGTCTCAAAAAACAAAACAACAACAACAAAAAGATACATTTTAAAAATAGATAAGTTGGAAGAACAAAATAAAGGTTATCCTCTTGAGAGAATAATTTTAAAAAAAGAGACGGAAGACAGAGGAAGTAAGAAACTTACAGTGTTATACATCAAATTTGTTCATATATCTACTTAATATGACTTTCAAAAAACTAAATAAAGTAGTGGGAATTTACCTAATAAATGATGAACTATATAAGGAAGAAAAAAATCCAAGAATTGATGAGAAATGTGGATTAACAGATTGAAAGGGACCACCATGTGCCCAGAACAGTTAATAAAAAGTCTGCATCATGGAACGGTATTGTAAAGTCTCAGGACTCATGGAGAATTTCCTAAGACCTTTGGGAGGACAGGGAACCCCACCACAAACAAGAACTGAACATCAGAAGGACCTTCAGGGATAGTAGCTCAAGGAATGCCAGGCAAGGCTCTTAATGATTCTTAGAGGAAGTTTATTGTCACTGAGAATATGATATTGATCACCAAAAACTCATATTCAGAAAAAAGCTATGAAAATTTGTCCCATTGCCATCCTTCTCAGGAAGCCACTAGAGCAGCGGTTCTCAACCCATGGATCGCGACCCCTTTGGGGGTTGCATATGATATCCTGCATCTCAGATGTTTACGTTCCAATTCATAAAAGTAACATGATTGCAGCTATGAAGTAGCAATGAAACAGTTTTATGGTTGGGGGGGGTCCCCACAACACGAGGAACTGTGTTAAAGGGTTTCGGCATCAGAAGGTGGGGACACTGCACTAGAGAATGCATCTTACCAAAGCAAGGGGATAATGCAAGTAAGAGAGATTATAAAAGCCTCGGGAATTTGGTTTGGTTTGGTTTTTTTTTTTTAATTTTCATGGGGGAGGCACTAAAAGGGGGAGGAGAGAATGTGGAGGAACTGGGAGGTGAGTAGAATTGTGGTACGTGATGTGAAATTCTCAAAGATTGAATAAAGAAATTATGTTAAATATTAAAAAAACAAAAGAGTCCCAGGAAATGAATCTGGCACAGAAGAGATGAGAGGGGAAGAGAGTCTCAGGGTGATGGTGATGGAAGTTTCCAGAACAAACACTGTGGAAATGTTTCTAAAGAAAGAGGGGAAATTATTCATCTGATGATTTGACAGCATCAGGGAGAATTTTTATTGCTCTTTTGGAAAATTTAGGACTGAATTTGTGATGAGTACAAAGGAAATTAATCAAGCATGCAGAGAGACAAGGCAGTTGTTACTCAACCCAGAGGAACAGAGTGCCGGACAAGAAAAGTTACAGGATTGCTTGTAAATGGCACTTACTTAATTATAAACATGTAGCAATGTAACATTGCTGTGAATAAAAACTATTATTATACACCATCAGAAGTAAGGAGAAAACACTTGTGTGTGTGAGTGTGTGTGTGCATGCATGTGTGTGTGTGTGTGCATGTATGTGTGTGTATATGTGTGAGTGTGTATGCATGCGTGTGTGTGTGTGTGTGTGTGTGTGTGTGTGTGTGTGTGTATGAAGAAGCTAAGACCTGGTAAGTAGGACGTCCATAAATGTCTATAATTAACAAATAACATTGAATCCAGTCAAGCATGTCACTGGGAGTAAATGCCCAAGGGAGTTGAAAGCAGTTGTCTCTAGAGCGTGGAGAGTCAGGAGCGAGGCGGGAGGAGGGGGGTCAAACACTTGTTTAAATTTGGTTTATCACGCTACAGTCTTCGGAAAGACTCTATTTCCATTGCTTTGTTAAGTATGAAAACGAAATGAGAAAGCCAGGCTTGCAAAGCAGAAACTGCTAATGCTCAGAAAGACAGCACGATTGCACCAGTCCCACGGACGCTCCCTAACACGATTGCACCAGTCCCACGGACGCTCCCTAACACGATGACACCAGTCCCACGGACGCTCCCTAACACGATGACACCAGTCCCACGGACGCTCCCTAACACGATTGCACCAGTCCCACGGACGCTCACTAACACGATTGCACCAGTCCCACGGACGCTCCCTAACACGATGACACCAGTCCCACGGACGCTCCCTAACACGATGACACCAGTACCATGGCCGCTTCCTCAGGAAAAGCACACAGGAACACAGGAATGCTTGCTTTGGATAAGTAGCCTTTAAGGTGGACAGTTGGGTGCCGCTCAGGGCTGCCACCCTGAAGCCACGGCTGGTGAGGAGCCGCTGTGGGCAACAGCGTCTCACAGTGCACTTCGATTACTGAACGATAGCAGAAGAACCGGATCATGTTTGCCTTTTGCTTAAAAATTTGTCATCTAGGAATTTAAAAACATTTGGATGAAATAGTCTTTGTTTCACTGTCCCTTTTGGTTAAGGTAGAAAAAAAAATCTAAAAGTACTCCAGCAAACATGGATTCATCATATAATAGAAGAAAATAATTAAAGTGATTAAAAGGCATGAAATGTACCTGTTTTACTCTTCATTTTCCTGTGTTTTTCTGAGACTTGTTCATTCTAAATTGAGCCCCCAGAACTCAAGTCTCTAAGTTTAGCACTGTCTGCTCACAATAGCTAAGACTTTTCCACATTCTTAAATTTTACCCTCTGCGTTGCTGGAGACTGAACCCAGGGCATGCTGGGTAAGTGCTCTAACCTTATGCTGCACTGCCAGCCTAGACCTTTGATTGTAGAGATTAGAAAAAATGTGAGGGTTGATCTTGGTTGTCAACTCAACTAGAACTGGAATCCACTAAAATGCAAACCATCTGGCACACCAGGGATGGATTTTCTTGACCAGATTACATGAAACAGGAAGACCCACTGTGAATGTGATGGCGCCTTATGGGCAGCCCTGTGGTATTGTGTTCCCCAAAATATTGTGCACCCTAATAAACTTATCTGGGGTCAGAGACAGAACAGCCACTAGATACAAAGGCTAGAAAATGGTGGCACTCACACCTTTAATCCTAGCACTCCAGAGGTAGAAATCCCTCTGGATCTCTGTGAGTTCAAGGCCACATTGGAAATGGCCAGGCATGGTGACACACGCCTTTAATTCCAGAAAGCGCGCCTTTAATCCCAGGGAGTGGTGGTAGAAAGCAGAAAGGTATATAAGGCGTGAGGACCAGAAACTAGAAGCATTTGGCTGGTTGAGCTTTTAGGTTTTGAGCAGCACAGTTCAGCTGAGAACCATTCGGATATGAGGACACAGAGGCTTCCAGTCTGAGGAAACAAGATCAGCTGAGAAGTTGGCCAGGTGAGGTTAGCTGTGGCTTGTTCTGGTTCTCTGATCTTCCAGTGTTCACCCCAATACCTGGCTCAGGTTTGATTTTATTAGTAAGAACTTTTAAGGTTCATGCTACACAGCCCAGATAAGAGGACATGGAGGAAGGAAGCTTTGCTTGTTGCCTGCTTGTTTTCACTCTTGCTGGCAAGTTCATCTCTCACGCTGCTGCATTCCTTTGCTGATATTATAAACAGCTTCTCCAGGCTTCCAGTGTAGACTGTGGACAACCACCTCTCCAAGGAATCCTCCAGACCTTTAGTTCCTGACTAGAACCAGTGAGACATCTAGCCTTATGCGCAAAGCGTCTACCATGTTCTCAGCCTCTCCAATGTAAGGCACCCATTGTTGGAATACCCAGACTTTATCATGCAAGCCATTCTAATAAAAGCCCTCTAATACACATATTCATTCTATCCTTTTGCTAGAGAATACAACTAAGACAAAGGGAGGCATAGGAAAGTCGACAGTCACCGGCTACCACAGGCATGGTTGAGCCTAAAACCCTCTGCTTGCTTGCTGGCTGAAAACAGAACATCACTAAACAATGAACTTGAGAAAGTGTTACTGTCTGTGTTCAAACAGTCCTGGCTGTGCCTTCTGACATAACCCGGAAGCTTCAGCCACCCCAAACCAGGCTGACAGAAAGCCCAATTCTCTAAAAGGGAAGCAAAAAATATACTTTCCCCATCTGGACAACAGTTCTCATGAGAGCCAAAGAGTTTATTTTGGACCAGGAAGAAAATAAGAAGACATAAGAATCTTGAGAAATTTTTAGGAGGCTGAGAAACTTCTAAGGCTAGAATTTTCAAATAATGAAGCACCATAGACACGAGTGTGTTAAAAATAATACACACGTGTGAGACTAAAGCACTACCTGAGGACCACCCTAACTCTCTCCACCAATCCCCTGTGTACTGTACCCATGTGTCTGTATAGACATTAACCTTAAATGTTAAGTTTTGATCACTGATAAAAGAACCATCCATGTTGCTTTTGAGTGTTTAGGCAATGTACAGAAAGAGCTGCAAATCATCTATAATCCCACTACTCAGCAGCAATAACTGTGGACACAGAGAAGACTGAACAACTCAGTCTTTATCTATGTACAGATTAAAAAAAAATTAACTTGCTTCTAACCAGAGTCATAGATACCTACTTGATTTTCATTTTCATTACCATCATAGAGTTTGAATGTTACTGATTTTCAAAAATACATGATGTTAATTTTATCTAAAAGATTTGATGACGGTTCTGAGTTTTCTGAACATCATAGTGTACTACAAAGAATATAGTCTAGATGGCTTTAAAAGAAACAGCTGAGTTAGGAATGCTTAAAACTTCAAAAACCTTGCACGTTTCAGACATCTAACCTTGAGAAAAATGTTCAGTCCCATATAAACTAGTTGTGCAAATATATCCAGGCATTACTGAGATGCACATTACTTGATAAATATGATTTGTTCCGTGTAAACATGAGAACAGTACCTTTCTTGTCATACAGTTAACGATCGCCCACAATGGTTGTCCTGGACATGTCTCCACCATTATTAGATGCCCTTCTTTAGGAAAGGACTTACATGTTCTCGACCCTCAAAGTCATATCATTCCAACTATCCAATTCTTGTCCACAGTGTGTCCATTCCTTTGAGGTCAAAGGTCAGGCTTCCAAGGAAGTGCCCACTGAGATGAAACTGAGCATTCCAAGCTTTCTGAAGGTGTCCCTGTGATCAACACCCCTCAAAGGGAGGAGCTGGGGGAGGGAGCAGGATCTGTGGAGGGAGAAGCTAAGCTGTGACCGTGTCTGAGGTGTCTCAGGGGAATCCTCAGCCATACTCTAGGGGAATTTTCAAGGTGGGGTATGACCCACAAGGTGGGATGACAGCAGCCGAGTGAACAGCTTGGATCTTTAGTATTCCCGTGTCATCATTTGAGGCAGCTGCCCAGAGGTGGTGCCCTTGCTGTACTCATGGCTCTTCATCAGAGGCAATGAGCCACAGTACTTGAAGGCTGCAGACCTGGAGTCAGCAGCTCTATGGCAGCTGAACCGGGAACTTCGTCATTTCTGAAGGGGATGCTTGGCAGGATGTCACCACGTCCACCTCCTCTTTCCCTGGGTTGAAATCTGGGACACATTTCAATCTTACCTTTCCCCCTGTAAACGTTGGGTCATCTTGTATTTTTTTTTAAACTCAGCAGTCCCCTCAGACTATGGCTGGTTGCCCCCATGTTTGGGGGTGATGGCTAGGCAGCACACCGTAGTGGGGGCATGGGGCAGAGCAAGGTGTTTGCTTCATAGCAGCTGGGAAAACGGAGAGAAAGGAACAGTCCCAATGTCCTCTCCAAGGACCTATCTCTAGTGACTAGACTTCATCTCCTAGGCCCCAAACCCCTGAAGATCCCATCACTTCCCAGCAGCCATTCACTTCAGCAATTGAGAGATTAAGTGATGGCCTTTAGGGGACACATCAAACCACAGCTCTTATCTCAGTTCCCGTTACTTTGTTTTAGCATCCCCCAACCCGAATCCTCCAAGCATAGCTAAACCCTTCCTGTGTCCCCAATCCCCAACTTTCTCATTCCTCTAGCCTCCCTTCTCCCTGCCACACCACAAGGGACAGCGCTTGGAAGCTCTTTGCTGTCGCTAGGTCTGGATAAATCACCTTGGCTTCTGCCCATTTTGTCTCCTTTTATTTCTCCATTGGGCTTATTGAAAGCCATGTTGTGCTGTGCCTGGGTGTTTATCTTGACCGGCTTCCCAGCTATCGACAAGAGCAACCTTCACTGTGCAACTCTCTAAATCCATCCATGTGGCTTGTTCCATTTTTCTCGAGGAGACAAATCCGTAATTTTCAGAAGATGAGTAGCACCATATGTCTCCACGACATGATCACCAAATTGCTGGGTCGGTGGGGGTCCTTCACTGACTCTTTTACATGTCTGAATTAGAAAGAGGTAGCGCCCAACTCAGGTCTCCAATGACTCTAACTCAGTCATATAGGGCAATTTCTTGATGAAAGCAGTTTGATTTTAGAATTGATGAAGAAGGGGTTTCTACTTGTCAAGATGTGCAAACTGTCTGGTCTCCATGATAAAAGCCGCCAAGTTAGTCAGTGCGCCTTTCCTTGTAGCAAGATCACTAATGAGCAAAGTCACTCAGCCTTCTACATTATACTTCTGTGTTATATCCCAGAAAAGCATGCAGCTAAACAAAACCAACAACTCGGTGATTTACACCTGGGCAGGGAAGGCAGAGGTCCCCAGCAGCTGATCAGCCAACTAGGGAAGATAGGGATAATAAGTCACATGGTAGTCATTTGCTCGGGGGTGGGGGGGTATGAGAAAATGAATACACAGCAGCCAGAGAACACAGGGTCCAGGTACCTGTGCTCACAGGACCCTGCCAAATCACATGGCTGCCATGTGCTCTTGTCTTCACTGTCCACAGGACTTTCCATCCCTGTCACCAAGCTCAGAGGAAAAGCTGCTCCGTGACACCCTAGGTTGAAGACCGTGCCGGAGGAAATGAAATGCAGAGGTGGGGGACACTCGTGGCCTGAGCTCAGCAGAGCACCCAGGGCACTTAGAACTTCCTCACCTCTTGCTCAATCCAGTTGTAAAAATGTCTTTCTCTGAAGACTTTCTTTTAAGATTTACATCGCTAATCCATTTCAAATTTATTTTTAATAACTTCAAATAAATTCTTAATTTCCAATTAAGAATTTAAATTAGAAATTCTCATTAAAATTTAAAGTTTTGATATGTTAAGATATAGGAGATGCTTGGCCGCTTCGCTTCAGTACATTTTTATCATAGGAATTTGGATGTACATGAAATTAGACTATTTTATCTATGCTTTACTGGAAGTGACTCACAAACACAAGAAAACCGAAGCTGTGAGAGATACTCTAGCTGGGGAACGGCAGGGGACCAACTGGTGTTACTGGGTGGGTGGCTGAGAGAACCCAGGTCGAGGCAGGCTGCCCAGAGCACTGTGTGGAGACTAGGTAGGGTCTGAGAATATGGTTTTAAGAATCTTGGATTAATTCTTCTGCAAAGAGAAAAGTAAATATGATGGCCAGCTCATCATCTTGGTTCAGTCATCCACAATGCATGTATGCATCATAACATTATACCAAACCCCACACATACATGCAATTTAGTTGCCAAATATATATATATATGTATATATATACATATATATATATATATATATATATATATATATATATATATATATATATATATATATATATCGTCCTCAAGTGCAAGTGCCTGCTCCGGTCAGGGAATGAAGAACTGCATGGAGCCTCCTTCTTCCTTCAAGGTAAACTTCCTCCTGGAATGATGTCAAAGTCTTGTGTGTGTGTGGGGGGGTGTTCAGGTAGGGGGAGCAAACTTATTTCCAAAATGCTACAGCCTATTATCTCAAAACTCACCTCCGAGGGTAATGAGTCATTAAAAGACAAAAGAGCGTATCAAAAGAGCCGACTAGATAAGTGTGCACCATTCATTCGGCAAGTGAACCCTGCGTTGAGTGAAAGGTGAATTCAGTAATGAGGCGACATCAACCTGGAGTCCTTGTCTTCCCTTCACTTCCATTGTACTTACAAGGAGATGCATGTCTGTGAGCCCTCTTTTACTTGTAATTCCCACTCCAAGAACTTATACATTATTTATTTTTATTTGGGGTTGTCGTCTCCTGGAATTTCATCTTGACATGCTTGCCAGTGATCCGTTAATTTTTTATTTTAAAGATGTGCGGAGTCTCATTTACTCCAGAGGCACGAGCGAACTCTAAATCCCAAGCTGGTTTTAAAATCTCAAATCTTATTCTTCCTTCTTGCCCGGTCTTGCTTTTCCCACCTCAGTGTTATAACTGTGCGATTTGTGAATCGTAAACAACAATCATTTTTTAATGTTCTTAGGAAAATGCTTTGGCTGCATTTCAAGCCTTTTATGTATTCTTCTCATGATGTTATCTGTAATTAAGCTTCGGGTAATTAACATTTCCCTCAAAATCAGTATCTCTATATCTTTCCCCCTTGTTTGTTATAGAACATTAAATTAAATTCAGCACAGGCTTCCACTGTGTCCTTGTCCTGATCATGAAGGTCAACCGAGTTTTGCATTTTTTTTCCACACGTAAATAATAAGATGATTATGGGCCAGAGAGGAACATTTAATTTAGTAAACCCAGAGTCTAGACTAGGAAAGAAACAGCTCACATGAAGTTTCCCTCTCCCTTTTCTTCCCTAGTCTTTCTTAGATGCCTTCTTGGCCACATCCTGGACCCAGGCAGCAACCTGGGCTAGAGGCAAAGGGCTGGTTCACCCATATTCTTCCTGCAGTCAGACATTACAGAGTCAGCTTGGCTCTTGAGCTGCTGTTTGGGTTGGAGAAGAGGCATTTTGCTGTTCAGGGGCAGTGATAATATTCTGGGAAATAGCTCACACAAACCATTTTGCCACTATTTTGTTATAACAGCTATTAGGAAAATAGGAGCCATGCTTTAAATCTAGATGGCACACATCACTGCAGGAATTCCAGCTCTCACTGAATTCATTTTTCCTTTCTGTCTTTGCAGCTGGGGGTGTGCAGCTATGTGAGACCTGTGTAAATCACGGGGGGAAGAAGAGAAACCCAAAGCCCTTGACGCTGGAGCCTGAGGACAAGCTTTTTGTAGACTTTCCTTGAAGAACGATGAACCATGGTAGCCATAGCAGAGAACACGACAGGAAACAGGGCTCTTGTTTAACTTCTGCTTAAAAATCACCAAGGGACCCGATCGCCACATTTAACAGTGTGACCCTGGAGACCAGGGCTGGCTCTGCTGCTGGACGTGGGTGACCAAACCCAGCATTCGATAGGGCAAATCCCTTTTTTCTTTTAATCAAAGGGAAGTCCATTATGAAAATTCAATACACATCTTCCAAAAGGAAATGAGTCTCTTTCCAAGAGCATTAGGATATAATTATTAAAAGGTAACAAATAAGCTTAGCAGAATAGGAAATGAATTAGAGCCTTTCTAATCACACAAGGAAAATAATGACTTGTATTTACCCAGGAAGAAGCTTAAAGCCTTGTTTCTGGGGGAGCAGGCACTAAGTGCCTTATTAGTTTTTATAAATAGTCAACGATGCAAAACTAATCTTGCAAAGAGGGTCAAGACCACTTCCCACTTCTCTGGACAAAGATAACCAGGAAGGCGGCTGTAGAGATTGCTATTTCCTGAGAAATTGCAAAGCCAGCAACCTGCTTATACCAATGCTTGTTAGAAGCTCAGATCACCTATATATAACCCAGAAAGCAGTGCAAACTTTTATGTGAGCAAGTGATTTGTATAAAATATGTAGTGCATCTATATCTATAGACACACACACACACACACACACACACACACACACACACACACACACACACACACATTTATCTTTAATGTTGTATCCTCCTAAAACTTACATGTTGAGACCTAGTCCTCCAGGTGATAATATTTAGATGTGGGACCTTTGAGAGGACACAAGGATGCATCCCTCACAAATGGATTAGCATTCTAAGAGGCCCTAAAGTGCTTCTTTGTCTCTTCCATGGTGAGGTTACAAGAAGACCACTGTCTACAAAGCAGGGAGTCTTCTCAGGACACTGAACCTGTCTGCCCTGATACTGGATTTCCCATCTTCCACACCTGTGAGAAATAAATATCCGTCATCTGTAAGCCACTTGGTGTCCAGTAGGTCTTCAATAGTGTCCCAAGCAGACAAAGATATGGGGCTTTCACTTGGGCAAATGAGGTGTGCCCATGCTGGCCAGCAAAGTTCCCTATTCTGAGACGGCAAAAGCTCTCTGGGCAAGGACTAATACTTGGAGAAGGAGGAGATCCAGAAGGACAGTGTCTTGGCAGGTACAGTGGCTTCTGTGAGCATCAGGTGCCTGTCACTTGGACTTAACAAACCCACAAGTCACACCGAATGCGATTTGTCAATCACCACAGCTATGACAATTTTCACACTGTTGCTTTCACATGAAATTGTGGGGCTGTACAAAAAAAAAACATTCTATTTGAAAAATTCCTGGGCTGAAGAGATGGCTCAGGGCTTAAGAGCACTGGGTGGGGTGCTCTCCTAGAGGACCCGGGTTCAGTTCCCAGCACTCACATGGCAGATCACAACTCTCTGTAACTCCAGTTCCAGGGGACGTGACGCCCTCATACAGACATACACACAGGCAAAACACCAATGCACATAAAATAAATAAATCCTTAAAAAGATTCCTTTGCCTTGGGGCTGGAGAGATGGCTCAGTGGCTAAGACTACTCTTGCAGAAGCCTGGAGCTCAGTTCCCAACATCCATAGTGGGAGTCTTATAACTGATGCCCTCTTCTGGCCTCCATGGGTACCTGCACACATGTACACACATAAACACACACACACACACACACACACACACACACACACACACCAATACATAAATAAATATAAAATTGATATTTAAGTTGTGCTGGAACTCCCGCCCCTAGTTGCGGAGCTCTTGGCAAGTGTTAGCTGCGGGGAGAGGAAGAGTCAGTTTTCTTTAAGCCTCTGGGAAGCCACGCAAGCTCCAGTGGAAGACTGTGGCTCCAAGAAAACTTGGACAGCACACATTGATCTTGGTGGGTTTAAAAACAAAGGGCACAAAGGTAGGCGCATGGTGAATCAGGGTGTGTGTGTGTGTGTGTGTGTGTGTGTGTGCAGATCTTCAAAGAGTTGGGAAAGGGGGTGAATGTAGTCAAAACACATTGCATGCAATTCTCAAAGAATTCATAATAATTATTTAAAAATTCCTTTTCCTTAGCCGGGCGGTGGTGGCGCACGCCTTTAATCCCAGCACTCGGGAGGCAGAGGCAGGCAGATCTCTGTGAGTTCGAGGCCAGCCTGGGCTACCAAGTGAGTTCCAGGAGAGGTGCAAAGCTACACAGAGAAACCCTGTCTCGAAAAACCAAAAAAAAAAAAAAAAAAAAAATTCCTTTTCCTCAAAACCAGTGAAATGTACACAAAAAAGTCTGTGAAATTTATGTTAGGGGCTCATTTTAGCCATAAATGCAGAGGTTACTATTACCTGAAATTTTCTTCTGACCATACATTTTCATACTCAAGAGAAACAGAGTGAGAACAGCACAGGTTTGAGCACCAGATAGTTTTATTTTTTTCTTTCTCAAGTCTTTCCACTTCTGAAATGTCTTCCCAAGGGACCTGAGTATATCCATGCCAGCAGCTTCCTCATCAACAGGAGAGAGAGAGAGAGAGAGAGAGAGAGAGAGAGAGACTGAGATGTATTTCATGGTGAAGATAGCCAGGTTTACCAGTTGACAAGGGACTGGGTGTTGACTTTCCCAAATGCTTACATTTGTCATGCTATATTGGCCACATGACTGAATAAATATTTATTTTATCAAACAAATATTCTTATTCTAAAAATTGTAGGAGCATTCATCTCAAGGAATTTTGGACTACAGAAATCCTGATTTAAGTTTTGTCTTTGTTTTTCCTTCAGGTTGCTAAAGAAGTCCTTAACTTGAACGACTGCTGGGAGAACTGAGAGGGGTGGAAACAGGACAATGGATAATGCTATTTGGATTGTACATGCATGAGATGAAAAGATTCTCTGTGCTGTGGTTTATAGTCCCTCCAAAATTTAGAGACTGAAACTTAATGGCTAATGGAAGAATAGTAAGAAACGGGACCTTTTAAGAAAAAGATGACCAGGCTATGCATGTTCTTGTCGCATGTGTGGGATGAAGAGTCCCTTATAAAAGAGGCACCACTCAGCCCTTGCTTCTGCCGTCTACCCTCTGAGTTCTGCCATGAGAGGACACAGTATCCCTTCCTTCCAGAAGATGCCGTATCAAGGCTACAGAAAGAAGCAGAGACCATCTCCTCACCAAATCCCTGTCACAGCACCCTGAGTGCCCAGCAGAACTTTGAGAATGAATCTGTTCTTTATAAAATAAACTTTGAAACGGCCCCCAAAGCTCAGGTGTTAAAGGCTCGATCCTCAGGGTAGCGGTATTAGGGGGTGGTAGAAACTTTATGAGGTAGGGCTAGTGGGAAGTCTTCAGACCGTTGGGGTTATACCCCTGAAGGAGACTGCGAGACCCTGGCCTCTCCTCCTTCTCCCCTGCTTCTCAGCTGTGAGCTAAGCTGTTAGCTTCACTGCATGCTCGCCAGTATCACCATTAGAGCTTCATCACTGGTCTAAAGGCAACGGGTTCTTCTGACCATGGTCTGTCATCTCTAAAACCTTGACTCAGCCCTTTTCTCTAATTATGAATTCATTATTGTGAGCATTTTATTTTATTTTTACTATTATTTTTATTTTATTTTTTGGTTTTTTTGAGACAGAGCTTCTCTGTGTAGTTTTGATGCCTGTCCTGGATCTTGCTCTGTAGACCAGGCTGGCCTCGAACTCACAGAGATCCACCTGGCTCTACCTCCCAAGTGCTGGGATTAAAGGCGTACACCACTGCCGCCCGGCTTTATTTTGTTTTATTTTTTTGGGTGGGGTCTCACTATGTATCCCCAGCTGGCCTGGGACTCACTATGCAGGCCAGGCTGGCCTCAAACTCACAGAGATTCTCTGGCTTCTGCCTTCCTTAAGTGCTGGGATTAAAGGTGTGTACCACTGTACCTGGCCATGGCTATAGTTTAAATATGCAAAGCTAACTACCAGGTCCACTCTGGATCATTTCATTATAGCAACACAAATGGACTACATGGCCATTCCTCCTATAAAACAGTATGGGTTTGAGGCTGGGATTATCGGCTTGTTGTCAGGCAGTGCTGGGCTACACAGACCCATGTCTTCTCTGACTTGCCAGGGAGGCAATGCTCTTGTGAGTGGGTGGCAATCACCCTTGGAGGGTCTAGAATGTACCACTCATGCACAATGTAACACTCATGCACAACACATAGACTTGTGTGATAAGATAATGAAAACAGAGGTGACTGCAGGTATAGATCAGTGGAAGAGCATCTTCCTAACCTGAACTAGTTCATTGTGCCACTGTGACCCAGAATAGAAAAGACAAGAGCAAAAGATATGCTTCTAAGACTAACAAGCTCTACATTTAAATTTCTAAGACAGGGAACACAGGATTTGTGCAGCTCAAATCAGATGTCAAGAAACTACAAGCTTAACTCCCCCAGGACATGGGCTTGAGTCCCTAGGTAATGAGGCCAAAAGGAAACAGGAAGCAGAAATGAAATGGCCGTTTCACAGAAGCCTGGGTGAGGTTCTGGGAGCTCTTCACAGTTATACAATGTGGTCCTGTGCTTTAGATGGTCGTGTGCAGAGGTAGAGTGCTAAGATGATGATTGGATTTGCTTTGGGTGCCTATGGACCAGTGGGGAAGAAGGCCAGCTGACCTGTACAAGGTGTGAACAGGCCATGTGCTGGCAGGAAGGGACTGTCATATATGGTCAGGAAGGCAATGCTTCTTGCCAGGTGCAGACTGAGGTAGCTGCTCAGATCTGGGATCAGCTCTAGCACACCTTCAGGGACAAGGAGGCTCAGCAGCAGACAGAGGGCTAGCTATTTGCTAGCAGCATTGTCTATGTTGGTGAGTACATGTGTGCACCACATGGGGATTCTGGATATTGCACACATTGTGTGTGTGTGTGTGTGTGTGTGTGTGTGTGTGTGTGTGTGTGTGTGTATGTAGATGAGTGAATGTATGTGTAAACTCAGGAGACCTGTAGATCTGTAACAGCAGATCTACACTTCCATCAGATCCAAAGCCTGAGGCACAGCCCTTGCTAATTAAATTGAGGTATAATTTTTACTCTATTGGAAACTAGAGGGTGGCTGCTGCAGCCAGACCATCTTTTACTGAAGTACTAAATGGTTAGAACGAGCAATTGATGCTTCTAATTAAATGGTCTGGTAACATGCTAAGAACACTCACTAAAATGCCATAAATTTGGGCAATAGAAGTATTTTTAAACTAAATAGTCATATAACTGCTGGATATTATTTAAAAGGGTCTAGGTGTGTGTGTGTGTGTGTGTGTGTGTGTGTGTGTGTGTGTGTGTGTTGGAGTGGGGGGTTGGGGTAGATCTGGGAGGAGTTTGGGGGAAGAATGACCAAAACACATGATATGAAATTCTCAAAGAATTAATGGTAATACTTTAAAAAAAATACCTTTCTCAAATAAAATGGACAAGACTTTATATGAGTATTTACATATGCATTAGTGTATACCTATTTGCATACACATACATACATATGTGTAGGATGATTTATACTGATTAAATCCTTAATTGAACATCTTTGTAGTTTTCTATTATTAATGGTTTCTATGGAAAACCTGTATGACGTCATAGGGACAGGGGTAAGGATGTTAGAAGTATTGTCAGAACAAAGCCTCATTGGCGATGGATGAGCAGTGTGAGATCTGCTTGTCAAGTAGGTTATAAGAAAGCTGAACATTAACTACATTAGAGGGAGACAGAAAATATTTTACCTTTGTTAATAGTCTAAATATTCACAGGGCATTTATCACTATGAAATGCATGACTGTAAGTCTCTAATTAAATTGCTATTTCCAGGCCTTGAGCTACAATGAAAATTCTATAAAGGAGACTATAAACCAGTTATCAACCTATTTTAATCACAGTTTAAATTAACACGAGAAAATAGCATTCAAAGGGAGGGCAGGCTTAAAATTTCAAACCGGATGGCAGCTGCCACCTAGACAAGGACTGTTTCTCTTGTTTCTTTGTATGTACTCTGGGCATTGAATACAGTTCTGTGGAGGGAGTATTCCATAAATCCTGCAGACTGGCGTCTATGAGTCTCTTCAAAAATCATAAAAAATTCCACTTAACTCAACTTCCAGGTTAGAACCTTCTACAGGCCTCCCTGCCCAGCAATAACACACTCATCAAATAATGATGCCAGCAGTTGGACACGCTCACAAACACAGTGTAAAGCCACCAGACTGCCAGTTTTGCACAGAGGCAATCTGGTTTGCTGTCTAAAACCGAGTGTGGGCACTGCCCCTTAGCTTGAGTTCCAGCCTAGAGAAAGAATCGGAAATAACAAGAGACACACAGGTTAGACTGGAGATTGCTCCAGCCCAATACTATGACAGGCAGCAGACACCTTTCATGCCAGGTTCTTATCTTCTGGAGTTTCAGTCAACATCACACATAGCTCCAGTAGAGAATTCCAGAAGTAAACAAGGAACCAATTTTCAATTTCACAATATTTAGAATAGCAGGATGAAGCCTCACACTGTCTTACCGGGGCGGTGAACCATCTCGTTGCCCAGCATATCCATGCTCTGTATCTGACTCTCCTCTGAATCCTTTCAGTCATCCTAGGTTTCTGAAAGATTGTCAGGGTATTACAGTGCTTTTGTTCAAGTGACTCTCAATTTATTGGATAATGACCCCAAAAGTGCAAAGGTTGTACGAGGTGAAAACTTCATTTGCACCTTTTGACTGGATTTGGAATCACTTAAAGGAGATAAACCTCATATGTCTGTGAGGACGCCTCCAGAGAGGTTTAATGGAGAAAGGAAAATCAACCTGAATGTGGGCTGTACCACTCCATAGGGTGGGGTTCTAGACTGAATAGAAAAGCTGTACCATTCCATAGGGTGGGGTTCTAGACTGAATAGAAAAGCTGTGCCATTCCATAGGGTGGGGTTCTAGACTGAATAGAAAAGCTGTACTATTCCATAGGTTGGGGTTCTAGACTGAATAGAAAAACTGTGCCATTCCATAGGGTGGGGTTCTAGACTGAACAGAAAAGCTGTACCATTCTATAAGGTGGGGTTCTAGACTGAATAGAAAAGCTGTGCCATTTGATAGAGCTGTACCATTCCATAGAGTGGGGTTCTGGACTAAATAGAAAATCTGTGCCATTCCATAGTGTGGGGTTCTAGACTGAATAGAAAAGAAGAAAAAAAAGAGAAGAAACAGAGAAAGCCATCAAAGACCCCATATTAACCTCTCTGCTTCCTGACTGTGACACACTGAGATTACCTATCTTGTGTTCCTGCCATCACCACTAGAGTCACTGTACCCATCATGTCTTCCCCACTGTGACAGAGAATGATTGTGAGTCACAGGAAAAACCATTCTCCCTTGAGTTGCTTCTTGTTGGGTATTTTCTTAGCAATGAGGAAAGTAATGAATGCAAGCAGTGATGCTGGTGATTGGGGTGTGTCGGAGGGAAGGAACACAGTGTTTCTAGTGAGAAGGCAAAAGTACACACACACACACAAACACACACACACACACAGAGGGTGGGGGAGAGCATTCATACAATGCCTTAGAGTATAATTTTCATCCTTTTATTACTGTTATCTTACTGTATTTAATTTATGAAGCATGCTTTATTATAGGTCTGCACACAGAAAGAAAAACAACAGGGTTTGCTAATTTCTGCAGTTTTGGGCTTCCACTGGGGCCTTCTAGACCATCTTCCTCATGGGTGAGGGGGCTCTACTGTATCTTTCAGTGTGCCTCTATAGCTGCTCTAGAACCACACGGAGATGTTAATGGAAGTCATTGTCTCAGATTGCTGGAGAAAGACACACGAACATGGACTTTTAAATAAGGGCATTGGAAACACTTATTAAACAATTATTTTTAAGTATCTGGTGTGCTATCCTTATTGATTTAATTATTGAGGCTCAAATGTTGAACAGAATAAAGCCTCTGATCTCCAGGAGATTAAAAAGGCCTGAGGAAAAGGAGGATTGCATACTTTGAAGAGAATTACATATAAATTAAGGAGCAGTTATCATAGTCATGAATATATACTTAGCTCTGGACAAGACACACACACACACACACACACACACACACACACACACACACACACACAACTTTAGCCTGGTTGTACTTTAAAGCACCCGTTTCCACTCAGACACACAGAAGGTAGAGGCCTCTATTCTCTTGGTAATTTAAACTTTTTCTCTTTCTGATTTAACCAGGGCTTCACGTATTCTCAGTAAGTGCTCTACCACTGTATGGAACCATCCTTATTCTTGATTTATAATTTGTTTTTTATTTTGAGACAAGCTCTCACTTAAGTTGCTTCTCTGGTCTCAAGTTCATTCTGCAGTTCAGGTGGCCTTGAATTCACTCTGTAACTCAGGGTAGGCTTGAAATCATTCTATAGCTCAGGCTGGATTTGACCTCACCACTGTAGCCCAGGCTAGCTTTGAACTTGTGATACTTCTGCCTCAGCCTCACGAATAGCAGAATTCACAGCTATCCCAATCTGGTAATTTCTTTGTGTGTCTCATTTTTGTTTTTCTTTTCTAGCTTTGGTGTTGGAAATTTTGGCTTGGACACAGAGGTCTTACCTACCCAGAATTCACCAACTATCTGCATATTTCTGGTGTTCTTTAGGGAATTTTCAAATATGCACAACACTGGAAGAATCATTATGCAATGAACAATTCATTAAGCAGCGAATTTCCATTTAGTCACCCCTGAGCTTCAGCAACGGTTGACATTTTCTCGGTCTGGCATCATTTACTCCCAGCTCCTTTGCATAAAGTGAATGCTATTTTCTTGGGCCGTTTTAGTCTCTAATTCTTACTGACAAATACAACAGGTTTTCCGGTCACAGGGCTGGTGCCTGGCAAAGAGCTGATCTCAAAAATATTTCCTCAAAGAGTGACTACCTTTAAAAACATCTCCTGCCTTTACAGCAGGAGGGGATTTCAAGCTGTCTAGGCTTGGTGAAAATTGAAAGACGCTAAATTCAGTGCTTGAAAGGGAGCCTAAGTGGACCATGTCCCAGTTCCCACCCAAAGCCCAGGAAAAGAAGTTATACAAACAGGAGGCAGATTGCGGCTCCAGGACCACAGCTCAAGTTCATCTTTCCCAACTCCCTGGAAACATTAATTAAAACAAATATTATTCTAAAATCTACAGTTACTTTGCAAGGTTATAAGGAGGGTCATTTTTCTGGAAGTATGTTTACTGAAGCGTATTTGACTCCTTGGTTGGATGTCATCGTGTCCCATATGCACAGAGTCTATCCTACATCCATACAGCATCACGCCAACCAGGTCGTGAACCAGGAGCAATACAAATCGACAAGTATGTAAGAAACAGACGTGCTTTAGTGGGCTGCTGCAGGAACTCTCATTAACTTCCTGAGTCTGTGTTTAACTTAAATCTGCTCAAATATTGCCCGCAGAGAGGGGCAAAGTCTCATCTGTGCTTAACACAGAACCAGCAAGAGCACTTGATGTCATGGTAAGTGAAGGGAAAGTGGTGTCATCCTGGGATGGTGACTCAGGAAGCCTAAACCTACTTCAGTCCGATGTCAGTATCATAAATCATCATCAGTTTATAATCTGAAGCTTCACTTCCATCTGTCAATCAAAATCACATCAAAATCCCATTTACATTGTTGGTATTAACCAGATGGTGTTCAGGGGATATGGTGCAGTCAGAGGAAAATTGATCTGAAAAATCAGAAAATCTAAAGATGGCCCAGAGTGGGTCCCTTAACCTGTTTGAGTCTTAGTTTTCTGACTGTGATAATGGGAACCCATGACCAAGTCAGGTCTTTAGTAGTTTGAAGCAGCAGAAACTGATTCTGCAAGATGATTTATGTATTCTTCAATCTGTAATCTAGATGAATATGGAGATACTCGGGACTCTAGCTGCTCAGTGACGTTCTCTCCTCCAGGCTTCTGAGCTCCTCTAAGGAAAATAAGGATTGCAGTGTCCTGAGATCTGCCAACTTCTGATTCTAGCAATCCAATCATGATTAAATAAATGTAAAGTCGATTGTTTATGGGACCACTAAGACGTTTAAGTGTAACCTTTTGGTATATAAACACATCTGTCTCTCTGTTTGTCTGTCCCTGTCTCACTGTCTTTCTTTGTGTGTGTATGCATGTTCATGGGTGTATGTGGACACACATGGGAAAATCAGAACCTTGTTCGGGACAAGGCATCTTTGCAGCTGCGTAGCTGACTAGTCTAAGAGCTTCTAAAGATTCTCCTGCCTCCGCCGACTCTCCCAGGAGAGGTGTGGGACTGCATGCGCTTATTCTGCTGTGCCTCAGGCTTTTATGTGGGTTCTGGGGATCTGAACTCGGGTCATCAGCTTGAACAGCAAGTGTTTTGCCCTTTGAGCTATTTATCTCCCGAGCCCTTTGTATTTTAGAATGATCTAAACCCACAGAGACAGCTGACCCGAGCTAGTAGGAGCTCACGGACTGACAGCTGGGGAGCCTGCTTGGGATCGAGCTAGGCTTTCTGAATGTGGGTGACAGTTGTGTGGCTTGGTCTGTTTGTGGGGCCCCTGGCAGTGGGACTAGGACTTATCCATGGTCCATGAGCTGGCCTATTGGAGCCCATTCCCTGTGGTGGGATACCTTGTTCAGCCTTGATGTAGCGGGGAGGGGCTTAGTCCCGCCTCAACTTGATGTGCTAGGCTTTGTTGACTCCCCATGGGAGGCTTTACTCTCTCTGAGGAGTGGATGGGGGTGTGGTGGGGGGAAGGTGAGTGGGGGACCGGGAACTGTGGTTGGTATGTAAAATTAAGAAAAAAAAAAAAAAAAGAAAAAGAAATGGTCTATCTAGGACTGAGGATGCAGTTCAATAGAGGAGCATTTGCCCAGCATCATGAGGCTCTAGGTTCAATCCCCAGTACTTAAAAATAATCCATCCTGTGAGAATTGGGCCTGTGAATTTGACAAGGAGTGGGGGAAGGGAATGGGAAGAGTGGGAGGGAGGAAAAAAGGGGGGAAATGATGTAAATACAATACTCAAATACAAACTTCTCAAAAAATATTTTTTTTAAAAAATAAGAAAAAAAATGTCCTGGAGTAAGACAAAAAGAAATATTGTGGCCCCCCTGTTGTACAATAAGTGTACAAAATTCCTCGTTAAAAAAGGAAATACTATAATGCAAATCAAAAGCTAAATTAGCATATTAATTAGGACTTTTTCTTTGCCTCATCTCAAGGTAACGTTTCCTTTGAAATCACATTGTTTCTTCCCACTTGCTAATCAACTATATTTGAAGGGTGAAGGCTTTCTGAAGGTAGACTTTAACCTGCTGCTCATTATAACGGTTTTCTTGGGCATTAGCAGTAGTCACGGAAATTTAGAGATAAAATGGGTGAAGTGTGTCTTCCATCAGCCCTTCGTCTGAGCACACACAGAGAAGAAAGCACACACAATGGTGATCGCTCACACCTTTCTGCATCCTAAACAGCATGTGTGTTGTGGGCTAATTCATGCCCTCCCCATCTTCCAAGATCATGTGTTGAAGGCCTCCATTCCAGTATCTCAGAGTGTAACTATGGGGGGGGGTAGTGAAGCCATTCAGCTGGGCAGTAATCTAAGGCCAGTGGTTCTCTCAGCAGAAAGGGAAAGTTAGACAGAAGAGGACAAGGCAGAGGTGCGCACACAGACCACGGGGACACAGCAAGAGCATGACCACCTGCAAGCCAAGGAGGACAATGGACTCAAACCTGTGGCTCCCTGGATCTTGGTCTTCCATGGTCCAGAGTGGTGAGAAAATAGATTCGTGTTGTTCCAGCCAGTCAGTGTGTGACATGCAGCCACACACTCCAGCCCCAGAAGTGGGCACCCCCTCTGTACAAATGTACAGGTAGAAGACCACTGCAGAAATAGAGGCATCTCTCTGTCCCAACCACCCCCAGTAGAATTCTTAGCTTCTTCATTTGGAAACATCAAAAAAATGCCATTTTCCTAAATTATATTGGAACTTAGAACATCGTTATGCAGAAGTCGAGCCTGGAGAGTATTCCATTTGTTTTTAAATTGTATCAAGAGATAGATGTCTGTCTATGCAATCCGGTTAAAGCAAGTTCAAGCATCCTTTCAATTATGCAGGCTTGTACAGT